>NC_090445.1:1009684873-1010289418 GCF_031143425.1 Pleurodeles waltl
CCATACTTTCCATAAAAGATGTTTTACTCTAGAGTGTTAACTTTGCTGCCTTTTGACAACAGGGGCACAATTGTTTGCCCAATTTTAAGAAATGTATGATTTGATCTACTGTATCATCATCACAGATGCACATCATAGTTGTTGTTATGTTGCAGCACGGACTGGTCCAGCTAGGGAGGGGAATCCTCCCAGTCCATGCTGTGTTTTCCCCTGTGTGCAGTTGAGCAGGTGGTGTGCCCCTAACTAGAGTCAGGCAGATAAAGATGGGTTGGGTTTATGGTGCTGGCAGTGATTAAATAAACTGGTGTCTGGTGGTCGTTATTGACGTTGTTACCGGGCTGGTCACACAACAGTTGTGACCTATGATCACCTCCTTTTCCATTTCCGACTAACCCTAGGGAAGTTCGAAACCATCAGCCGGAAGCTGAGGTACAATGATTTCACTAAGGATAGAGTTACGGCCACCGCCCTCGCCCCCTCTCAATTAACAAATGGACAGATTCAAACTTGGAGGAAGTACACAAAATCATTCAATGTATCCTTCAACTGTCTTCTTTCATAAATGTGCACCCCTTCACAGCAAATGTAATTGGCCACATTTTACGGATTATTCAGTTACTCTGCCACACTTTTGAGGTTGGAGAGCTCCCTTAAAATACTCTTGAGAGAGTTCAGCATGGTGATTTAGCCAGATCTCAACCAGTGGCGTAACATGCACACCTTAATGGATTCAGCCATGCAGCTGGGTACTTGAATACAAATCCAGTTAGGGCGAAATGGGCACCCTTTGTCACTTCAGGTGTAGAACTAGGTATTGATATACCCAAATCGGAAGTCAAAGAGGAAGAGTTTACGAGCTGCCAATGCCCTAGCAGTATTACGGACCAAGTCCATCTCAAGGGAGTTAGAGGTGTACCTTGACCCAAGTGGAGCAGTTTTATTAATTGTTATCATCAGTAATTAAACCTGAGAAGCAAAATGTAAACCACAAAATTCTGCCCAAAATATTATGGGAA
Organism: Pleurodeles waltl; assembly: GCF_031143425.1. Lineage (NCBI taxonomy): Eukaryota > Metazoa > Chordata > Amphibia > Caudata > Salamandridae > Pleurodeles > Pleurodeles waltl. Next base: position 1,009,685,890 of record NC_090445.1, read on the forward strand.
CCACTGATTTCTCAAAGTACAATAATGACGGAGCTTAAAGTATGTCCTTTCCAAAATGGTGAGTTAACCTCAATATATGCCTCACCTTCCAATAGTCCAGGCAGTGATTACTCTGCTCTTCTGTGACCATAATCATTAACCTTAAATCCAAGGAGTGAAACGAATAAACTATTTCTTTGACCCCCACGGTCAACTAGAAATGGCATTTAGGTCTCTTCGCCATAATTTTGTTTTTGTTGGAATAAACACACAGTTCTTTATTGCAACAATATGGAGCAAGACTGCAGATGTGCAAGGTGGCATTTTAATTGTGAATAAAGAATTGGGTTGTCAGTAAAATACAGTGTTGAGATCAATTAATCACTTAGCCTCATAATATAATTGCTTACATTGTTAAAGGCAAAAGTCCCACATTTCCCACACCCCTTGAACCCTCCTGAGCCATGAGAGGAAATTAACTGATTAAAAAGTACACCAAAAAGGATTTAAGGTTGCCTTTTGTGGAATGTTTGCTACAGTATCAATCAAGGAGATAATGTTGTGAGTACACAGTTGTCCCCAGTCCCCCATCTTGAACAGTAATTCAATCTCGGCACAAATAAGGGGGGGGGGTAATGCTCATTTGTAGAATGACATTAAAAGCAGAACACAGAATAGGTTTCTAAAATTCGGAGTCTATTTTAGATACATATAAAGTAACGTATTTTTATTTTTTTATTCACAGACAGTGAAATGTAAATCACATGAAGTTCTACATTGTAACCCTATGATGGGCTAACACATGGATAAATGTCCAGGGCAGAGAAGAAACCCAAATATGAGCTTGTACAATTGGTCACTTAGGGCCAGATTATGAGGCTTCAGATTGCCAGCCTCTTCGTGGTGGTCTAGATCACCGCTGTTGTTGTGGTCCGACCGCCACAATAAGATCCTGGCGGTCAGACCGTCAGGGTTCTGCCAGCGCAACCAGGATCCAGGAGCCTGCCAGCCTGCCAGAGATCGTAATCCACCAGGACAGCGTTGCCCTGCAGATTACAACCTCGTTCTCCGTCAACCTTTTCAGAAAAGGGTTGCGGAGAACAGGTCCATGGGCCACAGGGGAGCCCTGCACAGCATCGTTGCAATGTTCATTGTCTGCTTTGAACTCTGCGAGGATGCTGGTTCACCCTGCAGGTTACAGTATTTGCACCAGCTCAATTATGAGCTGGAGATAATGCTGTAGCCTGTTTCCCACTATGCCAGCGCGCAGAAACTGAGGTTTCCGCTCGCTGACCTAGCGGGAAACTCCTAATCGGTACGGTGGGGTGGTCGCAAGATGGCAGCACCAATCCTGTCGGGAGTTTGGCAGACGGGCTTTCCCATCTGGCAAAATCAAAATGAGGCCCCTAGTCACTACAAAAATGAGTACATATCCAATAGGTGGCAGCCTCCATACACAAGTATATGGATATCTCTAATTCCCTTGAGTTATGTTTCATTACAGCTTCAGTCACTTTTGCCCATGCTTTATGTGTGGTTTCATTTTAGTTTTCACCTACAGACAGCTGTTGTAAACAACCTACTGTGCACAATAATACAAAGAATGGCCTTTGTTCCAGTTCTTTGCTCATTAATGGGTAGCTTTATTTTCTATCTCGGTTTTACACTCTTAAGTCATTGGCTTTCCTGTCAATTTTTGCATTTGTTCTGACCCATCAGCATTTCCTTTTTCCTGTCCTTTCATTTGAATAAGTTGCATTTTCCGACTGCTGACATCCTGGAACTATTTTTATTCATTTGCTTTGCTGTAGTCCATGCAAATGGATGACTTTCCAATTACTCTTTCCAGCCACTCTCCAACTCCTCCTCACCAACCGCTCCCTCATCTCCACCAGTGCACACTTCATTGATTGTTCTATTTTCAAAAATTTTAAAGTTGTTTTCATAATTCATTCAGCAAGAACCCGCAGATTCATGCTGCTGTGCGGTTATTTGCTTCCCAGTTTGCCATTGCTCCCTACACCCCACCTTCCAGCTTGCACTTTATTCTTTTTTTAATTATTTCAGTGTCAGCTCTGTGGCAGCATACTGCTAGGGGGTAGGTTGCTCCTCTTTCTTTGCACAGCATCACACACAATGTTTTATTTCTGGTTCTAAAATAGCCATTGGCAATCTTTAGAACAGTAGATAAATTATTAGATTACCACAGCTGCATTAGGATGCAGCCCCACACAGGCACACACTTAGATAGCCATCTTGCAATTGAATTTTTGTTGTTAGAAAAAGCATTCAAAGATAGATGCCCAAACATGCACCCATGTCATGATGCACCAGTGCATAATTATACTGAAGCGTGCATCTACATGAATTGACAGCCATCTTGGAATGGTTTGCCTCTAATAGAAAAACACTGCAAGATGGCCATCGACACGTCACACATCTGCAGCCATCTTGGAAGGATGTGATTATTAAAAAAATCAATACAAGATGGCCACTGATGCATGTGCCTGCATGCTCCTGCATCATCACCTGTCAGTGGGCAGTTTAGAATTATTCTTGACCTAAATGTTAATGTAAACAAGCATTTGTAAAACCAATACATTGGCCTTTTAAAGCCAAGAACTATTTGCTCTGCCAATGTTTGTTTTACCTAATATCAAGTTTAGTTGTCTGACCTTAAGACTCAGATCTCGCAAATGTATTTGTTTATAATGAATGCTATATTCTAATCAAAATACAGAGGAAGCTTTTTCTCAGTTGCTCATTACAGGCGGTGTGGAAAAACCTATGGTAGCCAGTTGCTATTCATTCTGGTTTTACAACAACATTCTCTGAAACCAAATGGTCCAAAACTGTCTTGGCCCCTTACTTGCAGTAATAGTTCTAGAAAGAGTCACACAGCTTTAATCTTTGAGTGGATTTTGGTCTCCAGATAGAGTTTATACACTTTTACAGATTCAACACTGTGAGTCGCCCACACAGTGGATTAAGACAAACTGAGGAATGAACAAACCCAGACTCTTTAGTTACCATACCAGCTTAGTGGGTGATGTTCACTTGCTCCCCTTTAGATTATTATTAATATCCTTACTCTACTCTTGTCCACCCTACAATACTGATTAGAATATAATCAATTATGAAATAGTTGTCAAAATGTTTGTACAACACACATAAGGAACACCTACATAAACTGTGAACTGAATATTTTGACTTTAATTCATGATACTGATCTGTATCATTGACTGTCCGAACAAATAACTACAAATACTGAGGGTACTTGAGGTTATATTTTTCTTAGGGCCTAGACAATATAGCCAACTACCACATAATCTGAAAGAAATAGAATCCCTAATAGTCTTTGGGAAAATATTGGAAAGCTGGCATTTCTATTAAGACATAGATAAATGTCTGCCTCTGAGTTGTGAGTTCATAGCTTGCTACGTATGGTTAAGCATGTGGACTGCACGTAAACATTATTAATTAAATAAAAGGTAAATAATGCAATTGTAGTAATACAGTGACATATTCTCAGAGAGGACTTCATAAAAATGTCAACATTTAATAAGAATGTTTAATAACGTATTATGCACTAAGTAATTGAGAGTGGCATACGTGTGTTTTTTCAGATAGCTAGGCATCACATGCCAAGTGCATCTTACTTAAATATTGTTAGTTGTGAGTCTCCAGCCTGGATTTCGAGACCATCAGTCAGTGAGTCTGACAAAATCATTGAGGCACGTATGTTCTCTTCAAGATCTCCAGGTGTCCAGGAAAGTGAGCTCATGTGGCAATCAACTGGAACTGATGTTATCCATAAATCCTTGTAAAGGGGGAAGTGACTGCAGATATTTCAGTTAAAAATGTAGCAGTTTTATTACCACTTGAATGTGAACCCCCACTTATTGATAAATGATAAGGCTGTGGTAAGTAAGCTTGCCCATCGCGGAGCCAGAAAACGACTTCAACAAGAGCCCTGGGGGCATGAATGGAATACCAGCAAGCCCGTTGAACATGCCGAGACTGCTCATAAGCCAAGGAAGCCTGTCTGTGAGGCATGGAACATTTGCATGAAGACAGAAGACACTGAGAGAGAAGAATGAGAAAGAGGGAGCGGAGGAGGGAACGATTGAAGAAGCAAGGTCAGCGCAACCAAAATGCCAGGAGGCCACCATCACTACAAGCCACCCACCATGTTCTTGGAGGAATGTGGCTCACTCCAGTGCATGCTCCAGAACTATGGTCCTGACTGTCAATGAAGCTGCAAAGGGAGAGAAGAAAAAGTCATCAATGCTGTATTCCCAAATATCCCAACACTTATTTTGACTAATAAAATAGGAGTATGTTGTAAAAACGGCAGTCCAGTTTCCTGTGCTAATTCCTGCATATCTGAGCACATTCACCACAACTCTGAGCCCCACCAGAACCCTGTGATGTCAGAAGTGGGATTCTGGTCTATTCCTAGACAGGGGAACAGGCATGGCTCAACTAGTCATTATGGATGATATGATAAAGCAGCTGCAAAAGGGCAGTGCCTCCTGCAGCCCATGGTAGAAGGTCAAGCCAAAGCAACCCAGCAGGATAGGGAAAACCTGCAGACAGACTTAAAAACCCAAGCCACAGTGCTGGCAAATAAACAGTTGGTACAGAAGACCGCCATAAAGAAACCGGCAGAAACCATTGCCAGTGCAAAGATACATTCCAACGTCCCGAGCTCCGTATTCCAAAAGTACCAAGGGGGACGACCCAGATTAGTTCTTTACTAACTTTGAGAGGGTTGCAACGTCAACGACCTGGCCTCCTGAACGTTGGAGTCAATATATAGCACCCCTCCTGACCGGTGAGCTACAAACCGCCTACCAGGTAGCCAGTCCTGTAGGGAAACACCTTATTTAAAGGTAAAGAAAGCCATCCGGGAATGATTAGGAAAGAGAAGTGGAACTCCGAAGACAACCCCAGGGCCTTGTTATACAGAATACAATATTTAGGTATCAGGTGGTTGAAATCTGCTGACTCTACCAAAGAGGAGCTGGTGGACAAAATCCTGCTGGAACACTTCTTGGAAGCCCCACCTGATCCCACTAGAACCTGGATCAGACAGCAGCCTGACGCTAAAACCCCCATGGCTATCGACTTGGCATGCAAATATTACAGGTCACTAGATTTCAAAATAACCTACTCTCAGGTTCCCATCCTGATTCCCCAGAATTGGATAAACCCTCCCTTTCCAAAAACAGCCACCAAAATACACCCTGAGAACCGTTATGTACCCTGCCCACCAGGGAAAGATTTTGGACAAGAACCCCAGTGTTTTCCGTGTGCTGAGTGGGGTCACATTGCGCACAATTGTACACAGAAACCCCGACCACCTGAACCCATGGAGGTGGGATACTCCGGAGGGAGGAATTTGTGGGCTACGGGTAGACAACCAATGTATAAAAGGCAAATATAGGTCAACACAAAGTCAACCCTGGTTTTGATAAATTCAGAGTGTTGGCACTCAGTGATCAGTGCAGAAAGAGTATCTCCCCACCAGTGGGAGAAGGGTGAGACTGTCTTGATAACCTGTGTACATGGGACAGTAAATCGTACCTGGTAGCAGAGGTATCAATCTATTGGTGTGGACAGAAAAAACTCCTGTGGGTGTGTGCCGTTGCCTAACTTGTGGAGGAAATGATAATAAGGACACATTATGAGGACTTTTCCCTATTGTTGGATACTGTAGGAAGACAGGATCCTAACCTGGCATGGTTGAGGGAGGCCCTGTTTCAGTTAGAGACACTAAGAGGGTCATTCTGACCCTGGCGGCCGGTGGCCGCCAGGGCCACCGACCACGGGAGCACCGCCAACAGGCTGGCGGTGCTCCAATGAGCATTCTGACCGCGGCGGTTCAGCCGCGGTCAGAAGCGGAAAGTCAGCGGTCTCCCGCTGACTTTCCGCTGCTCTTTGGAATCCTCCATGGCTGCGGGAAAGCCGCCATGAACAGGATGGCGGTAGGGGGGGTCGCGGGGCCCCTGGGGGCCCCTGCCGTGCCCATGCCAATGGCATGGGCACGGCAGGGGCCCCCGTAAGAGGGCCCCGAAAAGTATTTCAGTGTCTGCCTTGCAGACACTGAAATACGCGACGGGTGCCACTGCACCCGTCGCACCTTCCCACTCCGCCGGCTCGATTACGAGCCGGCATCCTCGTGGGAAGGTCGTTTTCCCCTGGGCTGGCGGGCGGTTTTACTGGAACCGCCCGCCAGCCCAGGGGAAAACTCGTAATACCCGCCGCGGTCTTTTGACCGCGGCGCGGTAATTTGGAGGGCGGGATCCTGGCGGGCGGCCTCCGCCGCCCGCTAGGGTCATAATGAGGCCCTAAGTCCCTCATTAGGACTCTGGCAGATGACGCTATTTTGGAGAAAGGTACTGCCAACAGGCTCGAGTAACATTCCCCAAAATATGACATTGGCAGTTTGGCCCAAGCCAAACCGCTGATGTACCACTCCGTCCGCATACTTCGGCACCCTCTGGATTATGACCCCACCTACCACCATGGTTTTCGTGTCAATCTTATGGCCACGAAAACCATGGCGGTAGGCACTATCAGTGCCAGGGAATTTCTTCCCTGGCACTTATAGGGGTCTTCCCCGCCCCCTCCCCTCCTCGGAGCCCTCCCCAACCCTCCCCCTCCCAACTCCCCCTGACATACACACACCCACATGCACAGACATACACACTCATACTCACATGCATACCCACATTCACCCATGCATGCATACATTCATACACACACACACATCAACACACACTAATGTACATAAAATCACACACACATTAACACAACACAACATACACATACACTCACACCTATCCATGCACACACGCATTCCACACGACTCACACCCACCTGCACGCATACAAAAACAGACACACACACACCCCCACACACACAACACCCCCCACATTCCTCTCCTGTTGGAGAACCTGACTAACCTACTTGCAGAGGTGCCTCTGGCAGGAGACGGGACGTGGCACTGCTGCCAGCAGCACCGTCCACCAATGGAACACCACCAGGCCGTATCATGTGTCATGATAAAGTTGGTGGTGTCCTACTGGTGTGGCGCTGCTGCCGGCAGCAGTGCCACCTTACCGCTGACCGCCGCCATGACCACAGCACGAATTCTACCAGCCATCTGGCGGAATTCTGGCTCCGGTCGTAATTTGGCAGATGGTAGGTAGCTACAGCAATGGTCTTTTGGAGGCTGGCTCCATGTCAGTAGGCGGGACTTACCGCCCAGGTCATAATGATGACCTAAATGGGGGTAAGAAGAAAAAGCATCAGAGATGTTGTGAAAAACGTGAACAAAATAGGCTATTCATTCTGGTGGGGGAGACATACCCCTCTGCAGCATGACCTCAAAGACAGTAGCCCAGGCCAAGATCGAGTTATTTTCCCGTGACGATTTTCCCAAAGAACTGCTCACGGGCCAGGGAATCCCATTTATGTCATGACTTATGGCCTAGATCTGTCAGTTATTAGGAATCACAAACGTCAGAACCTTCGTGTATCAGCCACAAACCAACGGTCTTGTAGAACTGTGCAATAGGACAATTAAGGCCGTCCTAAAGAAACTGGTATTCACGACAGGAAGGGATTGGGAACGGAAACTACACCAGGTATTGTATGCCATATGCACTCATGCTCAGTCCTCCACTGGCCAGAGTTCTTTCAAGCTGGTGTTTGTCAGACAGCCTAGGACCCTCCTGAACATGGCTGCAGAACAGTGGGAGATAGAAGAGGATGAGGGTTTAGGGTTACTTGAGTATACCCACAATCTATAACAGACGATATACACTCTTTAAGGGAATGTCAGATGTAACATGGAGGAGGCACAGGAGAACCACTAGCTGGGTTATGATTAAACCAGTAACTTAAGAGAGTTACAGGTGGATAAGAAGGCATTAATCCTCTTAACTACTAGCAAAATCGCATGGTCATTATACAGTGACCGCCCAGATCACTCCAGTGACATATCATTTAGCCATACCGCTCGCTCCAGGTAAAGGGCAGATATACCATATAAACCTCCTCAAAAGGTAGGAGGAGGATGGCGGTACACGGTGCATGGATCACCTGACTCTCTTAGCAACCAACATGCAGCCCCTGGAGATCTCCTTTCCTTCAGAACAGAACTCTTGGCCAATGAAGAGATACAATAAGGGGCAAATCTGACTCCCTTGCCGAGACAACTCCTGGCCCTGATAAACCAAAACCAAGACATTTTCTCCCATACTTCAGGGAGAGTCTGAATGATATACCAGGACATTCACACCGAAAAAGGTCGGGTGGACCGACTACATCCACATAGAATCCTTGAGGCCAGATGAGAGGCCTTTAAGAAAGAAATGACTAGCATGTTGGAAGGGGGATAATAGAACCCTCCCATAGCCCTTGTTGATTCCCAGTCGTAGTTGTGCCAAAGCCCAATGGCATTATATTCTTCTGAATAGATTTCTGCCAACTAAACAGTATCTCTAAATTGGACACATACCCTAAGCCCAGGGAGGATGAGCTCATCGAACTTTTGGGGACTGCCAGCTACCTCACCACCCTAAACCTCACAAAAGGGTATTGGCAGATACCCCGTCCCAGAACATCTGGGAGAAAATAGCATTTTCTCCACCCCTAGGCCTTTATTAATTCAAAGGGATGCCCTTTGGATTACATGCAGCACCAGCCTCCTTTCTGAGGTTGATGGATATTCTGTTACAGCCTCATCATGGGTATGCAGCTACCCATCTATATGACACAGTCTTCCATAGTTCATTCTGCGAACAGCATATAGAACATCTGGAGGCAGTGCTCTCAACTCTCAACAAGGCCAGGCTTGCAGGGAACCCCGAGAAATGCAACCTTGCCAGCAACTTGATTAAGTATTTGGGGTACCATGTGTAGGAAGGGAGGATCAGCACCAAAGTGAGGGCAATCAAGGATCTGCCACACCCCACAGACAAGAAACATGTCAGCTCATTCCTTGGACTCCTTGGCTATTACCAGCAGTTTATACCTAAGTTCTCAGAGAAGGTAGCCCCCTTCACGGACCTGTTTCAAAAGAACCAGCGAGATAAAATCTTTGAATGGTCACCGTCCATCAAAGTAGCTTTGACTGGCTAAAGAATAACGTGTGTGACAATCCAGGCCTGTTATGTCTGGATTTTAAGAAACAATTTGTTCTCCAAATGGATGCCCCAGATAGAGAAGTCGAAATGATGTTGCCCCAACCTGACCCGTCCAGCCAATTCCACCCGGAGGTTTACATAAGCCGTAAGCTCTTGCCCCATAAGGCCCATTACCGCACTATTGAAAAAGAGTGCCTTGCGATCAAGTGGGTGGTAGAGGCCCTTCAGTATTATCTATTAGAGAGGCCATTTACCTTGCTGATGGACCATGCTCCACTGGTTTGACTGGCATGCCATGAGGATGCTAATGCGAGGGTGCTGCAGTGGTTTTTAGCCCTTCAACCTTTTTTGTTCCAGGTGCACCATTTACCTGTCCATTGCCAGGCTTCTGCCGACTTCCTATCACGTGTTCCTGTGTCCACAAGGCTTGATTGCCCATGCCAGGTTGGGGGGCATTGTGATCGCTCTCCCACAGAGAAGCCAGAAACGACTTCAGCAAGAGCCCGAAGACATGAGTCGAATACTGGCAAGCATTCTAGTTGTATCTCAGGCCGAGGCTGCAACCCTTGAACACGCCAAGACCGCTCATAGGCCAGGGGAGGCTTTCTGTAAAAATGTAAATTAGCACTTGTATAGTGCACTACTCACCCGTTAGGGTCTCAAGGCGCTGTACTCATACCACTATGGAACCCCTCCTGGCTTTTCCCTGTGAGGCACCCACTCCTGAGCACCCCCAGGGTGAAGCCAGGCATCCAAGCGCTGTTGGGGCTGTTGTGGAGATTAAGCAAGCTATTGCCCAGAGTTGCAGAGTGGGACCCATGAATTAGATTAGGCACTGAGGCGAGAATTATCTGGTCAAGGGGAATTGAGCCCAAGACCTGCCGAAGCGGGACTTGAACCCTGGTCTTGAGCCAGATCTCTGCTTCAGGGTCTGCCACTCTAACCATTGAGCCACACTTCTCCACTGTGAGGAGTGCGATGTTTGCACCAAGACTGAAGAGGCTGAGAGAGGAGAATGAGAAAGAGGGAGCAGGCAAAGGAACAATTGAGGAAGCAAGGGCAGCGAGACAGAGATGCCAGGAGGCCACCATCACTACAAGCTGCCTGCCACATTCCTGGAGGAACGTGGCTCACTCAGTGACTCACATTCCAGAATGGTGGGCCTTGAGAAAGAGGGAGCAGGCAAAGGAACAATTGAGGAAGCAAGGGCAGCGAGACAGAGATGCCAGGAGGCCACCATCACTACAAGCTGCCTGCCACATTCCTGGAGGAACGTGGCTCACTCAGTGACTCACATTCCAGAATGGTGGGCCTGCTGGTCAATGAAGCTACAAGGGGGGAGAAGAAAGAGTAATCAGCTCTGTGTTCCCAAATATCTCAACACTCATTTTGACTAAGGGAATATTGTGAAAAAAGGCAGTGAAGTTTCCTGTGCAAATTCCCGTACACCCAAGCTCCTTCACCACGACTCTGAGCCTCACTCCGAACCCTGTTACTGATGCAAAAAACATGTTCCAACTGGAAGAGCTACTAGCTACCTGCCATCGGGGTCGGAGATGGAGGCACACTACTTGCAGAGGGACCAATTGAAAACATCCTGGTCTGGTTAACTCCTTTGAGGGAATGGATTTTCTTTATTCACCACATTTTTCTGTATGTTATTGGCATTTCCTCACCGAAAGAGAGGTAGGAGTTTTTTACCCTTGCAGAAAGATGCAGCAACATAGTCAGAAAAAGCAAATATCTAAGTGACACCCATTTGTCAGTTTAACTGGGAAAGTTCAAAACCTTCAGTCTAGAACTGGGCGGCTGTAGAAGTCTAGAACTGTGACCCACAATTAGATATGCAGCAGATTAAGGGGGTCATTCTGACCTTGGCGGTCCATGACCGCCATGGCGGAGTGCGGCGGAAGCACCGCCAACAGGCTGGCGGTGCTTCCTGGGCGATTCTGACCGCGGCGGTGAAGCCGCGGTCGGAAAAGGGGAGCCGGTGGATTCCCGCCGGTTTCCCGCTGGCCCAGGGAACCCGCCATGGCGGCGCTGCTTGCAGCACCGCCATGGGGATTCTGACCCCCTTCCCGCCAGCCTGTTTCTGGCGGTGTCCACTGCCAGAACCAGGATGGCGGGAATGGGTGCCGTGGGGCCCCTGGGGGCCCCTGCACTGCCCATGCCACTGGCATGGGCAGTGCAGGGGCCCCCTAACAGGGCTCCACAAAGATTTTCACTGTCTGCTTAGCAGACAGTGAAAATCGCGACGGGTGCCACTGCACCCGTCGCACCCCTTTAACTCCACTGGCTCCATTCCGAGCCGGCTTCATTGTTGAAGGGGCTTTCCCGCTGGGCCAGGCGGCGGTCTTCTGGCGGTCACCCGCCGGCCCAGCGGGAAAGCCGGAATGGCCGCCGCGGTCTTTTGACAGCAGAGCGGTCTTTCGGCGGCAACCGCTTGGCGGGCGGCGACCGCCGACCGCCGCGGTCAGAATGACCGCCTAAGGCTCCTTTCATGCAGGCAGTTCTGAAACTTAAATAATAAATGGGATCCAACGACCAGTACTGAAGCTCCACCAACAGCTCCAGCAAGGCCTACAAACTGTGGAAGAGTATACATATTCACATCTGCAGGAACGTTAAAATGAGGCTCTCATGAGCACCTCATATGTAAATATAATACATGATTTTATTGAAGGTAATCATTTTGATCATAGCCACTAACAGCGAGGTTAGTAAAACCTACTTTAGGTATATTGAAATGTGAATGTGCTTCTTTCTCAGGGAGTCTGAAAATTAATTTCTATGTGTGGGAACCCATGGTGTTAAGGAAAGATGTTGCTGGTGACTGTGATGTGCCCAAAGCCCTTCGGGAGTCTAGTGAGCAAGAGTTGTTCATGTTTAGGTGCAACAGACTGTTGTGTAACTTTTGAAACAGTCCCACTTTGTGTTGCCATGGTCATGGCCATAGTATAATTTCTATCAATAGATGTCACCTCCTTATTCACAGCGGAAGGCTAGGTCTTGAGGCTCAGGGCTAAAGTGACAGGGGACTTTCCAGAATAAGCCCAAATACTCTTAGGCCCGAATCCAGACACATCTTTCAGGGAATATCCACCAACTGAAATCAGGATTGGGATCCTGAATAAGGGTTTGACTCGTTCATGGGACTATACCCAATGGCAGCATCAAACCTATCAGGCAATCTACCTGCTCAAAGGGTGTGAAACAGTTGTGTGTCTGTATAACAAATGATCTGCACATGGAAGCAAAACGGGTGGTAGGTCTAAGGGGTGCTATGTTAGCTGGCTTATAAAAGTATTCCAGAGGCACCGCCTTAATACAACTCTAAGATGATCAGACATAGGATATCCTACTCAATAAAGACCCTACTATCTTTGCATCTCTAATATTATTTACCACGCAATCCCCTGGTTCCCTTTTCGAACTATTCACTACCCTGCTTACTCATTGCACATTGATTATGTTACTATATATGGTCTCACAACTGTACAAGTCCAATGATTTTGCTAGACAGTGTACAACTTTATTTTTTAGTTGGGTATGATACTCAGCCAGATTATTGTTTAATGCAGGACATTTTTTTTGCACTATCACAAGGTGGGCAGTATCTGTTGGCAACTGCACAACCTTTTGTCTGGTCTGGCGTCCAGGCTCTACCTCAAATGATCATCTAAACTTGTCCCCCTTTGACCTGCAACTGATGAAGAACAGGCTATCCTCATACGCCATGATGCAGGAATAGAGCTCTGCAACAGGGAGAATCATAACACAGAAGATTAATGACTGTGGATTTAATAGAAGTGATATCTTTCAAGGAAACAGTCACCAAATTACCAGTATTTCCAATCTGGGTTGATTCTACTTGAGAGAGATTATTGTTGCATAAGGAGCCCAAAGCCCTCAAACCTTTGTATATCACCTTGGGTGTATCCTGAACTATTAAAAGCTTTAATGAGTATTTGATGCTCTTAAGTAAGGCAAGCATGGTGTCAAAAGTTTGAAAAAGGGCCTTGATCAACATAGGATGTTTTGGATCCTCTCCATGCACTGACGGTGGCATGTTCAATGGCAAAAGCTTCTTTCCATAGCTTCTGCTTAGGGGGGCTGTATTACTCTCTGTTTAGGCTGCAGCTTTGGCAGTGTTTGGAGGCTTTCTAACATATTTGTTGGCCAACCAGCCATTGCCTTTTTGCTTTTTAAATGTGAGGGAACTCACATTCTCATTAATGTCAATCTGGCCATTACTGTTGTCAATTGCTAGAACACCATTAAACACAAGGTAAAATAATTAGGTGGCCAAAAGAGCCAAGAGGGGTGGACATGCCCAGCCTCGTCCTGCTGCTGATGGGTCTTGCCCTGGTCTTCGCCTGAGCACATGACTGGCCACGTCACCTGCCATGGGCATCCCAAGTGATTATAAGCATGATGATGAACCCCTACTCCTAGCTACAAGGGTCCTGGGGGATAAAGTCTCACCCCAGCAAAGGAAAATCCAGGCAAATTGCATCCTGCACCGTAGGAGTCCCAAGTGCTTACGAGTATGATGATCAGCCCCTCATCCCAGCAAGTTTCCATTACTCTTTATTTTGCAGGGTTTTTAAGTCTTATGGATTTGAGGCTTCTTACATTTTTCATCATGCCGACTCTCATATTTGAGAAAGTATGCCACCAGGATACCTCACTATAGCTCTGCTATTGGGCTGGTTAGCAAACTAGTATCAGTAGCATTTCTGTATTTGGTTCTTATTCCATGCTGTTGCATTCTGAGGTTGGCAGTTTTAGCCTCCTTACTCTTTGAGTCACCAAAGATTGATTGTAAATTCAACAATGTACAGTAGAGCGGGGAAGAGTGGAGATATGTATTTCTTTAGCTATGTATTTCTTTATTTTAAAGCACTATGGTATTCAAATGCTGGATTATTTGATCATTCTTTCTCCATTTATTAATGTATCTCTAAAATGTAGATGGGATGAATTTAATTTTGTCAATGTATTCTATTGTGTCAACATGTGGATTTGTCATGATATTCAGTATTTGTTTGTATTTTGGGTTTTGATTAAGTAAATTGGCATATTTTAGTCTACCTGCTGCTGGTGGCCACATGAGGAAAACTTCATATTCCTCCTTCTTAACGCTTGGACTATGTGTCTACTGCAGAGGCCTTTTTTAACCAATGACTCAGTGTTTGAGGTAGAGTAACTCTGTAATATTGGAGACAACTTTTATTTTGTGTTATCTTCAGAATATGTGTATAATATGTGATTGTCTGTTTGCTGTGTTTGTAGGAAATAATGGAATTATTAATTAATGAATTTGAAGAAAATACAATGATAAGTTAAGGAAGGTTATTGTCATGAATATTAATGAAGTGTTTGGGCACAGAGGAATTGTGTTTTGGGGGACTTGAGGGCCACTACTTGGAGGAAAATGGATGCCAATGAGCTTTGGATGGATGTGGAATGCCGGAGATCCTTCTGAGGTGAGTTCTGGAATAGCAAGCCCTTGCTGTTGCATGGGCATGGTTTAAAGAGCAACCGCACCCAAGATGGCTTCCACCTCTCACAAGACTTGAGAATCTTGTGAGGGTTTGAGTCCTAAAGAGTTTCCTTCATAAGGGGAGGTTTTAGCCTATGCTTTTGCCTTATTTCCCCAAATGAATGGCTGATCTCTGTTTGGGCCTCTCGATTGATTCTCTTTGTCTGGGTCAAAAAATTCCAATCCCTCCCAAGGCACAGAAGGGAAAGTTTTCAGGACATGTCATGCTGAGGCACTGAGGTCGGATTGTAAGCCCAACAGGATACTTCAAACTTCCTTCACAGTATAAGAACACTTGCCTCATCTCCAAGGGAAGATAGGTGTGCCACAGGCACACTCAGTTTAATTGTTTTGTGGATTCCAGTGCAAATGCCTACTTTAGCTTCACTACCTCCAAAACCAAAGTCAGCTCTTTGAGATTTGAGACCCAATCAATGGCATTACCTAAGCCTGTATGATTCTCTCCTGATAAATTTCTTTCAAGGATTAGAAGTCACTATTAACACAGACTTGTTCTTCCCTACACAGACACACATTGGAATTTACTCTACAGCTTAGTGTGAAGACATTAATGACTGTGGTTGCCTAAATGTCACCTTGCAAATTTGAAGGCTCACAATAACCTGTACACTAATACAATGCATAAGTTTAAAGGGATGGGATGGCCTGGGTGGTGAGTCATACCTTTCAGTAGAGTCAATTCTCCCTTTCCATTTTTCCCTACAGTCTTTTAGACTTGGGAGCTGTATTTACTTGGTTGCTCTAATTTTACATGTTTGCCTATCTCAGTTTGCAGATTTTTTTTTTTTTTTTTAAGTTGGTGTTCTTCACAGTGAGTCCCACTGGTTTACCCCAAACACAAATTTATTTTGTTACTTCTGACAGAAATCTTCACCTGACCTCCAATAGCAGCAAGCATAGTGTTTGAGATATTGTCACTGATGACCACAGATATTTTACTAACATTGTTCCACCTCAGCCTGAGCTTTACCATCCAGCTTTATCATCCAGCTACTGAGCCTTGCCTCCGGTCTGGCAAATCAAATTCTTTCTTAAAGACTGTTTAATGACAGAAGTGACACCATAGTAAGTTAAGAGTATGGAGTTTAATTGAGAACTCACACCCACTGCGCCACAACTGCGCCGCTCCCAACCAAAAATGAACATTCTGGTAATTCATACATCAACTAATAATAATATGATGAAACAGCATACAATGAGACGAGAGAACGTTAGCTCTACATACATTCTAAGCTTACTTTCAAGACCTAGTACATGAACAATGACCGGTTTAGTATTACACTATAACACATCTCTTTTTCTCTTAATAATAAAAGAAACAGTGAATAAAATAAACATAAGAAAAAAACTACACAACTTTAAAGAATTAATGAGTAACAGTATTTACCATAGCTTAAAACACTGCATTTCATGCCATCTATTTTCTTTCAGTTGACAGGAAACAGAAAAAAAGAAGAGAAAGAACATGTCTTGTGTACATTATGATTTTTTTTTTCTTTTTCAGAAATTCTATGTCTGATGACTCTGGTGCCAATCTCGTCCAAATTATTGGACAATGAATTGTTTTCTCCATTATGACAGAACAAAGTATTGTTAATAACACTTGTTCTGTTGTTAGTATGTTTCTTTACTGATTCACTCCCAAAATCAGGAAAAGACAAATCTTCTAAATCCTGATTAAAACCATTGCTCAAACGTGCTAATCTTTAGGAATGCCACCATGATCCATTACTCATCATGCCAATCCTTACTACCTTCCAAGGTTTTGAAAACTTTGAATTTCCTTTATTAACACGAGTAGGCAACTTAACTATAACCCAATCTCCAATTTTTAAGCTATGATTTATTTGTTTATTTTTATACTTATTCCTTTTGTTTTTAATATTTACATTTTCTTTAGCTTCTATAAAAACCTTATTCATGTCAACAGTCTGTAACTTGTTCTGAAACAAATTTGGATTTAAACCCTGTCTAGATTTTCTTCCTTTAAGTATTAAAAATGGCATAAATTGAGTCATAGAGTGAGGTGTACAATGGTAAGACTAAATTAATTTGACAACATATCCCTTTACATCAATTCTGGCTTTAAATGCCAACTACTACCTCTACTAAGTTTTTATTAAACCTTTCTACTAATCCGTTCATATTTGGTGAGTGTAAAGCTGTCCGTTTGTGGTTAATTCCTGCTTCGGAAGAGGTAAACTGTGTACCATTGTCAGTAGTGATATTATCAGAATATCCCTCCCTTCTGAAACAATCAAAAATTCAATTACTACATTAGTATTAGGTAATCCAATCTGTTTGTACTCAACCCATTAAAAAAAATAGTCAATGAGTACTAACACACATATCTTTTCCTTACTGAATCCTTCATATAGAACTAAGAAATCCATAGCTAACTCCTTCCGTGGTTGATATGGCAAATTAATTCCAGACTTTTGTGTCTTCAAAACTTTATCAGAATTTTGACACAAAATTTAATTTTTCTCAAAGCCTACCACCTCTATATCCATAAATGGCCACCAAAACACATCCCTCAGCTTTCTGATAGTTCCTGATTGACCCATGTGACCGATATGAGCTATACAACAATATCCTTAACAATAGCCACTACACATTCTTCAATAATCTCTGAATTTTGTGATAGATTGCTGTTACCAGATAATCTCACTAAGCAATCAGCTCTAACATTACTTGTACATGGCTAGTATGTCACCTTAAAGTGATATTCATAAAGTGTTGCCAAAATGTGCATTAATCTTGAAGATGCTTGGCCCATTCCATTATTGGATAACAATGTAATGAGTGGCTTATAAACCATCCTTAAATTGTTTTTTTTCCTCATAGGAACAATTGAAAATGTTCTACAGACCACACACAAACCAGGGCTTAATGTTCGATTGTAGAATATTTACTTTCAGTTTCGGTTAACGGTCTGAAAGCAAACACAGTAGTTTGTTCCACATTGCCCATAACCTGGTTTAAGACTGCTCCTAGACCTGTTGAACTTGCATCTACTGTGATAACATTTGAAACTTCACTAGAATATGGTGACTAGATTTAGGAATTTATTAATTGTTTTTCAACTTGTATAAGACCCCTTTTTTGAGTAATAACCCCCAAAGGCATGGTTAATTCACAAACCTTGAGTAATATTTACATAAGCCTAAAAAAGAACAAACCTGATATTTTAAATCATGTTTACTGAATCTTTTTTTGGTGTAATTCCCTTTTCAGAAATAGTATTTCCTAAATAATCTACTTCTTCTTCTAGGCATGAACACTTGTCTAAACAAATTGTCATACACTTCATACTCAAAATTGACATTACTTTTTCTAGTTTTTTTATAATGATCTTCTTCAGAAACAGTGTATTAAAATATCATCTTGGAATACAATCACATTGTCAATATTTTAAAGTAGACAAAACAGAGCAGCGTGTGCTAACCCAAATGGCATGCATGTATATCGGAAAGCGACATCGGGTGTAATAAAGATGGTAATGCAACGAGATTCTGGAGTTAACTCTACCTTATGGAATACTGCCTTGAATTAAATTTTTGAGAAAGATGTTGAACCCTCTAGTTTCGTAAATAACTCTTGAAAGCATGGCAGAGGATGACAGTCCACCAAAATGAGCTTATTAACTGATTTTAAGTTTAAACACAAACGTAACTCTCCTGTTTTCTTTCTCATCAAAACAATTGGAGATACCCATTTAGAGGCATCTACCGGTTCTATTGCGCCTTCTTTGCCCACATTCATTAGCATTTCAAATAATTCTTTTCAGACCGATAAAGGCACATGCCTCAATTTATGTTTTACAGGAATTGCATTATCTTTAAGTTGAATATGATGGGGAAATCCCAACACTTTACCTAGTTCTTTGCAAACCAAATCTTTATGTTTATCTAATAAAATTTCCAACTGATCCGTACTTCTCATATTATGTTGCACTATTTGCATTTTATCAGAAACATACACTGGGTTTTTAGCATTACCATTAAGCATCATTCCTATTTGATGGTGCCAACCTATAACTTGTAACCCATGAATGGCAACGTACACTTTTCCAATGATAGACCTGTTTTGAAATGTAATTTCTGCAATTAAAAATCCAAGCATGTTAATCTCTTTGCCACCTAAACCATAGACTTTGTTATCATTGGGTTCCAATTTTTGTCAATACAGTTTTTGTACAAAACCTGATCTGATAAAATGTTATATGGTGATCCGGAATCTGTCATAACCTTGACCAACTTTCCATCAATAGAAATTTCACATTCAGGTGTAGCATAAGGGTTCTGTGTCAATTCCTACTCTATCATTAACTTTCTTACACTACTTTTCTTAAGATAATCTACCAATATGTTGATATCCTCATTATTTGAAGCATGTTCTGTATCATCACAAAATATTTTTGTATTCTCATTTACTAAAACATTTTCCTTATGTATGATCTGTTCCTCTTTAATACATAGTACTAAATGTTCTTCCATACATTTTTCAGATTCCAAATCTTTGACTACTGCAGACATTATTCTATTGGGAACTGACCTGCATACATTACCAAAGTGACATATTTTCTTGCATTTAAAACATTCTTTACCTTTAGCTGGACAAAATGTTTATTGGGAAGCATGTGTTTTAGAGACACATTTGTCAAATATACCCTTACTGTATTATTACCACTAACATTCTATCCTGTACTCCATTTATCTGTCGCTCTAAATCCGGGTTTTGCCCTGGCTATCTAGCAGTGTCTCATCTCTTCCAGAAGATAGGGATGAGTGGGGTGCCGAGCGCATGACATATTAGGCTTCTCAGGGAAGTCGTGGTCACTCAGGTCACATCCAGTTCTCCCATTCACAATATAGTCTCATATACAAATGATAGACAGAAGCAGTATATATTTCAATGATAGGTTTAATAAAATGACTGCATCTTAGATAGCAAAGCGCGAGCTGCAAAAACCAGAACGACACAACATGACAATATTAAAATGGTGACGAGAAGAGTGAAGCATAAGAATAACGCTATTATATTGTCGGTAGGATTGAGGGACTATTTCCTATCTAAGTCATAATCTGAGCACAGCATGTTAAACTCTAATTCTGCCTTTCGGGTTCACCCAGGGAGGACATAAACCCTCATACCTAAGCAAAGGCCTGTAGTCTGCATTAGCTTCTGTAGCGAAACATTCAGCATACAGTTGTGGTACCCTGGCTGGAATCTCCCTCTTAACGTGTAATGGGACTAGAAGTGTTTTTATAATAACACAGCTGATGTTCTAAGAAAATGTCCCTACGTAAGGATGTGTATTTTCTATGAATGTTGGAGATTAAACTTCTACCACATTCACCGGCAATGTACCAAACTGTAGCCTTGACTGAAGCACAGAGTGATCAAGAATGTCTTGTTTGAAAACACAGTGCTGAATTAAGCGAAAACAGTTAGATAGATGAAAATAAAACAAGACCTTAAAACTGGTTACTGTAAAAATAACAATGCGAAGCTGAAAAAATATATCTAGGTTAAAGTGCACAGAGGCCTAATGTGGCAAACTAACGTGCATGGAGCTATTTCTAAAATGGCTTCACAACACCCTCCCCTTGTCGGTTGAAAGTGGTTCAAAGCCAAAACTAAAACCTCATAGCTAAAAGATCAACCTAAGATATACATAAAAACTATGTCAATCTGGACAAGTTAAAAGGACAGACAAGTGACTACATGGCAATTTAAAACATGAGCATGTGACATTATAATCGAATCAAAAGGACATGTCAATTTAGAAAAGTTCCAAACTAGGTATGAGTCATGGAGAACAAGAGATCTTCCACTTCGGCAGATGTCAAAGCCGGAAAGTCCTCGCCAAGGATCAAGGAGCAAGTGTGTTCAATGGCCCAAGTGTTAACTAAGGCATCCCGTGGAGTGCCCATTGATGAGTTGTTGACAACTTCCTCCAGGAAGGGTAACTCATACTTAGCTTCACGCAGCAAACGCAACCTTAATGCGCATGTCTGGTAATGAACCCTCAGCGAGAACATCAACAGATCAGCATCTACTGCAGGCAAGCGCTGCTGTGAAAGACAGATTTCCAGTGCATGTTTGAAAAAAACACCAGAGGCACCAGAAGCACCGGAACACAGGCTGCACACAATACAAAACTGGTCTGAATGACAAAGACCAGTCACACTCCAATTGCTCAAGGAGTGTTGCTCCAAAGTACTGCATCATTCGCTCAAGACACAGCTGTGCTGATTGGAGCGCGGTCATTTCTCCTCTTTGTGGAGTGACAGCCATTGCGTATGGACAATAGCAACAGCAGGATGCCAGCTAATAAATCCAAAGTTATCGGAAATCCCCCAAAAATACTTTCGAAAATTGAGTGGATAGCTGAAGGTATCAAACTAAATATGGAGGAGAATGTGGGAACGAAACCAGAACCAACAGTTTTAAAAAAATGTGCGATTCCAGTTGTACTGGACGCATTAAATATTCATCCCATGAGTTCACCAAAGTGTCTTGGAAAATTCGTGTTTAACAGGGACTGTATTTCTGCTGATGACCTTGCCACTTGAAGTGGTTAGGTCTCGCGTGCAGATGTAAGGGCCACATGCTTTTGAAACAATAAAGCCTTGAGTCTACTTAATTTGTCAAAATTCACGTTTGAAGTAGCAATGTAAGGCCAAATATCAGCTACCTCCTTAAATTTAGTGGGGGGAAACAGTATGTTCCCTCAGCATGTAACGACCTTAGAGACCAAAACAACGTAAACTATTCTGGCCCGCATGCCACAACAGCCTTCACTATTGAGAAGGACGTAGCTGCCGTTTGAAAGCAACTGGAACGTTGGTCTCATCAAGGGGACTGGAACTCCCTTCAGATAACAAGCCAAGTTTGCAGCAGAGGCGTTACACGCCCCATGCAAAGACAGCTGTTTACAAACCATGGAATGGCTGACTGAAGTCTCACATTCACTACCGCTAAGAAAGACTTCTTTCATGCCATTGAAGCATTTGTATAAGAAGGGAAGCTCTCACACCTTATGGATGCAACTATCTCCCAATTTTTCATATCTGCCTACCGGAATGTGTTTTAAACAGGAGGTGAATTGAAGTGTAGAAATAGGTAGATTAATAACCCCATGTATTAATCACTCAGCAGATGGCATTTCGGCCACAGTAAAAGGCAACTTTTCTGATTCCTCTATATTAAGCATGACATAAGTCGCTTCCTTCTTAGCCATTAGTTGTTGTTGTTGCGTTAAATTAAAGGAAGAAAATATCTCCCTTGCACTGATGTCCTGCCATGGAACGCAACCCGCCTTCAATGTTTGAAGCATCCAACCCAACTGCATAATGGACCTGCTCTGACTCTGTCCATGGTATAAAGAAGACATATCTGATTGTGTAATGTCTATAGCAGAAGAAACAATGCTGCTTATGGTGTATATCAGGTCAGACAAGGTGTTAATTCCATTATCTACAACAGCTAATGCCTTTTTTTAGATTTTCCTGATCTATTTGCCTTAACCAGGCAGCAGCATCGTGTTGGGAAAGTTTCAAAATGTTATTGTATACTGCATATAAGAAACGCTTCCTACGTGGTGTTCTGGGGCCTGACAAGAAATCTTGTAAGTCAGTGGAGTTAGACAGGAGACTGAGGTGTTCTCTAACTGCGTCTAGTGAGGATGATTTTAGCCACTGCTGGCATAATTTTCCCACACTATATGTTGTAATTCTAACTGCATGCTCTGGTGATATATAGCGAGGGTCTGGCCTACTCATCTTGAAACCCCCCGAGGAGTTAAGAAAACGTTGATGACACCCATTGGTAACTATTGGCCACAATAACCACCAGCCAGGACGTGTCAGTGAAGCATTAAATGTACCATTCTGGACCTTTTCATCAAGCTCATTTTCAGTTGCATTTGTATATTTTTGCCATTTATAAAACTTTGCAGGGGCAGGTATACTGGGCATGTTTAATTCCCTAATTTTAGCTAAGCCTAAACAACTCGTCTGTTGTACCGTTTCGTTTAAAAAGATCATTTGTACAGGAAAAAAGGCATGCTCTAAACAACGTTTCCTTTCCCTTCATCTGCCAATTTTTTGTTCCTCACACACTTTTCCGATCAATTGATTTGAACCAATATTCATAGCCTTCTATCAATAACCGGGAAACAAAGGATTACGAATATATACATTTGGTATTGGTTAATAACCTATGCATATCCTTAGTAGGTGGTACCTTAAAATAATATGACTCAGCACTCTTTCGATTGTACCCAGAAAAATACGCACATTTTTCAGAATATGTTTTGGAACTCCCTTGAGGCGGAGTTGGGCAATGTTCCTATTGTGAGTAATTAAAAATAGTTTTTGGACTGCTGTCTCTATGTATGAAATGGTACCCATAATAATTATAGCAAAACATATCACCATAATTTTCTTTAAATTGGTAAACATCTTTGTTTTCAAAGACAGTATGATATTGCAATTCAGTCATCATAGAATCAACTGTTTTCACATCCCAATCATCAGAAACAATGCCTGGTATTACTATATCATTCATTGATAATTTGAACACATACAGTATTTGAATAACTTCCGTGGGACCATATATATCAAACATTACTTTGTCCCAGACAATCCCATCAGGAATTGGCACTGCGGAAATGTTCACAAAGAATAATTCTCTTGAGACTTTATGTGATGAAAAATGTGGTTTCAAAACCTCCTCCACCAGTGAAACTGTTGATCTTTCAGGTAAAAAATGACAATGTATCAACAAGAAAAAGGAAATGACAAAACCAATCCAAAGTAAAAAGGCTAAGACAGTCAAAGAGAGCCATAGATAGTTCCATGGAAAAAGAAATACGTTTCTTTGAGCCAGTTTGTTAGCTTACGAGTACTTGACAAATCTGCTGTCGAAGAGGGGAATGAGTCTGAAAAATCATCGTTGAAGTTGGCAAAATAACCAGAGGCAGTGCGTGCAAATAGCAGCGCTGTTTCAGTGGTGGAGTTGGTGTTTCCTGCTGTGGCACACTATAGACAGCACCATCCTTGGTCACATGTGTCTAAATTAGTTGTCGTTAGTGGAACTAATGCAAGATCATCTTCCACCCTCCCCATGCTCCTAGAGGAGTCAGTATTGGTGTAAACAACTTGTAGAGGAACTTCTTCGCCAGTAGTGAGAGGGATTCGAGAACTACTGGATGTTCCTCTTGGTCGGCTGTGTAGGATCTGCCACATGGTGTAGTTTGACATTGTCAATGGAGACAAAACGATTTTCTTTGGCACCTGCCAACGGTGGTGGAATAACAGTTCTGGTATCTAGTACAGGGACTGGTGCTCGATAAGAAGGGCCAACTTCTTTTTTCACTGTGACTTTTTCACATACAAGATCACCAACTCTGGAAATCCAGCCGGTAGATGTTACAGGCACATCCTTAATTCCTGTGGAGGCGGCACTTTTGGAAGAATTATCATCATGGAACTGTTGCAATTCCTGTAAGACAGTGACACGTTCATTTATGTCACAAGGTGTTTCTGCTGCCTCCATGCCAGCACATCAAGATCCGGAACATACATTTGAGTTCAGAACAGGCACTCATATGAAGTACGACCCCCCAGGAACCTTCTAGGCAGATTATTTAGTGCTCTCTGGACTCCATACAGGTGGTTATTCCAATTACGACCCGTACCTAAGACATTGGCTGTTAAGGATTGTTTTAAATCGCAGTTTAATCGCTCCACGACACTATTTCCCTCTGGATGAAATGGAGACGAGTACTGGAGTCGGACCCCCCAATGATGCCATGGAGTCCCTGAATGCCCTTGAGGTGAAAGCAGGGACCTGGTCCAAAAGGGAAAGCCGCAACTGCATATGTACCGATAAAGACTCGCAAATCTTTAATAACAGTCCGAGCGTCAGCCGAGTATGGTGGCCACACCCATACAAATCTGGAGCATGAATCAACAGCGACTAAAATATATTTGTATGCACTATCAGGTGTTAGGGGACCACAGTGGTCCAAGTACACACATTGTAATAGTTTGTTTGAAATTAAGAGGGGTGTCTGCGGCGGGCGCTTGGCAGCGGAAACTTTAATTTGTTGACAGATGTCACAGCAAAGGACACACTGCTTAGTCTCTTTGTAGATACCTGGCCCCCAATAACGGGCCTGCAAGATCGAAATTGTAGCCGCCATACTAGCATGGGCAGATGCCATCCCTTCATGCGCTGCTTTAATCAATTGTGATCCTATGTCTTTGTTGGGGATGTCTCGTACACCTACGCCTGGTATCTTAACCTCAGCGTTCAGCATACCTCCCATATGATAGTGATATTTGTTAGGAAATCCTTTATATAGGGCATACCATCAGCCGTAGCTGTCACGGCAGCCCAAATGTCTGCGTCTGGTTTTGAACTCAAACGAGTCACTGCAGCTACAGCGGCCACAGCCACTGCTGACTTTGCGGCTTCATCAGCCAGTTTATTTCCAGCAACATGTATTCCAAAGCTCTAGTGTCCAAGTGTGTGCACAACATAGACATTCAGTATCGTCTCTTTCAGCTCAGCTACTTTCCCCCACAGTAGTCTGTGTTTAATGGGGTTGCCTTTGGAATCTCTGAACCCATTCTGGCGCCAATAATGCAGGTATTCATTAAAGGATTGGACACAATAATATGAATCACAAACAATCAGCGTAGGCTGTGCAGGATCCGTGTGTTCCAGTGCCATCAGCAGAGCTTTTAGTTCTGCCAATTATGCTGTACAATCCCCTAGGGTTTGTGTAAAGATATGTAGAGGACAACATTTATCGCCCTCCCTATAGCCGCTTACGACTGCACAAGCAGCAGAATATTGATGTTTAGTTCCAATTGCAGGTTGTGCAGAGCCATCGGTGTACATGACTCTATGATAATGGTCAATAGGCAAAGTATTTGCTGGAACTGGATATTCTATTTCTTATTGTAAAAATTCCTGAGTTTGTAACTTTGGGTCAAAAATGTAGTCTACATCAGTGGCTGTCAGAAAATTGTATCCAACATGGATGTAATGCTTTTGGATCACTAGATTTTGTAACAGCCTCTACGGCTGAGATCGGAGAAATTACAATAATGCGTTTTCCTTAGGCAAGAGGTCTTTCTTTAATGACAGCCATCTGCACAGCATTGAACATTTTCTCAGTGGGAGCAAAGCGTTGTTCTGCTGCTGAGTATAAGTGCAATTTGTATGCAATCAGGACTGTCACACCATCATTAAATGTCACATAGCTGAAACCGATGGTCCCAGCTATTACTCTGTTGACCAAATGTGTTTTGTTGTCCATCGTATGTAAGTGTTGTGCTGCAAGCATATCTGTCTGCAACTCTCGAAGTATACGTGTATGTTCAATTGTCCAGAATTTACTTGAAAAATCGGGACGTATAAGGTCATATAAAGGTTTTATGCATGTAGCATAATCTGGAAAATAGGTTCTGCCAAAATTTAGGAAACCCATTAGTGATTGGAGTTTTTTAATCGTATTCGGTGGTTGTAACTGTGCGCATTTCTCTAAGAATTGTGGCGCTAGGCTCTTCCCTTCACTTGACAGCTCATATCCTAAGAACAGGACGCTAAGGAAAGTTATTTTTGTTTTTCTGAAGTTAAATTTGTATCCAAATTCAGCAAACCCTACAACAATGTGGGCTACCTACCTTAAATGTTGTAGTAATTCTTCATCTGTGAGATTGATATCATCTACGTAGGACTATGCTTCAGTGTCATATCTCGTGCAAAATAGCAGTGACATGAGCCACGAACAGTCCTGGGCTGTTCTTATACCCCTGAGGTAAACAACAGATTTGTTTCTGGGAGCCTAGAGCGCTGAAACTTGTTAAGTGTCTACTTTCTGGCAGAAAAACCCATTGGAAATGTCTAGTGTTGTTTTGTATTTTTTACGCACTATATTGTTCATTAGTGCTGTGCTATGCGAGTTTTGGATAGCATAGGTGAGTGTATGACTGTTTAAATGTCTGTAGTTTAAGGCTATTTTGTATGAATGGTCTGGTTTAGCTACGGGGAACAATGGGTTATTCATTGGCGAGACACAGGGTTTAATCACACCCTGGTACTCTAATTCCATGAGTATTTCTCTCCCTGGTGATTTTGCTTCATGTTTTATAGGATACTGCGAATGTGGCTGAGGTTCACTTTTAATTGGAATTACATGGTAGGGGGATTCTTTATCCTACCCCATGTGATTTCTGTATAATGCAGGTGCTTGTGCCAAAGCCCACTCAATAGAACAGGATTCAGCAAGTTCCTCTGGAACAAGGGGCGAGAAGGAAGGCTTAATGACTTCTCCATATGGGCAAGGGACGGACACAGTCAGGTGGCCAATCTTGTTCGGCCAACAAGACATTATATACTTTTACCATGCGATCCCAAAAGATTGCATCTATTGTGCGTTCAATGTCTCCTTCTAACTGTAATTTTACTTTGTACACCCTATTAGGCATGGAGACACGCATGTTCTCAGTTTCTACTTGTTTAAAGTTATCAGTTGCTTTCACCTCCAGATGCTGCAGAAGATTCTGGCGAACTATTGTGACCTCTGCCGCGCTGTCTAGCAAGGCTAGAGCCCAATTCTTGTTCTTCAAGGGGACCCTCTTCCTGTGTGGCATGTCGGACTGCGACTGCTGCCACCTTTTTCTTTTTAAATTGTTATTTTTGTTGGGTGGGTTTCTCTTCCTTTTTAACAGAAAACTCTGAAGAGCATTGTGATTCTTGTCTCGGTTTCATGTACTCTGTTCGTCGCTCTGATCGCCCACCTCTCTCATTTCTTTTTTCCGGTGAGTCCTGAAAGGAAAGAGATTGCTGTGTATCAGCATATTGATATCTATCAGGCTTTTTTATATTATCTCTATTTCTGAGATTATACCTATTCTGTGGTGTCTCCATACGCTGAGGTTCTCCCCTCTCTTTCTTAGGAGTTTGTTGCTTTTTATCCCAGCAATTCTTAGTACCCTCAGGTCCCTGCTTGGGAGTATCTTTGTACTTTGTAGTTTTTGTGGTCTGGCACCTCAGCTATTTCGACCAATACTTGAATAGGTCTCTGCTATTATTTTAGGCAGCTCTCGTTCCTGATCCTGCTGTGGAATGTCACAAAGCTGCATGCGCACTGCAAGTGCGACCGCTTCCCCTTTAAGGTTACTTAAAATGATTGAGGATACTGTGGCAAAATTGCTCATCAATAGCATCCCCAAATCTAGGGCCGGGCAGCCCCATATTCTCTTGAATTTGTTTCAACACTTCAGGTAAGTTGGCAAGTGTCGCTGCACCGTGTGCTGTTGTATAGAGTGTGGCAAATACCCTGCCCCAAGTATTACAGTTTTCTACCGTAGGGACCATCCCATAAGGCAAGCACATTGTTAGTATTCTATGTTTATCCTGAGGTCCCTTATGGGGAAATACTGCCTCCAATGTATAAATGTTCTGTGCTAGCCAAAACGGAGTTTCCTCTCGTTTGGTGGGTACTTTAAGCATGATAGAATGTACCTTCGCAGGATTTATACCTGGCGTTGCAGCATGTGGATGTGCTGGAGCAACACATGCTGGGTTTGTGTTTAGTGTTTGCATCACAAATTGTACTAGTCATCTATATATATCGCTATTAATTCAATACAGAAGCGACGAACCTCAGCTACTGCTAAATTTGCAACCGCAGTATGTGGTGTATAGGTGGGCAATAAAGGCCAGGTAGGACCGTCATTACTTAGTGGACCTAACCTTACTGGTAATTATATGTGGGGTAAGGCACCATCAAGCCAATTATTATGTTCTTCATAAGATAGAGGTATCTCTAAATATGCGTATGCTCTGTATTGTCCAGGCGCATTCAGAGGTGTATATTGGTGGAATGTATTTGTGTTCCCATCAACTGCTGGAATTGTGACCCAAGAGTAAAAAAGTTCTGTTCCGTAAGCTGCATGGGTGTCCACCACAAATGTGACTGGACCCCCCTGGGCCGTTAGGCCATTTGCTAAGAAATGTGCTGTTAGAGGTTGTCTCATGTTAACCACTATTTGTACCTGTTGGGGATTTGCCATGATAGTAACACTATGAGTTCAGATAAGGCACACCAAAATTGATTTTTTCCTTTCAAGGTTCAAGCTTGAGCAACCTCCAGCTGTAGGAGGATCACCTACACAGCAGTGATGGAGATCCTCAGCACCACAGGTGTCTCGGCATACGGCATTGAGGTATCATTATGTATAATGAGACAGAGAAACTCCGGAGGGCCCGAAAATTAGAGCCTGACCAAACGTTGGCGGCACCATGTTGCATAGGCTCTCAAAGGCCTGTAGTCTGCATTAGCATCTGTAGGGAAGCATTCAGCATAAAGTTGTGGTTCCCTGGCTGGAATCTCCCTCTTAGCATGTAATGAGTCTAGGAAGTGTTTTTATAATAACACAGCTGATGTTCTAAGAAAATGTCCCTCCGTAAGGATGTGTATTTTCTACGAACGTTGGAGACTAAGGGCCAGATGTATGAAAACAGGGGTCTGCGAATAGCAAGAAATCGCAATTTCCGAGTCGCAATTGGCCATGTAACAAAATTGCGATTCGGAATTAGCGATTTCTTAAAAATCGCTATTTGTGGTTTGCGAGGCCCATTTTCCGAATCGCAATTTGCATTCTCGCAATTTGCGATTTTTTTGCGATTCGGTAAAAAATCGCAAAATGCGAGAAAGTTCGAGAATGCACACCTGGAGGTGATTGATGACTCATCAGCAGGAAATGAGTCATCCCAGGCAGGTACAAAAGCCACACCCAAGCCAGCATCCAGAGTGAGAGCAGCCCAGCCACTGTGAGGAGCACTGTGAAGGAGCAGCATCATCTGAGCCACCATGGAGCCCCAAGGTCCTGGAGCAGAGAAGCAGGAGAGGAAGCGCAAGCTCAAATTTAGTGAGCAGGAGCTGGAGATCCTAACAGAGGAGGTGGTGAGGAGCCATGACCGCCCGTTTGGCAAATCCTCCTTTCAGGTGCCAGAGAGCGAGAAGAGGAGACTCTGGCTGGACATCCAAATGCTCCATAGGTGAAATCAAGAAGCGCTGGTATGACCTGCGGTCCCGGGCAAAGGAGAGGGTGGTAAGGCGACTTGCAGAGGCAAAGAGCACAGGAGGTGGACCACCAACGGAGCCACCTGCCACACCACTGGAGGACCTGGTGAAATCAACCCTCCTACCAGAAGCAGTGACAGGGGTCACTGACATAGACACCTCGGCCCAACCAAGTACCAGCCAAGGTAAGTGCCAAATATGTTGTGTGAACACTGTATGTGCATGCATACAAGCCACTTAGGAATTAGCATGTAATGTGAAGTAGTGTGTGAAGTAGTCCACTCCACATCTCATTAGCAGCCAAAACATGCATTATGGGAGTCGCGGTCCACAAACTAGAACAGACAGTGGCATGATAATGTTAGCAAGCATAGGGACACCCAAGGTAACACAACACACACTACACCATGTACAGCAGTATGTATAGTATTATTGCCATTTCTGGACAGATAATGTAACATACAGAACTGACATGCTGCATATTGTTGTTGCAGGTGGGCCTGGCACAGCAGCCACAGCAGAGACGGGTGTAGCGGACACGGACACGCAGCTGCCCTCAGACAACAACACCAGTGGGTCCAGCAATCTTCCTTCTGTGCGCCGCAGGCCTAGGCCGTTACCACTACCGGACCTCAGTGGTGACTCCGATGTGCAGCAGGAGAGTTCCGGCACACCATCCGCATCCGGGATGCGCAGCCAGGTACAGGAGGACAGGGGTCCTGCAGCGCGTCGTCCACGTGCCCCAGTGTCACTACAGCAATTGCAGGAGGCAGCTGAGGATACATCCCTGTTCGGTGGACTGGAGGCTGCAATGTTGCAGCAACAACAGCAGCAAAATAGAAGGATCCAAAGTCTGGACAAGAGCCTCAGAATCCACAATCGGAACACGGTCAGACTGCATCGGAGACGGGACACCCTCAATGAGAACATCAACCAGCTGCGTGAGGGACATGTACAGGCCTCCCAGGACAC
The DNA here is from genome assembly GCF_031143425.1 of Pleurodeles waltl. Classification (NCBI taxonomy): domain Eukaryota; kingdom Metazoa; phylum Chordata; class Amphibia; order Caudata; family Salamandridae; genus Pleurodeles; species Pleurodeles waltl. Next base: position 1,009,716,680 of record NC_090445.1, read on the forward strand.
TCGTGAGTTGACAACTGCTGTGCGTGACCTGTGCGAGGAGCTGCGACAAGAACGCCTGAGTAGACGCAGACATGAGCACCAATTCCGCACCATGTTTGCGACATACTGCCGGTCTTCCAATCGCATGGCCAACTCCACTGCCCTCATTGCCCGTCGTGCTCTGGCGGCCCAAGTTGAGGCTTCACACACCAGTAGGGATGTGGTCCAGGCCCTTGTGCAGATCACCACTGTGATCGAACAGGTATTGGCACAGAGGTCGGCCACTCAGAGTGAGGTTGCCTTGGGTGACACGGAGGATACCTCAAGCCTCAGCAGTGTGCACCTACCAGCTCCAGACCACATACGGCGCAGTGCCAGGCGCAGCACTGCCACAGAGCCTGACATTCAGGGTGCCAGTGATGCAACTGGGCACCCCAGTGGTGTGCGAGGGAGGAGGAAGCGACTTTTGCCTCATTGACTCTGGTGTCCCCACTATGGAGTAATAGTGTGGGACTCTGTTCATTTGTTCATTTTCGTTTTGACAATCCCCCTTTTATTTTACACATCACAATTCATAACCTGCCGTAAAGGAATACATTTTATTTCTCACTATAGCTACAGTAGTAAGTAGAGTTTGATTGTACATACTCACGTCTGGAATGGTTGTGTGTGATGTCAGCAGGCCTTTGCCATCCCTCTGCTGCACTGGTCCTGTCTGCTGGCTGTAGAGGTGGTATGGGATCGTCATCCTCAACTGATTCGGTGTCACTGATTTCTATAGGTATGCCCCTGGTTGTAGCTATATTGTGCAAGATTGCACAAGTAGCCACTATTCTACCTGGCCACAAGATCAGTTATGATGTAGGTGGCATTGCATATCTCCTGTTTATTCATGGAATGTTGGTGTTTACGGTTTCGATACACATACTCTGTGACTGATGGTGGACATATTGCCACATGTGTGCCATCTATGGCACCTAGGACATGGGGGGAAGTGTGCAATTTGATAAAAGTCAATTTTTGTCTGCTGTATTTCCTGTGGGGTGTGGGGGAATCGGATGTACTGTTAGAGTTTGCTTGGCATGGCGTTGATAAATGCATTGATAAATCAGGAGAGGGTGCTCTGTGTGACCCCCCAGCCGCTGATATGACCCCTTGATAGCTCCCTGAGGTAAGTAGGTGGAGGGTGCATGATACCTGCACATGGGTGGGTATGCTATGTGTCCTTAGTGTTCTGCGCTGCAGTATGGGTTTTGCTCAGCTATGAGATCATGAATCATGGCTGAGTTCACCCTATACCTCTCAAATATGTCCTCGTCTGTCAGGTCAAATAGTGTAATGCGCACTCTAGAAATGCGCTCCTGTCTCCTCCTCCCTCTCCTCAAACCTGCCAGGATCCTCATCCTCCTCGCCATGACGTAGAGTGCAGCCATTGTGGTGGGGGTCTGAGGCATTCTGGGCCACTTCATATAGGTTGCACCTGGTTACCACCTGCTTTCACTTAGTGGTATTTTGCATGTGCAAAATGCCATTCTGCGAAAAATCGCTAATTGCGATTTTTTTGATGCATCTCTTTGTGATTCGGATTTTGCGATTCGCATTTTGCTCCTCGCAATTTCCTACTGGAAATACCGAATCGCAAAATGCGACTCGCAAAACCAGGTCGCAACGCAAGAAATCGCAAAGCCTTGACTGAAGCACAGAGTTATCAAGAATATATTGTTTGAGGACACAGTGCTGAATTAAGCAAAAACAGTTAGATAGATGAAAATAAAACAAGACCGTAAAACTGGTTATTGTAAAAATGACAATGCAAAGCCGAATAAAATATATCTATGTTAAAGTGCACAGTGGCCTAATGTGTCAAACTAACGTGACTTTATCATACTGACCTGTGGTCGCAACTCAGAAGCATCCAATTCATATGTATAATATGTTTTTTAATCAGTCCAGCTGTCTTTTTTCATCCTATATATTGTCAATATCCAGCAATTCCAATAAACTAGAAGAGCGAACATGTTTAGAAATTAAGTGTGACCTCTGACACCCGTGCATCTGGATTTCATAAAATAGGTCAATGAACCGAACCAAATCCGCTTTAAAGAAAACATCACCATTAATAACCACACCAGTTTATTAAGAAGTTAAAATATTTATTTCCTATATTAACAATGCTAAAGTCACGAATATTATTCTCAAGTTCAATTGATACATGTAAAGAAACAATAAAGGCTGATTGAATCGACAAATGAGCCTAAGCCTAACCAAAGCAGTAAGAATTATTGATTCAATAGAAAATACACAAAACCACAGCAATAGGATTTGAGCAAGAGAAATTGAATACATTGAATCAATGAACGAAAAGAATCAGGGACCATTCATAAATATGAGAGTAACATCTCACTAACTAATCAATCAATCAATCAATCAAACAATTTATGAAGTACGCTACTCACCATTAGGGTCTCAAGGCACGCAGGGGGGGAGCTAATGGTCAAAAAGCCATGTTTTGATGCGTTTTCTGAATGCCAGGAGGTCTTGGGTCTGGCGTAGTTGGAGTGGTAGGGAGTTCCAGGTCTTGGCGGCAAGGTAAGAGAAGGACCTTCCTCCGGTGGTGGAGCAGTGAATGCGGGGGATGGAGGCGAGGGCGAGGCTGGCGGGGCAGAGCTGGCGGGCAGGGGTGTGGTAGGTGAGTCTGTCATTGAGATAGGCCGGACCTGTGTTGTGGAGGGCTTTGAGTGAGTGGGTGAGTAGTTTGAAGGAGATCCTCTTCGATATGCGTAGCCAGTGTAGTTCTCTGAGATGGGCTGAGATGTGGTTGTGGCATGGGACGTCAAGGATGAGTCGGGCGTTAATTAGCATTACCTGTTGGGCTTCATGTAAAAGGTATAGTAACACAAATCTAGCTATGGTGCTATCAAAATAAGTAGCAGTATAAAAACAATAGCAGTTGGCACCTGAAAAACAAAAGACAAACACAATATATACAGATCTACATAATTACCTGTCCTTAAGGTAGCCAGCAATCAGATTATAACTTCATCAGGGGGACAGCAGCATCAACACCAGAACAAAAACAAAGTAGGTGGATGGTTTAGAATTTGGACTATAAGATTATTAAACCATTAAAGCATTAGTTCAGTATTGAACAGACATAGTAAACTCAGAATATAATAAAACACCAGAATGTCAGTAGACAGACTGGAAAAGCATGAAGTGTTAAAGTGAACTATCACACTGAAAGCATGAAGTGAAGTCTCTGGAACCCAGGAAAGGAAAGCACACCAAACCAATGGTGTCTAAACATTACATTAAACTTGCTAAACTCCTGTGATTGGTTAAAACATAAGGTGAGAAGAATAGATCCAATGAGACAGTTATTAGATATCACAATTATATAAAATGTTAGCTCTAGGAATATTAATTTACTGTTGTTCTATTCACGAAACTCGAACTAATACAAAATGTATCTTGCACACTTCCTTCTCAGGCTGAATCTGTAGATCCATTGTTTGGCACCTTCCGGAAACACTGTTTCTGGACAGTGATTACAAAAATATAGAAACATTTCTTCTGCACCATTCCATCAAGAGAAATACATAAGTTTGAAACTTAACTCCAGACAAATATGCAAGTTCAATGAATGAAGTCTGGTAGGCAACGGACATAAATTCATAAGCACAGAGAACACTAGAAACATTTAATACAGATAACATTGCACAATGGCCTTGCTCAGCTTCAGACTCAGCAGAGGCCAAGAAATACTCATGTTATATCAGCATTTATTTTAGCAGAGGACATGCTCTTAAAGAGACAAAATATTTCTCATCGCTATATTAATACAACATTAGAAAACATATGTAAACCTTTCGCTCCATGGCAGCCACTAAGTACAGCACACTTTTCGTGTTAACATGAGTTTATAATCAAATTGTTTCACACATTAGTACATAAGTACGATTACATAAAGACAAATTATTCACAACAAAATCTCTGTGCTCACAATCCTTCCTCTGATGGTTATATATGTCATCACACAAAAAACCCCAAATAAATGTATTTATTTCAATGCCAAATTTAAAACCTATTTTCTTTCAGATTTTTGATTTTTTTCTTTCTTCTTGAATTTTCCCATTAAATGTTTTCATTTGAACACCGACCCTCCTCGGATTCTTTTCAAATATCCTCCAAATTCCAATTAGACAAAACACTAAAATTGAGATACATTTTACTACTTTTAATATCATACATTCTCTTAGGTTGCCAATCCAATTTCCCAATTGATACAATTCCCTTGCCTGCCTTTTCCCAAATATTAGTTTCAGTTAATTCTTTAAGTTCTGATTCATGTTTCGTTATATTATTAATCAAACGTCTATCTAATTTACTATTGTCCGGTATGGATGAACAACAGTGCCTCGGACCAAGCAATTTACTAACTCTGCCCTCCTCTGCTAAGGCACGGTGGTTCTGAACAGTCAAAGCTCTTGTTGCAGCCATTTCCTTATCTAAGAGGAGAATAGCTCCTGAAAAATCAGTTAACATGTTATCCACTACTGTAGACAACCTTTGTATTTTCATTGAATTCAAAACAACTCCCAGAAATGGAATTATTGCTCCAATTATGTCACCCACAATGCTAGAAACTGATTCTCGCTTGTGTCTAAGTTGTAATTCTGTAAATATAAAAAATGTACTCAAGGTATCCAGTTGGTAGATTTTGCGAAAGACTATTCCCAAATAACATGTGTCATACCGTCCTCTAAGAAGACGGTAATAAGCATTTTTTCCCACAGATGTAATAAACTCCAGGTACTGGTGGATCTTGACCATTTAACATAAATGTCCATTTACTCTGAAAACAAAACACATGTCTACGTTTACTTGTTCCCAAATGTATACTATCATATTAAGATTGCGGCCTACATCCACAAAGCATACCTACATATTGTGCATCTAAAGCTAACCTGCCTTGTCTAGTGATGTCAGTGTTAGCAAGATCAGTTCCAGGGCTTCAATCTATTTTAAACCTATCTGTTGCTAATGGAGAGGGAATTAATTCTGAAGATGTAGTAGTTGTATGTATAGCTTTAGTATGGTTGGAAGTCGAATCAAAGACAAGCACACGCACAATCAATAGCAAACATACTGTTGTACAAACGATCACCAAGCTAATACCCACTAATTTACAGCATCTGTTTCTAGAGTGTTGCCTACTAGAGTTTCCCATGGTCTGTAAGGAATCAAAAAGTAAAAGCAAAAAATGATTGCTATGCTGTAAAAATTAAAACAAAAACAAAAATGTTAAATTCTTCAATTTTCAATCTTCTATCTTTAATCCTTCCTAATTGTTGTTCTTTTTTTTTCCAAAGTTCATTCACACTCTCAAAACCTTTTGTTAAAGTTCGGTAAAAGTTGTCAAAACCAGTTTAGAAACTTGTCAAGTTAGGTTATCAAAGTCTCTTCAGGTACTCTTCAACAAAGTCTTTCACCTTTTTGTTCAAATTTTCAATCTTTCTCATCAAATCTTCATCAGCTTCTTTCATGTGCCAAAATATTGACCTGGAATGTCTCTATCAAAACAAACATTCAAAAAAAATTATTTTCATTCATTTGTGGTTGCATATTCCCATTGAGTACCAGAGTATCTTTTATTGGCAATTCTTTTATTTTTAATTCTTCGACCATTGTTTGCTTCTCCTTCACTCAGATCTTCTTCTCTGTTTAATTAATTTACTTCTTGAATTGGTGATACCACATTAATCTTCCCTACATCTAAGATTGTCTCCGGCCAGTTGTCACCTTTCAGAGGTTTTCTCGTTAATGCTCTTTTCAGAATTGAACTTGAATTCTTCCCCTTCGACGTTCCCACAACTGGTTCAGGAGGAGTCAAACCCTCTTGGCTTGGATCCGTCCACCTTTCCATTCGGGTCAGTCTGGTTTATCAGACTATCTGCTTCTGAGGACACCCTCCTCTGGTTTTCTCTGGACCGGTACTCTCTCTTGTTCTCTTTGGACTTTCATTTGAGGATGATTCACCCTCTTCTTCCAGGATACCCTCCACTTCATCTGACTCAGGATTGGATAAATTGACTGGAGCGTTAACAGGTGTAGCCTCAAGCTCTTCTCTTTCTCATTCTTGACCTGGAATATGCTTAGGTGCAGGTAATCTCAACAGCTCTTCTTCTTACTTTGTTGGATTATTTCATTTCGAGTGTGACTTGTGCAGATCCAATTCGGAAGTCCTGCAAACTTCACAGCTGTATTCGTTATTAGAATCACCTGGTAGGGTCCCTTCCAACGAGGCTCCAAACACGATTTTCTCACGTGCTTACAGATCACAACCCGATCCCTAGCCTTCAGATTGTGTCCTTGGCCTTGAGACGCTTGAAGTGTGGTATCTTCCACCTGATGAGAGAATGGTCGTACCACTTCAGCTAGACCCTTGCAGTGGCCTAATACCATATTATAAAAATGTTCACAAGAGCATTTTGCAGGTACAGCTGGCAATCTCATGGCTCTCTCCATGAGGATTTCAGAAGGCTACAATCCTTGTCAGGGGTGCTTCTCATTGACATCAGAACCAACGGCAAAGCATCTGGCCATTTCAAATTAGTGGATGCACACATTTCTTGATTTCAGAGTGTCATTCAACTGCTCTACGAGTCCTGAAGCTTCTGGGCGGTAACTACAATGGAGTATCTGCTCAATGTTTAAAGCTGAACATAGCAACTGAATCACTTCATTGCTGAAGTGGCTTCCCCTCTCTGATTCAAAAGAGACCGGGAAACCGAAACGTGGAATTAACTCTCTATGTAGTAACTTTCTACTGTAAGACTATCATTTCTCCTTGTAGGATAAACCTCAAACCAATGACTAAATACACACAATCACCAACGCGTATTTCAAACCAGCACACGCAGTCATCTCAATGAAATCCATCTGCATTCTGCTAAATGGTGCTCCTGCCATGCCAATATGTCCCATATTGACCAAAGTCCCTTTGCCAACATTCATCTGTTGACAAACAATGCACCCATGGCAAATTGCATTGGCAAACTGTCTAAACTCTGGATTAAACCAATGCTGCTTGAAACAGTGGACCATGCCATCTCTCCCTTCATGGGCTTGTCCATGATAGTATCTAGCCATTTGAGTTGGTAGACTATTTGCAAGAACTACCTTCCCTTCTCCTGTAATCCAGATATCATCATCCCTCTGGATACATTTTGCTTTTAACCAATCTTTGCGCTCCTCTTTGGGAACATTATCTTGTAGAGCCTTTAACTCTTCCACAGTGTCAATAATTTGCATGGTAAAACTCGCTGAGAGTTCATAATTTTCAGGCAACATTTCCCAATTTCCTTTGAAGGATATGCCATTCAATGCACAAAACTTTGCGACTTGATCCGCATATGCATTTCCCAATGACATGTGATCTTGTGATCTCTGATGTGCACTGCATTTCACCACAGCAACTTTCTCAGGTTTTTAAATGGCTTGCAATAACTCATGAATTTTCTCACCATTCCTTATTTGTGAACCAGAAGAAGTCAGGAAACCTCTCTGTGACCTGATTTGGCCAAAGTCATGCACAACGCCGAATCCATATTGTCACTTTCATTTGATTTGAACTGTGGCAGGCTCTAACAAGAACTACTAATTATGCCACTTGTGCAGAAAACACTTGTCGAAGCCATGATCTTTCAAGTATGCCAGTAATAATACACACTGCATAACCTGCTCTTAATGTACTCACATTATCTCTCAAGCAGGAACCATCAACAAAGATAATTTGGTAATTTTCTTCCAGATAGGTATCTCTAATATGAGCTCTGGGTTTTGTGCATAACTCTGTAATTTCCAGACAATCATGTTCTCTAACACCCAATATATCAAAGAAAGTATTCTCAATTGGGAGTAAGGTTGCTGGGATAAGCACAGTACATCTCTTAATAGTAAAATTCAGAGAGCCCAAAATTGTGGTATCATATCTGGTCAGTCTAGAACTAGTCAGATATTGTGTCTTGAACCGGGTAAGCAAAATCTCAATAGAATGTGGTACCATAATAGTAAGGGGATAACCCATCACTATGCTCTTGCTCTGAGCGAGGCTCTGCTCAACTGATGCAACAGACCGCAAATAACTGGGTAAAGCTGATGGGACCAGATCCGAAGTGGCTGAAAAATATGTCACTGGACAATTTACACCAAATCAAATCATCAAATCATTAACATTTATAAAGCGCACTACTCACCCGGTCTCAAGGCGCTAGGGGAAAAAGGGGGGGTTATCGCTGTTCGAACAGCCAGGTCTTTAGGAGTCTCCGGAAAGCGGAGTGGTCCTGGGTGGTCCTGAGGCTGGTGGGGAGGGAGTTCCAGGTCTTGGCCGCCAGGAAGGAGAAAGATCTCCCACCCGCCGTGGAGCGGCGGATGCAAGGGACAGCAGCGAGTGCGAGGCCAGAGGAGCGGAGGAGGCGGGTGGGGACGTAGAAGCTGAGGCGTCTGTTGAGGTATTCCGGTCCCTTGTCGTAGAGGGCTTTGTGTGCGTGGGTGAGAAGTCGGAAGGTGATCCTTTTGCTGACAGGGAGCCAATGCAGGTGTCTCAGGTGTGCGGACATGTGGCTGCTGCGGGGTATGTCGAGGATGAGGCGGGCCGAGGCGTTTTTAATGCGTTGCATGCGATTTTGGAGTTTGGCTGTGGTCCCGGCGTAGAGGGTGTTGCCGTAGTCCAGGCGGCTCGTGACGAGGGCGTGGGTCACGGTTTTTCTGGTTTCGGCAGGGATCCAGCGGAAGATCTTGCGGAGCATGCGGAGTGTGAGGAAGCAGGCGGAGGACACAGCGTTGACTTGCTTGGTCATGGTGAGAAGAGGGTCCAAGATGAAGCCGAGGTTGCGGGCGTGGTCTGTGGGGGTCGGTGCGGTGCCGAGGGCCGTGGGTCACCAGGAGTCGTCCCAGGCAGACGGGGTGTTGCCGAGGATGAGGACTTCCGTTTTTTCAGAGTTCAGCTTTAGGCGGCTGAGCCTCATCCAATCTGCGACGTCCTTCATACCCTCTTGTAGGTTGGACTTGGCGCTGGCGGGGTCCTTGGTGAGGGAGAGTATAAGTTGGGTGTCGTCGGCGTAGGAGGTGATGATGATGTCGTGCTTGCGTATGATGTTGGCGAGGGGGCTCATGTAGACATTGAAGAGTATCGGGCTGAGTGATGAGCCTTGGGGTACGCCGCAGATGATCTCGGTGGGTTCTGAGTGAAACAGAGGGAGGTAAACTCTTTGGGAACGGTTTGAGAGGAAGGAGGCGATCCAGTCCAGGGCCTGGCCTTGGATCCCGGTGGAGCGGAGGCGGGTGATTAGGGTGCGGTGACAGACGGTGTCAAAGGCAGCCGAGAGGTCGAGCAGAATGAGGGCGACTGTTTCACCGTTGTCCATCAGGGTTCTGATGTCGTCAGTGACTGAGATGAGGGCGGTTTCAGTGCTGTGGTTGGTTCGGAATCCGGTTTGTGAGGGGTCGAGCAGGTTGTTGTCTTCCAGGAAGGTGGTCAGCTGTTTGTTGACGGTCTTCTCTATTACTTTGGCTGGGAAAGGCAGAAGAGAGATGGGGCGGAGGTTTTTTAGGTCGCTCGGGTCAGCTGTAGGTTTCTTTAGTAGGGCGTTGACTTCGGCGTGTTTCCAGCATTCGGGGAAGGTAGCAGAAGAAAAAGAAGAGTTGATGACGGTCTGGAGGTGCGGGGCGATGATGTCGTCGGCTTTGTTAAAGATGAAGTGCGGGCAGGGGTCCGAAGGGGCGCCGGAGTGGATAGAGTTCATGATGGATTTGGTTTCTTCCGTGTTGATGTGGGACCAGTTGTTGAGGGTGATGGCCGTGGATGCCGGTTCGGTGGTGTATGGTTGGGTCTGGTGTCCGAAGGTGTCGTGGAGGTCGCTACTTGCGATAGAAGAAAGTGGCGAGGGATTCGCACAGATCCTGTGAGGGCGTGACTGCGTTGGCGTTGGCGCTGGGGTTGGAGAACTCCTTGACGATGCTGAAGAGTTCTCTGCTGTTGTGTCTGTTTTTGTCCAGTTTGTCTGTGAAAAAGTTCCTTTTGGCAGCGCGGATCAGGTGGTGGTGTTCGCGGGTAGCGTTCTTGAGGGCGGTCATGTTGTCAGCGGAGCGGTCCTTGCGCCAGGCTTTCTCAAGGGCGCGACAAGTTTTCTTTGATTCTTTGAGGGTGTCAGAGAACCAGAGAGGTTTTTTGGTGTTGGTCTGTCGATGCGTGCGTTTGAGGGGAGCAAGGATGCCTGCGCAGTTGGAGATCCAGTTTGTGAGGTTGAGGGCTGCGTCGTTGGGGTCGGTGGTGAGGGTGGGTTGGTTGGCGGCGAGTGCGGAGAAGAGTTGCTCTTCGGGGATCTTGTTCCACTGTCGACGAGGGATGGGTTGGGTGCGGAGGTGGCGGGTCTCGCGTCGGAATGTGAAGTGGACGCAGCTGTGGTCGGTCCAGTGTAGGGCAGAGGCATGGCTGAAGAAGACGTGTTTCCTGGCGGAGAAGATGGGGTCAAGCGTGTGTCCGGCAATGTGGGTGGCGGTGTTCACCTGTTGTTTGAGGCCGAGGTTGGCGAGGTTGTCGAGCAGGGTGGTGGTGTTGGGGTCGTTGTTTTGTTCCAGATGGAAGTTGAGGTCACCTAGGAGGATGTAGTCCGGCGAGGCGAGGGTGTGCGGGGAGATGAAGTCGGCGTTGGCGTCGATGAAAGGGGCGCGTGGGCCGGGAGGACGGTAGACGAGGGATCCTCTGAGGGTGGTCCTCGGATCGTTGCGAATCTGAAAATGTAGGTGTTCAGCGGCGAGAGGGGTGTCTTCTGTGGAGGTGGTGACGCTGATGGAGTCTTTGAAGACGATGGCGATACCTCCTCCTACCTGGTTTGTGCGGTCTTTTCTGGAGATCTTGTAGCCTTCGGGGATGGCAGTGGCGATGTCAGGGGACGAGGAGGCGTTCATCCAGGTCTCCGTGATGAAGGCGACGTCCGGTGCTATGGAGTCTAGGAGGTCCCAGAGTTCAATGGCGTGTTTGTGGACGGAGCGAGCGTTGACTAGGATGCACTTGAGGTGGTTGATGGCGCGTGGGCTTGTGGTCGTGGTTGTTGCGTGGTGGAAGGTGCGTTTGCAGGAGTTGCAGGCGAAGGGTCCATGGGTGCGTTTGGGATGAGCTTGGAAGCAGGTGTTGGAGCGTCCTGGGTTGAGGGCGTGGAGGGTGGTGGGGTCGTAGCGGGTCAGCGGGCCTTGGGAGAGCTGGGGACCAGGGGTCGTGGCGCTGGGCGCGGGCCAGGCACGGACGGGCGCAGACGGGCTTGCCTCTGGCGCGCCTCTGGCGCGCCCGCTGCGCAATCGCGCAGCGGCCGCCATATGAGGTAGGAGGGGTGGGGGAGGGGTGAGGTGGGGGTGAATGGGAGCTGGGGGGCGTGCAGGAGGTCGCGGCAGGAAAGCGCGAGGGAGGGGGGACAGGTAGAGTGAGAAGAGCTGGGGGAGGGGGGTTTAAGGGTGGAGGGGGGTGAGTGTTAGGAGGGTTAGGAGATAAGGGAGAAAGATAGGAGTAGGGTTGAGAAGATAGGGGAGGGGGGGTTGTAGAGGTGGGTGAGGGTGAGAGGTAGAGTGAGAGGATAGGAAGATAGGTAATAGAGGGGGTGAGGGGGGGGAGAGATAGAGAAATAGATAGAGAAAATAGATAGGGAAATCGATAGATAGGGAAATAGATAGAGAGATAGGAAGATAGGAGGAGGTGGAGAGTGAGGGAGTTAGATAGTGGGATAGAGAGATAGAGAGATAGGTAGATAGGAGGAGTGAGGGAGGTAGATAATGAACGGGTTAGATAGGAGAGATAGAGAGGGGGATGCGAGTGGGGGAGGGGGATGAGGCAGGAGCAGGAGGGCAGGTGCGGGGAGAAGAGGACGGAGGAGGCAGAAGAGCCGAAGACAAGAAGAACAGAAGACAAGAAGAACAGAAGAACAGAAGAACAGAAGAACAGAAGACCGGAAGGAGAGAAGAAAGGAAGATCAGAAGACCGGAAGGAGAGAAGAAAGGAAGACCGGAAGAACACAGAAGAACATAGAAGAACACAGAAGAACACAGAAGAACACAGAAGAAGATACAGAAAAACGAAGAACAGAGGGCAGAAGACCACAGAAGAAGATGAGGAAGAAGAGAAGAAGAGTGAAGACGGGGGAAAGAAGAGTACAGAAGAAGATTACAGACGAGGAGCGAGGAGGAAGAACAGAAGAACAGAGAAGAAGAAAAGAAGCAGGAGCAGGAGAGAGGGTGAGTAGCGCGGGGCAGAGCGAGGGGCTGGGAGGGGGGGGTACTTACTGTGAGGTGGGTCTCAGGAACTCAGGAACCTGGAGGAGCTGCAGCGGCAGGGGGAGCGACCTACCCTTGGGTCAAAGGTCGCTACCACTGTCGCGCAGCGGCCGCCATATGAGGTAGGAGGGGGGGAGGGGTCAGGTGGGGGCGAATCGGAGCTGGGGGGCGGGGCGTGCAGGAGGTCGCGGCGGGAAAGCGCGAGGGAGGGGGGGACAGGTAGAGTGAGAAGAGATGGGGGAGGGGGGTTTAAGGGTGGAGGGGGGTGAGTGTTAGGAGGTTTAGGAGATAAGGGAGAAAGATAGGAGTAGTGTTGAGAAGATAGGGGAGGGGGGTTGTAGAGGTGGGTGAGGGTGAGAGGTAGAGTGAGAGGATAGGAAGATAGGTAATAGAGGGGGTGAGGGAGGGGGGGAGAGATAGAGAAATAGATAGAGAAAATAGATAGGGAAATCGATAGATAGGGAAATAGATAGAGAGATAGGAAGATAGGAGGAGGTGGAGAGTGAGGGAGTTAGATAGTGGGATAGAGAGATAGAGAGATAGGAGGAGTGAGGGAGGTAGATAGTGAACGGGTTAGATAGGAGAGATAGAGAGGGGGATGCGAGTGGGGGAGGGGGATGAGGCAGGAGCAGGAGGGCAGGCACGGGGAGAAGAGGACGGAGGAGGCAGAAGAGCCGAAGACAAGAAGAACAGAAGACAAGAAGAACAGAAGAACAGAAGAACAGAAGACCGGAAGGAGAGAAGAAAAGAAAATCAGAAGACACCACCATGAGTCTGAGTCAAAACAGACAAATAACATGCATCACGTTCATGACAAAACAATAGAAAAGGTTTGATATAGTCAGGCATACCTAAACCTGGAGCTTGACGCAAACTTTCTTTCAGATCACTAAATGCTTTCATACAAGCTGCATCCATCAATACAGGTTCAGAAACATCTTTATGAGTCAACTTCTGTAGAGGTTTTGAAAGAACCGAAACATTTGGGATCCACTGACGACAGTAGCCAACCATTCCTAGAAACATCCTCACATCTTTTTGTGTACTTGGTACTTTGATTTGTAAAATTGTAACTACTCTCTCTCTGGAAATTTTCCTAGTCCTTTTTCATTTAGATGACCCAAGTATTTCACTTCTTTCTGACAGTACTGCAATTTAGCAGGGGACACTTCATGTCCATTATTTCCCAGGGAATTCAACAAAGCAATTGTATCATATTTACACCCTTCTTTTGTCTTGGGTGCAATTAGCGAATCATCAATGTATTGCACTAATGTTAACTGATAAGGCATCACTAATGACTCTAAATTATTTTTCAAGATCTGGTTGAAAATGGATGGTGACTCTGAAAACCCTTGTGGAATTCTACACCAGCAGTAAACCTTGTCCAGAAATTTAAAACAAGAGAGATATCTGCTGTCCTCATAAAGAGGCACAGAAAAGAACGCTTGACATAGGTCTATCACAGTAAACCATTCAGCATCGCAAGGGATGCGAAACATAATCAGAGCTGGATTTGGCACCGCTGGACAACACTTAATCACTATGTCATTTTTGTTTTCTCAAATCCTGTACAAGTTGAATTTTCCCACATGGTTTTTGCAAGCCCATTATTGGCAAATTGCATGGGCTACTCAACACTTTTTTCAAAATTCCTTTCTCTACAAACTGCTCTATTAAGGGTTTCACACCCTCGATTTCTTCAGTTGTAATTGGATATTGTGGAGTCTGAGGAAAAACTGTTTTGGGCTTAACTGCGACTCCAACTGTTTCTGCTCCTTTTATCAACCCAATGTCCTTTCCAAAAAGACCCCGAACTTTTGACCTAACAGTCTTTCGCAAATAAACAGGAAGATCTTTCACTTCAAAAACTAGAAATAAACTAATCAAAGGAGCTTCCTCATTCACTGGCTCATCAAAACTAATCAAAGGAAATTCTTCAGACACCGACTCATTGCTGACAGTAAATGTCGGGTCCTCTTCATCATAACTGTTTGTCTGAATTTCAATTCCCTCATCTGAACAGGTAATGCAACATTTTGTTTTGCACAACAAATCTCTCCCCAGTAAGGACACAGGACTTGAATCACCAAGACTGTTTCTATAATTGGGTTCGTCAAGTATTGATTTGAAACTCCCACAATCTGAATTGTCTTCCCTGATAAGGGCAAATCTGGAACCTCTGCAGATCTCAATGTCGAGCGTGTAGCTCCAGTATCAACCAGAAAAGAGACTTTGTGACCATGCACCTTTCCCTTAACATAAGGACCCTTCTGATCCACTTCTAAAGATGCAGCCAACACACATTCTTCCTCATTTGAACTATCTGACAGCCAAACATTGTTTATTCCATTCTCACTGTGTACAGGAAACTGGTGTACTGCATTATGACTCTGATTCCTTTTCTCACCCATGACCACCTAATAAAGCATCACCTGTTGCTGACCCATAGGAGATTGCGGTACTTGAAATTGTCCAGGCATTTGAATCTGTTGTGCAGGCATCATTTGCACTTGTGTCTGCATCTGCTGTAGTTGGGGTAATTGTACTTGTTTTACCTGTGGTTGCACATTTTGCACATGCTGCATGGGCTGTAAGTTTTGGAAACCCTGAATAGGATTTATTGTACTCTGGAAATTTGGAATTTGACCTCTCATTCTTGGTCCTCTCATATTCTGAAAAGCATTGACACCATTCATCTGCTGGACAACACCTCCTACATTTAACATTGGACACTGCCTTTTCCAATCCTCGATTCCCCCACAAACATGACAAGGTAACATTCTTTTCCCTTGTGGCTCTCATTGCATCATCACAGAATTCAAATCAGGACCACGATTAACACTTCCCAGACTACTACGACCTCTACCTCTGCCTCCATTCTGAAACGTACCTTGATTCTGAACATGCAATTTCCCTGAGGCTGAAATCTTCTCTGAATCCTTGTCTAGGCACCTTTGATCTGCATCACCATCGCTTTCTCCTTCAACCTTTTTATGTTTCAATTCAATCTCATCACTACAGTATTTCACATACTGCAACACCTCATCAATCGGCTTGGCTTGTCAGCAAATCAAATGACTCTTAATGATCTGCCTAATTTCTGGTCTGAGTCCTTCAACAAACCTGAACACAAAATTAATCAGGCCTTTCAGCTAAATTGTTTCTGTACCATTTATATGTTTAAATGCTTTTAACAACTTCTCATAGTATGCATGAATTGATTATTTCACTTCCTAAGCTGTTCTATCTATGCGCTGCCAATCAATGTTTTTCTGCGAAATTCTCATTTTCAGGAACTCAATGACATTATAGTAATACTCTCTTACTTCAGGAGATGGTGCCCTTGTTGATGGATCTCTCAGCGGCTCACTTGTTGGCCAACCTATGCTCCTCTTACACTCAATCCACAAGTCTGCTGGAACAACTATCTCCAAAAGAGTGTTTAAATCCAAGTTTCACAAACCTATCTGTTGCTGGTACCATTCCACTGGTTTATCCCTCAGCCTGGGGTAGTCATTTGTAAATGACAAAATATCACTCCTGCTCCAAGGGACATGTACAACATTCCCTCCTTGGTAAAACTTTTTATGGCTCTTTAATATATCTGACCCTTTCCGCTGCCTTTCTCTTTTCTTGACCCATCTGCCTTCCCATTTTCCTAACGCTCTCCAAATATGTACTTTCTCAAGTAACTCTTTAAGATGTGTTTTCATCCCTGCAGACCTCATGTGCTCAAAATCTTCAGCTTCAAAATGTAATCTATAACTTCTTTTCAGGCTTTTCATTTTCAAAAGATCTATTTCATATTTGTCTGCTAATACTTGTAGTTGCTGATGTACTTCAACTGCTCAATCTGTAATTAATTGACACAAATAGCTCAACTCAGCTTCAGAGTAAGATTCGAGTTGGTTTACTCTTATTATCCCTTCAAGAAGCTCACCTGCTACCACCAACAATCTCGTCTTGTTTATGAACTCCTTTTCTTTAAAATGACTCTCTTTGACACTTGAAACACTTAATTCTCCCAGCCACCTTGTTAATTGTTGTGCTGTCAAACCCTGTAATGAAACATTACCCGGTTGCACACTCGGTAACTGCTGTTGTATTGAACTTGCACGGTGAGGAGTTAACATCTTTAACTCAGGATCATTACGTGATCAAGTCATTTCTGAATTTCTAACACGTGTTAAAACTAATAACAACCTTGATCTATTCAAAGCTTGTCTCATAAGCGAGATTACCCTCATGTTTTCATTCTGACTTTGAACTCCTTGGTTCTCTGCACTATTATTATTTTTAGCATATAAAGGCACGGATGGATCAAATGTAATAGGTACCGACACTGCATCGGTGCTTAATCTGGTCTCTAGGTTCTGATATTGCATTACTCCTGCATTCTGCATTTCAGGCAGTAACATCGGAGTTGGCTCTGTTTGAACCAACATCGGTTTCTGTAAAGTCTGTCCTGAGGATACTACTAGATTAGCAGCTGTATTCACAATTGGTATATTTGGGTAAATCCTAGGAACACTAAGTTGTGGCAGCTGTCTATTGTCTGTTGGCAGATTGAAGCTGCTCTGCATCAGTAATTGCACAAGAGGACTAGTCTTTCCTGAGCTCTGGTTCACGTTAGGATTAACCTGTGCTGAACTCTCAGTCACATCATGGTTACTCTGCACTAGACTCTGTGTCATTGCAGTTGGTATTGGTGCAGAAGGGTTTGTACCACTCGTACCTGACCTTCTTGAGCCACGTAAAGAGGCAGACGATTTCTCAAAATCTATAAAATAAACTCATCATCGTCCAATTCCTCATTATTAATCAAAGACCTTTCAGGTTCTTTTAATGTCTGTTCTTCCACTGATAAAGAAAAACTCTTTTTAGATTTCTTTGAAGTTTTTTTTATCTTTCTCACTGTCTTTAGATATTGCAGGAAACAACCTAATACCTTGTAAGGTATCTAATCTCCACCGTTTTTTCTCATTGTCCCACCTAGCCTCTGCTAGCGACTTCTCTGCTTTTCTAATTTTTCTCTCAGATTTCAATGCCTGTTGTTGTCTGGCTACTAGCTCCCAGATAGCTAATGCTTTGTACTTAGCTGGTCTCTCTGGAGGTCTTAGACTATACATCACTTGTCTCAGATTCTCCAAAATTCTCAAATTAAATGAACCATTTTCAGGAAACTCCCAACACCCTTCCTTCTCTCTGTGATTTTAATCCAATGTTTTAACCAAAGACATGCTCCGGTGCCTTTCTCCACAATTAAAATGAATGCCGGAGTACCTTCAGGCGGACACATTTCTCCTCGCCTAGCCGGAATATACTCATCTCCCCTAAGAGCACTTTTTAAAGCTTTGAAAAACGTCATTTTCACAAATTTATGTCAAAAAGCAAAATTCCGGAAGTGACTTTTAATCCCACAATCCTTTTTGTCTCCATTCTCGACTAATTGTGCTCCCGGGTTGTCCACCAAGCCATATGCGACCCTTCTCACTAACCAACCTATTCTAGCGCAGCACACAAATGACGTCACACTTACACACAGCGGCTGACAAAGTCTTTCGGCTTGTCCTCCTAACTCAAAAACACTCAAAACTAATGCACATGTTTTTGCGAGCACTTCATCAAAACCACAAAAACAAATACCCATGTCTATTTGCTGCTGGTAGGGTAATACAATCGCTTCTGGATCCTTATGGATTTTCACTAACGGCTTTCGCTCTTGCAGTTATTCTTTTTTTCTCAGTTCCCCAGATTTGCAAGCAAAATTCGACCCATGTATATTACTCTCAACTGATCATTGTATACTGCCCTGATGCACATAGGACTCGCTAAATCTTAGTCAAAAAGACTTAACATCCAATTTTAACTCACAAACTCAACTTGCCAACCTCGCCTGAACAGCCTCGTAAATAGACAAATTACAACAAAAAATAAGTGTCTCAATACACTTTTAATATACTCCAGAGTCTTAGACCTACCCTGTGAGGTCCGTATATCAACAACCACGTGGACAATTATTTTTTTGAGCACCAAGCGCCATGTGAAGTTCACCGACTTTCCTACTCTCACACTTCAGAATACGCGGACTCTTTCTTTAATCACATTTGGTGTCTCACAAACAACTCAATCAACTGCAAGTTAGCTAAAGCTATGCAAGCGCATAATCTCCTTCATTCAACCTAACAACAGAATGCTCAGAACATTCCCCAACAACATAGGCAAACTCCAAGGACTGGAGAAAGTCACTTAGGACGTTTAGGGACTCATCTTTGCCATGTTTTACAACAATTTCAAAAACAATAATCAAACAATCACATCAATTTACACAACTTATGACACCATTTAAAGTAATACTAACAGTCAAATTCTGCTACCAAAGCTATATTTTAGTCACAACAGACTAGATAGCAGATTTCATACTATAAGTCGATGAGCCGAACCGAATATGCTTTACAGAAAACATCAGAAGCATCAAGTTAAATATCAAACGATACACTATATATCATTATAAGACCAATGTAGACATACCATGAACAATGTGACCATTAATAACCACACCAATTTATTAAGAAGTTAAAATATTTATTTTCCTATATTAACAATGCTAAAGTCACAAATATTATTCTCAAGTTCAACTGATACACATAAAGATACAATAAAAGCTGATTGAATCGATGAATGAAGCTAAGCTTAATCAAATCAGTAAGAATTATTAATTAAATAGAGCATACACAAAACCACAGCAATAGGTTTTGAGCTACAGAAATTGAATACATTGAATCAACAAATGAAAAGAATCAATGACCATTCATGAATCTGAGAATAACACCTCACTAACCACTAATTAGCATTAACATGTTGGGCTTCATGTAAAAGATTTAGTAACACAAATTTAGAAAACATTTAGCTATGGCGCTATCAAAATAAGCGCAGCAGTATTAAAACAATATCAGTTGGTACCTGAAAAACAAAAGACAAACACAATATATATAGATCTACATAATTACTTATCCTTCAGGTAGCCAGCAATCAGATTATAACTTCATCAGGGGGGCAGCAGCATCAGCATCAGAACAAGAACAAAGTAGGTGGATGGTTTAGAATTTGGACTATAAGATTAATAAACCATCAAAGCATTAGTTCAGTATTGAACAGACATAGTAAACTCAGAATATAATAAAACACCAGAATGTCAGTAGACAGACTGGAAAAGCATGAAGTGTTAAAGTGACAGATCACACTGAAAGCATGAAGTGAAGTCTCTGAAACCCAGGAAAGTAAAGTACACCAAACCAATGGTGTCTAAGCATTACATTAAACTTGCTAAACTCCTGTGATTGGTTAAAACATAAGGTGGGAAGAACACATCCAATGAGACAGTTACTATGTATCACAAATATATGAAATGTTAGCTCTAAGAGTATTCATTCACTGTTGTTCTATTGAAGAACCTCCAACTAATACAAAATTTGTCTTGCACACTTCCTTCTGAGGCTGCATCTGTAGATCCATTGTTTGGCACCTTCCGAATATGCTGTTGCTGGACAATGATTACAAAAATATAGCAACATTTCTTCCGCACCATTCCCTCAAGAGAAATACATAAGTTTGAAACATAACTACATACAAAAATACAAGTTCAATGAATAAAGGGGGTTATTCTAACTTTGGAGGAGTGTTAATCCGTCCCAAAAGTGACGGTAAAGTGACGGATATACCACCAGCCGTATTACGAGTTCCATAGGATATAATGGACTCGTAATACGGCTGGTGGTAAATCCGTCACTTTTCCGTCACTTTTGGGACGGATTAACACCTCCTCCAAAGTTAGAATAACCCCCAAAGTCTGTTAGGCAATGGGCATGAAGTCATAAGAACAGAGTACACTAGAAACATCTTATACAGATAACATTGTATAGTGGCCTTGCTCTGCTTCAGACTCAGGTGAGACCATGAAATACTCATATTATTTCAGCATTTATTTTAACTGAGAACATTATCTTAAGGAGACAGAATATTTCTCATTGCAATATTAATACAACATTAGAAAACATATGTAGGCCTTTCCCTCGATGGCGGCCACTAAGTAGAGCACAATGTTCATGTTAATATGAGTTTATAATCAAATAATTTCACACATTAGTACATAAGAATGATTAGGTAAAGACAAATTATTCACAACAAAATCTCTGCGCTCACAAGCTAACTGCCCATTTTCCGAACAGCAGAGAAAAAAATCACCTTATTCCAAATGGATACAAAAGTTCAAAGTAGAGAGCTTAATCTACCCAGAAACGCCCTGGACCAGACATAGGGAAAAGTGAGGGTGGGAGAAGCCCCTGGGGGCTGAATGCTGAGGAATCGATAGCACTCTTATGCTGCGTGTTCATGACTTCCAATCCATCTACGCACCAATTAGAACCAGAGGAAGAAGACCAGGCGCACATGCAATCACCCAACCTACAGGCTTGACATCTTTTTAACAC
Organism: Pleurodeles waltl; assembly: GCF_031143425.1. Lineage (NCBI taxonomy): Eukaryota > Metazoa > Chordata > Amphibia > Caudata > Salamandridae > Pleurodeles > Pleurodeles waltl. Next base: position 1,009,737,475 of record NC_090445.1, read on the forward strand.
ACAGTGTAGCATAGTTTATTTGACCAAATCTGCTGCTATAAACAGCCAGGAGGATCTGGTTTATTTTTATTGACGTGAGGCTGTTGGTTTTAAAACTGTCGGAGAGTATTTGGGTGAGGCGGAACACTCCTTCCTTCGCGACTTCCAAGTTCCAAAGGAACACCTCATTTTTGCCTAATTTTCTCTCTCGTTGTTGCAAATGATGTTTGCGTTAACCAGAAATCAAATTACTGAGGCGGCTGTCCATCGCTCCTGAGTGAGCTTAAAAATGTGAGTGATTTATAGGTATTCCTAGTGAGAGTATTACGGAAGGTCATGGGCCACCGGAGCTGCCCACATTTCCGCACAAAGACTGTATAGGAGACACTTTTAGAACCCAAATTGTGAGATTAAAACTCCTGAGGGGTACACAAAGTTAACCCCGACCCGATTCACTGAGCCATTTATGTAAGTTTCATTTATGCGTGGAGGAAGCTGGATCTCTGAATGCAAGAAATTAACAAACCTTGTTGATTTTGCAGGCCTAAATACTTTGATGTCTCCATAATATTTGCCCACCACAATGTAATATGACACATGGTAAATTCCACGCAAGGAGCGGAGAATGGACGTTTTAAGTTGTGGTCAGCTCTGAAAGTTTGAGACATCAAAAAAAAAAAAAAAAAAAACACCACCCAGAAAGACATTTCTTTGTAGGTATTCACTTTTTCAGCGTGAAGATTTGTTTTTATTTACATTTGCCTTTGAACAAGGACGTTATTGTGCCTCATTAGAGAATACATTCACTTCCGTTTTGGGAAACTGTACATACCAGTACCAAACAAGTAATTCGCAGAACTCTTCTAAATGACGTCTTGAAAGCTGCGATTGGTGCAACTTTGTAAGGGTTACCGCGTAATGTTTTGAGACTTCCTGAAAAGCATAATAAGGAAAGTCAATAGGCACATAACAATTTGCCCAATACCTTTTCTAATTATGTTGATTCAGCTCGTTTTACAAACTTCGGCATAGTTTTCAATGTATTCTCAAATACATTTTGGATCTAGTAACGTGACCTCCTGCTGTTTTTACAATATAGCCAGTACTGCCAGAATGTTGCCTTAATGGAAAACAAAATTATGCAACAGGAATGAGTAGATTATGTAGAACGGAAAGGCTAATTATAGAACGTAACCCAACACATTCTATGTAGGTGTAATTTCCTATTTTGTTATTTTAAGAAATGATATTACTGCGAGGGTAAGTTGTTCACCCCTTTAGTCCAGTGTAATGGCCAAATACAGCAATCAGCAACTGAAATATGGTCCTTTACTTCGGAAAAGGTTCTGCAACTGTGTGGCGCCACCTGTCCTTTTAGTACCTTTTGATTAGGTTAAACTACACCATTTTTTGTTGGAATATGCAAATTATGTAGCAGACGGTGTACTTTGTGACAAATGCAGGAAATCCATAATTATGTGTAAACACTATCGATAAATAATCACGGTATTTCCACAGCCTGGGTTATAGCTGACAGGTACAGTTTATTTTCATGTAACCAGGACTGTATGGGCTTATCGGAAGACTACCAAATTGTGATATTTTGTTTAATACAAGAATGTAAAACGCCCCTGCAAAGTGGTTTAGTAGCTCATATATCCTTTAATTATGTCAAAGTAGTATTGGGAGATCTAATAATGGTGCATAAAACACAGTGCACCCCCACATATGTGAGTTGCAACATTTCCAGGATACAAAAACAGGATGGGAAACTGAACTTGAGTGCACATACATGTATGTTATGTTGTGTTTTTTTTCTTGTGTTAAGTCATGTCATGTTATGTAGGATTATGTTATCACGCAGTGATACCCTATATTTTGCTAGCAGTGTAATTTCATGTTAATTCTAAAGACTGATTATCCAGGTCCAGCATACCTATGATAACATTCCTATATATTCAGCACAATTTCCTGCAGCTACACAGACTTTAATAAAATAGCATTAAGGGATATAATGCATGCTAACAATATCAAACATATAAAACAATAAAACCGAAGATGCTAAAGATATCTTGTAAATTCACCCACCTGTCCAGCATGCCAATTCACTGAAAGGGATGCAGCATGACTTTTTCTGAGTCTTTTTGAGGTTTGTTCCTCCTGAGTTGATTTAAGACAAACCTAATAATGTTGAGGGTTCTCATCCTGCACTCCACAGAGGAGTGGCAATGTTGCTGGTGTTTATGAAGGTGATAATGACAAAGATGGCATTGGTTTCAGAATGTTTTTTAATTGCCACTGATCAGGCCACTTTGTGAATCTCCCTTAGGCTTTACTATTTCTGAAGTACCCTACTAATCTACTTTGGTGATATTCCAGAGACTGACTTCCAGCTCCTTTCTTCCAGCATACAGAAGATCTTTAAAAGTGTTTTAATGTAGAGCCCACATGTGCTAGCAGGATTTCCTCAATGTTTTAATGTCTCTTGTCTGCCTCATTGACTTGCTAGAGCAAAATACCATCTGTGAGGATTAGGCAGACTTGGACTGCAGGTACGACTGGGCTCAGTAGGCAATCAGGTTCTTCTCTGGTTTGGAGGGTGGTTCAACAAATTACTCTACAAATAGATAAGAGGGGGAGGGACCACACTGCCTCTCATCCCAGCACAGTTCACCTCATTGCATTCTGGTAAATGCAGTACACTTACTCCAAAGTTGCTGCAGTATTTCACCAAAGTTGGTCTGTTATCTCTAGACACGTGTTTCTAGGTTTAGCACTTCATCAGTAGAGAGCAGAAGTAGTAAAGAGCAGAGAAAAGTAATCTGCAGTTGCTGAAATGCTGCTCATGTCCTCACAGGTCACAGTACCACTCCACAGGCACAAAGGTGCATCCTAGGTGAGCACGCCAGATCATTGGCTCAAGGGAGCCTTTTAAACAAAATGGGGGTTAGGGAGCAAACTGCCTCTCATCCCAGCACAGTTCACCCCATTGCATTCTGCTAAATGCAGTACGCTTACTCCAAAGTTGGTGTTGTTTTATTCCTCTATTGTCTCTGAATCTAACAGTGCAACATCCTCGTTTTTAAGAGCATTTTAGAATATGTTATGTCAGAAGAGATTATTAACCAGGGGCTTCGGGATCCCCTCACTTTAGCAGCTAAAGTGTAGCGAGAGCTCTTGATGGGCCTCTTCTTTCTGCAGTTAGGCAGAAAAAAGACTAATTAACGTGAAAGGGTGGGTGGTTGGTCGGTTGGTTCAGTGAGTGAAAGGGTTGATGGATAGGTGTGTGAGTGAAAAGGTGGAACAGTGAGTGGAAAGGTGGATAGAAGGGTGGATGGATGAATGAGTGAGTGAAAAGATGGACGGAGGGATGGATGAATGAAAGAATACATGGAAAATTGTGAGGGAGTAAATGGATGGATGGAGAAAAGTGTTGATGGATGGATAAGTAAAAAAAACTGATCAATGAAAGGTGGGGGGGGTGAAAGGGTGAATAGATGGATGAGTGAAATTGTGAATGGATGGATGCCTGGATGGAGTCAAAGGGTGGCTAGATGGATGGAATGAAAGGGCCGATAGATGAATGAGCAGATGGATGGATAGGTAAATGAATGAGTGAAAACCTGCGTCTAGCGCCAAAGTTATAGAGTTAACATTGTTTTCTGAAGGGGAAAACCTACCTTGCATCAATGAGGTGCAAGGTAGGCATTCCCATTCAGAAAAGGACGAAATGGCCTTTGCGCCATATTTATCCCCCATGCTAAAATTCAGCATAGGGGATGGGGGCCTTAAATAATGGTGCTAAGCTTGCTTACTGCCATTATTTAATGCCTGGGTATGGGCAGGCATAAGGGGACCTGTAGGCATATTCCTATGGTCGGAGACCATGGAAATTGCACACAGGTGCCCTTCCCTGGCTCCAAGGACCCCCCCACCCACCCCCACCCACACCAGGAAGACACCTAAGGATGGGGGACCCATCCCAGGTAAGTCTGGGTGAGTATTTTTTTATTTTTTCCCCAACAACGCCCGGGGGCCCTGGCTTGGGCCCCCCTGCATGGCGCTGGTCCCAGTGGCCATGCCCAGGGTACATTTTAGGGTGGTGGGCATGGCTCCTGTCTTTACTAAGACAGATGCGATATCCATGGGGGTTGCGCACCAGAAAATGGTGCTACACTGCTTAGAGGCAATTCTTTTGCCTCTAAACAGTGTAGCACCATAATCTGGCGCACAAGCCCCAGATCCCCCAAAGCCTCCCCAGCCCTTTTAGTGTCCTTTCCAAAGATGCTAACAGGGCATTAGCGCCATAAATATGACGTCCGGAATGGCGATAGGCGGCGCTATTCTTTTTCACACAAAACTGCACCAACACAGTTTTGCGTGAAAAAGTATAAATCTGCCTCTTTGTGGCATCTTACTGGACAGCTTTATACCTCAATGGCCATTGAAAGCCCGGCAAGACAAGTTCACCTATTACAAAAGTAGGCCTCGCAAACAATAGGTAGTTCCTGTTAGAAATGGGTGCCTTTAAGGTTTGGCTACGAGGTCCGCGCCGCAGTGCTGCAGGACTCCATTAGGTGTGTTAGAAACTGGGACAATGTTTTGAAAGCAGAGAGCTTCTGTGCCTCTTTGGCAGTTCCAAAATAACTAGAGCTTAACATTAATTTCCATACAAGAGCGGAGTCCCTGCCTGACAAGCCTCCATTTTCCCCACATAGCTTCTCTTTTCCTGTCATGTCAAAAAGTCCAAATCTATAACCTGAAGGCAGACACGTAAATCTGAGAATGCAGGTTTTAAACTTTAACGAGAGACTAATGGAAATAAAATGCAGAGAAAATGCAAAATTCAACCAAAACGTATTTTTATTACGAGGGCGATGTGTTCTAAATAATAAATAAAGCTTGCATGTTTTACAGGGCTCCTTTATATGCGTGAATATTTAAAACATTCCGAAATGTGGAATATGCATTTGCCATGGACAAAGAAAAAGCATAACCTTTTCACAGAAAACAAGGGTTCTTGCTGCCGGATCATAATGTGGAAAACAGAGAGGAATGTATTTTTAATGGGCACGAGACCCAGGAATAAGATGGATTATCAAGTGTGAACATATTTGTAGACAAACTGATCCGACAAGCTACATCGATGCAGTTAAAACGAATTTACTTGAGAAATAGGAACGTGTTCTAAATATGTTTCGTTGGCAGAAACAGAGAACAAAAGAGGTTTTAAGCTATCTTGGCAATGGTACAACTTTGACTGCAGTTACTAAAGTACCTTTCACTTCAGAAAACTGTTTTTAAGATTAAGACAATTATATGTGCTGAATAATGTGACTATAAATGAAGATGATGTGTTATGATGCTGTTATTATTTAAAACCGTGTTTCGCTTTTCAACAAAAGTAAACTGCAGAAAATCACATTGTTTCAACAGCTGGGAGGACTAGGTTTGAACAACACCAGCTCAGGCACTGTGAGATGTGTCCGTTTTACCAAAACAGGCCATTTGTTATTTTGTATTGTACTTTACTTTATTGTTTTGGTATGTACATAGTCACTCTGCTTGTGCAGTGTAGAACTCTCACGACCTCGTTTAGTACTTTGACTGGTGGTACATGGTTCGGAACCCACGGTTTAGAAAGGTGGATACGTGCCAAAACTCAGGAACTTTTCAGGTGGCAGAACTTGAAAATGTAAGCCTCGTGATCAGCTTGGGTGCAAAGTTGGACAATAAAGTTGATGCCTGTGTTCTATTAATTAGGTATATATTTAAATATTGGAAGCCTTCTAAGATGTTTGCTATCACTTGAAGGGTGATAGAGTGGTGTGCATTCAACATAAGAGGGACAGCAACATCAATTGTACAATATTGTAAAGAATTTGCTAAAGTAATTTGTAGAAATAACTTTTTAATGCATAGAGAAGAAGATTGGGGGATTTTTTTACGAAGGGCCTAATAGAATCCAAACCTTAAACAAAAAGAGTAAAAGGTCTCTGAGGTAGGGTACTTGGAAATGAGGGCATTAATGCCATCTATTTTGGGGACCATGAGGACCACGAGAAGAGACATTACATTCAACTGTTAACCAAACAGCACATAGGATTGTCAATGGCACAATTTACTTTCTATCGCTAAATACCCTAACCCTATAAAGGGAGCAAATTTCACGTTCACATATACAGGTAAAGCACACTTTTTTTCTGTGAGAGATTGCCTAACTTCTCTTATTAAATGTTTTTTCCTCATTTTAGAGAAGCACAAAATGGAAATCAATAGCCTGATTACCCATGCTGGTAAAATTTATTTTTGATAATTGTATACCTGAAAAAAGAGGAAATTTAAAGCCAGGTAAAAGAAAAGTGAAAAGAAATGGACAAGGAAGAAAAATGGGCAGCAGTGAAGGAGAGGAGGGAGGAACAAAGCTATAGTTTCCGGTTCAAGGATATAGCTAAAAGTACCGGCTAGAACTAGGAATAGTTATATTTGGGTATGGATTGAGGTATTCAGATAGAGGTATGACTTTATGGACGAGGGTATAGGCATGGCTCGAGAAACAAAGGTATAGGTGTGCCTAGAGTTATTATTGTTCATTCTACTTTAGAGGAACTTGGCAGTAGGTAGCTGTACAGATTTTAGGGTAAAGCCTGGGGTGGAGTAATCCTGGTTCCCTAATATAGCCCTGTAAAAAAAAACGTTGTCCAGAGATTTTCATTTTTGATTTGTGTTTTTGGATCATGAAAGAAGTAATTTAGTTTGGGTAGACATTGCTGATCTGGGCTGAATTTTTCTGGACAACATTTTTAAAAATGGCCAATGTGTTGCAGTGACCATGTAATATTTCAGGAACCATGAGACCTATATACTTCATGCTGGTGTCAAAACATACGTTTTGGGGGTCAAGTAGTCTTATAGAGACAGAAGATCAGGAACTTGAAAATGTAAGCCTCATGATCACTTGGGGTGCAAAGTGGGACGATAAAGTTGATGCCTGTGTTCTATTAATTTATGCTAAAGGCATTTGTAGAAATTAATTTTTTAATGCATAGAGAGGAAGATTAGGGGATCTTTTGGAAAGGACCTGATAGAATCCTAACCCTAAGCAAAAGAGTGAAAGGTCTCCAAGGTTTTGCAGTGATGATGTAATATTCCAGAAACCATGAGACCTACATACTTCATGCTGGTGTCAAAACATAGGTTTTGGGTGTCAAGTAGTCTTATAGAGACAGAAGATAACTCCTCAGAGCTACCCTTATGCCATTTTCCAAAATGGCAGATTTTATAGAGGAAGAAGAGACATATATAGAAATTAAACAAATAATAATAGTTTTTAATCCTTTTATGCATACAATAAACAATGCATATGAAAAAAAGAATGTTTATCACTCTTTTAGACACATTTTCTTAGTTCACTTTATTTGTTTTGGCAATCATGCATGGTACATTTGTAGAATGTTAAACATTTGAGAAGAGCATATAGACAGGGACTTTTTTTTGTAGCACGGGCTTTGCAAGTACACGTATGTGTATGCGGATAGAGGCTTCAGAAATTTTTAAGGTGTTAGCACCCCATCAATATCTTACCAACCAACTCACACGGATCTTACTCTACATATGCATGATCCAAAACATTTGCTCATCTTTTGATCAAGTAGAACGCTCTTTTAATCTGTCCATGCACAGAAAATTACTTCAGTGAAAGATCACTTAGCTGGACTGATCTCTTGAACTCACTGTACCAAAGATCGTCAACTGTGTGACAGTCAGAACTCATTTTCCACACACGCACAAGGTATTTTTCTACATCTTTAAAGTCACATTCTTCTGTCTCAGCAAATCCTTTTAGAAACTTCACAGGTGCAGCAGTTAAAGCTCCAAGCTTTGTTCCAATTTTGCTCATAGTGTCATCACACTTTAAGAGTTTGTGGCTTGATAAGAACACTAAACATCTCTGGGCCAAGTTTCCTGTACATAAGACGAGAAGGATTTAAGAGGCTTTTCTCACCTGTTCTGTAAGGTATCCATAACTCTGACAATCCTTAACTTCTGAACATTGCAACAAATTTAATTAGCACAATAATAACATCTGTGTCATTTGACAGTACAAGTACTCGATTGGAACCATTTTGAACATCCTATTCAACATGTGCCACAGCACAAAGGTCAGCTTCCTCCAATTTGCTGTGAAGTTCTTGAACAATATGGCCCGTACATTTTGAATATATTTCTGCAGGCACCAACTCCTCATTGAAAATCATTCGACTTGCAATAATTGGAAATTCAGTGTTCACCCAAGTATCTGCAATGTTTTGGTGAGCTAACAACTCCAAATTAATCTTGTTTGATGTTGATGACCAGAATTTATCAAGTTGCACAGGTGTAGGTATTGAATTTCTGATGCAGACAAGGTTAATTGTTCCACTTGTAGACATTCGTCTGTTTCTCTCACATTCCTTGACAGATAGTTCAAGATAACTGTCTAAGATGAGTTCTTGCAAGGTGCACACTGACTTTGGGGGTCGCCGCCCGCCAAGCGGAAACCGCCAATTGGCCGCTCCGCGGTCAAAAGACCGCAGAGGCGATTCAGACTTTCCCGCTGGGCCGGCGGGTGCCCACCAAGGGAGCGCCCTCCGGCCCAGCGGGAAAGGCCCTGCAACACAGAAGCCGGCTCCGAATGGAGCCGGCGGTGTTGCAGGGGTGCGACGGGTGCAGTTGCACCCGTCGCGATTTTCACTGTCTGCTAAGCAGACAGTGAAAATCATGCTGGAGCCCTGTTAGGGGGCCCCTGCACTGCCCATGCTAATGGCATGGGCAGTGCAGGGGCTCCCAGGGGCCCCACGACACCCGTTACCGCCATCCTGTTCCTGGCGGTAAAAACTGCCAGGAACAGGCTGGCGGGAAGGGGGTCGTAATCTCCATGGCTGCGCTGCTTGCAGTGCCGCCATGAAGGATTTGGCCAACCGGGGGAATTCCGTCGGGAAACCGCCGGACCCGGTTTTCTGACCGCTGCTTTACCGCCGCGGTCAGAATTGGCCAGGAAGCACCGCCAGCCTGTTGGCAGTGCTTCCGTCATTTTAGCCCTGGCGGTCGCCGACCGCCAGGGTTAGAATGACCCCCTTTGATATTGTTAGAACACTGTAAACGACCTCTCTGAAGTTTTGAATGGAAGCAATCTTGACCATTGGCAATTGTGACATATAGTCCACAACAACAGGAGTTTCCAATGAGGACACTTTTTCAAATTAAAATTCTTCAGGTGAAAGTTTTTATTTGATCTCTTTTATGAGTTTGTGCTTCACTGATTTGGTTGCAGTGTCTCCATCAAATAATGTTTTTGTTGGAAGAAGATCATGCAACAGAATGTCCTTGATAAATTCACCCCTTTCTTTTGCTAAAGCAATCGCTCTATTTGCTTGTGAAAGTTGTTTTTTTGTGTCCTGTTTCGTAGTGGCTGGTCGGACAAAACTCTTACAATGGAAGTGTGGAAGTTTAGCTTTAGTGATTATGTCAAACAACTTTTTCTCTTTCAGTACAAAACTCTCCTGCTTGAGTTCTGCGTATAGTTTTGATCCATGTTCCAAGACATCTAGTAGACGTGGCTTTATATTGTTATCCACATATTCTTTAGTCACAAAGTTGTGTAGTTGCACATGCTCAGTCATTTCAAAAGGGCTTCCTTTCTGCTGCATCAAATGAAGAATGCTGTCAACATGTTTATTAAAACTTGCCCCTCTCTTTCCCACAAGTTTGTGGTGACAAACAGTTTCAAGATGGTCCATTAATTTTGAATTTGTCATCTCTCAGAAAACATCGCAAATAGAAAGGACTTCATTGTAAACTTGCTGCCATTAAGCAAAATATTTACTTTTATGTTTCTGACCAACAATTCCATTGGAGCGTTTCTGTGATCTGTGGATCGTCTATTCCAGATCCATACTGGAGCCACAACATTGAATCTTCCCTCTCTGCCTTTCGCCACAAAATGTCTTTTTGTGAATTTTCTGTAGAGGTATTGTTTTTCCACCTCTAGCTTTTTCACTGTTTCTAAATACGAGGACCCCTATCTCAGGTAGTTTATGTAATCAAATTCTCAAAACACAGTAATCAGTGACTCCACAGTATTCACCTGCAGCTCCCAATCATGTTCCCAATTAGCATGTACCAAGTTTTTCCCTAGAGCTATTGTGTAAAACATTTCCCGAATACCTGCAAAGTTCTGATTTTTCTTCACATTCTTTGACAGACTCAATAAACTTGGTTTTCTGATTTTTATTGAACATTGCCTGGCTTTGCATTATGTCTTTTGAGTGAAGTGCATCCTGTGCCTTGTTCATTTCTGAGACAAGATATGCAAAACCTAATTTGTCATTCTTGCTCCAGAAAACATTCCAACACAATGTTTCTGTAGCCTCAGATATGATGAGCATACCTTGTAATGAACAAACATAATGAGTTCTGCTCAATACTGTCTGGACAGTTTTGCTGCCAAAGATTTCAGTCTCAATAAGTGCATTGTCTATGCCACATCGACTGAGATAACTTTCTTCACACAGCAGCACATCCCACGCCCATTATTGGATAAAAATCATCACATTCTGTGGATTGCTCTTAAAGATTTAATCTACAATACACTACAATTAATTACAGAAAATTGCCAGGATAGGTAGGTTTTGAAGCTGAGCACCCACATTTTGGATTTTGTTTTAGAGCTGTGTATACTGTTGCGTAGTTGATGACTGGAGTTGGTATTACTGGTAAAAACCCAACCTTCTTGAGAGATTAGAGCATGAATTCCAGCCCACAGAGGTACTGGCTTTTCTTCAACCTTCAGTCCACACCAAATAAGCAATGTGATAAATTCAGTTAAATCAGATTTGTGGATCACAGCATCAGATTGAAGAAGTTCCATGTCCTCAGCCACTTTGAAACTTTCTGATAGAATGGTACGTGTTGATCGCTTGTAATGATTTTGCACACATTGGCAAGGCAGATGGGTTATAACTTTGCAGCTTCATTTGTTAAGGCCTACAGCTGACACAGCTTGTTTTCAAGCAGCTACATCATTGGTACTGTCTTAACAAAGTACCATGGCAGTATTATGTGTGCTGGATGTTCCAGACAAAGAAGCGCTGTCTTCAAAATCAAAATTATCAAGAGCAGCAATTGTGAATCCTTTCCTGGTAAATAGAATTGGAGGTGGTGTGCTGTTGGATTTACAAGATTTTATGGCATGAGCTGCTAACAAGTTTCTACTCTGTACTATGTCATTATAACTTGTTGATACACCAGTCCTATTTATTGAAGTGATTAGCTCTCTACTTTTGCACTTGTCATATATTGTGCAGGCAGTCATCATGTGTAGTGGAGTTTTCTTTTTTGCGGGAACGTAATTCATAAAGCATGACTTAGAAAAGACAGTACATTTGCACAGCAAAAGCCTGTTGGTTCATGGGCTTGTCTTCCACTTCTTTTGCTTATATTCAAAGCTATCATCATTGTTGTCGCCTTCTGTTCTGAACTTTAAGGCCTCAATTACCAAGAAATGGCGCAGAGTGGCGTTGCACCAAATTTGGCAGTGCGGCATCACTTCAGAAAAGCAGGGATGTGCTGTATTTAATACAATATGACACACCCCTGTGTTTTCCCTAGCACTGGTGCTACAATTTGCTGCCTAGCAACAATGCAAGCACCCTTACACCATTGTGCAAGGGTGTCTGCGTTCCAGGGAATGATTGTTTATGTGCAGCAAGGTGTCCCTTCCTGCACATAAAGAACCAATAATGGTGATTTGCTAGTTCTATGTGTGCTGCACAATGCAGCACACATAGGAGCGGAACATTGTCATTATTTAATGATTGTTTATGTACATGTGCAGGAAGGGACACTTTCCTGCACATAAAAAATCATTAATGGGCCTTATGCTCTTTCTATGTGTGTAGAATGCAGCACACATAGGAAAAGCAAAAATGAGAAGAAATAAAAGTATTTCTCCACGTTGCGCCATGCCAATGCCATCCCTGGGGTGGTGTTAGTTTTTGGGGCTGCCTCAGGTTTACAAATCCTCCCAAATCTGTGGCAGCGTCAAAATGCAATAGGTGTTGCAGTTGAACTCCAATAGCAATACCCATTTCACGCCCCTTTCACGCAAAGTGAAGCGTGTAAACAGGCAGTATTCACAGAGTACCGTTAAGTTACAAAAAGTGGCTTAACGCTGTTTTGTAAATATGGGGCAGGGCATTGTGCCACCAGAACTTAGGTAAAAGTGACATTTCGGTGGTGCAGTGTCCTTGTGAATGAGGGCCTTACTTTGTAACAGTTTTGCTTTGCTGATATTAAACAATGATATAACAATGTTAAGACAACATCAGGCATTCTTGTCGACCCCTAAGATTTGCGGTGCTCTGGGGCATCAAAATCTAAATCTTTCAGGACATTTCTTAAAATGGTTCCTGCTGATTGTACTGCATCCTGTGATCTTATTTTGGCAGCTAGAACTTCAGGAGTCAAATCAGCTGAGAACACCATAAGTGGCTCATTCTGTTGGTTAGACTTACAAAAATGAATTCTCTCATTGTACATTCTCATTAGAAAAATCTTAATTTTATTATTATGGATCAATACAGTTTTATCAAGGTTGGTCATTGTTTCTCTGATCTCACTGAGTATGAACCCATTGCCAGCTGTCAAAAGTGGCTCTAAAATTTCATTTGCTTTTTCAAAGAGTGAAAACTTAACTGAAGGCTGGTGTTTATGTTGCTGCTAGGAGCTCATTGTACATTCATATTTTTGAATAAATGCATTATGCAGTTCAGGTGGGCATACAAATCCTCTGCAAACACATTCACCTCGCTGTTTAGATCAGCTACTCGACTGAAAACTTCATCTTGGAAGAAACCAGCAGCAGGTAAATACATGTTTGCCCTTTGAGGCTCACATACTCTGTACTTTGTTCTTTTGTCAGTACCTTTAGTCCTTGTTCTGTCCATACCACAGATAATACATTGAAAATCCTCTGCTTTCTGATCAGTTCTTGGTGGGTAGATGAGGGGTAGCCATCGATCTTCTAAGTGGATGGGCACTGGGTTTGGTTGTCCTCGCTTTCTTAGAAGACTTGGATTCTTGTGATTCTCTGGTTTCTGCTATTTTTTGACAAATGTTTCCAGGCTTTTCCATTGTACATGACATGTAGCACTTGTTACAATGGTAAAATATCTGATCTTCTTCATCCATTAGGTTCAGTCTTTTGGGAACTTCATTGTGCCGTATTTCTGCAGCATCACAAACTCTCTTCTGTTCAGCCCCTGTTGATGTTAGCTTTTCTTTAGGATTAGTTTGGCATATGTCACATTTATCTCTGTTGAAGGAATCCTCAGATGTTGTAGTTAGCAACACTGTCAGGAGTTGAAGATCTGCTACCAACTGCTTCGCTTATGTTTATGAACTTGAATCAATGGAAAACCTGAAACAAAAACAATATTAAAATACTTTACCAATATGATGGCTAAAACACATCATTAAAGAGCCACAATTAAAAAAAATGGCATGAAGGTTGCTCTGAGTAAATATTTTCTGTCTCTATAAAACTACTTGACTCCCACAATCTATGTTTTGACACCAAAATGAAGTATATAGGTCTTGTGGATCCTGAAATACCACATCTTCAATGCAATACATCTGCTATTACGAAAAATGTTGTCCATAACAAATCGTCCCGGATTAGTAATGTCTACCCAAGATAAATTACTTCTCTGGCGATGTAAAAATACAATCAAAAATGAAAACCAGAGGACAACAATTTTTTTTACAGAGGTATATCAAGGGGCCAGGACTATTGGGGCTACAGTACAGACAGGAGTAAACATACTGGGTAGAAGGTACAGGTAGAGGTATTTATTTATAGGTACTAGTTTATATGCAAAGGCAGAGGTACCAGAGCATAGGCTGGAGTAGTGGTACAAGGGTTAAACTAGAGGTAGACATGATGAGATGTTGCCAAAGGTCAGTGTGCTAAGGTGGGGTGGAGGTAGCACAATTTTGATGGTCCAGGTCTCACACAGCCCATTCTGTAAAACCAATGACCATGTGTATGGAGGCTGTGGGAGAGGGGGCTGATGCTTGGACTTTGACCAGAGGTTATTGTGCACATCTGTAGGCCATATAAAGTATAATATGACAATGTGGATGTCAAATGCAATAATTCATAAAAAGCATCACTCACTGAATAAAACGTTTCACTGTAAAATATGGTTACTTTGTCCATAAGACATCACAATATCTTTAAAATAATTTCAGAAATTAACTGAAAAAAATAATACAAATTTTAAGAAACTCACTGAAAAATATAATACAGTATGCAAATCATAATTATTGCTCCAGCCATTCATTAATGTTGACCTCACACAATCATCACCACATAAGAGATTTGCTCAACTTCTAAAGTTCCATGGTGAGGCTTGTTATGAATGTACGTCTAGATTTACAAGCATTGGTTGCTGAATATAGTAGACCTCAACATAAGTACCCCGTATTTATACTTGCTTTGCGACAAATTTGCGTCATTTATTTATGCAAATTCTTTGCAAACCTAACTCCCAATTTATATTTTGGCGCTATACCAGTCTAGCAGCAAACATTTGGAGTTAAAGTCATTTTTTGCTAGCGTGACACTACCTCGCGTCAATAAGATGACTGACTATGTGGCCTAACACATATTTATCCCCCCCATGTCAAATCAAGCAAGGGGGTAGGGGGCCTTAAATAATGGTGCTAAGCTTGCTTAGTGCCATTATTTAACGCCTGGGTTAGGGTAGGAGTTAGGGGACCTGTGAGCCTATTTCCATGGTCAGAGACCATGGAATGGGCCCACAGGTGTCCTTCTTTAGCCACAGGAACACCCTTACCCACACCAGAGGGACTCCAGAGGATGGGGGGACCCCTTCCCAAGTAAGTGAGGTAATTTCTTGAGCATGACTCCTGTCTTTACTAAGGCAGCTGTCATGTCCATGGGGGTTGTGTGTCAAAGACTGACGCTAGTCTGGTTAAAGGCATGTTTATGCCTCTAACCGGACTAGTAGCATCCTTAGATGCACAACTTCCTGTTCTCCCTACGCCTCCCCCACCCAGCTAGCACCCTTTTTCAGGACACTAGCTAGGCCTTACCGCCGGCTACTGTCATTCCAGAAATGCGTTAGCGCAGTTTTGCATGAAAATGTATAAATATGCCCCTCAGTGTCATTTTTCATCATTTGGCTCTACATCGCAACATTGGTTTTGTTGAGACAGATTCAACTACTTGCACTGGAGGACTTACAATTTTGCATTGGAGATCTCTGGTAACCGTGTTTCTGGAACTAAAGTTGTCTTGAAAAAAGTCATATTTATTGCCTTTGGGCTTCTTTCAGACAACATTAAAAATATATGGATGGGAAAGGAAATTTTGTATTGCACCTTCCTAATTCTTAGTCAACATGTTTAAGCCTTTTTAGTTGCTGAAAAGGAGAGGAGGCTTTCATCAGGGCTGAATCATCCCAATGTTTCTCAAATGCAAAGTTTTTTTTGTTTAAATTTGACATATAAACAGACTAATCAACACAAACAAACAATAAAGCATTCAAAGGTACTTACTCGGTATGAGAACTTGGGTTGTTGCTTGAGGGAGTTGAAAATCTACTCAGTCAAGATCCACAATCCTTGTCACATAAAGTCGCCAATTAACTTGTGCTTAACTCTCTGGTAGTAGGGCACAAAATCAGTTAGGCTTAATGTAGAAGCAATGTGTAAATTATTTATGCAACACTTAAACAGTAATAAAGTGAAAATACAACACAAGAAAAATCCCACAGAATTTAGAAAAATAGATAACATTTTAATAAATTATTTGACACCAAAATTACAAAAATCCAATCAGTAAAACAAGAGATATGAATTTTAAAGTTATAAGTGTAAAGTAATACCGTAATCATCAAAGCACCAACCATGGGCATGTAGTCGCATGAGACCAGGACATAACCAAAGGTTATGGCCATCCGTGATTGAGCATGGGTTGGATATACAATGTGGATTGGTCCCAGGCCTTTGGTCTGAGAAGAAAAATGCCTGATGGTAGCTGGCAGTTTCTGAGGAAGAGGGTGTGTCATCTGGCAGCCAATGCATGAAGATCCTATTTCTGGACTTAGGTCCTAATTATGAGTTTTGCGGGAAACACCGCCGACCGCCATGCTGGTGGTCGCCAAAAGACCGGCTTTCCGCCATATTATTGAATACAAAAAGCCAAACGGCCAAAAATTTGCCAAACCTCACACACCACCAGGGCCAACTAAAGCGGAAAGGTGGGACTCATCAACCCGTCACCACCACACCCACAAAAATCCACCCACCAAATTATGATACACTAATCAGCCCCACGGTCATTCAACACCGGTACACCATTGGCGGTACAAACTGCCACGGATAGTGATGGCACCCTCCAACAACAACCTCATGCATTGGGTCATTCAAAAGCCTCTCACCTGAGACACATACACACACCACACCCAGCATTATAAAACACACACACACATCCCACAATCCTTTGCAACACCAATTGCACCATAGCTATTGCCACAAACACCACGCACACACACTACAAACCTCTCACACAAGTCACACACACACACACAAACTACACAACCATGCATACCCCTAACCAGGACCCACACTTACACACCCTCACCACACCACCCCCACCAACTGACCCTTATAACACCATGCACATCACACACCATGGTACCCCTAAGCACCCCGCTTCACTGACAGGGAGCTAAGGACCATGGTGGACGAAATACTCAGGGTCGAGCTGCAGCTGTTTGGGGCATGGGTACAGCAGACATCCATCGCCAGGAAGATGGAGCTATGGCAGAGGATTGTCAACAAGGTGAATGCAATGAGAAACTATCAACACACAAGGGATGACATCAGGAAGAGGTGGAATGACCTGCAGGAAAAGGTGCATTCAATGGCATCACAACATCAAATTGCAGTACAGAAGACTGGCGGTGGCCCCCCTCCACCTTCCGAATACACCGATTGGGAGGAGAAGGTCTTGGCTATCCTGCACCTGGAGGGCCCCACTGGACTCACTGGAGGACTGGACTCGGGTAAGTCAGATAATCTACCTTACTATATATCCCACCTGTAATGCATGTCTCACCCTACCCCTCTCACTACCACTAAAGACCCTATCCCATGAACATCCAAGATCCCAAATTCAACTGTGCCCAGAATCCCAGCATGCCCACAACACCCCATTCTAGTCACAACACATTCCTGTGAGCACAATCACCAACCCATACATGTAATGTACGCTGCACTACATCACCCACAATGCACCACCAATGCCTTAACTAAAAATGCATCACATCTATCCCGAAGTGCCCCTGCATGCAAGTGACTAGGAATGGAAGCTCAACAAACAGGTGGCTAGTGCTACAAGGGAAATGGCAATGGCAGCATAAGGGGCAGAAAACAGAAGAGAAATACACCAATGGCAAAAACTATAAATCAAACACATAGAAAACAACACAAATACTCAGCGACACTACTGTCAATGCCAAATCCCCTCCAGCATTGCCACTGCACCATCACCTACTAGCCACAATTCATAACCCATTGCAGGAAACTAAATACTCATTGATGTGACACACAGATACCACAGCCCATGCGACCTGGCATGAGATGGCAAGAAGTGCAAGTCCCCCACCAGAAGAAGAAGGCCCCAGTGAGGAGAGTGCAACTGCACATCTGGACCAAGAGGAACTCCCTGGCCCATCCCACAGCCCTGGACAGTCAACCTCCAGAAGCCCCACCCAGGACACCACTGACACCCCCACCATTCAGCCACCACCATCACCAGTGGCCCAATGTCCCCACACCAGTGTCTCCAGGCCACGGACTGCCTGCCTACCTGTACAGGGATTGGAGTAACCACCCACCACCAGGCAGGACTATGAAGGCCCCAGTGCCAATGGGACTTGCCCACCTGTGGGGGGGTCACAGGTACAGGGGGCTAGGCCCAGTAGGAGGGTGTCAGTGGTCCAGAGGGGTGGGCCAAGGAGGGATGTGGCTCTTGAGACCATATCAGTGGTCCTTGGGGAATACCACCATTCCCTGGACAGGATGGGTCAGATCCTGGCCATGTTGCAGGACAACCAGAAGCTGCATGTGTCACACCACCAGGAGGCCATGGAGCAATGGAAACAACTAAATGCTACCATGGCCTCCATTGCAGGGGTGCTACAGAGGTTGCCTTACATCTTGCCAGAGTCTAACACCCACCACCAGGCCCCTTCTACTACCCAAGACACAGCCCAGCCATCAACATCTGCAGCAGCCAGTGGAATGATGGCCCTGCCAGAGGACCCACAGGACACCAGCATCACTTCCTTTGTAGTCCAGGAAGTCCCTCACAAATGTAGCTGGAAAGCAAGAGAAACCATTGGCTCTGTAGCCAAGACCAAGCCCACTGCCAAGAAGTGACTCTGACTTGAAATGTCTCCCTTGTGTTCCACTGAGCCATCTTGTTGACTATCCACTGCCATTTGGCCATTACACATTGGCCCCATCGATTCTGCCCCTGTGCTACCAAAAGCTGTGGAAATGTGACAGAGAATTGTGTTCACCATGTGCTCAATCCCTTCCACATTCCCATCCATATAGTCATGCACAACATCAATAAACAGTAACTGATCACACCAAAATATTGTTATTATTTCATACCAATGTTTCAGATTTAAATCTAACCAACATCATGAAACATGAATCTAAGTACACACATCTTGCAGGAACACACTGTACAGAGAGGTGACACTGTACACTTCAGGAGTGTTAAATACATCCCGTAAACATCCATGATGTAGCCATATGTCAGGGTTAGGACATGATAGCAGCATCCCTGAGCAAGAGATATGTAACACAATTTTAACTGCACTGTACGAATACAACTGTAGCCACATTTGCTGCCAGACATACGCCCCCTCCCCCCCATTACAGCATAGGGAACTAGGTTAAAGGTAGCACATATGACTGATGTGGGCTATGCACTACTCACAAATGTGTAAAAACACATTATTACATGGATATGTATGTAGAGTGGCAGATGAAAACAGAACATAATATCACCCACCATAGTGTCTAGGAATGCCAACCCGCCAGGACAACTGGCAGTCCTTGCATCACCACAAATGTCACGTCCATGAAAATGATCCAGATGAGCTCCAGACAACAGCCCTTTTAGATGTATGTAGAGAAAAAAGCCATCACAGTGTCATGCAGGTAATGATGATGTGTAAAACTACTGTGACCACTCTGTTTAACACTCTGCAGATGGCTAAAACTGGATCCCAAACATCCACACATAGTCCTATCCCCACAGCACTGTGGAGGTACAGTCACCATGTGCCACTGACATCCAGCCCAGTCTACCTAACATCATAGTGCAAAATGTACCTGAGAGTCTTTGGAAGTAGAGCTGTATTAGAAGGGTCCTGGAGTCACCTTCATCCCCCTTACCATCACTGGCATCCATCCCTTGAGATCCCAGGGGTGGTAGTGCAGCATCCTCCTCTTCCAGTAGTGGAACATGTTTGCTCAGAGCCAAATTATGGGACATGCAGCAGGCCACTACAATCTGACACACCTTGTCAGGGCATAGCACAGTGATCCACCGGACATGTGCAGGCAGTGGAATCTGGCCTTCAGGAGCCCAATGGTCTGCTCAATCACTCTTCTTATGCCACCATGGGCATCATTGTACCAGTTTTCTGCATCTGTCCTGGGATTTCTCACAGATGTCAGGAGCCACTACATGTTTGGATATCCTGAATTACCTGGGAAGAGGGCTAAAAGTTAGTTCAAAACACACTTTTCTGCAATGCAAACAAGCTGACAGTCATGTATGACTGCAGATCTGTGTCATACACACCCACCTATTAGCCAGTCTCTCTCCCTCTGTAGTAGTGTCATCATGTGTAGCACACTGTTGTTCCTCAGTATGTAGGCATCATGGACATATCCAGGCAATCGTGCAGCCACCTGTGACATACACTGATCTGCAAGACAGACCAACTGCACATTCAGTGAGTTGTGGTTCTTGTGATTCCTGTACACCTATTCATAGGCTTGGGGGGAACTAGGGGTATGTGGATGCCATCCATGGCACCAATCACATGTGGTATGTTGGCAATGGCATAAAAATTTGATTTACCAGTAGTGAGATCAGGGCTGTGGGGAAACTGGATGTTGCTCTGAATGTGCCATGCAGGAATTTAGCAAGGATATTGCTGAACATTGGGTGAGACACACTGGATGCCATGCCCACTGTCACCTGAAATGACCCAGTTGCTAAGAAATGTAGGACTGATAGTGCCTACAATGTTTGAGGCATGGCATATGGGTTTGTTTTGCAGGCATGAGTTCATTCCCCAATTGGGCACACAGCTCACGGATTGTGTTATGGTTCAGGCGATACGTGATGATTATGTGACGCTCCTCCATGGTAGCCAGATCAACCAGGTGTCTGTAGACAGATGGAGCCCTCCCTCTCCACATGGGTCAGAAGCTATGGGTAAAAAATGGTAGATAGATGTTGTGTAGGACTAATTTCTCTCCATTCACCTCTCTCATCCATTGCATGTGTATTCCACACACACTACACAGTACAATTCTGAAGCAGGATCAAACCCTGAATGGGCAAAGTGTTGTGATTGCTGAGGAAGGAACACTCAACAGTGCAGGCATACTTGCAACCATGACATGGATATAGGCATTTGTCATGTCACCTCTAGCTCCCTGACGGTAGATGAAATGGCGCCATGTACACCCCTGTCTTGTTTTGGTACACGTTTTGTCCATAAAATGGCAGCCTCCAGTCAGACAGGTTGTGGAGAGTAGGAAAGGACATCATACCGCTGGCATATGTCATCATGACAGTATTGTTCGCTGTCATGCAAATGCTCATTGGTTAACATTGTTGTCTATGGGAAACAGGGGCAAATCAAGATCACCATCAGCAGTGACTGTGCACTCTGCTGCGGTCTACACCGCCATTTTGGTTTGCCTATGCCACTTGACTACTGCACCTCAAGACGGCCACTACTCCACTGTGTGCTGCGGTGTCATGACTGTGGTCCTGGAAATGGCACAGGCTACCAGGTGAACGGCTGCCGGCCTTCACATTGTTGGAGTTGGCCAAGCTGGTGGACGGGGTCCTACCCATGTACACAAAGCTGTATGGGCGACCAAAGGACCAGGTGAGTGGTATTCATGCATCCTAGGAATGTGTGTCAATGCATGGGAGGGTTGTGCGCGTGACTTGAGAATGTGGGCATGGATAGGTGCAGTGTGCCAGGGCATATGTGTGTTGGCTCATGGATGACGGTAAGTTTCAATGGTAAATTTGCAGGTGTTGTTGTATCCCATGTGTTAATGGTGCACCTCCACTCACAGCTACATTTTCCTCTGTGTGTTACATGCAAGTTAGAGCCCATCAAAAGTAGGGACACTGGTGAGCCATCGCCAAAGAAGTGCGGACCCTGGGGGTATACAGCTGGTGGAGCACCCACTGCAGAAGTGGTGGAGGACCTGAGACGCTGGGTACGGAAGACCACAGAGGCCCAGCTGGGGACGGCCTCCTAACGAGGAAGGGGTGGCCGTCAGACCATGACCCCCCCATTATGGCCCACATTCTGGAGGTGGCCAATCCTGAGTTAGATGGGCACTTGAAGGCAATACAGCAGCCACAAGGGGGTGAGTACCACCACTGTTCAGATTGCTTATTTTGACATATAGTTGGGTGCAAAAGGGTGGTTGGCAAGTAGTGGCTGGGTGGTGCTCAGGTGTGTCCATGCAGGCGTCCCCCTTTCCTTCTGTGAGATTGTGATTTCTGCTTATAAGGGGTGGGAATTTTGCCATCTAACAGGTCCCATGGGTGGGCTAGTGGGTCTGATGTATATCCTCTGAGACTGGGCACATTGTGGTGGGACAGCATCCCTCTCCCTTGTTCAAACTCACCCTATTTGGAAATGTAGGGAATGAATTTGGTCCAGTGCAGTATAGGTAGGTCAGTGTATTCTGGGAGCTAGAGAACCAATCAGAGGTACCTATCTTGATGTAGTGGGTGATGTTGAGGGATAGTGTCTGGGATGGGTGGTAGTGCATTTGTGCCAACATGCCATTCAATCAGGTATTGACAGCCTACATCCTTTTTTCCAACTCCGTTCTCTGTGTTCTTGTGCTTATGTGTGCATTAGCCTCCTCTGGTGAAGGAGCAGAGGCACTGGCGAGTGGGGATGCTGCTGCCTAGGGGACCGAGGAGGGTGAGTCCACCGACGCCAAAGGGATCAGTGGGATGAAGGATGAGGGAAGCACTACAGAGGAGGCAACTACCACTGCAGCTAGTGACTCTGACAGCTTCTCCGATGGCAGCTCCCTGGTGGTGGCGGACACTTCTGGGACCATAAAATCTAAAACATCTTCTGCCACCCCAATACCAGCACTTCCCTCCCAGTAGCTACTCCCCGAGTTGCCATAGCTGCTCACCCAGGAGGGTGGGCATCTCCTTTGTCGCAGGCACCTCTCCCCTTGCCCCAGTCAGTCCTGTTGCCTTCAATGAGGAGGCTAATGACCTCCTGAAAACCATATCTGTAGGGCAGCCAACCATTGTGAATGCCATCCAGAGGCTGGCATCCCAAATGCAGCAATGCAGTGCCTCCCTGGAAGGCATTCACAGTGCCATTTCTGGCCTACAGAGATCTTTTCAGGCTCTGGCTTCCTCTTTGACGGCAGCTAGTGTCCCTGGTTCTTCCCTCCACCTCCCACCTCCTCTGCCCCTTTCAGCACCCCATTCCCTTCACCAATCCCAAGCAAACATACAGACAAGCATGCACTCAAGACAACACATAAGAAACTCAAAGAGGAATACAGGCACCACATGTCCACCACAAGCAGGCACATACCCAACATCCAAGTGCACAGAGTACAACAGCCACTTCCCCCACTGTGTCGCCCACCCGCTCCTCCCAGTCTGTCACCGCACAATACACAATCACATTCTCTGCACCCTCAGTCACTGCTCCAACCACCATTCTCACAGTCACCATAACTGCTGATGCCCACTCATGCATCTCAGACAGCACACCTACACTCACTACAACTTTCACAGACACTTGCTGCACACTCATCAGACCTGCAGACACCCGCACAACATCCATCTACACTAGCTGCCTGTCTCCTCTCACTGCTTCCGCCCCTCCTCCCAGAACATGCAAACGTACCCACACATCCACGCAATGACCATCCACCAAACATGAGCTGACAAAGCACGCACCTGCATCCACTGACAGCATGCCTACACCACATACTTCCACTCCCTCAACCTCCACTCCCAAACCTGTCTCTAAAACCCCTCCATCTGCACCTAATATGCTTTTCCTTTCCTGTGTCAACCCTTTCAAACCCACTGGCCCACCCTGTCTTGTCCCTAAACGCTCCCTTGGCCTCACCAAATTCACTCCTTCCTTGTCAAAATCCTCCACAGTCCTCCCTTCACAGTCCTTTGCCCCTTCGCAGGAACGAAAAGAACAGGTAGGAGGCCTGATCCCAATCCCTCCCCTGGTCCAAGCCCACTCCCATTCCTTCCCAGGGAAAGCCCAAAACCCTACCCACACCAAAACCTAAGCCAGGGAAACCCCCTCCTAAGCCTGAGTCCCCTCCCCCACCCATGCTCCCTGAGGTGTCTGCCTGCCCCATTGATACCCCTTCCCTGTGGAGTCAAGTGGGGGCCTTCTGGGCCCAACAGCACTATTTGAGTAGACTGGCCCATGGCCATGTCTGTACTTATTTTTCTGCCTCCATATCTAGATCAATATATCTAGCCAACAGACATGTTGGTGCAATGTTCTTCTGTAGTCCTGCATTCTAATGTGGGAGGGTCGAGTACACAGGTATATGCTTCGTATTTTCTTTCTGTGCATGTGCCAAGTAAGTGTCGACCTGTACAGATTGTGTACTTAGTTTGAGGGGGACGTGCGTTGGGGTGTTGGTGGTGAGGGTGTGTGAGTGTGAGGGTGTCAGTATGCGTGTGTGTGGGCGTGGTGATGTGGGATGCGTGTGGGGGTGTAATGTCCCCTTCCCTCCCTTGTGTGCTAGGCGGCTGATTATCATCTTCGTCGGCAGTCACGGTCCTGGAGGAATGTTGCAAGGATCAGCAGTGGGAAGATTTCCAATTAATGGTTCACGTTGGCCTTGGCGTTGTCTATGTCCCTACGGTGGGTGTTTCCTTATCTGTGACTCACTTCCGCCAGGCTTTGTATGGCAGTGGTTCCACCCCGGAAATCTGGGCGGTGTGGTGTTTTGTAATATGGTGGGCAGGAAGGGCCTTTCCAATGGCAGGAAGATGGCCCCCACCATCATCGGCAACTCTCCCAATCTGGCGGTAGCAGCGGTGAAGTGGCTGGTCTGCTCACATTTTCCACCTTACTCATAAGACGGTGGGCCGGACTGCCACCCTGTCGGCAGTCGCACCTCCACTGCGGACGGGGCGGTCCAACACCACCAAACTCATAATGCCCACCTAAGTGCCTGATTCAGATTTCGGCAGAGGGGTTACTTCATCACAGTGGTAACAGATATCCCATCCTCCAAAACCTAAATCCCATGAGAATCAATTGAATTTAGATTTCGGCAGACATGATATCATCACTGTTGTGATGGAGTAACCCCTCTGCTGAAATGTAAATCAGGCCTTAGTCTCTTTTTGGGAGTTGAAAATCTCCAGCTGGATGAAGCTGAAGGATGTAGCAGAAGAGGGCTCCATGAAGGTAGATACATCTTCTGTGAGGAGCCACCAAACCATATTTACTGCTGCAGAGAACAAAGTAGCAGGAGCTGCTGTGAAGTCAGGCTGACCGGTGATGCATCTTAGGTGGATCAGAGCACTTTTTCATCGAAAATATTTTGAGTCCTGAATTTTTAATATAGGCTGTTTTGGCACCTGTGACCATACTTCCACAGGCACCGGACTGGAGGGGCACACTTGAAGGGTCAGTTTCACTCAGGCGGGGTCCAGTTGCGGGTTCAAGATGTTTAAGGCCTTTTCTGGCCCTGAGGCTCTGGTCAGGAGACCAGCCACCTAACCCTTGGGGTCACTCTGGAAGTCCTGGGAGCAATTAGAACAGCAGGTCTCAAGCAGCAGGGCAGACTTCTGAGGGCACTGTCTTTCGGCAGAAGAGCAGTCCTTCTTTGTGAATCAAGGCAGTCCTCTGAAGTACACAGCAAGCCACAGCAGCAGGCAGTCCCCTGAGAGTCCTTCCACAAGTCCAGAAGTAAACTGAAGAGTGGGTATAATGATCCTAATTTTATATCTGGTGCCCCTTTTGAAGTGGGAGAAACCTCTGGCGGCTTACCCAACACAGAAGTGTCTGGAATCGCCTGCCTCCATGCCCTGCTCACAGTCTGTCTGCGGGCACAATAGGGTAGTGTGGACTTCTTTGTGTATGAGATGAGGCACAGTCTTCTGAAGTGCAAGCTGAGCTTTTCACAGCTCCGGTCCTCCATCCTGCCTGAGATAGCCCATGTAGATAAAATAGTCCCACTATTGTGTCTGCCTGAGAAGAATACACAAAGGCCAACTGTCAGCACTTAGTCATGTGATTCAGGAACAGTCTGCAGGCACCAAATGGTTAAGAAAAAATGCAAACTTTCTAAAAGTTAAATTTTTTCAGAATTATGACTTATAATTCTATGTTACTGTTAAAGAGGATTTTAAATTCCAAGTCGTTAGGCACCAAACATGACTTTCCTATCTACTCTCAATCAAAAGTTACCACTTATTAAATGTGAAAGGAAACCCGATGTTATCCTATGGGAAAGTAGTGAAAAATAGATTTGTGAGTTTTTCTCACCCAGGACATGTAAAACATAAAAGTACATGTCCAAGTTTTTAATTACAACACACCCTGTCCTATGGGCTGTCTAGGGCCTACCTTAGAGGTGACTTTTTGTATTGAAAATATAATTCTGAGCTAGGCAAGGGGGTAATTTTGCCAAGATGAATAGGCAATTTAAAACTGCCAACAGGCTGCAATGGCAGGCCTGGCAAATGTTTTAGGAAGATACTTAAGTTGGTGGCACAATAAGTGCTAAAGGGCTACTAGTAGAATTTAACTTATGAGACATGGGTGTATGGTATACTTCTTTATGAGGGAATTATAAGTAAATTAAATATGCCAAACAGGTGTAAGCCAGTTTTTCCATATTTTAGGGAGTAAGCACAAGCAGTTTAGCACTAGTTAGCAAGTCCTAAGGCCAGCAAAAATAAATTCTGAAAAATAAGAGGGGAGAAGTGAACAAGTTTGGGGGAAGACCACCCTAAGGCTGACAGGTCTAACATTCAGTATCTGGTCACAAGGATTTTCCTATGGAGTAAACAAATATAAACATCATTGGTGTATATATAAGAACAACATGTAGACCTTTGCACTGAAAACTTTCAATGATGGTGGTGTCACACTGAAAGCATTGTGCCCGCAGTGCACTTAGGTGAGAAATAGGTACAATTAAATATTTTCAATCCCATTATACTCAAGAACGAGTGACACCATGGCAGGTTAAAGAACATATCCCTCTAGTCACACTGCAATGGCAAAGAAAACCATTGAGAGGCACATCAAAAGGTATCTAGGAGTAGCCATTATTTAGTGCATTTTTAGCACTCGGTCATTCACACCTCTCCTTCCTTCCTCAATCTGGAGGTGAGGTATGTGACATAGTACATCAGAACTCTTGGACATCAGGTTGGTAAGTGATGTAATGGTTATAGAGAAACAATGTGTCTCACAATGGTTTTTATAAATGAACACCTGTTCATCCAAGAAAATAAGCTATTAAACCACCGATAGTCTTGGTCATGCTTCTTTATAAAAATGTATTTTGAACTTATTCCCCTTCAGAAGTCAGGGTTTGGGGATATAAATGTGTAGTTTTTGTGGATGAAAATATGTGTGAATTCAGAGGCACTGGTTTTATAAAAAATATTCTGTGGCTGCTGGAACCAACCTGATAGTGAATAGGAAGCAGCAAGTGGGTATTTAGTTTTACCCATACACAACCTTTGTACGTCTACAGACATAATTATTACCCGGGGCCTAAAGTGTAGCACAATAAAAAAGGGGTAATGAGACAAATGATGAGGGTACCTGCTGTTTCAGCTGTAGTTTGTGGAGTTTACGTGGTTCCACACGATATTATCATTTAAAGTCTATGGCCCTCATTATGACATTGGGGGTAAATCACCCTTACCGCCACGCTGATGGCTGCCAACTTACCACCGCCTCAGTGGATATCCATTCACCATATTCAAACCACATCAAAATCCACACCATTACGCCAACAGAACAACGTCCACCACAACATCCACCACATTATGACAAATGAACATACCAAATGAACAGCAGATATTCAACGGCGGTAAACCATTGGCGGTACATGCCGCAGCGCTCAGAATGGACACCCACATACAAAACAACACCACATTGGACAATTCAAACAACACATATCTGAAACCCATACACACACCATACCCAAACACCCACACCACTATAAAACACACACCCACATTATCCACAGCCCTTTACGATTACAAGTCATTGGTACGAGACTGATACCAAGACCACCTAGCCAACTAGAGCCACACACCACTCACACCCATACACCACTCACGCACTCCACATCACACACCCCAAAGCATTACCCAACACACCCTCACCAACACACCTCCCATAACACCCATGGCACCACAATGACACCCCTGTTTCACTTAGGATGAGTTAAGGGTCATGGTGGAGGAAATTGTCAGGGTAGAGCCACAGCTATTTGGAGCACAGGTGCAGCAAATATCTATTGCTAGGAAGAAGGAGATATGGCAGAAAATTGTGGACAGGGTGAATGCCATGGGACAGCACCCAAGAACAAGGGACAACATCAGGAAGAGGTGAAACAACCTACAGGGGAAGGTACGTTCCATAGCAGCAAGACACCAGCTCACTATACAGAGGACCCCCACCTCCTCCCCCACAACTCACAGCAAGGGAGGAGCAAGTCTTGGTAATACTACATCCAGAGGGCCTGGCCCAAGTCTGAGGAGTACTGGACTGGTAAGTCAACTCCCTACTATTATCCCCCCCTACCTGCATGCCATCACATACCCTCACCCTCACTCCCATCAATCCACTACATCCCACACACTTCACCATCACATCGCACTAATCCCAATGCCAAGCCCTGCATGCTGTACCAATGAATGGTAACTCCTCACCGCCCTGCAAGGACACTCTTCACTAAGGCATGCACAGCATAGAGAAAAAACAATCCCACCATACACCAACACACACAAGTAAAAGCTGGCAGGGTAACACCAACCAAAGCAGGGAAGCCAGGGATGTACAATATGTCATACACATTTACATCCCCACAGGTACCCCAGCCAATGTCACTGGATAGGGGGTACCAGCACTATCCAGTCCCCCAACTGAAGAGGCCCACAGTGATGACAGTAACTCTGGTCTTCAGGATCTGGACGATCTACCTGGCCTATCAGGGACCACTGGACAGCGGGTTACCCAAGCCCAGTCACAGACCACCACAGAGCCTCCCCCATCAGGAAACACCACCACAGAACCCACCCAGCATACCCATACCTCTGTCCCCAGGACACGTCAATCAGCACTGTATCCACCATCCAGGCCACACCTCATACCCAAGACAATCAGGGACCTGGGGTCAGTGGCAGTGGGCACGCGGTTCAGGGGACAGAGGCACAGGCCAACAGGGACACTGGGAGGACTGCTGTGCACCAGGAGGAGGACAGGCCTAGGGAACCAACTCTCCAGGAAGCACTCTCCAAGTTCCGGGCAGCCTACCAATGTTCCCAGGACACAATGGAGCAGATCCTGGACAACGTGCAGGAGAACAGGTGGTTGCAGGAGGGACAGTACAAGAGGATCAGGGAGGACTTGCAGGCCATCAACAACACCCTGATCTCCATAGCAGGGGTGCTGGCAGACATGGTCAACATTATGAGGGAGGCAGTCTCATACCAGTGGGCCCCTGCCACTAGCCAGCCATCTGAACAGCCTTCCACTTCCGCTGCCGCTAGTGGCCAGAAGGCCCCACCACAGGACTCACAGGCCACTAGCACCCCTCCCCCTGCAGAAGGTGAACCACCCCGCAAACGTTCCCTGTGATCCAGACAGAAGCCAGAGACACTTGCCAGGATCACCGCGGGGAAATGAGATTCTCCTAATTGCCCCCCTTGTGTCCCACACAGGCACCCTGTCCACCTTAAACTGCCATTGCTCCTCTTCCTATGTCCCCTTGGACAATGCACCTGTGCTACAAACAGACTGGAACAATACCCTGGACTATCCTCCATCATCACCCCATTCCATTGCACTTTCCCCCTATATGTTAGAACTTCAATAAACACTCTTTGAAAAAAATCTATTTCAAGTATATCATGTATATCAAATATGTATTGTTTGAAACAGTTACAACCATTGCAAATGAACTGTACATAGAATGAGAATAGATTAATTTTCTGTAGCTGGCTGTAGTGATCACACCAGGAGTATTTGTCATATCACCAACATCTGCAAACTGAATAGCCAGAGGTAACAGTAACTGGGCACTGAATTGGGAATTAACAGCATGCCAATGCCACACAGAATACAACCAAAGTCATTGAAATGTAAAGTTGAACTGTCTTACCTGTGTGTCATTGGAAGTACTGATGGATTACAGATGTTCTGTTGTCCTCATCCTCATCCTCTGCCTCCTCATCCTCAATGTCCACAGGGTCAACTGCTGGCACAGGGGCATCTCCAGTCTCATCCTCCTGCAGAAAAGGTACATGGTGTCTGAGGGACAGGCTGTGCATCATGCAGCATGCCAGTACTATCTGGCAGACCTTCTTGGGTGAGTAGCACAGGGATCCACCTGTTAGATGGAGGCACCGGAACCTGGCCTTCAGGAGGCCAAAGGTTCTTTCAATTATCCTTCTGGTTCCCCCATGTGCCTCATTATAATGTTCTTCTGCCCTTGTCCTGACATTCCTCACAGGGGTCAACAGCCATGATAGGTTTGGATAACCAGTCACCTGCAATTATTGAGGGACAACATTTAGCCACACACTATCCTATATGGCCAACACCATACCCATACACCAACATATACTTGGGTGGGAACCAGGACTCACCTATTAGCCACACCCTGTGCCTCTGTAGTTGGGCCATCAGATTTGGGATGCTGCTATTCCTCAAGCCAAAGGCATCATACATCATGCACCGACCCAGGATACTTAGCATTGATGTGGGAGATGTACTGGTCCACCAAGCACACCATCTGCACATTCATGGAGTGGAAACTCTTATGTTTCCTGAACACCTGCTCATTCTGGCGGGGGGGGGGGTTAAAAATGCAATATGTGGTCCGTCAATTGCCCCAATTATATTGGGGCTATGTGCCATTGCATAAAACTCAGCCTTTACAGTGGCCAAATCTTCAACGTGGGGGAATGCACATATGTTTTATCAGGGCAGACAATACTCTTGTCAGCACTATTGGCTGTGACATTCCTGCTGCCAAGCCCATTGTCACTTGGAAAGAAGCAGTTGCCAGGAAATGGAGTACTGATAGCACTTGCTCAAGAGGGGGGATCCCAGTGGGGTGACGGATAGCAGATATCAGGTCATGTTCCAATTGGGCACACAGGTCTGTGATTTTGACCCTGTCCAATCTATAGGTGAGTATTATGTTCCTGTCCTCTAGTGTGGCCAAATCCACCAGGGGTCTGCACACGAGGGTATGTCTCCATTTCACATTCATCCGCAGCGGTAGGAATCTATGGGACAAAAGAGTGAGGAGCCTGTCACAAACTGAACAATGGAGCCACAACAGTAGTTTGCATGCTGTAAACATGTAATGGATCAGTGCAGTGTGATTTGTCCAGTATGTGCCTGTTTCTCCTGTGACGCAGCCTTATTCCATAGGGCTGCCCTCCCCCTGAAATGGCGTCCGCCTTTCCTGTCTGGAGAGACAGGTGGAAGTGAGGTAATTCCACTGAAGTTGTGGGCCATGGTGGGAGGCGGTCAGGAACCACAGTGCAATTCCTCCTCGGTTCATATTGGGCCCTATGGGGTACAGTGGCCAATGGTGATCTATGCCGGCAGTGACGGTATGCACCGCCGCGGACGTGACCGACATTTTCTATCTGATTCCTCACTTGTTTACCTGACCTTACATAGGAGAGGACCTACACAGTATGTGCTGCTGTGACCTGTGTCTGGAACCTACTATGGCCCGTGGGACCGGGGAAAGGGCCCCAGCATTCACTTCGGAGGGGTTAGAGAAACTGGTGGATCGGGACCTACCCCAATACGGACTGCTGTATGGGCTTCCAGACTAACAGGTGAGTACACTGTGGGCACGATGCATGTGGCATGCATGTATGGAAGTGTTTGTGAATGCATTGTGTAAGGGGGGGAGGGATGTCCTCCTGGCTGGGTACACATTGAGTGCTGCGTTATGTGTCTGCCAATAGTGCTGTAAACGGGTATGATGGGCCAAATGTGTAGCTGGCTGGACTGTTTGTCTAATGGTGTTCTCCTGTCTGTATTGCCTCTGCAGGTCAGTTTCCCATCCAAAGAAGGGTATATGGCATGCCATCGCCAAGGACATGTGGACCCTGGAGGTCTATGGCAGGTGGAGCATCCACTGCCACAAACGGTGGGAGGAACTGAGATGCTGGGCATGAAGACTGCGGAGGCCCAGCTGGGAATGGCCTCTCAACGAGGAAGGGACGCCCGTCGAATCCTGACCCCCTTGATGGCCTTCATATTGGCGTGGCCTATCCAGAGCTCGGTGGGCGCTCGAGGGCAACACAGTAGTCACAAGGGGGTGAGTACAGTGGCTATCATTACAACGTACGCCTGGTGGGGTGATATCCAGGTGATGGTTGTGTGTCCTTGGGAGCCCCTATTCCAGGCCAGACATAGCAGCGTAGGTCCTTTGGTGGCTAGGTGTCTGAAGAGAAAATAATGCCTCACTAGCTTGTTAGCATTCAATACTGGCCAGGGTTATGTGGGTCCCAGGTGTGCTGCAGTCTGTGCCCCTCCTCATGCCTTGGTGGCTACAAATATCACTGGTAGTGCAATGCATAGTGCGTAGGCCTGTTCCCTGTTTGTGAGGGTGCTGTGTACGCCAACGGTGGTGTTGGTGCAGTCATTGACCCAGTGCATCCTTTGTCTCTCTCTTCCCCCTTTCTTGTTTTGTCATCCTGTCCTCATGTGCATTAGCATCATCTGGTGGAGGAGCAGAGGCACTGGTGACGGAGGAAGCTGCATCCCACAGGACCCTGGAGGCAGAGTCCAACGATGCTGAGGGCACCAGTGGGACGGAGGGTGAGGGGAGCACCACGGTGGAGACTGGAGGGAACAATACAGACTCTGATACCTCCTCCGATGGGAGATCCCTGGTAGTGGTGGACACCTCTGTGACCACCCCAGCTACAGGTACAGCCACCACCCCATACCAGCACCGCCGTCCCAGCGGTCCCTCAACGAGTTGCCTCTGCCCGCTCACCCAGGAGGGTGGGCATCTCCTTCACCTTTGGTACCTCAGGCCCTGCCCCAGTGAGCCCTGCTGTGCTGGGTGAGGAGGCTATTGACCTCCTGAGATCAATCTCTGAAGGACAGTCAACCATTGTGAATGCCATACAGTGGCTGGCAGCCCAGATGCATCAATCTAATGCATTCTTGTAGGGCATTCACACTGGATTGGTAGCCCAACAGAGATGGATCCAGGCTCTGGCCTCCTCCCTGATGGCAGCCATTGTTGTCCCTGTTTCTACCGCTCCCCCCCAACTTTCACCTCCCAGTCCCATTCTCCTCCACCCCAACCCATCCCAAGCACACAGCCTGACGAGCATGCACATGCCACAGGTAAACACAAGCACCACACTTCATCCCACAGGCACTCACACAACCATTCAGTTGCGGACACAACAACATCCACTATTTCCAATGTCTCCCCCTCTTCTTCCTCCTCCACCTTCCACCCAGTTATGTCCACACTCACACCTGCATGCACTACTTCATCATCCTCCACCTGCATCATCACCACAACAAGCAGAACACACACCTTACTGGCAGACACCTCCACAACATCCATGCACACGTCCCCTGTGTCCTGTCCCACCGTGTCTGTCCCTCCTACTAAAGTACACAAACGCAAGCACTCAGACACCCAACAGCCATCCACCTCATAACAGCATACAACCTGTGCACCTGCACCCCAATCCAGCAGACAAACACCTCAAACAACCACTTGCTCATCCTCCACTCACATTACTTCTCCCTCTTCCCACCCCAATGTCCCTAAAAAGGTTTTCCTTTCCACCATTGACCTCTCCCCTACCCCTCCCTCCAGTCCTGCACGTACAGCCAGGATATCAAGAACCCAGCCAAGCACCTCAGCCACACAGTCCTCGGGCCCAGTTCCATCTGCACATACTTGTGGTGAAAAGGATTACAGGCCACAAATACTGAAAGGGAAGGAGCCTGCACCAGCCATCAAACAGGGGAAGGAGCCTGCACCAGCCATCAAACAGGGGAAGGAGCCTGCACCAGCCAGCAGAAAGGGGAGGCACCTTCACCGTCAAGCAAGAAGGGGAAGGAGCCTGCACCAGCAAACAAGAAGGGGAAGGAGCCTGCACCAGCCAGCAGAAATGGGAAGGAGCCTGCACTAGAAAGCAAGAAGGGGAAGGAGCCTGCACCAGCAGCTCTCACAGAGCCCCCACCACCAACCGTAGTTGTGCAGCCATCAGTGACTGCAGGGGCTGAACAGGAACCTCCCACTCCCACCACCACAATGCAGCCACTGCAGGGTGCAGCGGCTGAGCAGGAGCCTCCCACTACCACCACCACCACCACAGTTCACCCATCGCAGGGTGCAGGGCTGAGCAGGAGTCTCCCACTACCACCACCACAGTGCAGTCATCCCAGGGCCTGAGCAGGAGTCTCCTGCTACCACCACCAGTACCACAGTGCAGCCATCGCAGGTTGCATGGGCTGAGCAGGAGCCTCCCACTACCACCACAGTGCAGCAGTCACTGCCCGCAGACGCAATGTGATCCAGCCTCCATGGGCTGCTGTGTGACCTGTCCCCTCAAGAAACAGTGGGAAAGTCACCCACTCCAGAGACTCTGGCCTTGCACTCCCCAGGACAAAGCATTGGGCATGTTAACCCTTCCAGAACCAGTGGGCAAGTCACCCACTTTAGAGACTGTGGCCTTGCACTCCCCAGGACCAAGCACAGGGCATGTTGCCCCCTCCAGAACCAGTGGGAAAGACACCCACTCCAGAGTGTGTGGCCTTGCACTCCACAGGGCATGTTGCCCCCTCCAGAAACAGTGGTCTTGTTTCCGCATCCAGCTGAGGTGCCTTCCTATTTCCCAACTGATGCCCCTGCAGTGTTCTCTCCATATTGATGCAGATAACGAGTGGGGCCTTGGAATTCATCCTGTGGCCATGTGGACCCCGTGAACTGAGGACTGGGTAGTGTCCCTTTTTTGTACATTTGTACATATCTGTTGCATTGGCAAAATTATTAATATTGTGTTGATATTATTACAATCACTTTAGTAAATTCCTCTTGTCCTTGCATTATTCAGCTGATTTACTGGGATAAATTGTTTTCTTGGACTGCTGGCTGTGTGTATGGTGTGTGTGTGTTGGGTGTGTGTTGTGCGTGTGTGTCACTCTTGTTTTCCTCCCTCCCTTGTGTGCTAGGCGGCTGTACTCAACGTCATCGTCTTCACCAGTGTTGGTGTTCATGGTGGAGCATAACGTAGAATATCATCGGAAATACTTGCAGTTCTGGTTCCATGACGGCGTGGTTCTTCCCTGTGTCTCCAATGGTGAGTCCTTTCACTTCTGTAAAGTGTTTCCCCCAGGCTTTCGACGGTATTGATACCGCCCCGGAAAAGGTGGCAGATTGTGTTGTCATAATATGGTGGGTGGAACTTTGACTTCCGCCTGGCTGTAAGCAGCTACTGCCGTGGGGACTGTTGTTCCCTCCCTGGCGGTCAGTGTGGTACATTGGCTGTCTTTCGGGGATCTTTCCGCCATGGTCATAATTTGGTGGTAGTTACTTCTAGAGTGTTGGCGGTATTACCGCCACTTTATCACCTACTGCCAGGGTCATAATGAGGGCCTATACTGTATATGGGGTTTGAGGTGAAAAATCCACCTCTGTTCCCTATCTAGAAGAACGGCTTTAGAGTAGAGGGGTTTGGCTGAAATCCATGCTTTACCTATAATCAGACAATGCAAATCGTCTTCAATATGTCCCTTGTCTTGAAAGTGCCAAATGAGACACATTGTGCCTTTTTTACTTCTTATATTGCTTCTGTGTTTGTTCATTCTTACTTTGACTCTCCTTCTTGTTATTGAGATTGTTGGACCCTCCCTTCTCTGAAGGGTTAAGCTTTTTGTTATTTACATTGTTGGATCTGCCCCTCTCTGCAGGATCTTCTCCAAACATTTTGCCTTCCTCCTCCATTTTTTTTTTTGCTGAATTTGTTTTGGCTGGCCTTAGGACTATGTGCACTTTACCGCTGCTAGCCAGTGTTGAAGCACTTGTGATCTCTCCTCTAAACATGATAGTATTGGCTTACACCCAATTTGGCATATTTAATTTACTTGTATGTCCCGAGTGAAGTAGTGCCACATGTACCCAAGCCCTGTAAATTAAGGGCCATATTTATACTTTTTACCCAAAAACTGCGCTAACACAAAAATGTAACGCAGGCTAATGCCATTTCTTAGTGCCACCCATGAGTCAAATGTATACTTTGACGCACAGTGGTGCTAAGCATGGGTTAGAGTAATTTTGTTATGCTAACCATTGCGCTGTGGCATAAAGCAAAACAACGTTAACGCAGGGAAAATGACTCTAATCCGGTTTGCGACATCGCAATCCGGATATACAAAATTTTCCACCTTAATAGCATCAAAAAGCAGTGCAAACGCAGCAAACAGTCTACTAGGAACCAGACAGGAGGACACAGACAAGACCCAGGGGAGAGACAAGAAGAAAAGGAAGTGTAGTTTCAGGTCAGAGGAGTATGAAATACTGGTCAGAGAGGTGACGGAGCACCAGCATCAACTTTTCATGACCTCTAAAATGCAAATTGGGAGGAGAGGCAATTTGGATACACATTGTCAACAAGATAAACAGTGTGGCAGAGGTCAGGAGAACTGTCACGGAGTGCAGGAAACACTGGCATGACTGCAAGTGCAGGACAAAGGAAAAAATGGCAATGAACAGGAAGGCAGCACTGCAGACTGAAGGTGGGAGTCCAGCACCACAGGAGGCCCTAGACAAGATGGAGGAGATGGTTGCAGCCATCATTCCGGAGGAGATTGTCACAGGAATCGCTGGACAGGTCATGCCAGACTACCAGGAAACAACACATATGCAGGGTGAGTTGCATTGGGGAACAAAATGCCTAAATGTTAATTGCAAGCAGCGGGTGGTACATACCTACTACCCAATGCAAGTCAGCCATGGAAATCAGGCAGTGGAAAGGGTAAAGGGGCACGGCATGGGTGCACGGACTGTGCAGGGCTATCCAGGGGCACAGCACAACACCAACAACCTTTGCATGGGGGTACACCACCATGCCAAGGCTGCTGGAAATGCTGTAGCAGACTAATAGGGTAGGGTAGAACGTTAAACTGGGCTGCTGTCACAGGACAGCTGGTATTGTCAAAATGTGAACTAGGGACAATGTCCAGTCTCAGGCCATTGCCTCAAGCAGCATTTACCATTGACAACATTTGCCACTACTACCTGTGCTGTGCGTGCTCATCAATTAGGAAATGGAAGTTAGGTGCCCATGGAATAAACACACTCAAAATGAGGGTTCAGGGTGACTATGTGATCAATCCCCTTCAATTCCTAACCAAGTGTAACTCCTGTCAAATGCTCATGTCTATAGGCACAATAAACATCAGGTATTGTTACTTACATTATGAAGTACACAGCAGTAATGTCATACCCATGCTGCCCATTCCAGGGTCCACCCCGTGCCTGTGTTCCAATTGGTGCAATGCCACCTTGTGTCATACTGCTAAGACAACAGCATTGAGGGGGAGGACATATGTGTGTAGCTAGTGAAACACACCCGCACAGTCATAAGAGGAAATGGAACTCTGCCAGGCCCATCAGTGCAATGCAATGTAGCACAAATTTGCAAACATCAACAGGACACACTACCAATGCTGACACCTGTATCGTGTCATGCCAATGCAATACATGGTAAGTGCTAGGTCTCAGCAACATATAGGTGTACGTGAAATATCATAGACTGGGTCAGTCCCATATTGTTATGTTTAGTGCAAGTGGCATCAGAACACCAACAGGCATTGCAAGGCCTCACCATGCTAATGGTAGTAGAGGGAGGGTTGAGTAGGACAAGAAGGTGGCAAGACATAATTTGGACAGAACCTTTACCAAGAGGATGGGATGCGGACAATTCCCCAAACTGTCCACACTACATGTGACATGCAGATGGGGCATAGGTCTGTGAGAATTCTAATATGGATGACAGGAACAATGAACAAGAACCCAGATTACAAATGTTCCACTAATAGGAAGTCAGTGACGTCACATTTCAACTGCCACAACACAGACACTCTAATTGTACAATATCTCATTGCAGATGATGATGGCTCTCCTGTGGAGATGCCTGTCCTGGACTACCCTGGAGATATGGATGACGAGCTGACAACCCTTAGCCAGGAAACCCTCCAAGATGTACTGGGAACCCTCCAGACCTCACCTTCAGTTGCAAGGAGGAGCACAGATGTAGCAGCCATCACAGAGGACCCACCCACCACCCCAATAGTACGACCTGCCAGCTCAAACACAGCTGAGAACTCTGATGACACTGGGACCACCTTTGAGAGGACAGTTGTGGGAGTACAGCGGGAGCTGGTCAAGGAGGTGCGGGTGGGGATGCAAAATATGGCAGCCAGCCTTGAGGGGATGTCCATGTGCATGATGATATCCACAGAACAGTCAGCAGCCATGCAAGTCCAACAATCACTACTGCAAGGACTACAACAGTGTGTGAGGGACTTCACCACTGCAGTGAGGGAGTTGCCACAACACCTGGCATCCCAAACCTTTCACTGCATGTGTGACTACAATCATGACCCCCTCAGGGCCGACCTGGCTGCCTACCGCAGGGATGTTGCTGCTATACTCAATAACCAGCAGCTCCTCCTTGCTGCAGTTATACCCTTAATAGTTCCACAGTTGGCAGCTACCGGGAATTCAGAGTCCACTTCTCCAAACACTGATGTGTGTGTTGCCCCCTCAAACCCACCGCCACTAAGTGCAGAGGAGACTACACGCATATCAGAAGATAAAGGCGTGGAACAGATCATCTTCCCCCGTAGGAGTACCCAGTAGCACCAGTCCATGCCACACGGGCAGTGATTTTCCTATGTCCTGTGCTTGACAACATGCCAGTCTTGCTACATTTGGTAGCATGCATTGTTCTCCAACACACTGTTTACCATACCACTATGGAATGCAATTGTCTCTCACTACCTAATTGGCAATTCATGTTCCTCTGCACTGAATGACACTCCATCGCAGAATGTCCAATGACATGTCACTCAACATTGCACTTGTGTTGCGTCACAATAGAATGTGTCACACTAATGGACTTACAATCCTGGACAATGTAAATATTGCACTACAGCACTTTAAAATAAACAGCACTTACACAAACACTTTGGGGGTCACTCTGACCCCCGCCGGCGGCGGATGCCGCCGGCCTGGCGGGAACCGCCAGATAACCACCGCGGCGGTCATTCTGAGTTTCCTGCTGGGCGACCGCCAGAAGGCCGCCCGCCCGCCCAGCGGGAGACCCCCTTCCACGAGGATGCCGGCTCCGAATGGAGCCGGCGGAGTGGAAGGGGTGTGACGGGTGCAGTTGCACCCGTCGCGATTTTCAGTGTCTGCCACGCAGACACTGAAAATCTATGTGGGGCCCTGTTAGGGGGCCCCTGCACTGCCCATGCCAGTGGCATGGGCACTGCAGGGGCCCCCAGGGGCCCCACGACACCCGTTCCCGCCGGCCAGGTTCTGGCGGTGAAAACCGCCAGAACCAGGCTGGCGGGAAGGGGGTCAGAAATCCCCATGGCGGCGCTGCTTGCAGCGCCGCCGTGGAGGATTCCCTGGGGCAGCGGGAAGCCGGCGGGAAGCCGGCGGGAAACCACCGGCTTCCCTTTTCAGACCGCGGCTTTACCGCCGCGGTCAGAATGCCCCCGGAAGCACCACCAGCCTGTTGGCGGTGCTTCCGCGGTCGTTGGCCCTGGCGGTCCATGACCGCCAGGGTCAGAATGACCCCCTTTGTCTCTGTGTAATGTGACACATCTACTGTGCAGGGGTTTTGTGATGCATGTAGCATGTCAATGGCCACAATAGTGTAGAAAGAATGTGGTCTGATATCTATGCACAAGGGTCTGGATTTTACAATCATTTGTGCTGCTTGTGGTTCATTTCTGAAGTTAAAGCATCTCAAACAGTATAATGCTGTGTAAAAATGATATATGTCAGGCCCAAGGTATCTACAAGATGAAACTTAATGCTGCCCACATCCCCTACAAGACAATCATTATGTGTGTGACATATGACTCTAAACCTAAATCCCACAACCACACCATACAGCAGGAATGGATGTGTAAGAGTGTTTGGACAATAACGTCACCTGGGAGTACAAAGAAAACAAATCATAGGTGTGATCTATGTATACTGAACTTCATAAGATTATGACACCACTCAGCTTATCAGGGTTAACATGAACATCAGGCTGCAGGCAGACGTCCCACAGAGCCCAAGATTCGAACACAGGACCCAAACGATGACATCTTTAAAATCACACCTACCTCTCCAATACATGGGAACCATAGTCACCTTGAGTGGTGGGTTCAATCGATGATAGATGCATAGACATGTAACTTAGTTGTAGCTGCCAATGTGACAGCTCATTTGGAAGTGGGAATAATCATGTCAAGAATAGGATGTGGATGCAGGATGGAACACACAGGCAAACACAAATTTACCACTGTACACTCATGCAAAGGCCCAGATCCCCAAGCACATGACACATACCATAAAGGAGTACCTAAAACTTTATTACATATGTATGAAAGAAAACTTAAACTATGTCAAATACCTATCCTAACCTACCCTAACTATACATTACCAACAACTGGCCCTAACTACCCTATCCTAACTTACCACATGTAACTAAACAGTCTAAACATCAACCCCCCACACCCCTTATATGACGAGACATGTGTAGGACAACATATATTAACCTAAACACATACTAACTAATCCTAAACAGATACATCTTTTTTTGTATTTTGTATTTTTTAATTTTTTATATTTTTTGGGGAATACACAAAAATCCCAACATCAACAACAACCCACCCACGCACCCACAAACCAACATGTAATAATATAACTCTCCCCACCCCCAACCCACTTATGGTATCTAAACAAATAGCCTACTCTAACCTATGACTAAACCCCCTAATCCCACTAAAAAACAGTATGAGGAAAGAGAAGGGAGAGGTTGGAATTTGGGGTGAGAAAAACTGTACTCAGAAGTTTGCCTTCAGAGTTTTTTGATAGATCGCAGTCTCCTGCTGTTGCGGGCCACCTCTTGCTGGAGACTGTCCATGCGCCTA
Organism: Pleurodeles waltl; assembly: GCF_031143425.1. Lineage (NCBI taxonomy): Eukaryota > Metazoa > Chordata > Amphibia > Caudata > Salamandridae > Pleurodeles > Pleurodeles waltl. The sequence continues at coordinate 1,009,778,313 of NC_090445.1, forward strand.
ATCATCCTTTGCATGTTCTTTTGTAAGTGGCGCAATGCGGCCATGTCCATACCACATGCTTTGGTAGTTTGTGTCGCACTGGATGTTGCAGGTGCTGGTGCCGTGTTTGGGGGTGGTGGTATAGATGGTGCAGCAGTAGTGCCTTGTGCTGCTGATGTTGAGGGTCCAGCTGGAGTGGCTGAGATTCCAGTTTCCACTGTGCCTGCAGTTGGTGTGATGGCGGCACCTGTTGTGGCCAATTCTGGCTCCCCTTGGATAAAATCCCTCCATGCTCCTGTGGCTCTTTCTTGATGATACCGCCTTCCCATCATGCGATACCCAGCCTCCACATCGAGGATGGGCCTGTACCGCACTGCCTGCCTCTGAAACTCACACATTTCCTCTTTATTCATGTGGGCAGCTGTTAAAAAGAGACAGGCAAACATTAGTGTCATCATTTTACATACATGTACAGATGATAATCTAACACTTCCTCACAAATAGCACATGCAGTCCAAATCACAGTACAGATGATAGAACGTCCCTGAGGAATGACATGCCAACGCAGCCTACTCATCAACTATCTAACAGCACAGCAATGCACAACAAGGTGTGTACCAAATTAACTGATCTGTGCATGTATGTAGTGCTATTGGTCACATTACAAATGCTGCAAGTACTCCACATGTGCCAGGCCAACTAATCCCTATCATCTGGATCAACTTCAAGGTACACAAGATCTGTGATTTGTATATGGAACTGGCAGGATGGTATGCAGCTGCTAATCATAAGGGGTCAGTGTAGTTTGGCGCACATGAATGCTTGAGTTACATGTCTGTCATCTACACTGTGACCATCACACCTAGCTACATATATTTTCTCCCCCTAACCCTGTGCCTCAGGGGAATGGGCATGCAATACATTTTTTCAAATATCAAAGACAACCACAAAGCTTTGTCCAGCTGTGCATGGATTCAGTCAGTGTAACACGGGTAAGGAGGCCTGCCAACTAGGAGTGAGTCAACCATTGGTCAATCACATCTACATTCATGTTTCCATTTGAGCACAACAGTCAACATCAGATCTCACTGACACATTTCCTAAATCAACCATATTGATGCGAACACAATCTGGCCTTGACCTGCATGCACGCCTATAACATACCACTTAAGTGCCTCGTAAATGGAGTACAACATGTGTGGCTAGATGCTGGGGACAGTCACCCATACAGTCCTACATGTTCATTACATTACAGGGATGCACAAGTTTGTGTGTAAAACTGATGCATCACTGTTTTGTGTGAATTAGGGTATGACTTGCTGACTAAATTATGACACTGGCCACCTGCACATGCCTATTGCGCAGCACTAAACTCTCAATATATGACTCTCTGCCAGCGAATACCTAACTCTTCCATGGAACACTATGTCAACCTCCAGTCAAGTCACATATCAGATCACGTGCCAGCTCATCATATCTTGCAATGAGTTCAACACACAGGAGTCAATCACACAGCAGGTGCAAACACAATACAGAACAAATACTTTCACACTTACTGGATACGTCTGGGTCCTCGTATCGAGCCACTTCACCAATGGTGTAGGGGGCTGGTCCACATGTAAAACATGGAAGGGAGATATCTGCTCAATGTCTGATCACTGTATGAACGTGGGAAAAACAAATCACAGTGTGTGCCATTTTATATGATAGAGCTGCACATCAGGCATGTAGACACTCCAACAGACATACCACTGCAAACTTGCATGGACATTGTCACTCCAGTGAGTGATAGACACACATATGCACACATGCATTAGTCCTAACAATCATGTGGTGCCAAACCTGACTACACACTTTTGTGGCTAATACATTCCAGGTGGTACTTCATTTCATCATTTGTTATTGGGTGACAAATGCAATGCCACATTCCTGGTGCGCTGCAATACCAGTGACTCGGTTATTGTGGCTTGTGCATCAAGGGACAATGAGTAACTGTGTGATGGACATGTGGGTTGATTTACTTTCAGGAATTATTGTGCTTTCAGTGGTCCATAATAGGTGTGCCAGTGTTGTATGTAGGTTACATATTCCCCATTGGCAGTGTTCCCTAAGCTCTATATGCCCCATATGACAACATGATGGCAGGGATCCTGTGTGTGAAATGATGACAATGTAGCGCTAAACATGGACTGGCCACTTTTCTGTTCCAAAACTGCAAATTAATGTATGCTGACAGTGTCTTGGTTGATCATCATTGACAGAATGTATGGGCACAGGTGAAGTCATTGCACCTGAAATGTGTCACTCAGTGCCATGTGTATCTATGTCAGGTATTGTGAATCACACATTGCAAGATTCAGCAATGAGCAGTTAGCAAGTTGGATGATCAGAGTTAGAACACCCGAAATGACACTGTTTGCAAATGAAAAATGGGGTAGCAAATGACCTACTTCTTCAATCATGATGAGGTAGGTCTCTATTTGAAAACCCCTTGGGAATGGTGCCACTCAGAGGAATGCCCTGTCACCGTGTCTGTGACTGCCTTCATATTGAGATGTTTACGTTTGTAGAAAAGCTGCAATATTTCAGCAGGGCTGTACAGAAAGAAATTTAACAACCTATTTCTTCACAAAAATTGTATTATGGAAGCAGTCAATGGTCTCTTGCACAACTTCATGCTCAGAAATTGTTTTTGACCGTTTATTCACAAAGAGGAGGGATCCCATGCTGACCCTTTCACTTTTGAAAATGGGTTGGCACCAATGTGACACAGATGGTAAATGGAATAGCTCAGTCCCGGCAATTGTGCCCAAGAAAAACATTTCGTAGGGGCCTGCTACTCAATGATAGGATTTCAACGCCTAATTCTAAATGCCAATAGAAGTCCCTGTTTTGTGATAGTGCAATCTGGCAGCATAATGGCCCATTTGGCTTTGGCCATGTGAATGATTATTTGTCCTGACGTAAACACACGAATACAATGAACTTAGGCCCAGATGTATATTTTTTTTAGTGCCACATTTGTTTAATTTTTTGACGCAACATTTGCGCAAATTCGCAAAAAATATTTGTATGTTGCACATTTGCGCTACTTTTGCAAACAGAAATGATGCAAATGCAGCGCTAAACATGTAGAACTATGGGCCTAAAATAATAGTGAAGGTTATGAAGAGCTTGGCACGTATGGCCCTGAATACTATTCGAACATGGCTCAACAAAACTGTGGACTGCATTGTTACCATGTATTACCATGTGTAATACATCACATTCCTGGTACACTTACAGTGTTTTCAACTAGCATTCCACATGCCCACAGACATTGCATACAGTTTGTCACAACATCTGCTACTGTCACTCCAGAGCATTGAACTGTACTCATTTGTCAATTTGGTACTCAGCAACAGGACCACCAATCACCACACCCAGGTGGTCCAGCAGGTCCTGCTCTTGGCCACCAGGTCAGCCCAGTGATGCTTCAGCTGGTGCTCATTATGTGCAGTGTTGAAAATCCTCCTCAGGTGGAACAGAACCTTTGCCCACCGCAGCCATCTTGCCTCTGTGTGATACCCCTGTATCACACAGCCCCCACCATCAAGGGGAGGAAGTGGCACACAAGCCACACAAATGCCCCAAGCTTCTCCTCGCCCATGCACCCCTGCCGTGCCCTTCACAACATCATACAAAACAATATTTATTCAACTAAATAGGGAAAAACAGGGAAAGGAGGTAGGAAAAGGAAACTTATCTAACCCAATTAAAGCCCCAAAAACTACTCCAACTAACGCTACCCACAAACAGACTCCCAAAAGTACAAATACAAATCTAACCACAATAAAAGACACAAAAACACTTACACAGGTGCAATATACACTTACTAAACACCAAAAGACAAAATATAGTCACACAGGAGACAAAATCACAAAATTCACAGAGAAACAATCCAACACACAGCCACACAGTCTAGAAAAATCACGAACTGCAAAGTGAAAGTACACCCACTGTACCATTTCTGTAAACAGGATATCCTATTACATCACTTCCTGTCTCATTTGCGGCCCTTTTTTTGTCTTGTGTGTACATTTTTGATGCTTACGTAGTTTGCGTCAAATTTGTTTGAAGTATATGTTTGAAAATCCCACACATTCATGGATCAATACATTTTCTATGGATATCCGCATACCTGGGTTGCACTGGTGGAATTAACTCTAGGGACCCATTGATGTATATTTTGTACGTTTGTGTCATTTCTTGATGCGTTTGCTTCAATATTTCTGACTCAAACTATGTTTGCATCATTTTTCATATTTTAACATGCACGCAGCCTATAAATAGAGAAAGATAGGATGGCATGACCTGCAGTGTGTGTTCTAGTGTTTGGCCACATGTGGCAGACCATGCTACTGCGGTTCACAATACTCATATCGTTGTGTGGGATTAGCTTTCTCAATTGACACAACAGCAGCGCAAACTTTGGAAATTAAAATGGAAATTTTAAGTTTGCGCAGGTGTTGCATCAATAGAGGACAGCAAGTCTAGGCTACAAAAATATGAATCATGGCCTGTGTATTTTGTGTGTGAATTGACTGTTAAAACTATTTGTGCGCCTCTGTTGGAACGGCATGCAATTCATTTGGCGTAATGTTCATGTATGAATGTGTTAAAAATGAGTATCACCATCAGATACCAATCAATGAGGTACAACAGTCACAATATGTGTTTGTAATATGTGTTGCCTCTTGCTGTGTGTAGTTGCTTGAAATATGGGGACAATATATTTCCCATGACAAACAATACACAGGAAAGATAGAGGAAGGCTGATGAGGGTGTAATATGCTTGGTATTTATTATATTATTTGCTATCTCTGTTGTTCATATTTTATCCTGTTCTGTTGCGTGTCTTGTTGTCTTTTAATATTGTGTTCTCGAACTCACGCAGCATAGCTGAACACTCCGTGTTCAAGTGTTTAGTCAGCTGTCAGTTGGTGACTGGCTCTCGACTCGGATGGTTGTGCCTTCGCTGTCGTGGGTCCCTACTATATGGATTAAACTTTCTTGTTGGAGCAAACCACTTGAAGTTTCCAGGAAATCTTTTATTTATTTATTTGGAGTGACACTTTCTCTACATTTTTGGTACCAGGAGTGGGGCGAGAAGGAGCGCTTTCCAGGACAGCGCCAGGGACCCACCGACCAGACTGTCGTTTTTCAACACTTAGATCCGGTAGACTGTGTACCAGGTCTCTGGGGTGAGAATAGTTTATTTTTGGATTTTCTTTCCAGCGTGCTCAAAGCTGCTACCGTCAGACTGCTTGTGCTTGTCCGCGTGAGGTGCCAGCGCGCTCGAGGCAGTTACAGCCAGCAGACTGCTTATGCTTGTCCGCGTGAGGTGCCAGCGCGCTCTAGGCAGTTACAGCCAGCAGTAGACCGTCGGCGTGTTGTTGAGCTTACCTTTTGCACGAGCTCTGGCTGTGTGTCCAGCTTCTTGAGGATTTTGCTACGTTACTTCACCTGCTTCGGCGTGCGCTTTCTCGCTTTAAAAAAAAAAACTAAAAAAAAAGATCGTCATGGCAACCAGTAAAACAGGAAGTACACGCACTTGACAAGTACGCTCAGGAACAATTAGACGCAAGAGTTTACGACGTCCTAACGGCGCACAGTTGCAATGTGAAGATTTCTTCTCAGCATACATGTAAAGGATTTTCGCTTGTTTTTGACTTTTTTCCTGATGTTATTTGGAAATTTCTGCTTACATTTTAACCATTCAGGAACATTCTTTAACTTTTGTGAGGCCACTCTTCTGGTGAACAGGAACTTATTTTTGTACTATAGTGGAGGCACTGGAGCACTAGACAGAGACCTTTTCTCGGACGTCTGAATTAAGGAATATCCACCCACCAGGAGGTTCTGTACACATGACTGTGGTGAGGGAATCCTATTTCTAATTTTTCTTTAATTTAGTACTCTTATATTATGGCCTCCTCTCAAAGTGTTGTTCAACCTCCGCCCTTCTTACACAAAAATGAGAAACCTGACCTAAAATGGTCTGAATGGCTGAGGAATTTTGAGAACTATCTTGTAGCCATTGATGCCATCACGTTTTCGCCGGCAAGGAAAATGGCTTTGTTGTTCAATCACTTGGGGGTAGCAGGCCAAAGTGTCTTTGACAACTTACCACCTGTTCCTGCACCACTTTCTGATGATGTTATGTGGAACGAGTATGAGGAAGGAAAAGCAAGAATGATGAGACAGTATGCGGATGAATCCAGTGTTTTATTGGAGAGATTCAATTTCGCCATGTGTAAACAGGCTGCTGATGAGTCAGTTGAGGAGTATGTGGCTACGTTGTGTGTTTTAGCTGCTAAATGTGATTTTGGGGCCAATGTAGATTTACATATTAGAGACCAATTTGTCTTTTACTGCTTTTCTAAAACAATTCAGGAACGGCTTTTGGCCTGTCGTAACCCAACTTTGGTAGAGACCATAGACATTGCTAAAAGCACTGAGAGATCTATAGTTTCTTCCAAAGCTATTTCCAACCTTAATCATTATACAGCAGTTAACTCTGTAGTGGATGAAGATTCTATTTGCACTGTTGTTGACAAATACCAGAACATTTAGAGGAATTCTAGTAAAAGTATGAGCATGCCTGTCTGTTTCAGGTGTGGCTCTTATAATCATATTGGAAATTGTCCATGTTGTCCTGCATTGAACAAAAAATGCTTGAAATGTCGCAAAATTGGCCATTTCCAAAAAGTGTGCAGGATGGGAAAACTCAAGCCAGGATCAGGTTCAAGTGCCAATGTATCCAAATTGCGAATTAGCAACGTATATACCACAGACTCTGAGAATGATGTTTCTGAATGCATGGGTAGACTTTCTAATGTTGTACTGACTGTTGGCACACACAATGATTTGAGTTTCGATGAAGTAAAAATCAAAGGGCCACTATGTGAGGCAAGTATAGGTGGTAAAAGATTAACAGTCATAGCTGACTCTGGAGCCCCAGTGACCATAATTTCTGATAGAACATACTTTGCTGTATGGCCAGATTCATCTGGGTTGCTGTCTCCTGACATCAATCCTAAGGCTTTTGGTGATCAGGACATAGACTTGTTAGGGTATTTTTGGTCAGATCTATCCATTTTAGGAAGAACGACACATACCAAAGTCTATGTAGCAGTTAATGGTAGGATAATAGTTGGTTGGAGAGATCTGGCCAAACTCGGGATAATTCTATGTCCTGGGCATTGTACACCCATTAGGTTAGCTGACCCGCCGGTGTCTGATGCCTCGGTTTTGCCGGTGTTATCTCCTGAGGCAGTTTTTTGTGATTTCAAACTTAAATTTCCTAAAGTTTTTCAGGACATGGTTGGCAATGTCAAGGGTTTCGAGCACAATATCAGACTTAAGAAAGGAGCTTTGCCTGTGATTCACAACGTAAGGCCAGTACCCTTGAGTGTCATGCCAAAATTGAAGGAAATGCTGGACAAGTTGATTTGTGAAGGCATAATTACCCCTACCGACTCCTCCGAGTGGGTTTCACCCATTGTCCTTACGAAGAAAAGATCAGGGGACTTGAGACTATGTGTGGATTTGAGGTCACTCAATAAGAACATACTGATTGATTGCCATCCTCTTCCTCACATACATGAGTTAGTTACTAGCATAGGGAACTCCAAGTATTTCTCCAACATTGATCGCCACTGAGCATACCATCAGATACCTTTGAGTGTAAGCTCTCAGTCGCTCACTACTTTTGTAACCCCTTTTGGAGCGTATAAATATCGCAGGCTCCCTTTCGGGTTGGCGTCTGCAGCCAGCGTCTTTCAAAAAATGATGGATACCTTGTTTAGTGGATTAGACAATGTAGTAGCCTTCCAAGACGATATATTGGTACACACTGTTACCACGGAGGAGCATATTACCCTCTTGAGTAAAGTTTTTGACATCCTTCAATCTCATGGCATGACCATTAAGCTGAAAAGTGTAAAATTCTAGCTGATCAATTAGAGTACCTTGGTCATACCATTTCGGCAGAAGGGATAAAGCCAAAGTTCTGTAATTTAGAAGCCATTAAAAATGCTCCTGCCACCGTCAGATAAGGACACTTTGCGTTCTTTCTTGGGGCTCTGTGAATACTATGCGCGTTTTGTGCCTGGATATGCAATTATTGTTCAACCATTGAGGTCATTACTCAAGAAAGGTCAAAAGTTTATTTGGGATGACTTGATGGATATCACCCTTAAAAAGGTGAAAGTTTAGTATTATCTGCACCCTCACTAAAGCCTTTCATCCCATCGGGTGAGTCATTTGTAGCGGTTGATGCTAGTCTCAAAGGTTTAGGAGCTGTTTTTGGGCAGATAGTTAATGGAAAAGAAAATACAGTTGCATTCGCTTCCCGGTCCCTTTCAGAAGCAGAGAAGAATTATAGCACCATTGAAAGGGAGGCCCTTGCTTGCGCATGGTCAGTAGAGAAGTTTAAAACGTATATATGGGGCATGAAATGTGATGTGTTCACAGACCATAAGCCTTTGATTTATCTTCTTAGCGGCAATGGCTTGGGGAAGGCTTCGGCTCGTTTAGTGTGTATTTTATCAAAATTACAGGAATACAACTTAAATGTCAAATACATCCGAGGAGGTATGAATGTTCATGCTGACTGTTTATCTCGCATGCCACTGCAACTTGCTGGAAGTGAAACGGATAGTCAAGAGGATGAATGTGTGGTGGGCTTGGTGGAAGCAATTTCTGCTTGTGATGGCAGAATTACGACAGATGATTGGAAAGCGGCCATGTCCACTGACAAAGTTCTAACTCGGGTGGCTCATTTTATCAAATGTAGGTGGCCTTCAGAGAAAACTCTTGATAGAGTTATGAGAATTTTTAAACAGGTGTCGGGGAATTGTAATGTAATAATGAAGTTTGTATGAGAGGTAACCTTTTCATTCCCCCAGATGACCTCCGACATAAGATCATTAATATTGCTCATCAAGGACATTTAGGAATTTCAGCTACAGAAAAGAAATTAAAAGCATCATATTGGTGGCCTGGACTACACGAACAAGTTACACACTTTATTGATAAGTGTGAACACTGTGTTGTTTCTGACAAACACTGGAAGAGTTACACCAAATCCTTATGCCCTGTCCCTTTTCCGACGAAGGCATTGGACACCTTAGCCATTGATTTTTCTGGGCCTTTCCTCATGTTACAGAGGGAAATGAAATTTTTGATTGTACTTATTGACTATTATTCTAAGTGGATATACCACTCTTTTGTTGAATCTGCTGACTCTGAATCGGTTATACATTTTCTAGAAATACTTTTCCATGTAGAAGGTCCACCGACTACTATAATTTCTGACAACAGAGTTCACTTTTCATCTCGTAGGATGGAGTTTTTTTTTTAAAGAGATTTGGTGTAAAGCATTCTCAAGTAGCACTCTATAGTCCTGCCTCCAACGGTTTGGTGGAGAGAGCTAACCGCATTTTGAGAGAGGGTATTCAGACCTCTATTGCCATGAACGTGGATGTTTCCAGTTTTTTACAGGAAAAAATTTGGGCATACCATACCACTCCCCTTTCTACCACAGAAGTGACTCCCTTCTTACTTCTTAGAGGAAGAGAAGCCATCACTAACTTGACTCCCACGTGGCTTCTACAGAACAGAAAATCTAAGGAAGGAGAGGAAGGTTTGATAGACTTGAATAAATTAAGAAGTACAGTAGAAAAGAAACAACTGGCACAGAAACAAAACTATGACTTCAGGAATAAAGTTAAAGATATCATTATAAACGCTCAAGACTTTGTTTTAATCAAAAAACCACACAAAATCATGAAAGGGGAGTCCAAGTTTTCCTTACCTGTTAAAGTCATCAAAGCCAATAAAAATTCTCTTTTATTAGAAGGAAAGGGATGGTGGAATAGGAACAACGTGGTTCCGGTATCTAAGCAACAAGCTGAAATTTTCAGTAAGGTTTATTCAGAGCCTAATTTAAGTATTTCTGCTTTTCCCAATAGTTCTGATTCCCCAGACCTTTCCATTGAGAACAGTTTGTTGCAAGAAAAATTGACAATGGCAGAATCCATGCCTCCAACATCGACACAGACTTCTTTGAACACCATACTATATACTGCGACACGAGCTGAAACTATTCCGGCTGGTCAATCTGATTCAGTTGTTGATACGAGGGAATCTGGGAACAAAGAAGAATGCTCTAGGTTCAAGCGTACCACCAAATTACCTTTTAGATTTCGTGATTACCTGTTGAATTGATTTAACCCTTAGGTTTTTTTTTGTTGTTGTTTCTGTTATGGGAAGGAGGTGATGTAATATGCTTGGAATTTATTATATTATTTGCTATCTCTGTTGTTCACATTTTATCCTGTACTGTTGCGTGTCTTGTTGTCTTTTAATATTGTGTTCTCGAACTCACGCAGCATAGCTGAACACTCCGTGTTCGAGTGTTTAGTCAGCTGTCAGTTGGTGACTGGCTCTCGACTCGGATGGTTGTGCCTTCACTGTCGTGGGTCTCTACTATATGGATTAAACTTTCTTGTTGGAGAAAACCACTTGAATTTTCCAGGAAATCTTTTAGTTATTTATTTGGAGTGACACCTTCTCTACGCTATGTCAGACATGTTACCCCCTCACATGTCATGAATTGTTTGGTACCACTTCATGGTCACTTGTGTGTATATACTACCCATGAGTCAGGCATTTGAACATGTTTGGTAGGTACAGTGTTTGTGACACAGATCCTCAAACCCAATCATAACATCGTTATGTACACCACAGTTTGACTAATGTAAATGACCTATGTTCCTCCTGCGGCTGTGGTGGACCAGCAGCCCAGGCTGCATGTGCTCACATATTTCCAGTGGTTAATTGCACAAAAGTGTCCAGTTCAAGTGTGTGGCCATGTGTAACCTGTGTCAGTATTGGCCTCCAAGGTGTAATGGTTACGTGCAGGTCTAGTCAGGAGTCTGTGGAGCCAACCCTTGAGTTAAAAGAGTATCCTTCAAAGCAGAATTGACCTAAAGCCAAAGATCAGCTAACGGCATACAGGGGGATAGGGCAGCTATGGTACAGCAGAAATTACAGAAGAGTGACGACAGAGCAACCTTGTTGTAGTCAAATATGTTATGGATCAGTAATAGACAAACAGGCAGATTTCATCACTACATTTGTACACAGGGTAGGGCTCTGAACTTCCCACAGCAACAGGGAACATCAGTGCCTCTGTGAAGATTAATCTCACAGCTAGTCACCACGCAAGCCCCATCGAAAGGTGGCGTCAGAAGTGAATCTGTGTCTGGACCGTCAAGGCACAAACATGTATTGTCCTTACATACACATTAGCAGCCCTTGTTTGTTGGGCTGGAGGCACAATACCAAATCCAGGAATACAGCCATAGCACACTGTCATTATTTAGCACTAATGAATACAGGCAAAACCAGACAAAGGATGGGGGCTGGATTCGCCCCCTGGAAAACATGTCCTGGTTAAAAAAAAAAAAAAAAAAAAAACTATTCTATATAGTTGACGACTGATCGTAGACTTACCAGACACAATACCCCAAGAGGAAACGGAGGGCATGGAAACCAACTATGAGGCAAATGTAGGCACAGGGAACGCCTCTGGTTTACACAAAGACTGGAACCAGTCTGGCTAACAGGAAGCAGGCTCTGTCAGGAACAAACATGAACAAGGCAGAAAATCAGGGAGCAGAGTCTGACTGGAACGAGCAGGAACAACACTGTGGAAACAAAGAGCAGTTTCAGGTGTACTAAGCACTGTAACACAATCCAATAAGGGCTCTGAAACACAAATGAAATGTACTCCAATGCACAACAAGGAGCTTCAGGGAATGGCACCTTCTAAGCAATTCCAGGCAGTAGCAAGGGCAGGGCAGAGTCAAATGGCTGGGCTGCATGAGAGAGCTCACAGGTGTGTGCAGCTTCAGTCTCTCACAAGTCCTGGAGTAGAGACTCCAGTTTAAGGGGCCAACCGAATGTTTCCCATGGGAAGCAATGGACAGAAGATTACAGGTCTTACCGACTACCAAGCAGTGCATTATGGGACCTGAAGTCCATGTAGGCTGATGAAGTATAACTATGGCATGCCATACAGAAAAGGGAAGCACACAGGAGTCAGAATGGGAGTCTGGGTGAGTGTAGATGATGATTCCCAGGGTACAGATAGTCCATTTACAGCACCCCCTAGAGAAGGGTAGGCAGAGACTTAACAAATGGCAGTGGCAGGACTTATTACCTCCGATGGACTGCGCAGGGCATGTCTTGTGAGCATTGCTTATCATACTTGGGACACTCGTGCTATCCATTTTCAGGATTGATGCACTTCTTGTCACACATGCTCCTTGCAGAGGTAGCTGATATCACACTTACTGATGTCAAGAGTCTGGTCATAAATTCCTGTTATCAATACTATTCCACATCCACTCCCTAATGTATGATGCGCTTTTTTACCTTATGATTGATGGTGTCATAGTTGGATGTCATATGCTGCAATGGACCATGTTGGCAACATGGATGTGTCTCATAGCTGTGCTTATATGAATTTGCCCTTCAAATGTGAAATAGACAAGATGTTTTTCATACAAACTGTGTGTGATGTTTTCTGTACATTCATACCCATCACATGTGATGTGGCATCAGAAGTAGGCAAATTTGTCTTTCTGCAGTGCTCCCTGAGGTAATACTCTGATTCCTAGAGAACATGTGATGCATAAATAACTACCCAGAGAATGATTGACTGATAAAGTGAGGTGTTTAATTCCATATCGTAACAAAGTGTTGATAATGACTATTGTTGGTAAAAAAATTGTACCATCTGTTGTCTGCGACGCATTCCTGAAGCTGTGTTAGGATGTTCCCCCTCATTTTCCCAGACAGCATCCACCTCCTTCTCCTCTTCAGGCAGTTGTTGTTCAGGTTCATATAGGGGAATGTTCCTCCTAAAGTTGTGCAGGATGGCACAGGTCAAAATGATCTTGCAGACCATTTCTGGGGAATATAGGAGCCTGCCTCCGGTGATGTCCAGGCACCTGAATCTCGACTTCAGGATGCCAAAAGTACAACTATGCTGCATGTCCTCCGATGTGCCTCATTATAGGAACGCTCTGCTGCTGTGCTTGGGTTGGCAAATGGGGTCATGATCCATGGCTGGATCCCGTGACCCTGATCAGCTGGAAGAGAAAATAGGGGTATTTTGTTGTTGCTTGCACCAGGAATGTCATTTTGCATGGCAACTGTTATCTTGTGTCGCCTGTGACTCATATGTGTTTGTGGTATTGTGTGGGATCCTGGTCTTCTGTGAGGTTCTTTCTGCATTGGGTTGTTTGACTTGAAAAACTTGTGTGTGGCTAATTGACCTGGTATCTCTGGTATATTTTCAAACTTACAGTTCAATGTGTATCTCCTATGCGTTATGTAGTGAGCAAGATGTTTTAGTGTGCATTCATTGGAGGTGACATGATACTTCCACACACACAATGGATTCCACTGTGGTGGTAACATGGTTGCACTACATTGCCTGGACATCCCATCCAATTAGACATATGTAATTGCAGATGAAATGCAACAGTGAGGCCCTTTGATTTGGCTGGGTGACAATGCACAACACATCTCCATAAGTTGGCAGCACTGAGGTGTTCAATACTGACAATGCACAATTGTCCCATGTGTGACTAGTTCTATGCAAACCTTTTTTGTTTCCTCTGCCAGTTGGCTCATGTGCAACCGTGCACCTACACTACTGAACTTGCTCCAGGTGAGCTGGCTAACTTGGTTGACGAGGTGGATGTATTTGTGAAGGAAGGTCCATCTCCCTGTACATCTGTTATGTAGATGGAGAATTGTCTCTTTCAGTATGTGTAGCAGTGTGCACTTTGCATTAGTGTCACATCAACATGTTTTCATAGCACAGTCCACTTCCTTATTGCTAGCTGGCAATGTCATCCCAGGGGTGATGTGAGATGTTGGTATTGCCTCAATAATTCCATGTCACTTTCATTTGAGTCAGCGTCATCATGCTATGTGTCTCATGCTGTTTGACCTGCAGCAACACACATTGCACACCCCTAACTTAGTACCAAAAAATGTACTTTCCCCTTTACACAAGGTTTGTTTTCTTACCATAACTTGATCTCCAATCCTTACATCAAAAAGATGTGTACTTTTCTTATCATCATAATACTCCTTCCTTTTCCGCACACAGATTTTCTCAAATTCATTCTCTTCATCAAACACACTCCTACACCCCGCAACATCCTTACTCCAGTACACCCACGCAGGTGAGAGGGTGGTATTGGCTTTCCGACCTCTGAAAAGATCAAATGGGACCTTACCCATAGTGGAATGTGGTGTGACTCTGTACACATGAAGAAATCTCTTCAGACCTTCTTTCTAGTCTCTATTAGACGGAACCTCCAACTGAATACACTCCTTCACACACCTGTTAAACCTCTCTACCGTACCATTCCCTTCAGGATGATATGGAGAACACTTTCTATGCTTAATCGCATTTTTTTGGAGAAATTCTTCCATTTCTTTTGAAACGAACTGCGGTCCATTGTCCGTCACTATGGCTTCAGGAATACCCTCACAACCAAAAACATCTTTAAAGAAGTCAATAATTCTTCTGGACTCAGTGGAACCATATATACCAGTGGTTCCCAAACTTTTTCGATCCCCGGCTCCTTTGACCTATTGGCCGTGTTGGCCACGGCTCCCCATTATGTTACTTTTTTTTGGCGGGTGGGGGAACGTAATCCCAGCCTGTACCTGTACCTACACTATTTACAGTTTGACTTCTTAATTCTCTCGTTCAGGTTCCTGAAAACCATTTATTTTAAACTATTTATTTTCTTTTGTCATAGGGATATTATTAATGGTACTCTGGCGCCCTCCGCTGGTCACAATAATTAATGCAGGGGGTTTTGTTTCCAAAACCACGGTGAAAAGCTACCGATTAAAAGCACCTCCGAGTGGTTTCCAGACTGTGTGCGGCGCCCCTGGCTAATTTTGACGGCGCACCAAGGAGCCGCGGCGCACAGTTTGGGAACCACTGATATATACCAATTTCTGCCCACCTCGAGAATTGATCAATTAAAACAATTAAATAGTTAGAACCACTTCTTCCACCCACAGGTCCAACAACGTCCACCGCTACTACTTCCCTAGGTTTCCGCGGCATGTCCCTCACACACATGGTCCTGTAAATTTTGTCACTGTAGCAACAGTCTGTGCATTCCCTTACAAATCTTTCAACCATCAAGTCCATTCCTGGCCACCAGTAACCAAGACAAATTCTTGCCTTCGTTCTGCTCATGCCTTGATGCCCTCATGCCCCAACTCAATAATTTTGTTCCTCAATACTGTTGGAACGACTAACCTTAGTCCACGTAATAGGACACCATCTTCCACTGATAATTCATTTTTCACTCTCCAGAAACTCACCAGATCCTTGTCCTGTTTAGCCTCATTCCTCCAGCCAAACCTGATTTGTTCACACACTTGTTGCAAGATCCTATCTTCAGATACAGCTCTTACCCACTCATCTTGTTTTATCACATCCCCAGTCACCATACACATGGAAACATCTTGCTGTATCTCTTTCTCAGGTAACTCTTCCACCTCCGAACTTAATCTGGATAGGCAATCCGAAACCTTGCTATATGATCCTGGGACATAGTGCACCGTATAATTATAATCCTGAAGACTGACCACTCATCTACTGATTCTCCCGGAGATCAAATCTAGACCTTTTTTCATAAACACCTCCACCAGAGGTTTGTGATCAGTAAGTATTTCAAACTCTTTTCCCCACACGAAATTCCTCAACTTATTAATCGCCCAAAACACACACAATGCCTCTTTTTCTATATTGGAGTAGTTGGCCTCTGCTCCCCTCAATGTACGGGAACAAAATACTATGGGTTTAGGATTACCATCATCCATATTCTGCAACAATACTGCCCGCAGTCCAGTCTCACAAGCATCAGTCATGATCACACACTTTCTGATAGGATTAAATGATTTCAATGACCCAATTGAAGATAACTCTGCTTTGATCTTATCAAACTCTCTCTGACATTCTTCGTCCCACAAAAACTCAGCATTTTTCTTAACAAGTTTCCGCATGCAGAGTGTCTTAGATGCCAAGTTAGGTAGAAATTTAGCATGAAACTCTAACATTCCAAAAAACAATAACAATTCTTCTTTTTTTCCCGGTGCACGAAGGTTCAAAATGTTCTTTACTAATTCTGCCTTGGGACATGGCCCTTCTGCTGTGATCTTATGCCCATGATATTCAACTTCTGCTTTCCCAAAAGAACACTTCTTTGGCTTGAGGGCCAGACCATGGTCTCTGAGTATGGTTAGAACTCTCTAAACTCTCGAATTATGTTCATCTTCACTCCTCCCATGTATCAAAATGTCGTCCTGATAACACTTCACACCTGGTTCGGAACCAAACAGATTGTACATGAGTCGTTGGAACACAGCAGCCGCTGCGACTAGGCCAAATGGCATCCTTATGAACCTGAACGTGCCAAACGGAGAGATGAACGTGGTGTAATCACGTGAATCTGGGTGCAATTTGATCTGATGATACGCAGAAGTTACATAAATTTTACTAAAATATTTAGAACCTGAAAGCATCGTGACCATCTCTGTGATGTTTGGTAAGGGAAATTGATCACTGACCACACATTTGTTGAGGTTCCTCAGATCTATGCATAGTCTCAATTCTCCTGAAGACTTCCTTGCTACCACAATTGGTGAAATCCATTCAGCTGACTCGACCGGCTCAATGATGCCTTCATCCCAGAGTCTCTTAATTTCTCTCTCCACATCATCTTTTAAGGAGATGGGAACAGGACACACCTTGGATGCCACTGGGATGGAGCCTTTCTTTAATTTTATCCGATGAAAATATTTCTTCAAACAGCCCAATTTCCCACTAAAAACGTCCTTGAACTCTTCAACCAATCTAGGCAAAAGCAGTTTTTTCTGCACCTCCAACTCATATGTTATGTAAGGAATTAACATAGTCTTCCTTAATCATGACTCGTGAAGAAGAGTTTGGATCCAGTATGACCCTCAACTCTCTCTGATGAGGCCAGCTTAAAACACTATCTCCTTTCACAGGAACATAAACTTTCCCACAGATGGTGTTCATTTGGAAGGTAATCTTGGCTTCAAAATAACCTCTGAGATCAATGGTCTGACTTCCATTGCCACCTGGAACAATATCAGGTTCTTTTAACTCAACTTTATGTCTGAGTTGTTCGTCAAAAACTTTGTCCGATATCAGTGTTAACCAGGCCCCAGAGTCAAATAACATCTTGTTTGACACTCCAAGAATGGTCACAATGTCTTTAGGATGTCTTTTCTTCTCAGTGCCCATGGAGACTGTCAAAATGCAGTCTTCAACCACCTTCACTGAAGCCTGGCTCTTTTGTAATCTACAACATTTAGCAAAATGTCCTTTTTTGCTGCACAACCTGCAAGTTGAGTTCACTACTGGGCACTTCTTGTAGGATGCATAATGTTGTGTGTTTCCACAACGGAAACATCTAGCATCTTTGTACCGGGCCACCATGGCTAGATCTCCTTTGCCCTCCTCACTCTCACTCTTAATAGTAGTTGGTTCTCTCTTTGTAGTAATTTTACTTACATCTACTTTCTCCATTTTTTTTTCCTTTTCGAGTTCATCAACACACGCCATGGTATGCTCCACACCTTTAGCCAGAACTATCACCTCTTGTAATGTTGGATCATCTTTGCTCCACAACTCTTGTCTGATCTTATCACTTGCACACTTCAACATGAACTGATCACGGATCCTTTCTTCAACCGTGCTCCCAAATTTACACGTTGACGCAAGTTTCCTGAGTGCAGTAACGTACTCTTCAATGCTCTCACCTGGTCTCTGCTCCCTCATGCCAAAATGAAAACGCTCCAAAATAGTACTTATCTTAGGTAAAAAATGCAGATCAAGTTTCCTTAAACACATTTCAAACTCATTGAGGTCTGTAGCTTCTTCACCAGGATCCGGCAGGTTTTCAGATATCTCCTGGCCTTCACAACCTAGACAATGCATGAGAAGTGCAGTCTTTCTCTCACTGGATAAATTTGTTCCACACACTCTTGAATAATGTAAAAGTGATTTCTTCCACTTGGACCATTTTATTGGTGGTTCACCAGGTGAAGTTAGAAAGAAAGGAAAGGGGGTGGTGGGATATTCTGCATAGTGTAGATTTTACTGTTGTACTACTGCTAATTACTAATAAAGCAAGATTTACTTTCTGTACCAAACTTTCACATTTCTCTTTAAATTACATCAATGTTTTTATTGAAAGTATATTTGCAAGTCCATTTCATTCTTCCTGTTACACTTCTATGTACATATATGTCCTTTTATACTTCCTTTGTATCATGAATATAGTTTCCAATTTTAAGTGTTCTTTACTCTTCATATTTTTATTTTCCTTTTTTTTTCTGCTTCCGAAATGAAGTTCAAAGTCCACCAGCTGTATCAGCTGTAACTGAAATTGATACAGCCGTATATACTCAGCTGACTGGAGCGCACGTCCAAAAGTACATAAAAGACACGCGCGCTCGTTCTGAAGAGCGTGCGTGTAACTCGAGTTGTTTACATAAATCACTCGCACGCTCGTGCCGAAGAGCGCGCGTATAACTGAAGCTGCAAAGCTCGCGTTGTGTAGCGTGGGGGAGGAGCCATTACGATCCGAAAGGATTAAAGGAATACAACAAGACAAAAATGTATTGAGTACGCAAACTTGACGAGGTACCTTAGATCCAGGAAACTGATCTCCGATATTAGCTTACAGACAAATGAGTTCAAATAGAGTAAATATCCTGACCTTCACACGTAGGGAAGACATAACAGCAAGAGCTTGTAGTAACCACAGAAAAAGGTTCTTGAGGTAGCCTTCCGTGTTGAGATGTTCTACAGACCCTCGTCGCCAGTGTAGTAAAGAGAGTTCCCAGTAGTCTTCAAGGAATAATGTAGGTCCTTTTATTAGAACATCTCATCCACCATCAAACAAGTACAACAGCTTCCTTCCCTCTCATCTTCTTCTCTCACCCCAACATTCCACATTCTACTATTAAGTCATGGATGACCTCAGCCCAGGCCAGGCTAGTGAGCATTCCAATCAGGCTGAGATCATCCAATACATATACCACACTTTGCCTTTGGGGTCAACGTTGGTGTGGTGATAGCTGCTGCTGTTGGTCCTGTGCTCTGCTTCGCCTGGCATGCTGCATGTGTAGCACCTCCATGTCGTCCCACTTCAGCAATGATGTTGCTTGTGTGAGTTTTACTTAAGTAGTGGTGTGTTTGCCCCATTTTCACGCCTGCCCTGACCCAGGCGTTAAAATTTGACGCAAATCAGGCTGTGCGTCATTTTCCACGTTCGACCTCCCAGCCGTGCGTCATTTTTGCCTGGTTGGATAAATATGGCACACAGGTGTTTGAGTCATTTTTTGAACTGGAACGCCTACCTTGCATGTCATTGATGCAAGGCAGTTTCACGTATCCAGAAAATGACGCAAACTCTGAAATTTTCATACTAGACGGGTCTAGTGTCAAAATATAAATATGGTGTTACTTTTGCGCAGGATTAGCGCAAAAAAAGACTCTAGTTCAGTGCAAAGGGGGTATAAATATGGACATAAGTGTGCTGCGAGTGGGTCTGCAGCACTGATTGTGCTACCCACTTAGGAGGCCTTTTAAACATGTTTCAGGCCTGCCACTGCAGCCTGTGTATGCAGGTTTAAACCGCCATCTCAACCTGGCAAAATAAACCTTTTTGTCAGGTCCAAACCTTCTCTTTTAATACATATAAGTCACACCTAAGGTATACCCTGGATAGCCCAGAGGATAGAGTGCAATATATTTAAAAAAAGAAGAACATGTACATTTACGTTTTACATGTCTTAGTAGTAAAAAACTCTTAAGTTTGTTTTTCACTACTGCAAGACCTACAGCTCCCATAGAACAACAATTGAGTTACCTCATTACATTTAATAGGCTGCAACTGCCAATTGGAAACAAGTAACCAGTTCATGTTTAGTGTCTTTGGAATTGTAATGAAAAATCATCTCATGGTAAAGTCAGATTTTAAATTACAGTTTTAAAAATGCCACTTTTAGAAATTTGGCATTTTCCTGTCTTCCCCATTACTGCTTGGGTCACATGACTTGCTGTAGCTGACAGTTGGGCTTTTTTAATCCCCCAGGAGAACCATACACAGTAGAGAGTTTAGGTGGGATGGGATGGGATGAGACATCCCTGGCAGAATAGGAGGGCAGAGCTAGTCACAGCCCTATTTATACTTGAATGTGCTGTGTCCTGCCTCCACTAAACGTTGTGCATATCACCTGTAGTTAGTCTGGAACCAGAGCAAGGAAGATAATAAACCTGTGAACTTCAAAGAGAATCTTCTAGGATTTCTTCCACTTCAAAGGAGGCACCTGGCATAAATATTGTACCTCAGACACCACCTCTTCTGTACACTTCTGGAGCTGTGGACTTTGACAAGAAGAAAAACTGTTGTGCTGCTGAAAGGACTGCTACCCTGTTGGACTGATGCTCTGAAGGACTTCTGTCCTGCTGTGCTGACCTGCAGCCTGCTACCCTCTTGCCTGGGTAACAACAGGACCTGTATCTGTTGAACTCCGGTCCCCAGAATGACTCCAAGGGCTAGTTGGCCTCCTGACTACAGACTCGGGTACAGAAGGCTCCAACAACCTTGAACCCAGCACCTGGACTGTGAGTCCTACCCTGTCAAATTGTGCCACCCTAGACCTGGACCCAGAGAAGGGGCCTGAAAGTTCTCTTCCAGTCCATCTGTGGATCCAGCAGAACTGACGCATCACCTCTGCTGCAAGGATTCTTCCAGCGCAAGGACTCGCGTTTGACCTTGCAGCCCATATTGGAAAGCTGATGCATGACTCCACCCCAACACAGGCCCTCACATCACAAATCTCTTGTCAACGGCAGCTGTGACAATGATTTGGCCCTTCAGATACGACGCATCACCTTGATGCGTGGCACATCCTTAACGGTGAACTTCGCATCAAGCCATTTTTCAGGGGAATCCTTGATGACAATGCAGGATTTTAAAGTGAAGCTTTATTTTCCCTCAGAACCAACATGTTGCCACAACTGTGCAGCACATCCTCCTTGTGGAATCTCTCAACGCTCTGCAACCAGGATTTAATGTACAATGTTTAATGGGCCTTACTGGGTCTCCGTAGCCAGCCTATGCTCCATCACATTCAACCTGAACTTGTGACTTTGCCCCAGTCTAGCGGGATAAGATATCAACACATAGAGCTTTGTGCTTTTTGGCTCTGTTTCTCTTAAATGTTTAAACCTGCATATCTCTATTTTACTGATTGGATATTTGTTGTTTTGTTCTTATGTTAACTATTTATCTATCTATCTATCTATCTATCTATCTATCTATCTATCTATCTATCTATCTATCTATCTATCTATCTATCTATCTATCTATCTATCTATCCATCTATCTATATTGGTTTGGGGTCACTTTTAAGGCATGTTCCTATTTTCTGTTGTTGAAAGTGTTGCACAAATTCTTTACTCATTGCCTTTGAGTTAAGCCTGACTGCTCTGTTACAAGCTCCCAGAGTGTTAAGCACAGGTTAATTTAGGTTTTTATTTTTTATTTTGTTTCGGAAAACATTTTAATAATTTTCTCTATTTTCAGCTTTGCAACAATATGTTAGTCCCAGATGAAATAACCCAGCACACAGAACCAGTACATTAACAGTGCCCCTCCCCATATGCCAACCACCCCTCCTCCCTCCAATGGGTCCTCATTCTCCCTTGTCTGCCAGTGTTAGAAAAAGTCAGATTTCCTCCCCCCACAGATCCCTGTCAGGTCCAATTCCATTCAAGTAGGATACCTCTGTATTGAGCCCAGTCCCCCAGATCCTGGAGTTGTTATGTGGGGAAACTCTCTCGTATAGATTGGTATCTCTAAAGTCATATAGGATTCCAGTCCCCTTTCCAGCCTTCCACAGTGAGGGATGCATACTTTTATAATGTTGTACAATATCTCTTCTAGCAACCATTAGCGTGATCCAAAGCAGTGCTATTTTATGTCTGCCACTATCCATATAAGCCTGTATATGTAGCATCACTAGCTTTGGGCATCTTGGGATACTCCAGCCTAGTACCTCCCCCACTGTATGAGAATCCCATCCCTAAAAAAGGGTGAGCTCCCTACAGGACCAAATTGTATGTAGTAGGCACAGCAATCATCTCAGGGAAGGCACTACTCCACACTTTCACAATGTATATCTTGCCCAGTATGTACGGTGGAGATTGTATAGATCAATGAGTCTGACTGTGTAGCAATTGCTACCTTCTTTGGAGAAGCAAGAGCTTTTCTCCAATCCTCTTCTTTCAGTCGGCCTAGATCTGAATCCCAGACCTCTCTCACTTTTGGGCACTTGTCAGGTGTGTTAAGCTCTGACGTACAATATTTTGTGAAATCTTATCAGACCCAGGTTACCCCCAGTAGTTTATTCTCTAAGGGGCTAGTCATCAGCAGGTCACCAGGTCCCCTAGGGCCACTACATATGGTGTGAATGTTTTGCAGAGTTGGAGAATTGGCTTTGCTGGAGATCAAGGCCTATATTTATACTTTTTTAGCGCCGCATGTGCGCCGCTTTTTAACGCAAAAGTGGCGCAAACTTACAAAATACAATTGTATATTGTAAGTTTGCGCCGCTTTTGCGTCAAAAAGCGGCGCAAATACAGTGCTAAAAAAGTATAAATATGGGCCCAAATGTCTCCTGCAGTGTTGCAAATGATTTCATCATGGTACCTCGCATCATGTTCCCTAGTTTGGAGATCCTTACAGTATCCCATAAATGGGAGTCTTCCAGATGTTTCACCTGAGGTAGCCAGTTTCCCTCCCACAGGGCAGTCCACTATGAGAGTCTACCCTTCCACCCTAGTGTTCTATTAGTGTCGTGTCAAGTATGTAGTACTGTTGATATTGCCAGATCGAGATCGATCTCATGATTGCCTCTTCAGAGGAGGTGTTGTAGGGACATATTCTTGTGTGCCTAGCGTTCAGCATCATGCCACTGTTCATGGAGGATTATCAGTTGGGCAGCCCGATAATGACATGCCACATCCACTGTCTCTTTATCCTAATTGTGTGTGGACTTAGAGCATTTTTTCTTTACAATTCTGGCAGCGCCAACGTTCCATACAAACGTCTGTATTGCCCCTTCCAGTCTGGTACAGAAGGTATTGGAGATTATACAGGGGTGATTCTGTAACTGTTAAAGGGTTTGATTCTGGGCAACGAGACCATATTGAGGGTAGCCAAGTGGCCCAGAAGTGATAGGGGCAGGACTGACTAGAATGAGATGTCTGCACCCAGTTTATCTAACAGGGATTGAATGTTGTTAAGCCAAACACTCTGGGTGTCTGGGATAACATAAATTACAAAATATCTGAATCCCCCTTGTGCTTGTCTAATGTTTCTCATCCATGCCAAGAAAGCAGTGGGTCACCAATCACATACAGAGAGGATTTGGTCACATGGAGACACAGCCTAAAAAAAAGTATGAAATATTCTGAAGATCTGTAACAGGCATGGGCCGTATCACTGAAGGTCTTGTAGGAACACGAATATAAATGCAGCATATAATGTGATTTTATCCTCTACTCTTGGTGCCCATTGAAAACCCGGGATTTGCGCATCTACCCACATCTTTTGCTCCATTGGTTCTATTCCTAGTCCAAAAACAAGAGGGGAAAGGGTACAGACCTGCTGTCTTCCTCAGCTGATTTGAAAGTCAGCAAATCATCAAAAGTACTTAATTCAGTTGTACACAACCATCAAAGTAACACACAAACAATAAAATACATCTTCAATCCAATGAACAAAAAAACCCTAAAACAAATAAAACCATAGTTAACTATAATATAGATAAAAACAATGATATTAAACATAATGAAAAAATCAAACAACATTTGCTAAAACCAATCTTTGCCAGCAGCACCAAAAATGCATTACAAACCTACTAACTGAGAAGACAATTGGTGGTGTGGTGTCACTCTTCGGGATCCTCAGAGTTAATTAATACCTTCTAACCCCAAGACTCGAATAAACAGGCTGAATACATTTTTGGCGCAACTTCTGATATTCTGGGAAAAAGAACAATACATGGGCCTCATACTCAATGATTGACCTACAGACTGGGCATACATCAGGGCCAGCATCCTTGCCCCACTTACTAGTGTAAGATCTCAACTGCAAGGAACCAACCCTAAAACGGACAGTTAGACTCTTAGCTAATGAGGGGTTGGTCATATCCAAGAATGGTTCAAAATAGGGGTAGATTTTGTACTCCAAGAACTTACATGTTAATTCACAATTATCCCTGCTCAATACTTGTTCTAGGATACAAGCCAAATAACCAGCCTTCAAGATTTGGAGGTCAGCATTGCAAAGAAATCTTGGTTCAGCCCAAAACTACCCAAACCTAATCTGTGCTACCAATCAAAAACATATCTCAACCAGGGAATAGTCTTAGAGCGAGCAGTGTTGAACAAATCCACAAAGTAATCTCAGTAGCTGCTCAGTTCCTGGGTGGACCAAAGGCACACCCAATATATCAAGGGGGTGAACATTTCCAGATCTGATATTCTTCTTAAACTAAATTCAAGTCGGGAAAGAGCTGAAGGAGTGGTGTACTTACTGGTACTGAGAGTAACGTCCTTATAAACTTATTCTAAGTACTCTATTGACAATTCCTTTGGCTGTAGCCCCAAATCTGGGCAACAAATAATGTTGTACTTTGGGCCTTATCTCGATAGACCTCCAGGTACGGTGATAATGAGCAAGAGTTAATCCTCTTGTACTGCCTAACAACAACATTCAATCTCTGTTCGACTACCAGGGAGCTCTTGGTTAATTGAGGTGACCACTTAAGTTTATCAGCCAATTTTTAGAAATGAGCAAAGAATTGTCTGCAAATAAAAGAATAGGGACCCTCATGTTATTCAACAATGGCAAGTCATTGTTACAATTAATAAGTACCAGCACGACACCATTCATATAAAGTGTGAATAACGCTGGTGCGAGCACACACATCTGCCTTACCCCAAGCTCAGTGTGGATATGTTCGTCCGTTCTCCGTGGCTAGCCCACCTCACCTGCCCAAAATTCTTAGTGTGAAGTTTAATAATTAATCCAAGCAAATTATCAGGAACACTGATTTTCACCAGGACTTGCCACAGACTGTCCCAGGGGATCAGGTCAAATGCAGCTCCAATATCAACAAAGGCTACATAGAGCCATCACTCAGACAAAACCATGCGTTTCCAGTAAAGAACTGCTAGTCTAAAAACCTAATCAGAAGTATTTGTGCTTGGTCAAAAACCTGTTTGTAATGGGGACAAAATGTTCCAATTCTCCAACAAGACTAGTAGCCTCTCTAAAATGTGTCCGTCAAAGATCTTCTGCAAATTATCAATGAGACTTATGGGTGTATAATTCGAGGGCACTCCAAACATCCCCTTCTTGAAAACTGGAATAATTTCAGCCCCCCTCCATGAGTCTGGAACCTCTCCTCCCACTAATATAGCATTCAATAACAAATGTATATATCTAGACCAGAATACAGGTTCTGTTTTGCATAAATAACCAGGGATTTTATAAGGCCTGAGCGCCTTGGCATTTTTCAAAGTCAATAGCCCTGGTCGTATCATCAAGGCTAAAACAAATAGGTGAGCCCCCTCACTAATGGCAGAGGAAGGCAGTGCCTCTAGCTTCACATAAATATCCTTACAGTTCCCAGGAGCATGAAGCTCAGTGAAGTGAGAGACCCACCTATCTGGGTTGATATAATGAGAATAAGATCTTCCACATTCTGTCTCAGCCTACGTGCCAGAATAACCAGTTGTCCTTTCTTTTTATTGCAGCTAGCATGTCTTGCAAGATTTTATCATCCCAATTCTTTCTAGCTTTATTAAGGGAACATTTATAGTCCTGCTTGCCTAATTTCCCCGCCATTGCACCACTTGATAGCAAGTTTTTTGAGTTAATCTAAGCAAGTATACAATCCTTATTAAACCATTTTGAAGCACTTTTCTTTGCCTGCTTCTTACATACTTCTCTATAGACTATTTTTTGTAATGTGGTAAAAAGGTGACTAAGTATATCTAGAATTGGGATATTGCTGCAACCTTCAAACGTTACCAAATTAAGAACAAAAAGGGCATACAACTCTGAATACTGATTCAGATTAGGCAGCACAGTAGGCCACGTGACATAACACCAATTACTGTCCACAATAGGTGCCTGAACAGTGGTGGTACAGTCATAATTAACCATCCTCAGTGATTTGCCAGTTAGAGATTATATCAAAAAATTATAGTCACTATCCAGGCATGGATCTACTCTCATATCCCACAACAGGGCCAACAACTTTACAGTAATACATAATCAATAACACTTAAGTAAGTGCCACTCTTAAATGTAGAGGCATATCCTGTGTCTGAGGTCATGTGACCATTACATGCCTTTAAAGCCCACCCCACAGTCAGGTAAGCTATTTTAAAGGCAGAGGCAGAAACACTACTAAGAGGGTTCCGCTTCAGCCGGGGGATACCCCACGATCCATCCTCCACATCAGCTTATTTAAAAGATAAAAGAGGAAGGTTCAAAAGTGGTGTTACAATCCCCTGCAATAATATTTTTTGCATTTGAGTAGACAGTTTCAAGCATCTCTCCTAGGAAGCCCAAAGTAGGTGATACTGTGGTATTCAGCATTAATGTAACATAATCATTTTTACCTGCCAGACATGAACCTGAAGGAAATGTAATAATAACACCCAATAAATCAGGACAAACTGAATGGAGCACTTTGCATTCACTGGGTAGATTATTCATCAAAAGGATCATCAGGCCACCGCTAGCCCTACCAGACTTGACAGGAGGCTTGGCCTCAACACTATGGCCCAGATTTAAGAAGGCTTAGTGCCTCTTTGAGCCACATTAGCATCATTTTTTATGATGCTAATGTTGCTCAAGGAGACCAAATTTGCCGCAGCAGATTTACAAAGTGGTGCAATGCATGTATTTCACCACTTTGTAACCACTTGCCCCACATTTTGCCTGCGCTAGGCATAATGTATGCAAAGGGGGAATTCCCCCGTCACGGGGACTGCAAAAATGGCACAGTGGAATATATGAGATTCCACTGTGCCATTATTAGTGAGTATTTTTAATGCCTGCACAGAGCAGGCAATAAAATGGGGAACACCATTATTCTTAATGACCCCTATGTACCTTGCAGGATTAGCACCAATCCTTTTGGCGCTAATCCTGCAATGTACTCAAATTGCATCAAAACTTTTGATGCTATTGACCCTAACCTGCGCCATGGTGCGCAGTATGTTTAATACAGAGCACACATGGTGACATTAGGGGAACCCTGATGGGATCAAGAAAAGTGGCTGCGCATATATTACAATGCCACTTTTCTTAAAATTGAGCGTATATGTTGTAAAGCCATCTAGTTTAACTTTCTGGGTGGCTCATGTTTCCTGGAACATACAAATATCGCAACCAGCAATAGAAAACGACCATTCAGAATCTAATCATTTTGACTTAATACCAGCTAAATTCTAGGACACCAAAATAACATTTCCATCTATGTCCTCACTCCCCTTGCGATCAAGAACATCCATATCTAGCGAGGTAATACCCAAATCTGATGTTACAGTGGCCATCACATCTTTGACAACAGTATTACCAGGAAGGCTTGAAACAATAGCTTGAATCAATGACTGTGAGTCTTTATTCTCCAAATTACACACACCACGCACAAAATTTGCTGTAACCTCAAATGTCTTAATATGGAACTTTCTGGAGAAATCCACTTTGACTGATCTGCATGTTACAATGTCTACTAAGTTGTTTTTATAACTATTAACAAACTCCTTTACCTTACATGGACAAACAGTGCAATCAGTGTATTTGGTTAGTCAATCAACTTTGTCTAGGCACAATGACATAGAGGATCCAGATCATACAGACACTTGCTGGACTAATGGGATAGCTGGACTAACTGGGAGATAATTTAAGACATATTCCGGTCCCAAGACCCTCTGAAATAGCAGGTGTGTAGGTCAAAATTAATTAAATTTTCAACCAGATTATTAGAACATAATTTTTACAGAGATGTGTCCAAAAGCAGTTAAGTCAGTTGAGTGTCTTTCAACATGGACAATGTCAGATCTTACTATAGACAAACATTTTCGCTTCATCCTCATCCAATGTATGACTTTATTTATAAGAGCCTCTTGGTCCTGAGAAGACCTTAGAATTAGTTTAGGTACCTGGGTCATGTATATCACTCTAGAATCCATTACCTCATCCTTAGTCTGGAGGCAAGGCCGAATAGGTGGAAGGGATAAAGAATCACTCATGTCTATATCAGTGCCTCGCGCATAGGCAATGGAAGTGGTGACAAATTCTTCCTTTGAAATTCTGTGGAATTTACGATTAATCCTCTTCTCAGTACAAACAGGCTGACTCAGAAAAATACTGGTAGCCAGGTTTTTCAAGTGAGGACCAATCCTAAAAGAACCCGTCAAATCCTGCTTCTGTTTAAGGGGTCTAGTGCCCATTTGAGTGCAGCCCTTCAGAATAGGTCCTCCCCGCAAAAAGGGCAAATGGTCTGACCCCTGGGGACCGCCCTTCCACAAACAGCTACAGCAACCAAACTTGGCTTACTGTTTTTCGATCTTGACACTCAGGGCAGCCTCCAGATACTAAGAATCTCCAATTTATGAAGAAGCATTTTGCGATCAATCACATCCCATGCTGTTACATTATTAACAGTACCGTGCTTGTTGAGCTATTATTTATATCAAGTTTATATCAAGTTCAAAAGCTGCGGTAGGAATTGCAACAATAAACATACGTTCTGCCAAGGGGGCAAACCTGTTTGAGCATGGCACATTAGAAAGAACTGTGACTATGGGAGAGAGAGGCTGCGTGGAAACTGCTGATGAATCACCAAGGGGTTCTGGCTGCTGTCACAAATCATCAACTTCATCCTCACTCAGTGGCATAGCAGCGGTTGATATAGTTGCCTGAGCAGCAGTCATAGAGTGTGTAAGAGAGTTCTTTGAAAACATGAAGCATCTGTCATATCACTATATGGGGTACAACTAAATGCATGGAAGAAAACATTAAATAAAGCCCCACCATCATTGAACTCCACTACTTCCCCCATGAGTTTGTATCTAGGGAAACACATAACAGGTGACAGTGGTGGGGAGGCCATGAAAGTAGGGTCCTCCTAGGGCCCCACACTTGTCCAGAAAGTGAATTTCAGAGTGATCACAAGGTCTCATGACCATAATGCCCAGTTGTCTACATCTTGCCACATCCAGCCATCACTCCTCACAGCCAGGGTGTGGCTGAGCCTGAGGACAAATGATCATCATCAGGTCCGTAGTGTCACTGCAGTCACCTATGATTCACTTGCATTGTCTCATTCTCCTTCTGTTGTTTCCTCATCCGATCTACAGGGGCTCACGGTGCTTCCCTCTGTGGATGGTCTCTTGGATGGTGATCGATGTCTGCCCTTCATGCAAGTCGGAGGGTTGCGCAGCACCCCCTGGGCCCCAATCCGGGCAATTCAGCATGCCTCAAGATCTGACAGCATGATAAGGAGCACCGGTTGTTTCTCGTCTACCGACTCATGGGGCTCTTCCAGCGATTCAAAGAAGAATAAGCGGCCCTGATAGAAGCATGTAGTGGATGCTGAGTATCCTAATCTTTCCTTTAGCCTCAACAAAGGATTTCCTCTGTTGCTGCAACAGGTGTCTGTAGTCCAGAAATATCATAATCTTTTGAGAGTCAATTGCCGGATCAGACTGAGTGAGGGCCCAGAACTGAATGAGGCCACGATCATGATAGCCAAGGAGATCATGAGACATGGGGGAGCCCCAGGCGAATTATGGCTCTCGAGTGTTCTGCGTATCTGTTTGATGATAAAACAGGCTAATAATTCACTGGGCAGAAAACAACTCTGCAGGCAGCACTCAATGAATTTTTCAGGGGGCAGGTCTTCACAGCCCTCTGAGAAGTCCATGAAGTGCAAATTATTTCTATGGGCCCTCTTCTCAGCATCCTCCACTCAGATCACCAATGTCCTGGTTGTGGTTATCATTTTAGTAAGGGACTGTTGCAGCGTTATCACTCTATCACTAATTCTGAGATCCTGCTCTCTGCCTCAGTGACCCTGTCCCTTACTTGCTGCAGGTTCTGTCAAAGCAGGAGCATATCTGCACCCACTATCCCAATGTGGGCCTCCAGGATTTCTTCAGATTTAGTAATGACCATTAGTATCACTGCATTGTCCGTTCCCCCTTCTCTGCAGGTGTGCCAAATAGGGCAGTCTGCAAATTGCACGTCACCCTTTTCAACATCTACATGGCTCCTCTCGCCAACATCCTCCACCCCAAGGCCTCACCATCATTTCATACGCTGACGACACCCAGCTTATCATCTCCCTCACTAGGAACCCAGCTACCACCAAGAATAACCTGCGTGCCATACTCCTTGACATCGCCAGCTGGATGACAGCAAGCCACCTCAAATTGAACTCAGACAAAACAGAGATCATCATCTTTGGTCCCAAAAAGACAGCATGAAACGACTTTTGGTGGCCCACCACAGTCAGACTACCCCCAACACCCAACACTCACCACCCACGCATGCAATCTAGGCATCATACTGGACTCATCTCTCTCCACGACTCAGCAAACCAACGCCATTTCATCCTCCTGCTTCAACGCCCTTCGCATGCTACACAAGACTTTCAGATGGATTCCTCTAGAAACAAGAAAAACAGTCACCCATGCCCTCATAAGCAGCAGACTGGACTACGGCAAGGCCTTCTATGCAGGGACCATAGCCAAGCTTTAGAGAAAAATCCAGAACGCAGTCGCACACCTCATCCTCAACTTTCCTCGCCATGAACACATCTCCACCCACCTCAGATCCCTACACTAGCTGCCCATCAACAAAAGAATCATTTTCAAACTCCTTGTCCACGCTCACAAAGCCCTTCACAACACTGGACCGGCCTACCTCGACGAACGAATCAACTTCCACATACCAACTTGACAGCTCCGCTCTGCCAACCTCGCCCTCGCTACAGTCCCCTGCATCCAACGCACCACCTCTGGTGGCAGATCCTTCTCCCACCTCACACACCAAAACCTGAAACTACCTCCCCACCAACCTACACAGGACCTCCTAACCTTCCGAAAGCACCTCAAAACATGGCTTTTCGAGCAGTAACCCCTCTCACTCCAAAACCTTGAGACCCTACCGGGTGAGTACTGCGCTTAAGAAATGTATTTGATTGATTGATTGATAGTGACACTCCCAGCCTGAGTGTACTTATTCAGAGTACCCTGCTTTCCCATGGAATGCAGCTTATCTTTAGCCATTTGTCTCTAAAGGACCCCTGAGTGATCAAGCTCATTCTGTCGACCTGCCTGCCCTCCTGGGTCACAGGGTGGAGGTGGCATGAGTAATGGAGCTGTTTGATACAACTCCGTGGGGTCCAAAGTTTGCAGCGAATTACCTTTGCAGCTTTCTCCAATCCAGGTATCTGGTAAAGGTTGGAGGAGAGAGTTGATATCCCTTGTGCCAAAGGCACTGGAGCCCAGTCTGTGCCTTCAGGTGTGGCAGAGTCTCATATCCTCCAGGGGAAAACACCCATAGAATAGGGTAGGTTTATCAATAGCCCTGGTGTCACCACATCCAGAGCCAGCTGAAGGGGGGTTTCAACTACAAGAAGTCAGTCATTGCCCTCAAAAGAAGCTCAAAGCCCCAGCAAGATTGGGCCCAGGGACTATTCAGATATACACCTGCCTGCCCAGGTGCACAAGGCTCAGGATATCCACAGTCCAGGTTGGCCCGGCCCCACCCAGTTCCTGTGGTCAGCTTGCGTTCACCATCTTCTGCAGTTTGGACACGCCTCCAGAGTTAATGTATGGTTTGCTTGTGACTTCACCCTGACAAGGATTGCGGTCGATGCTTGAATAGGGTTTTTACCTTTCCCCCACCCCAACCAGCAACCGAAATTGTGTTTGTGCAGTGCCATACAGTTATTTTGTGTTACACTACCATCCCATATAAATATTTTGAGACAATTGTAAAAATGTTTTAATCCTCCCTAGTTTCCAATTGGCTTTTTTTTATTTCTTCTGCAAAGAGAGAGAGGCTACATGCAGGAAAGAATGTCCCAAAACTGGACCTTCAGATAGCTCTTTGCACCTATAAGAAGGTCACTAGGATACGATCCCAGTCTGAAGAACCTGGTGATGAGGATCCCATTGTTGAGGATCCTGATGAAAGGGAAATTGATTTGGCAATGGAGGATGACCTAGCTGTGTGCCATGAACAGGAGCCCCTATGGAAGGGAGGTCCTCTACCCATTGAGAGAGAGCCTATTGTAATGGCAGGATGCAGTGTGTCTTCAAAGGGGCTGCCCCCAGAGGAGCTGGAGGACAACAAGTCAGAAAGGGAGATCAAGCTGCAGTTGGCCAAACTGAGACTAGAGGCGTGGGAAAAAAAGGTTGAGAGAGCCTTGGTTTTCAGAAAGCACATGCTCAGTATATGTATTACAGAGCTCTACCAGCACCTACGGGACAGCACCTGACTGACCCTAGTAAACTTGCAAAGAAGGCAGACCTCTGGGCCAGTACCGGAGTCTCTAAGATGGTATCTGGGAGTGAACTCAAGACGGGTGGTTCAGGTACCCCCAGCAGAAAGAGGGGGAGGTTATAGATCACCCACATGAGTCCTGGAGTAAGGCGGGGGAAGGATTCTTAAGCCCCTTCTGAGAAACATGGGAATGGTGCCAGTGGGCGTTGGCCCATAAACCTGCCCACTAGTGGGACCTCTACAGGAGTGACCAGAATGGCGTTCGGGGTAAGTAGTCCCCAGAGGCAGGAAATACATCATTCCCCAATCTCCTTTAGTTGGAAGATATACTCAGAGGGTAGTTTGCTGATACTGAGGGTGCAGCTCCTCACCTCCATCAGGGCAAGGTGAATGGGGTCCAGGTATTGCTCTGAGGGACACTGTTGCAAGCCGGACGATGTTAGTGGAAATGCTGGTTTCCCCACAGCAGTACACCCACCGTGTGTGTAGGATAACGCAAGCCTAGGGCAGGTCCTTGTCCGCCCCATGACCCTATAATCTGTGGAATAGGGTGGGGAGGTGACCCAGAGAAGGGTCATAGTTAGTCTCCGGTAGCCTATAGACTGCCTTTTGAGGAATGAGTTGCTCCTGGTGTCAGGAGAACTGGTAGGGTGGCAGCCCAGGGCACTCTGAAACCTCAGACATCTGGGTGTGCCACTCCTAAACAGAGGGCACAGAAGCCTAGATGGTGAGGCAGAAGGAGGAAGGACTCACCCCTGACCCTGACTCGGTCTCAGGGTCCAGACAGTTTCAGCCTACCACCCCTGAACTGGCAGGGTTAGGAGTGGAAAAAGGGCACCCAACACCTGATGCTGTTGCTTCCCCTCCTCTGAGAAACATCAGAGGCCAGAGCTTCCAGGAAGGCCTGGGGCCTGGCTCTTGACATTGACAGCTGTCAGTGTTCTTTGCTGGTTGCTCTTCATCTGGGTACCTTTTTCCTCAGGTTGGGGGCACAAGTCTGATCCAAGAGGTGGAATGTATTATATAATTTTTTGGCTATGGTAGTACTGTCTGCCTACTGGGATGCATCTGTGAGCAAGTTAAGGTTAGGCACTGCACTGATGGGGTCCACAGGTGAGGGGAAAGGTTCCCCATGGGTCAGTTCAGTGGCTCAAGAGAGAGTAGCCAGTGTAATCCAACTGAGTTCAAAAGGTTGTAGAACTGACAAGTGTCCCTGCAGTAGAGGGCCATTTTCCGTGTTCTGTCTAGGCCTGGGCAGAGATTACGGTGTTCTGCTACCCTGCCAAGTGGTACCACCCCAGTCCTGGACCCTTGAGAGTGGGTCTGAGGGTGCTCTGCCAGCAACACTGATGCATCTCCTCTGCTGTGTGGCACAACCTAAACAAAACCCATGTATTTCATCTGCTACAAGGATTCTCCCAGTGCAAGGACTCTGCATCGACTTTGCAGCCTGCATTAGAACAGCAGCTGCATGATGCCTTCCCTCAGAGGCCCTTCCATCGCAAATCGCTCATTTTCATCAGCCTTGATGACAATGTAGGGTTTCGCATGGCAGCTTCATAGCTCCTCGGAACTGAGGCATCGCCTCAGCTGTGCAGCGCTTCCTTGGTGCTGGATCTCGCAACCTAGATTAATCTTGGTGCTCTTGTTCAGCAGGCCAAACAGGGTCCTGGGAGCAGGCCCATGCTCCATTTTTGTCTGCCAGAACTTTAGCTTTTTCCAGGGGTAGCACAAGCTTATACCTACAGTTGGCCCTTTGTTCTTTTTGATGCTATTTTCACTGAAATATTTAAACTTGTATATCTGCAGTTCTACAGATTGAAATTTTGTTGGTTTGGTTTTGTTTTATTTATTTTAATGTTCTCTTTTCTTCTAATCTGGTGTGGGATCTCTTTTGTGGTGTGTTATCATGTTAATACTGTTTGAATTGTTGCACAAATACTTTACACATTGTCTCTAAGTTAAGCTTGACAGATCTGTGCCAAACTACCCGAGGGTTGACCACAAGTTAATTTAGGGTTTGATTCTGACTTCAGCCTCACAAGGATTGTGATTCCTGCTTGAGTACCCCCAAACCAGAAAATCAATTCAGTAAAAAGATGTATTTCAGATCACCGAGGCACATGAATAGATAAATGGTGTGATTAGAGTTGCAAGTGGTTTGCTTCTCAGAAGCAAATGGGTGGGTAACCCAGATCAATGTTCTTTTCTAGCTTTGGACATGTGATTTATGCTACACTTCCCACAAGGAAAATGTCCCCAGATAGGCAGCCCCTTTTGTTGTATAACAGTAAGAAACAATATGATCCCTGATAATTCGATCTATTAAATGGTCATCTTTGCAGCTTGCTGCTAGGTTTTGTATGCTTCAATTTATCATTCCGTTGACTCAGGTGCTTGTTGATATCTCATCAATAACAACATTCTTTCAACTACAGTGCTTGACAATGTTATAATATAAAATATAATAAATTAATTTATACCTCTTCTTATATGCCCAAGGCAGTTTTATCCTTTGGTTCATACTCTGGTAGTTGATGAATACTGTCTGATCTTCACTCACAAGGCAGCAAAACAAGCATAGCAAATTTCCTTTCTGGTGATTTTTTCACCTTCTATTGCTGTAAGAGAATTATTAAATGCCCTATGGAAGTTTTTCTACATATTTTTGGCAAACTTGGCACTTCTTAAAACCATGATGGCTCAGGCAACATCTTGAATACTTTCTGTAATTTTTGTCATTTAGAAGTAACAAAGTACCGAAGGATTATTTGTTGGAAGATTTACAATGTCTTTAGAGCCTGTGGTGAAGCTTAAAGCCCCTTGGCGAAAGGTATTTCATGTGCGAAATGCAGGCAGCCCTTCTGGATCAGTGGTGGAGCAATGCACATCTGTAGCTGAGCAGCTTCATAACAGTATCTAATCCTCATTGCCAGTGAAATGAAGACACAATAACAGTAAAGGTGAGGAAAGCCTTTTGGGGATATACAACTCAGATGGTGGGGCATACAGAATATAACTATAGAAGATACCACATGTATAGTATCAACATTCTAACACAGTTTGTGAGATAACTAAAAATATCACATCAGATCATTCTTATTTTTATTAAGTGGCAGTTGTAAATCTGCTCATTGCCTTTCAAGCTGTCTGCTTGCTCTTGCATTAGGTTCTCTGACATCACAATTCAATTTAATAGATTCTTACAGTTTAGCATTTTCTTATTAGTGATGTAAAAACTAGGAAATAATGAAAAAATTGCAGACAGTATATTACAGATGGATTGAAGTCTCAAATGTATATTTGTCTTGAGCAATTACAAATAAACTTTTGATGAAGAGAGATTACATTATTTTAGTTTTTAGAATCCTGTTCCTGTGTGTAAAACTTAGATATTTTTAGATGAAATTCCCCATACAGGAAATAATGCAACACTTGAAAACTGTATATTTATAGACACATAGCATCAGAAGAATAGCTTTGGGGGAAGACCGAAAGCCCCAGGTTGCCCTGAGATCTAGTAGAAGGCGGGGAGCATCATTACACCTTAGTGGTGCTTAAAACATTGCCAGAGTTCCACAGCGTGGGACACATAATATCAGAAGAGGAGCTTTGGGGGTGGACTCAAAACCCCAGACTGGCAAAAGATCCAGAAGGAAACGGGGAGCATCATCATGCCTTATTAGTGCTTAAAAACTGCCAGAGTCCCAAAGCAGTGGACGCGGGCCCAGGGCAAGATCAGGCCCTTCTTCACCCATCATCAGCGGTAAGAGGCCAGGATAGGACCTTCTTCTGACTCATTGCTCATTGTATGGGTTTATTTTGTGAGCCAATGGTAATGCGTTTGCGAGGCTTTGAGCAACTATTGGGAAAAGGAAAACCAGTGCACAAGCAAGTAAGGGTGGCTCTCATTCTCCCATTCAGACTTCATTTACAACCTACTTGTCCTCAGTAATGGGAGTTATAGAATCTGAATTAGAAGAAGGAAAAGATTGGGCAGAAATTGACACAGAGGCTGCCACTGGAGCCACTTGTGATTATTGGCTCTGCCACGCATGCATCTACCTCACCATACCCTCTGGAAACAAAACCCAGCACAGGAAGGGCAAAAGTTAACTTCACCACATCCACCCATGCAGTTAGCAGGCTTGACTGAGAGTGCAACAAAAGATACTTCCCCATTGAATCAACCCCATCTAAGAAGAGAAGGGAGGGATAAACAGATGGTTGATTGTAACAGGACAAAAAAGAACAATAATATATGTGCAGAGGAAAGTAGGGTGGAGCAAGTGGCTGATGAACAAGAGGCCTTACTAAGGGGAATGATATTCTGAGCGACCTTACATGTAAAACTGACTAAAATTATTTTATTCATCTTTGGGGGGAAGACAATTAATTTAATTTCTGAGAAAATTAACCAACAACATGCTGATGTGGTTAAAACGTTATTGCAAAAAGCAAATAGGGGCACCATACCACCCGAGAAAATCTGAACTGCGACAGAAACAGGAACTAAAGATATAGATCTGCATTGGAACAGTGAAGGGGAGCCCGGTCACATCACAGCCCATGACGAAAATCCTCAAAGTGAGAGGATCCGCATCCTGAGAGAGGAAACCATGGAGCGCCTCAGAGGTCCTCATTTTTTGTGTGCCACCACAGTCAGTCTGGCTGGCGCACTGCAATTACCTCCGGAAAGCACGCCATATGTTCTGATTTTGGAAAATGTGCCTCCATTAATATTAAGTGATAGAGAAGATACAAAGGTATTAATCAGAAAATCAGCCTACTGTCTACAGGAGAAATCTGGCTTTCTGGATGATTTGAATAGCAAGATTCTCCATGCACGGAGAATGAGATGGGTGGGCCTAGTAAGGAAGTCATCGGTGGGTGACTGCATAGTGAATAACTTCAAAGATCCCTATTGGCAAATTTAAATTATTGCGTAGGTATCCAGGGGGGAATTCAAGTTCACTCAATAGGTTATTGTTATGTTCCATCTGCTTTATTCAAGAAAGACCTAAGTGTGATACAAACCTCCATGACCAACTTACTACCTTTAAAGGCCCACCAAAATGTCCCCATGTCAAATAATTTTGAGCCACTCTTGCTCTAAATGATTGACTTTTAAAGGATGACAATTTTATGCAACAGGAGGGTGTGTTAGGAGAAGCACTACCACTGTTCGGAGGTGAGGTGGGCTTATTAAGTCTTCCGTCTGAGTCCATATCCCCACTTCCTGTCCTTTTACAATTATGGGAAAGACTAAGGCCCATATTTATTCTCTGTTTGCACTGGATTTTCGTCATTTCTTTTGACACAAACCTGGCGCAAACCTAACTCCATATTTATACTTTGGTACTAGAACCCGTCTAGCGCCAAATTTATGGAGTTAGAGTCATTTTTTACTGTGGAAACCTACCTTGAGTCAATGAGATGCAAGGTAGGCGTTCCTAGACACAAAATGACTCAAAGGCATTTGCGCCTTATTTATACTCATGTGCACAAATGACGCATGGGAGGAGGAGGGCCTTAAAAATGTCTCTAAGCCTGTTTAGAGTCATTTTTTAACGCCTGGGTCAGGGCAGGCATTAGAGGACCTGTGGGCTCATTTCCATGGTCTATGGCCATGGAAGCAGTCCACAGGTGCCCTTCCCTGCACCCAGGGACACCCCCTAACACCCTCGCCCACCCCTGGAGGACACCCATGGATGGGGGGACCCATCTACGGTAAGTACAGTAAGTAGTGGTAAGTAATTATTACTTTTTTTTAAGTGGCATGGGGGGGCTAACTTGGGCCCCCCTACATGCCACTGTGCCCAATGGCCATGCCCAGGGGACAGAAGTCCCCTGGGCATGGCCATTGGGCAGGGGGGCATGACTCCTGTCTTTGCTAAGATAGGAGTCATTTTGATGGGGGTTGTGCGTCAAAAAATGACTCTACCTGACTTGCACCATTCTTTGACGCACAACCTCCAGTCTTCCCTACACCTCCGCTGCCCGGTTAGCATCAATTATTTTGACGCTAACCAGGCCGCAGCACTGGCTAACGTCATTCATTAAATATGATGCCCGGCTGGCGTGTTGGAATGGCGGTAGCCAGCGTTAAGCTTCTTGACGCAAAGCTGGGCTAGCACAGGTTTGCGTCAAAAAGTATAAATATGGGTCTTACGACCCAGCAGAAATGAAATCCTTATCATTGATCAGTTGGAACATTGCAGTTGTTCGATCTAAATTAGACAACCTGGACTGGCTAAGCTGTGTAGTTCTCTTTGATATTATTTGCTTCCAGGAGACTTGGTCTACTGACCTCTTTTTTTAAATGGTTATTTAGCTTAACTTCAACCCGCACTCCTGTTACCAGCAGGAAGGGCGAGAGGGAGACTTGCTATTTTTGTATCTCAAACTATTGTCTGCAGAGGCAAAACATAAATGGTCTTCACCCTACTTCATGATCACCTCAATATCGATTAAGGGAACAAACAATATCTTATTAATACATTTTTATAATAATGTTCCACATGGTGGAGTGACTAAAGCTTTAGAGGATACTATGGCCTTCTTCGACATCTTTCCTGACACCAGATTAAGGATATGATCATGATATTGGTAGAGGATTTTAATACTTCAACATGCCAGTTGGAGGATTCCAATTTGAGTAGGTTCCCAAATGAGGGCATGGAAAATGGGACACATTTTAAACACATGGAAGTAGGGGATGCCCTAAATTCTTTCATAAGTAAATAGGATATTTTTATTGTCTTCGGAGGTGATGTCAGAAAATTATGTAATTCCTAATTCCCCAGGGAGTACAATAGATTTTATACTTATTAGTTCACATGCTTTTAATTTATTCCAGGATTCTAAGATCATCCTGCACTGTGTTAGTGATCATAATCCTTTGAGCATTACTTTACATCACAACCTTATATCGAGGCCAAAGAGCAAGGATGAAGATCAAAGTATGGTCTTTAGTAAAAATGTAGGTATGTGACTCAAATGTGAGGAGGCAGATCAAGTACAGTTTAATCAAAAAATTATTATTACAGAGAATTTTAAATCCATTTTTGTTTGCTGTCAGAACCACCTATTCATGAATTCGTAGTTCGGGAACTAGAGCGACTATGTGGCTCTATTTCCACTGCATTAGTCTTTAATAGGTTAAAAATAGTAGCGCCAGCACATTGTTGGTTTATTGCCACTTGCATGGCTGCTCATATATTTTTTTTAAAAGCACTCAAAATAATTCCCCATTTCCATGAAGCAGTACAAAAAGCAAGACAAAAGTATAAGGATACACTTCAAGCAAAGAATTTGGAAATTAGAGAAAAAGCTTGGAAAGATCTAATAGCTGCTACTTTGATGGGGGATCCTTCCAAGTTTTGGGGGGTGCTAAATCAACCCTAATTCGCTGATCAGGACATAGAATCAAATGAATGCCTGATCCCAGAAGATGAGTGGGCATGTCACTACTCAGAGGTTTTTCAGTCAGATAGAGAATATCTGCAGACAGGTAATGAAAAATCTAGCCAATACTATGCAGAGCCAGCTCCTGTGGCTTTGAATATCCCTATTGACTTACATGAGGTAGTCCTGGCAATAAATCAATCTGTTTCGGGGAAAGTACCAGCACCTGATGGGGTTCCTGTTAACCTATTTAAATCAAACCTGCAGTTTTGAGGCCTTTAATTACAAATTTCCTGCTGAGTGTAGTCGAAAGTAATATTCTGTCTTCCTGAGAATTGGCCAAAATTGTTCCAATTTTTATAAAAGGTGATAAGCAAAATCCATCTTATTTTGGGCCAATTGGCTCAACTACAAACATTCTAGGGCATGTGATCTTGTCACAACTGGAATATTGGGTGGTAGAGGAAAAGATCCTCTCCCCAATAGAGTTTGGTTTTATACCAAGTCTCAGTATAGTGGACCAAGCTCTACATTTGCATCCTATCCATAGTAGATATGCATTAGCAAAAAAAGGAGCCATAAGTCTGGTGAAGGAGTGCTTTTTTAAACTTGGCACATGCATATAGGATTTTGTGGCGCACCTATATAAAAACAACTTTACAACATTTGGGCCTTAGTAACGTATACTTAAACCCCCAAATCTTGCTGCAAATTCAAAATAAATAGTGAAAAATCTCCACAGGGAATTTCTCTTGAAAATAGATTATGGGGTATTTATATATATATATATATATATATATATATATATATATATATATATATATATATATATATATATATATCCTCCACCACTCCCTTTAAATATCAGGACAACCAGGACACCTCTGATGTACAAAATACATGTGCCCACTCGGGCGTTATCAAGTCTGATGGAAATAGGTTATATCCGATATCTGATATATATATATAATTTAATCATGTGTAAAATATTTGTGTATTTTACACTGTATATGTTTTTAAATCTAATGTTTTACAAACATTATGAATAATATCAGATATGAATTTGACTTTAACTCACTTGCAGTAGAATATTGTATAAATTACTATTCATTTATGTTAAAATTGAACATCTTAAGATGGCCACCATTTTGAAATCTAAATCGGGTGGGAGCTGTGGTTTTGTCAGTGTTTTATGTTTATTATGGATTTGGGCTATTTATTTGCATTACTATAGCAACAATCTATCTGTGATTAAGGCTGTTGCCGAAACGCATTGGATGTTTTGCTGAATAAACTGTTTGTACATCAGAGGTGTCCTGGTTCTCCTGATATTTAAAGGGAGTGGTGGAGGATATTTTGGGTGTCTCGGAGCCCGTCCAGGACCACTGCGTGGGAGCACCTGCGCTCCGGGGCTTGTTTCTATCATATATATATATATCGATGTAGTCACTGAAAAAAACAAAGGTTGCATGGACATTATATTAAGGCTCACATTTTAAATGTACAAAACCATAGAAATTCACCTATTTGCGTTATCGCAAGTAACTATAATTCATGGACTGCTTAGTACACCATAATACAGCCCTCCTGAGATCTTTGAGAACATCACTGATGATATCAATGTAATGTTTGCAATAAAACATTTTACAAAAAACTGTGCATTGTGGGGGTGCCAGTTATAGTTACTTTAGGGCACGAGTTATAGTTACTTGAGATAACTATAACTATAAGAGGTGAACTTCTATGTTTTTTTTATGTTTCAAATGTGAGACTAACTAAAATGTCCCTGTAACCTTGTTTTTTTCAGTGAATTTCTATGTTTTTTTAAATTCTATTCCCTAACCATAACATCCCTGTAACCTTTGTTTTTTCAGTGAATTTCTACTTTTTTTAAACGAAAAGTAGTTTTCCTTACTATCCGTTAATCCAACCACCACCGTGCATGGCCTTCGGCCATGCGTGGCAGTGGTTGGCCACAGGGCCTGAACCCAACCCACATAGCCAACCAACCCCACAACTTGCACAACCGAACAGTATGTCTCGCTTTGTATTAAAATAGGTGTGAGAGGGTGTCTTTGGGTTTGAGAGTGTCGGTCTGGGGGTGAAAGTGGGTGCTTGAGGGTCTGAGTGGTTCTGTCAGTGGGTGCATGAAGGTCTGAGTGGGTCTGTGAGTGGATGTGTCAGTGTCTGAGTGGGTCTGAAAGTGTGTGCATCAGTGTCTGAGTGAGTCTGTGAGTGGGTACATGAGGGTCTAAGTGGGTCTGTGAGTTGGTACATGAGTGTCTGAGTGGGTCTGTGAGTGGGTGCCTCAGTGTCTGCATGGGTTTGTGATGGGTATGCAGTGTCTGAGTGGATCTGTGAGTGGGTGTTGGTTTTTTTCAGTGAATTGCTATGTTTTTTTAATTTTTATGTCTATTTTCTAATTATAACATTCAAGTAACCTTTGCTTTTTTCAGTGAATTTCTACTTTTTGTTAACGTAAATTAGTTTTCCTTAGCATACGTTAATCAAACCACTGCCTGGCCCGTCTTGCTGCCATCGTCAGAAGCCACAGTATGAACATCGTGTCATATGCCGATGACACACAACTTATCATTTCCCTCACCTAAAACCAGGACACGGTCAAAAGGAACTTTCACGCAGGAATGGAAGCTGCCACCACCTGGATGAGAGAAAGCTGCCTCAGGCTCAACTCCGACAAGACGGACCTCATTATCTTCAGAAAAACCACCTCAGCTTGGGATGACTCATGGTGGCCCACATCCCTCAGCACTCCCCCTGCACAGACGAGCATGCCCGCAATTTAGGAATCATCCTCGACTCCTCCGTATCCATGACCTACCAGGTAAACTCTGTCACCTCCTCCTGATGGCACACACTCCCCAAACTCCGGAAGATCTTCAGATGGATCCCAGCAGACTGTCACAGGAAAGTCACCCATGCCTTAGTCATGAGCAAGCTCGACTACGGCAGCGCCCTCTACGCCGGCACCTCAACAAGGAACATCAAAAAACTTCAACTCATCCAGAACACCACCGCCAGACTCATTCTGGCCCTTCCTCACTGAGAACACTTCTCCCAACACCTGCGTACCCTCCACTGGCTACTGGTCGAGAAGCGAATCACCTTCAAGCTTCTCACCCACATGTACAAGGCCATACACTATGCAGGACCAGCCTACCTGAACCACCGCGTCTCCTTCCACACCCCCGCCGGATCCTTCCACTCCACCCAGATGGCCTTGGCCACCATATCTCGCATCCACAAAACCACCACCGGAGGACGATCTTTTACCTTCACTGCAGCGAAGATCTGGAACAACCTCCCCCTGCACCTCAGACAAAGCCCGTCGCTCACCATCTTCAGGAAGAACCTCAAGACATGGTTCTTCGGATGAGGCCC
Source organism: Pleurodeles waltl (assembly GCF_031143425.1). Lineage (NCBI taxonomy): Eukaryota > Metazoa > Chordata > Amphibia > Caudata > Salamandridae > Pleurodeles > Pleurodeles waltl. Next base: position 1,009,821,902 of record NC_090445.1, read on the forward strand.
CTCCCATCCCCCCAGGTGCCTTCAGACCCTCACATGTGAGTAGCTGCACTCTACAAATACTGATTGATTGATTGATTGATTGATGGTGCATGAAGGCCTGAGTGTGTCTGTTAGTGGGTGCATCAGTGTCTGAGTGGGTCTGTGAGTGGGTGCATGAGGGACTGGGTGGGTTTGTAAGTGGGTGCAAGAGTATCTGTGTGGGTCTGTGAGTCATTGTGTGAGGGTCTGAGTGGGTCTGTGAGGGGGTGTGTCAGTGTCTGTGTGGGTATGTGAGTAGGTATTTCAGGGTCTGAGTGAGTCTGTGAGTGAGAGCATGAGTGTCTGAGTGGATCTCTGAGTGGGTGCATGAGGGCCTTAGTGGGTCTGTGAGTGGGTTCATCAGTGTCTGAGTGGGTCTGAGTGGTGTGTCAGTGTCCAACTGTGTCTGTGAGTGTGCATCAGTGTCTGAGTGGGTCTATGAGTGGGTACATGAGGGCCTGAGTGGGTCTGTGAGTGGGTGCATGAGTGTCTGAGTGGGTCTGTGAGTGGCTGTGTGAGAGTCTGAGTGGGTCTGTGAGTGGGCGCGTCAGTGTCTGTGTGGGTCTGTGAATGGGTATGTCAGTGTCTGAGTGGGTCTGAGTGGTGTGTCAGTGTCCAAGTGGGTCTGTGAGTGGGTGCATGAGTGTCAGAGTGGATCTGTGAGTGGGTGCATGAGGGCAGGAGTGGGTCTGTGAGTGGCTTATTCAGTGTCTGAGTGGGTCTGTGAATGGGTGCATCAGTGTCTGAGTGGGTCTGTGATTGGGTTCATGAGGAACTGAGTGGGTTTGTGAGTGGGTGCATGAGTGTCTGAGTGGTTCTGTGAGTGGGTACATGAGGGTCTGAGTGGGTGTGTGAATGGGGGCATCAGTGTCTGAGTGTGTCTGTGAGTGGGTGCATGAGGGTCTGAGTGGGGTTGTGAGTGGGTGCATCAGTGTCTGAGTGGGTCTGTGAGTGGGTGTGTCAGTGTCTGAGTGGTTCTGTGAGTGCGTGCATGTGGGTCTGAGTGGGTATGTGAGTGGGTGCATGAGTGTCTGACTGATTCTGTGAGTGGGTGTGAAGGGTCTTAGTGGGTCTGTGACTGGATGCATCAGCATCTGAGTGGGTCTATGAGTTGGTAGATGAGGGTCTGAGTGGGTCTGAAAGTGGGTATGGGAGCCTATGAGTGGGTGTGTGAGTTCTGAGTGGGTGTGTGAGTGGGTGCATGCATCTCTGAGTGTATGTATGAGTGAAAGAATTAGTGTATGAATGAGTCTGTGATTTATTTTACAATATGTTTTTCCTTATTCATGATTATTCTTGTTTAATCTTGATTATTCTCGATTAAGTGTGAATATTGCCCATGGTGAAGAAAAATCTATTTAAACCCATAATGTGACCCTCAAACACCCCTATATCACACTCCTGGGTCAGGGAACCTTCACCCTGACCCCTTCTGCTACTTTTCTTTTTGTTTTTTAGCCCCAGGTACTCTCTCCAGTAATGAAAAATGGCAGCCAAACTTCTACTTGCACATGCAGATGAGAATATTTGTGAATATTCATGATTTATTTGTGACCTCAGATATACTAATTTGGATTTTCTTTAATTTCTCGTGAACTACTGAAGAGATTCACACCAAATAAGTGAAGGCATAATCTGCTTACTGAAAGCTAGCTTTCTGCCAAATTCAATGTAATTCTGTACAGTGGTTTGGGCTGTAGTCGTGTCAAAAGGTTCTATGGGAATTGACATGGGAACCACAACTTTTTTGACACCCCTTTTCCTTGACCCCGTTTGATGGATCACCCTGAAACTTTCTATGCGCAACAAGATTCACTGGGGCACTTTTTGTTCAAAAAGTCCATGGATTCGTCAAATGGTGCCAAAGATATTGGCAAGACAAAACCCACTTTTCCTATGCAAATGTGACCCTAACTATAACTACCTAGTGGTGACCTCCTCTAGGTAACATATGTAGATATATATATGATTATATATGTGTGTATGTATGTATATATAAAATATATACAAACATACATATCTACGTTTATATATGTGTATATATATATATATATATATATATATATATACATGTATATATATTCATATATATATATATTTATGTGTATGTATATTTTCACTAAAAAAGCAAAGGTTACAGGGGCGTTATAGTTAGGCTCCGGATGTCCTCATACAAAACCATAGAAATCCATCAGTCACAGTTACAGTTATTTCAAGTACCTATAACTCACGCCCTTAGGTAACTGTAAACAGAGACACAACCATGTACAGTTTATTCTGCAATGATTCGACTGCTAATGTTTCATTTATATTTTTAATTACATTATAGGAGTTGTCATGAGTGCTGTAATATCTGTCATAGTTATAGTTACCTTAGGGCGTGTGTTATAGTTAATTGAAATAACTCTAACTCTAAATGGTGAATTTTGATGGATTTGAACAAGAAATTCAGAACCTAACTATAACGTTCCTGTAATCTTTGTTTTTTTGTGGATTAAGTCTTCTAGAATCAAGCTTCATTTCAGCTTGAATAAAGTTAAGATCCGAGGGAGATATGGCAAGTTGGTTTCCTAATGCAGCCCCTACTTTAAGTTGTTTGCAAATATTCTGTTACTGAATGTATGTCCTATATTTTAGGTTTCAACACGACTGGTTTCCAGACACATTCTTCAATACTGGAAACCTACTTGTCTTTACTCTGACATATTTGAATCATGTGTTCCCATGGTGCTATGTTTCTTCTTTTCCTTGTTTGAGCCTTGTGCTTCAAATGGTGCTTGGCTTCCCCTTTGTTTTGATTTTTAATTGCTTAATTTTATGCCCTGTGGTGTGTCTTTTATTCACCCCTTAAAGACAATTGGATTATTTAACTTTTTTATATTTAATTCTCCACATTCTAATCGCTAAGACCTCACTCATTTCATATTTCATCACTCGCAAAAGTCTTCCACATCCGCAGGTACTCGGGCCTATATTTATACATTTTTTGTGCTGCATCTGCGTCACTTTTTGACGCGAAAGTGGTGTAAGCTTACAAAACACAATTGTATTTTGTAAGTTAGCGCCGCTTTTGCGTCAAAAAGTGACGCAAATGCCGTGCAAAAAAAGTATAAATACGGGCTTCAATTTTTAAAATAAATTCAGAGCACAGTATCCAGTAAGAATATCTGCATTAAATGCCATGTACATGGCACCCGGGCCAAACATCTTTTCTTAATTCCAAGTAAGAGGTACTAGTTTGTGACTACAACTATGGTACTCCTTATAATGTCTTCAAAAGAATGAACATTATACATATAGTAATTCCAATTACTATACGTTAATCCAACCACTGCCTTCTGCTGTGCATGCCGGGGGTGAGTATCTGAGTGGGTCAGTGAAAGGATGCGTAAGTGTCTGAGTGGGTCTTTGAGTGGGTCTGAGTGCAACTATGAGTGAATTAATTAGTCTATGAATGACTCTGTGAATGTTGTCACCGATATTCGTGTATTTGTTGCTATGTTACACCAGGGAGGCACGCTGAGCATTGTGACGTATTTGTGAATATCGCATGGCGTGAAAAAAAAACATTTGAAGGACATAATTTCACCCTCACAGTACCTCCACCTTGACCCCTTATGCCACTTTTCATTTTATTTTTCAGCCCTGGGGACTGTGTCCTGTTACCTAAAATGATGGCTGCAACTTTCTGGACAGGCTGCGGCCAGCCAATCACAGAATTTCTGTTGGCATGCGCATTCCTGAATACGCATCGGTCACCACAAAAACATCACAACGGATTCGCGGCCCTAGATATACACATTTATTTCCCCTCTTTAATTTCTCAAAAACTACTAAATGGATTTACACCAAATATGCGAAAGCGTAATCTGTGTTCCAAAACCTAGCTTCCTACTAAATTTGGTAGTGGTGATTCGGGCTGTAGTTGTGTTCAAAGCTCCTATGGGAATTAACATGGGAAACACAGGTTTTTGAACCTCCCTTTTTTTTGGTCTCGCTTGACGGATCGCCCCCAAACATTTTCTGCATGACATGAATCACCGGGGCACGTTTTTTGAGAAAATTTGGTGAAGAGTTGCCAAACAGTGCGAAAGATACAGGCAAGTCACAAAACACTTTTTTTTATGGAAACATGGTCCTAACTACTGTATGACCGTCCTACTGGCGACCATCTAGTGTCTATAAACAGTGGAGTACATCCTACCACCAAATAAAAAGTAAGTAACACTAGACTGATAACCTCTCACTCATTCAGTTTCCGACTAGTCCCCAAATGGTTGCCATTTCTTAAATCTACATTAATATGCTGTAAACCATATTCATATTTTATTTATTGATTATTAAAAGGAGAATTAAACAAACAATAAACCAAATCATGGTAAAGTACTAAATAAGCAAATGAAATACAATAACACTTTCTGTTGATTTCCAGGATTGATCTTTTTATCCTGTTATTAATCATAAATCTGAGCAACATCATAAAATAATCATTGATGAGGTACTGTTTTCATCATTATAATTTCCCTACAGTAGCCCAATTCAAATACTACTGCAATACCAATGCCACAGAGTACAAACTGTTTCTTCATAGTAATAAATCAAATAGAACTCAACAGAAATTACAAACGGTTTGATTCCCAATTTTAGCTCCCCTGGATGTCACTGTTATTCCCACAATGGCATAGTTCATAAAATGAGAACCGTGTGATGGGCTGATTTCTGGTAAAGTACCCATTTGAACATAACCCTTTTCTCCTAAATCATTAGAAGCAGCAACACCGATACCTTTCACTATCTCCAATTGAAAATACATGTTCATATTATTCCATACAATACTCATGATTAATAGAATTACCTCCTCATTTGTTATAATACCTGCTGACATATTTCATCGTAATATGTTTTTTTTTTTTTTAATAATATATTTTTTCTCCTATTGGCCACTGGTGCATTGCAACAAAATTCATCTTCAATTATGATCACATCCACATAGTGCATTTCAAATTATCCAGATACTGGACTGCTCACCATGTGTAACTGACACTTCACTGCTCACACACGGTGTAACCATTGTGCTCATCTTAAGTGTCAGATGCACCACCGTCCCAGCCTGAAGATATCAGTACCATCAATTCCATACAGAAAAATCATCATATTTTATAATGAATGATAAATTGTCCTCATCTTTTAACCCGAATATAACCGCCCCCAGATCAGGGAAACAACGCTATCCCCCCATATCTGCCTTTCAAAATTTACAAAGGGAAAGACAGATATCACCAGCATTTGCTCAGGAACTCTTAATCCAACCAAGCTCCACCTATATCCAAGTGTCCAGGTGACTACTACTAGGAAGTTTCACTGTTGCTACAACTCACTATCATTTGTTTCTCCTATACCATCATAAATGTACATGTAACTCTGCATCTGCATTAAGTTCCCATGAAGTCTCCATCCCCATCAGGATGATCCACTTAGATTCTGATCTACGCAACCGTTATTTTCGATCACCTGCTGTGGGGCCGGGGGTAATGTGTTGCATACAACAATACCTTAATCCAGATCTGTCACCATGGTGTTGTTCCCAAATGTGCTTGCCCATTGAGTAAGCTGTGTCTTTATTGCTGATGGCTCTGAGAGGCTGTAACATACAGAACTTCAATTTGTTGACTTGCACTAGCCACATACTTTTTTCCACGCTCACACTCCAACACATAGACCACGTGCGAGGTCTCACAGCTTATTCATTCTTTGATCTTCATCACCTTTCCATTTTGTAATTTAAATGTTGTCATATTCTTACTAAATGAACAAGCTTTACATTTGAAGAATCTCGAAAAGCCCAGTTGTTTTTTAGCCAAATTGTGCTATTTCTGTTTTGGAGCACCATATAACTTCTTGTTAGGTAATCGCCAATAAAGATGCTTTTTCATTGGTGATCTGTGGGTAATTGGGCAATATTCCTCTCAATGTCCTATCTATTAATAGTAGGTTCCAGTTATTTTTCAGCAGTTCTTTTGTGTCATGACTTGCACCATCAAACTGCATGTTGTATCTAATCTCATTATAACATGCTGTATCATTGAAATCCTTGAGTTTCGGTATCAATAGTTCATCTAGTTTATGCCTCCTAGCTCTAGTCATAGCATCTACAGGTACTCATTTGGGATATCATCTCCGGGTGAATCTTGTGCACATGTCTCTTGCCTGTGCCTCAAATTCCTCATCCTCTTAGCAGTTGTGTCTGTCTCTCAAAAATTCACCATAGGGCACACTCCACTTCAGAGCTCATGGGTGTCCACTATTAGCATGTAACAGACTGTTGCAGCTTGTCAGTTTTGTGAGAATGTTTTAACATAGCTCACCATCCTTTATGTAATTACCAATGTCTAGATGATTGATGTTGGTTGCACTTATCTCATTAGTGAATTTCAGGCACTGGGGCTCTTGTTAAGTGAAACAATACATTTAACCTAGTCTCTTTGTTCCCCTTCCCATATTAAAAATAAGTCACTGATGTAACATGGCAATAAAATTACTGGTTCCAAGGTCCCTTGATTTTCCTCTGTCCAAACAGTCTCTGCCTCCCACCATCCAATTGTCAGGTTTGCGTATGTTGGGGCAAATGACATACCCATCACTGTCACTCTCTTTTGTAAGTAATAATCCCCATCAAACAAAAAGGTGTAGTGTGTTAGACAGAATTGTAACATTCCTGTTAGCATTTCAGTATGTTCTTACAGGCTGATGGACCTGGACTTTAGGAAATATCTGTAGGCTTTCAACCCATACTCATGTTTAGTAGGTATAGAGAGGGACATAACATCAATTGTGGCCATTACATAATCTTTCTTCCATGGTATATTGTTCATGCTATTAAAAAAAGCCATTTAGTCCCTCAGATAGGATGGCAAGTTGGGAACATAGGAGAACAAGAGGAAATCCACAGATCTAGAGGTATTTCTAGCAATAATCCTATTGAATTTACGATTGGTCCTCCAGGTGGATTGATGTAATCTTTATATACTTTTGGTAAGAAATATTTTGTAGGGATGATTGGATGACCTATCCTGAGGTATCTTAGTTCTTCCTCTTCTATCACACCTCTCTCAAACCAACTTTGCAATTTCTGATGACATTTCATAGTGTGATCCTCCATTAGATTCTTCTCCAGTTTAACATAACTCTCTCTGTCATCAAGTTGTCTCTTGGCCTCTTTAATATAATATGACTGGTCCAAAGTCACAATGTGGTCTTCTTTGTGCCATGTTTGTATTATGATGGTCTCATCATTCCGTAGATCCTGCAATGCCAGCCAATCCTCCTTTGCCATATTCACATAATCATGTCTCTGTGGTTTAAGGCAGTTTTTGTTAATCTATTGTTCTATCAATCTATTGACACTTCTTGAAACAAATCTATCTGATTCCATGCAGGTAATTGGGGATAAAAGTGTGGTTTTGCCTTGCAATTGCTAGGCATTAAAGCATCCGTTGGGATCGCTAATGCTAAGCATAACTCCCAGTCTGATAGGTTCCCCAGGGTAAATGTTCTTGAACTTCCCTCAGGCTCCTCTTCCAGGCTGGACAGAGTTCTCAAATGATCCGTGTCCATAGTGCTAATGGGGGAGATCTCTTGATGATTTGGAGTCTGGAGCTTCTGACTCCTTGATGCAAAGAATTTTCAAACTTTTAGTTCTCTGGAAAATGTGTGGTCAATTTGGACTGCCACCAGATCCATACCTGCCGTAGGCCCCCCAGCTCATAAATCAGTATAGCCCCAATGAGGTGGTGGTACCCTGGGCTGTGGGGGAGGCCATCATGCCTTCCCCACTTAAAGCATTTTTGACCCTGGGCTGGTGGCCCCAAGGACGTGGGGCCCCCTGCTCCTATATGTATATTTACCCTGGGTAGGTGGTGGTCTACGGGGCTCTGAGGGAGGCATCGGACCTCCCCCACCCTAAAAAGCATCTTGGGGAGTGGTGGTCCCTAGGGCACAGGCGGCCGTGGGGATCTTCACACAAATTAGCCCAATCACCCCAGGAAGTGGTGGTCCTTAGGATTTATTAAAGCCCAAGGCGGGGCCTATTGCACCCCTACCCTACATTAACACCAAATTCCCCGGGGACCTAGCCCACCCAGGGGGTAAATAGAAAAAAGTGCTGGAGACCATGTTTTTTTTTTATCTTGGAAATATCTGCTGTACCACCTTTTTCTGTTTTTTTTTATGCTTTTTAGCCCTCACCATGGTGACTGTACACGCCCCCTTTTCTTTTTTTTTCTGGGACTCAGATGACGCCAAGTCCCAATATGGCTGCCAACACTTCCTTGTTGATGTGTTGGCAGCCAATCAGAATCTGTGTCCCTATATATCTATATTTTTTGGCCTTAAATTACTCCAAAATTACTGAATGGATTTACACCAAGCCACAAAAAGTGTGATCTGTGGAACATAATCTAGCTTTCTGCCAAATTTGGTGTAATTCTGTTTAGTGGATCGGGCTGTAGGTGTGTCTAAAGATCCATAGGAAAAATGAATAGGGAAAACACATTTTGGGACCTTCCGTTATTGATGCCTGCTTGATGGATTACCCTGAAACTTTCAAGACAGGAGCTGAACTTAGCAAAGTATAAGTTTGAAAATTTAGTGACGGTTCATTAAGCAGTGTCAAAGTTATAGGCAAAACAAAAAAACACTCTTCCTATGGAAACTAGGTCTTAATTATAACTACCTAGTGTTGACCACCACCAGGTAATATATATTTGCAAAATACAGGAGAACAGCTCCAGTAAGGCTAGAAAAACAGACATTTGTAGTGAGTAAATCTTATGGTGTTGCAGGGTGCTCCTTACTGGAGCTGCTCTCCACCTAAACTTGGGAACTACCCAGAGTTCTATCTTGGCAGTCGCTAGTAGGTAGTTATAGTTAGGACTTAGTTTCCATAGGAAAAGCTTTTTTTTGTTTTGTCAATAACTTTGGCACAACATTTTCAAAATGAGTATGCCACTCACTACAGCTGCTGTCTTGAAAGTGTTGCAGTTATCCGTCAAGCGGGGGCAGAGAAAAGGTGGGTTCCAAAATGCATTTTCCCCATGCATTTCCCATAGGGTCTTTAGACATGACTCCAGCCCGAATCGCTGAATGGAAGTACACCAAATTTGTCACCATCTAGATTTTGGTGAAGAGATTGCACTTTTTGTTTTTTTGGTGTAAATCCGTTCAGTTGTCTTTGAGATATTAAAGAAAAAAGAATTATAGATTTGGACAGTTGGGCCCTCATTACGAGGCTGGCAGTCTTAAGACTGTCAGCCTCGCTATGAAGGTCGGACCTCTGCAGACAGGGCAGTCCGACTGCCCCATTATGACCCCGGCTGACCCGCCACGGTCATACCGCCGACACTGCCAGGCTGCAGCCAGCCTGCAGCCTGGCGGTCCCAGTGGTTGTAATCCACCAGGGCAGCCCTGCAAGCAATGCTGCCCTAAGGATTACAAGTCCACATCCGCTTGCATTTCCATGGCCGTAAACACCCCCGTGGAAAGGCTGGTGGAATGGTGGCACCAAGAGGCCCCTGGGGCCCCTGCACTGCCCATGCATTTGGCATGGGCAGTGCAGGGGCCTGCATGCACAGCCCCATAGCACATTTCACTGACCAGATTACGATTACAAGCCGGCTTCAATGTTGTGGTGAGTTTTTCATCCACTGGTCCAGCAAAACACTCCTAATAGGGCGGCAATCATACCTGGCGGTATGAAGGTGCCTGCGGCTTTGGCAGTCTTTGAAAAAGACCACCGCAGTTGTAATGAGGGCATTCGTATTCAGATATGCTGTGATTGGCCAATTTAAAGGAATCCAGTCAATTCTGATTGGTTGGTGACAACATGAATAATGTATTTTGGCAGCCATTACAAGACTCAGGAAAGTGGTCCCTGTGTCCTGAAAACATGTTGTGGCAGTACGTGCAGGATTCTGAGGCATGTGCATGATTGAAATGCATTGTAGTGAATGGCAGGCTTTGAGAGTCACAAAAAGGAGAACATTCAAAGAGTGATAACAGATTTTAGTTTCAGTGTAAATCAGTGGTTGATAGTACCATACATCATTTGGAAATTGTGGTGTGTTCTAAGGTAATTTTGCTCTGTCAAAAATCCTTCTTCTGGAATCTCATGAATCATGTTTGAGAGAAAACTGTTTTCTCATGATTTTACCATAAAGGTTATGGAAGGTGCTCAAAAGCTAAAATGAGAGCATATTTTCTGTAAATTCACCCTTTCTTTCTCAGCCACATGAGAATGAAGTGAAAACACAAACTTCCAATAGGAGCGGCCTGTCAGTGGAATCAATTGTGTTCTACTGCAGACTATTCTAAGGAACAGCTAGAGTGCCAACAGTCTTACGTATGACAAAAGTGAGGCACACCTGAAGCCACCTTGATTGAATCTAACTGCTAAAACGTAAAACCTTTATTTTAGAAAGGAACAAGATGAGAGTGTTCATTTTGTCATATAAATTATGGTTAGTTGTGTAGGAAGAAAAATAAAGACACATTTTAAGTGAGTTTTCAAATATCTTCCTCTTCCATTTCATTAAAACATTCTGACATGCAGACTGAAACAAGAATTGTCAACACCAGCAGCAGACTGACAGTTAACTCCCTGGTAATCAGCAGATTTACTACAGTGTTCTCAAGATGGCCACCAGAGAAAGAAGAGCCCAAATGTAGCATAAATATCACCTAAATGTAGCCCAGGTATAGCCCAATGGCATAAGTGTGCAAAACACTTAGGGACAGATTTAAGAGCCCCTTGCGCCATAATATCACCAAATTAGCATCATTTGTTTTTTTTACGATAATGTGGCGATATTGTGGCAAAAATGCAGCGCCAGTTTACAAAGTGATGCAATGCATGCATTGCACTACTTTGTAACACTTTGCACCACATAATGCCTGCACCAGGCATACAGTATGCAAAGGGGGGCGTTCTCCCATTACGGGGGGTGGGGGGAAATGGCGCAAAGAAATCTTTATGATTTCTTTGCATCATTTTTTTGGCATTTTTAATGCCTGCTCAGAGCAGGCAATAAAAGGGGCACATAATCGGTTACAATGGGCCCCTATGTACTGTTTAGGGTTAGTGCCAAAATGTTGGTGCTAATCCTGAACAGTACGTCAATAGGGTAAAAAATTCTACCATTATTTCCCCCTTCCCTGTGCAATGGTATGCTCTATTTTAAATACAGTGCACACGTTTTATGTTGGTCAGACTTGACCCAAAGTTATTGGAGTGCTTTACATGAGCATCAGTTACATTTTGGTTTAAAGTAGTGAGATTAGGTGATGTGCCCAGAATCACAAGATGTCTAGCTGACACTCAAAATCAAACCTGGTTCCCCAGTTAAAAAAGTCTGCAGCTGTGGCCGTAGCTCCACATCCTCTCCCCTAAGTGTAATATATAATTAAGTGATCAACTGGATAAGAAAACCTAAAGATAGCAAATAATTTAAAAGTGCTTTGCAGCTATTTGAGAACTCAGAATATATGTCCTCATTTTAGTTTTTTAGAGCACTAACCATAATTTCTATGAGAGTAAAACCCTCTCATTGTATCATATATAAAGGAAATACTTTTAGGTATTACATTTTTTAATACATAAAGATGATGTCATGCATGCCACACCTTTGTAATAAACATAGAATGTTAGCAATGTAGTTGCTCATCAGAATACTGTGGGAAGCAAATGTCAAGGGTATGAACTCTGATAATTGAGGGCAGGGAGGAGGATGCAGAGGGGACAAGTTGATCACGCTGGTAAATGTGGAAGAGCAGTAGCAGTACAGCGGACCTTGGAGGGCATGGGAATGGAGGGCAGGGGCAACAAACCAACCATGCTGGACAGACAGGAAAGGCCATGGCAATATAAAAGACCATTGAGGGCAGAAGGAAAGGACAGTGGCAGAACAACCATACATGCCAACAGACCTGATTCAGGCAGGAGACTCCGGATGATTTTAAGCCCAAAGGGGCTTTATTTTATCTGTCTCCTGCTAAAATGTCCTCTTTTTCAATGTATATCAATGGGGAAAATCAATACCCCAGTTTTTTAACAAAATTTCCCTCTTACCATTTTCGAAATGTTAGCAAAGTATGGTACATTGGATCACAGAGTGCAGGAGGAATTGGGGAGGGGCATGGACTAGGATAACAAAGGGCAGGAGATAGATGGGAAGTATACCAAACTGACCTTATAGGGCAGACGCCAGGGGTTGCAGCAGCACAATACATCACACTGGGCAGGCAGGATGGCAGTGCAGCACAACAGACCATGGAAAGCAATAGGGAGGGGACAGGGCCATGCACATGGACAACAGAGAGTGGAGGGTAAAGAGGCAAGGACAGTTACTTCAGATAACTCTAACTATAACAGGTGAATTTCTTTGGTTTTGTACATTTAAAATGTGAGCCTAACTATAACGCCCACGTAACATTTGGTTTGGAAGCAAGAGTCTTCAAACAGTACTGAAGGGGTGGGGGCATTTGAATTGTCTCATTCTATAGCAAACACAATGGTAAAATTGACAGAGATGTACAATCAACAATAAAATACTTTCCTAATTAATTGTCAATATACTCACCAAACTCTAATACACTGTTTTTCAGGTCACCAGATGCAGTAGCCAAAAAGAGATCTAAATAATGTCATATGCGGTGGAGATGGACAGAATGGCAGTATAAAATGCACAAATACAGGACCACTACTACCAGGACACAAAAGTTAGTTATGCTACTGCAGCAGCTAAATGGACAGTAAGAACAAGGAACCCTTCAAGGTCAGTCGAGATAGTCATATAAAGACCTCTCACATGCAACAGTGGTTGATGTGATTATATCAATTATGCTTCAGTTAGCTCCCAGCCTTCTATACTGTTACCTCTATTTTACCTTCCATCCTTGATTCCCTCAACCCCTATTTTCTTTGAACTTTAATACTTTTTATTTTGTTGCTGGTTTGCTTGTCTTCTTGAATACTTCTCCATATCGGTGCTGTAGAGTCTTCTCATTCTAATGCAGTCTTGGGCAGGATTCCTGGTATGCCTGGGGGCTAATCTCAGTCCATCTTCATTATGCACTGAGTAAGTCAGATCCCTAATTTGCTTGATCTACTTGTTTTGCTTGTGCACTGAATTCCCCTTGGATAATGCATGCCTTAACTTTTGGCAGGGAAGTCACAGTCCCTTGACTACAGTTCAAGACACTGTGACTTTACCATAGCCCTGATTGTCCAACCCAGAAGATGCGTGGACCCGCAACAGGAGAAGGATGAATTACCTTGATATCTTGCACTTGCTTGTACAAAGGGACTATCACTCATTCTACATGGGCTCTTAAATTCCCATCACTGGACAAACCTCTGTTTTACAGCTATCAGAATTCCAAGATTTGCCTAATTACCTAATTCCCGCAACTTATGGGTGAAACATGCAGTAAATTTTGGTACATTTGAATATTGTGTATGCAGTTCCTCTTTTCATAGGAAAAACTCTGAACTGGAGGCGTTTACTACACCATACGGTACCGACCGTATTTAGCAGGTGCAGTGCATACCTTATGCTCACCCAATCATTTAATATTGGGGTATAAGTCCATACAAATATAATTTGTTGAAAGTGAATAAGTGCAATGACAACAGAGCATATAGAATCTAATAAACATCGACTAGAATACATAAGTTGAAGAGCAACGGTGACAACTACAACGAAGTTCAGCTGCCAGCACAAATTAATTAAAATCATTTTGTTCTGCCTCCATTTGCGCTCCATCTAACGTCTTGCATGCTTAGCTTTCTGTATAACACTTGCCATAACACCCTCATACCAGCTACACATGCTTCTCTCAGTGACAGAGTATTGCTCTTAGTGTGACTCGTTACTCTATCACAATCTTTCAATTCTTTCTTTATAAAAGACATTAACTTGGTTTAGTAGTTCTTAGAAAACTGTTAAAAAATAAATGCTAATATACATCTATCAAGCACCAAAAGAGCACACATCGACGCGTCTGCAAGCACCCCGACACATCTGTTGCCCTCCACACCCCTTAAGTACATTCGATGGTCATTCCCATGGTAATAGAAGACAGCAGGAAATCAGTGAAGGGTGAGGTGGAAACAAGAAGGAGAGGAGGTTGAATTGTTAAGAGTGGATATGAAGAACTTTCAACAAATGTGACTGCTGTGGAAATAACAATGTCATACTCTGGGGAGCTGGTGCCTGCGGTGAAGTAACAATTTACAGGGTTTACCAAAAAGGCCTAGAAGCTTGACAGAGCTGAGGCTGCTAACATATTCTTCCGCTGAATAATAAACACATGGTCAGAATGCCAGAGAATAGATATGATGGCAATAAAAATGTTCCGGAATGGCTGATAAGAAAGGATACCAGACCCTAAAATAATGTGTGCTGTGTTTGTGGACAACAGGATCCATATGCACCAACCAACATACATCCCTGGGGGGGCCCCCCTGAAGCGGATCTTCAAAGATAAAGCCAGAATCTTCCATGTCAGAGTGCAGAGCATCTCCCTTATGAAAAATATTAATACAGGCAGCACATATTATTGCAGTGCTTGCTTATGTTCGTGTGTATATATTCCCGTTTTATACACAGTACAGTAAAACTAGGCAAGGACATCTGTTGAACGTGACACATCGTCTTTTTCACTTACTCCCCAAATAAATGCTATTACTACCAGGAACGAATTGGACACCATCAAAATCCTGTGGCTGGTTGAGAAGATGAATGCAGGACTGAAAAACAGCAATGAGCCGCCCCAGCACTTCGTAAGAGTGAAGGATGGGACAATCTACCACCAGAATCACACAAGTGAAAAAAACGTCTTCTCCTTAAGGAACTGACACTATAAAGGGTCAATGTACAGATCTAGGGGATGGGCGTACATGTGCGGAAACACCAATTGATGTAATTGCAAGACTCGCAAGTTGTTAGGAAGATACCATCCTTCTATTTAGCAATATGGTTTTGGCGATGGCTCTTTGTATCATTCAGTACATGCAGATCCATTTTGTATCAATGCTAACAAACATCTGCTTATGCTACAAACCACTTACCAGTTACCTGTTTTATGACAAAGCCTCTCAGACGACAGCAAGCAGTGGATTTTTAACTTCTGCTAGTGTAGTCTAAGGTGTGTCTTGAGCAGTAAATTGCAGTTGCAAGACAGTACATTGTGTCCTCTCATCGAAAAAAAACCTGTAATTTACACCTTCCAGGAGTTTACATACACTTTCCAAGTTTATTATTTCACCGGTTTTGTGTAAATGAGTGTCCCAGGCACACAAAAGCTAATTTACAGTTGTCCCTTTTGCCCGCCTGGAACTTGGTGGAAAGATTTTAATTCAGTAGTGTCCATGTAGGTCCAGGAGGAAATAATATGTGCTAAATGTTCATGATATCCACATACAATAACTTTGAATGCAACACATTTATTGGGAAATCATTTACATAATGCTTATCCTGAAAATGAGGCATGGCTTGGATTTTACATTTGACACACTCTTTTGGTGTAGCTATCAATTGTACAGCTGGTACACTGGCTCCGGTGCCCAGTGGTGTGGATGGCCCTCTGCATACCAATTTTTTTTGTGTTGCACTACCTACTCATGGCCTATAGGGTCCTTTTCATAGATTGCATTAGGGACCGTGGCACATTTACAACTCCACTGGTGGAATAATATACCTACACTACCTTTTTCTATCCTCTACATGTATGTGAAAAAGAGTAGTGCTCTAACTGCAATGGGACTGCAACTGGTCTTCAGGTACGATTCAAGAAAAGGAACCAAATGACAAATAAGAAACTAAAAGTAGATTACTAAAATCGTTTAAGTTCCATTATTCTGATTTATACAAACCATCAAATTAATTTAAGGGCACAAAGAACAGATTTCTCATACATTGTGGTGTGTTCCTTGGGAAGTGGTCTACCATACGTCCACATGTCAAGCATAAGATAATTATTGAGCAACGGATGGACAGAACTTTTGAGGAAATTGATGAGGAAAAATATCACTCCATAGCAGTTATTCGCGTGACCCACACGTCTCTAACATTAGCAAGTACTAAGGAAAACCAAATTTCTTTGAATCGCCAAAAGTTTATACTTTTTAAAATGTATACCTTTAAATTACACAGCACGGAATGCCAAAGACCACACATTAAGGTCAAATGATCAGGCCCTGAACAACAATTAACACAATAACAAACAATAACAAATTGAACATAGGTAATGGTTGTTTTAAAAATTCATAGCAAAACACAAAATAGCATTATAATGGATGAACATGTTTTAAGGGAATGTCTTACTTTAGAAAACCAGAAACTGAATTATTTAGCCGCAAGTAATTTTGCTAATTCAAGAACAAGTGAAGTCGAACGGACCACGGCAAAAGACCAATCACATATTTGTAGAGTTCTAAGATGTTGGAATATCCGTGCATCACAATCCCGCAATTACATACTGCGATTGTAGCATCCATTCCTTATTAACCAGGATGACTTTATTACAGAGTGACTATTAGGTAGCAGTTAAACCACGATCTGCATATTAGACACCATTCCTAGAGTGAAATGCCCACTGAGAAAATCAAATCCTCTTTGAATTTTCGGTGTTAAGTTCAACCCACCAGGCGTGGCTCCTTCGTAAGGACGGAGGAGCGTGGCCTCCCCTGCCAGCAGCAGCAGCAGCTCGGCCCGGGCCAGCCAAACTCACATACGCACTGGCCAAACATACATGTGCACTGTCCTCTCTCCAGCACGGCCCTCTGTTGCTGGGCTGGAGAGAACAGGCACAGGCTCCCAGTCTGCCTGGGAGCACCATGGCTGGATGCTCCCAGCCAATCCTAACTCTGCTCTGGGCAGCGTCAGGACTGGCCTCAGGGCAGGCTGGGAGCCTGTGCCTGCAGCCTGCCTGCAGCAGAGGAGTGACATGGGGTGGCGGCAGCGGCAACAATGCAGGTACACTTTTTTCTTTTAAGTAATTCATCCCTGCGTGTCACCCCTACTAAGCACCGCGAGCTGCTCCTGCAACCCACTCGGGAGAGACATTTACCTCTCGGGCATCAGATCAGTGCACGATCTACAAAATGATGTTGCAGTTGGAAGCAGTGAGAGTTACAAAATCACAAAGGTTACAACTGAACAAGAATGTTTTGACACTTACAAACCTCTTTTAGTAGATGTAAGAGGGTGTCACTCTTCCTTTTGACTGTTGCAGTAAAATGTATAAACGTTTTGTGACCACAAAGATACCAGCACTTAAGATGAGGTGTTATCTGATTCACGGAAAAGGAGATGTCCCCTGGAGGCAGCTTCTGTTTTGGGTATCTTTTGGGCAGCCTTAGAGGGAGCAGGCTGTGCTACTTTGGGCCACTGCCTACTCCCCTAATGGGTTTCCGAATGGGAAACATGTTTTTCTAAAAGTACCATCTGCCCCATGGATGACCACAGGCTGCTTTAAAAAGTCCCATTTGTGAAAACGAATGCAAACTTCTGTCCCTTGCTGATATCCATCCGTTCATTTGCAGCCAATCAAAAGGAACCACACATTGTGACCTGCAGAGTAATATTCATTAAGCAAGTTGTTTTCGCAACTCCCTTTTAATGTACAGCCTGATCTATTAGGCATTAGCACTGGGTAGAGCAAGCACAAGGAAATCGCTTACAGAAACCGAAAATACTTCACCTCAGAGTGCCAACACAAATATTCTCTTGGGACAGTGCTCCACATACCCCCATGCTGGGACTTCATAGATCTCAAAAGCCGACTTATGCTGCGGTTCACTGACAAAATAATGAAACCCTAAATATCTTGATACAAAAAAAAATATTGTGTCAAACATATCAAGCACAAAAATATTGTTTTCCCAAACTTTTAAATGAAAATACAAAAATATCGAAAAAAATATAGTTTACACTAATATTGACAAATGTAGAAATAAATATAATTTTAACAATAAAAAATATTCACATGTAACAGTAAAATGTTAAATATATCTAAACAATATAGAAAATATATAAAAATATATACATATATATATATAAGTGTTTATTTACACATATATAATGTAAAACTATTATTAAATTCATTATGTTAATTTATATTATAATTGAATATATTTTTTACATTTAGGAATATAACAAATATATATATTTATATGTAAAATATTAATGGTCTTCAATCAGTAGTTAGACAGCCTCATTATGAGTTTGGTGGTCCTACGATCGGCAAACCCACTCTATTACAATGTTCCCGCTGGTCTGACTGGCGGGAACATTGTAATACAGCATTCCTGCCACTCAGACCAGCAGGAACAGTGCTATGAGATAACACTCAGCTCCCTTAAAGGAGCCGTGTAATATCTTGCAGCACAGAGGGGGCTGACCAGCACCCTCGAAATGGGCACTGTCTGTAGAGCAGATATTGCCCATTCTGAGGGTGCGGGTCTGGGGCGGCTGCACTGCCCATGCCATGGGCAGTGCAGGGGCCCACTTTTGGCCCCCAGCACACCCTTGCCGGCAGCTTTTCCATGTCAGCGAAACCACCATGGAAGGCTGGCAGTGAGGGGAGCTGTAATCAGCCAGGCAGCCCAGAGTTCAGCACCGCCCTGGCTGAGTACAACTCTGACCCCTGCCATGCCGTTGGGAACCAAGTCCTTGGTGGGGATGGGGTTGTAAGTAGGCAGTGGTACCACCCAGAGTGTGGCTGTCTGACCGTCAACACAAGTGTGGGGGTCCTTGGACTTTCACACTCATAATAAGGCCCATAGTTAAGGCCGTGTTTCCATTGAAAAAGCGTTTTTTGACTTTCCTATATCTTTGGCACCATTTGACGAATCTTCACAACTTTTTTTTTTAAAGTGCCCCAGTGATTCTTGTTGTGCATGGAATGTTTTGGAGCACTCTGTCAATCGGGGGACGAGAAAAAAAGGGGAGGCCAAAAAAGTTGCGTTTCCTATGTTTAAGTCCCATAGGACCTTTAGACACAACTACAGCCCAAATCGCTGGACAGAATTACACCAAATTTGGTAAAAAGCTAGCTGTCGGTACGCAGATTAAACTTTTGGTTATTTGGTGTTAATCCATTCAGTTGCTTATGGGAAATTAAGGAAAATCCAATTTTTTGTCTCTCTGGCTGCAAATCGTGAATATTCATGAATTTTCGAGAATGCAAGCATGTACAGAAGCACTGTAATTGGCTGGCCACAACCTCACTAGAAAGTTGCGGCTGCCTTTTTATGTTATGGGAGAGGGTCCCTGGAGCTGAAAATAGAAATGATAAGAGGTATAAGGGGTCAGAGTGGAGGTACCCTGACCCCAATGGTCTGATGTAGGGGTGTTTTAGGGTTAAATTATGGGTTTAAAATGATTTTTCTTCATCTTGCGCGATATTCGCGAATATCCTTGAATTTCCTCAAATATCCTCAAATTTTTGAGGTTATTCACGAATACCCAAGGATATTCGAGAATATGGAAAAAAAATTTAAAAAAACATTCACAGACTCAGTTATACACTAATTTATTCACTCATACATGCACTCTGAGACTCATGTGTCCACTCACACACCCACTCAGACACTCATGTACCCACTCAGGCCCACTCATAGACACAAACACCCACTTTCAGACCTACTCAGATGCTCAAGCACCCACTCACAGATCTACTGACAGAGACAGGCCCTGTGGCCAGCCCCCGCTGCACACGAAGAATGCTGCACAGGGTTGGGTGGTTATAAGTTCTTGGCTGCAGGCCCTGCCACCAACCCCGCCAAGCCCCGGCCAACCCCTGCCATGCATGGCCACGCTTGGCCTTTATGTTAAAAAAACATAGAAATTCACAGAAAAAACTAAGGTTACAGAGATGTTATATTTAGGTTCCAGGTTTGCTTGTACAAAACCATACAAATTCAGCAGTTATACTTAGAGATATTTCAAGTAACTATACCTTGTGCCCTAAGGAAACTACAATTTGGGCCTTCGCCATGCCCAGCTAATTACTCCAAATATAATATCATTGATGCTGTCTTCTATGGTATCTTTGATATTATCACTGCAATAAAATTATTGCTAAGAAAACTGTGCATGGCAAGGGCATATATATATATATATATATATATATATATGCATATATATATATATATATATACTGTATATATAAACCAAAGTAGTTATAGTTAGGATCTAGTTTCTAAATAAAAAGCATTGTTTTACTCACCTATATCTTTGGCACTGCTTGATGAATCTTCACAAAACCTTACAAAACAATTTGTAAGTCTCTTCAGCTGCTGCCTGAAATATTTCAGGGTGATCCGTCCAGGGGGGCCAAGAAAAAGGGGGGTCCCAAAAACATTTTCCCTATAAATTTTTCCATAAGGATTTTGAACAGCAATAGTGCAAAATCTACTAAACCGAATTACACCAAATTTGGCAGGAAGGTAGGTCCTGGTCCAGAAACAGGGTTTTTTTTGTTTTGGTGTAATTCTGTTCAGTAGTTTTTGAGAAATAAAGGTGAAAACTATTTGTATATCTAGGGACGTGAAGGATTCACAACCCCTCCCGATAACGTGCAGAGATCTGATTGGCTGATAACAATTCAACAACAGAAGCCTTTGATGTTTTGCCAGCCAAATTGGGACTCAGCTGAAGCCGAGTCCCAAAAAATAAAAAGGGTCAGTGTAAAGACACCCTGACTCCTTAGCTTTGTTGGTGGGGTCCACCCGGGCTAAAAAGCATTTCTTAAAAATGTTACAAGCAGAGATGCAGTAGGGTAGTGGATCCACCGTGAAATAAAAAAAATACAAATGAAGTGCGGTCCCCCGCACTTCGTTACTGTAAAGCCCCCGCGTGGACTAAGTCCTGGAGGCTCATGTATTTAAATGCGGGGGGCCTCCTGGCCACCTCCCACTGTCGTGCAGGCTCACATTATCCTAATGAGACTACTGGATTCTGAGCGGCAAGATCGTTCACAGTGTGGGGGACTAAGTCTGACCCACGGTGAAGGATCCTTGTCACTCTAAATCTGGGTTTTGCTCCGGCTAACTAGCAGTGCCTCATCTCTCTCAAAGGGAGGAGACAATTGGGCAGCCGAGGGCATGACATCTTAGCACTTCCCAGGGAAGTCATGGTCACTCAGGTCCCAACCGGTTCTCTCATTCGCAGTACGGTCTCACATAGAAATGACAAAGGCAGTTTAAGTTTTAAAGATTGGTTTAATAAAACGTCTGCATTTTATATAGCAAAGTGTGAGCTGCAATAACCAGAACTACACAACACAGTAGGATTAAAATAGTAACTATGAGAGTGAAGCACAAGAATAAAGCTATCATAGTGCTGCTAGGTTATGTTCTCTCTAAGTTATATTTTGAGCGCAGCATGTTAAGCTTTAAGCCTGCCTTTCAGGTTCCCCCGGGAGGACATCAACCCTCATACCTGAGCAAAGGGCTGTAATCTGCATCAGCATCTGCAACGGGGCAGTCAGCATCTAGTTGTAGTTCCTGGGCGGAATATCCCTCTGACGTGTACTAGGACTATGAAGTGTTTTTATAACTAACACGCAGATGTTCTAAGAAAATGTCCCTACGTAAGGAAGTGTATTTTCTACGTATACTGGAGACTAAACTTCTACCATGTTTACCGGCAATGTACTAGACTGTAGCCTTGACTGAAGCACAGGGCGATCAAGAATGCATTCAGTGCAGAACTAAGCTAAACAGTGTGATAGAAGGAAATTAAAGCAAGACTGTAAACTGGTGATTGTAAAATAACAGTACAAGGCTAAATAAAATGTATCTAGGGCAAAGTGCACAGTGGCCTAGTATGTTAAACTAACATGCATGAAGCTATATTAAAAATGGCTACACTACACCACTGCCCTGGGGACCACCGCCTCCCCAGGGCTATGTTAATATGCTGGGGTGGCGCCTGGCCCCCTCCCGCTGCCCGGGGACCACCACCACCTCCCCGGGGTGTTTAAATAATATTAAGCGGGGGCCTTTGGTCCCCTGCACCCTGGGGACAACCAACCCCCGGGACAAAATGCAATTTATTTGCCAGGTACACAAGGCCCCCTGCCCCGGGACCACCATGACATCTTTGATAACATCATTTATAATAGCAATGTAATATTTGCAGTAATTGCCAAAACAAATCTGCATGGCATAGGCACAAGTTTTAGTTACTTTAGGGCATAAGTTATAGTTAAATGAGGTAATTCTAACCATAACTGGTATATATATATATATATATATATATATATATATATATATATATATATATCCTTACCTGACATACACTTACAATTTGGTTGTAAAGGCATGCATGGTAAACACGTGTGGTAAAGGCATATGAGTGGTAAAGGCATGTGTGGTAAAGGCATTGTGTGGTAAAGGCATTGCATGGTAATGGATGCATGGTAAAGCTATTGTGTGGTATTGACCGTCTTCTAAAGATGTTATATAATAAATCAAAAGCATAACAAATACACTGGAAATAAATTAAAACACATGCCAATTCAATAACACATAAAAAATAAACTGTATAAAAAAATACATTTTACTAAAAATATATTATGTATTACAAACATTACTAATTAAAATATAATTTAAAATACACAAACATGATAACAATGTAATTTAAAAATATAAACAAAACCTTACATTTCTAGGAATAATAATATAATATTCCCACTTACTCTGTGCAAAAGTAGGAAAAGCGTTGGACTCAGGAGTGTAAAATGTATTATTTTCACTCCAGTCTATGCAACAGTAGGGAAAGTACTTCACTTCAAACACATACCATATTTTAATACAAGTATTAGTTTAATAAAATTATAAAACATAAAATGAAATGTACACATTAAAAATCAAATAATTAAAATACCTATCAATTTTTTAAATAAATAATATAAGAAAAAAGGTTATTTAATAATTATTTTACTACATTTTCACGCTATAGTAGCACATTAAACTTACATATAAATTTACAAAATGATAATAATTACACAATGTATATAATTAATGAATTATAAATAATTCATAATTTACAATTAATCAATTATTCTTTAATTAACTTCCGACCCACACATCTACAAAACCAACAACCCACACCTAAAATGTAAATAAAAAAAATATACTGTATATACAATTTATATAATTATTTATAAATTAATATTGTATACATTTTTATTAATTTATTGTTTATTTTTAATTAGCGTCCCACCCTATACGCCTACAAACTCAAGAACCTGCACCTAAAATATAACTTAATAAATAATATTTTCACAATTTACATACTTAGCAATCAAATAAATAATTAACATTAATTAAAAAATATATAGATTAATTATACTTGTTTATCTTCCCACCCTGTACCCCTAAAAACCTCAAAACTCACTACAACACTATAAATTACTATATTAAAATTACATTAAAAATATAAATAACTTAAAATCACTAACTATATTTAAAAAAACATTAACAACAATTATTCAAACAATATAAAACAGGCAATTAAAATACTTAAACACATAAAGAGACTCAAAAAACAATATTTCTTACCTTAAAATTTTGATATTTTTGTCATTGATATTTTTGCTCAAAATATTTCTTTGTCATGATGTTCAAAACTAGATATTTCTGCAATTCAATATTTTTAGACACTATGGGGGTGATTCCAAGCTTGGCGGGCGGCGGTAGCCGCCCGCCAAGCGGGAACCGCCAGAAGACCGTACCGCGGTCAAAAGACCGCAGCGGTCATTCTGGGTTTCCCACTGGGCTGGCGGGCGACCGCCGAAAGTCCGCCCGCCAGCCCAGCGGGAAACACCCTTCCCACGAGGACTCCGGCTCAGAATGGAGCCGGCGGAGTGGGAAGGTGCGACGGGTGCAGTTGCACCCGTCGCGAATTTCAGTGTCTGCAAAGCAGACACTGAAATTCTTTGTGGGGCCCTCTTACGGGGGCCCCTGCAGTGCCCATGCCATTGGCATGGGCACTGCAGGGGCCCCCAGGGGCCCCACGGCACCCCATACCGCCATCCTGTTCCTGGCGGGCGAACCGCCAGGAACAGGATGGCGGTATGCGGTGTCAGAATCCCCATGGCGGCGCAGCAAGCTGCGCCGCCATGGCGGATTCCCATGGGCAGCGGAAAGTCGGCGGTACACCGCCGGCTTTCCGCTTCTGGCCGCGGCTGTACCGCCGCGGTCAGAATGCCCGGCGGTGCACCGCCAGCCTGTTGGCGGTGCTACCGCCAACCTCCGCCCTGGCGGTATTTACCGCCAGGGTCAGAATGACCCCCTATATTTTTGAACACCTTAAACCCCCATTTCTGGAAATAAGCAGCTCATGAAGAGTTTACTTTGGGCTTTTTTTCCTATCACTGTTAGTCATTTGATTTTATGGTATAGAATTTCCCAATACTTGCCATTTTCGGCAGTCAATCTTTATAAACATTTGTGTATTACATGTATGATGGGGGTTCGTCTCACTATTTAGCATCATGTTGAGTTATCTTGTATTTATATTTCAAACAGTTGCTATTTATATTTTCGCTGAGTTTTGAAAAATGGCTCATACAAATATACTTTACCAAAAGTTATGAAACGTATTGTGCTTTCATTCTCTTCAGTCAAAAACTTTATTTCAGTTGCACAAGTAATCATAGAAGTGCATCAAAATCACATCATTAATATACTAATAGCAAACCATTGTACAAAATACAACATATATGTTGGAAAATGGGTTATTGATAGGGCAGGTAGGTACCTACACCTAGCAACAAGCCACAAACCTCCACAAAAGTACAGTTAGGTCTCAGTAAATTAATCCCAGCTCTACCCTTGGTAGCTTGGCATCGAGCGTCAAGGCTTAACTTAGGAGACAAAGTGTAAAGCATTCAAATATCACAAAACAGTAATTAAATAAAACACAGGAAACAGTTTAAAAATCCAAAACCAATTTATAAAAATAGCTTATATTTTTATCTTTAAAATGACACAAAAACGATTAAAATCGGTTCAGGGGAACCGGAGATATGAATTTTTAAAGTATTATTATTTTCTAGCGCATAGAAACAAAAAGCGCCAATCGGGTCATCTGGTTGCACCAGGACCGGGACAAAGTCAAACTTTCAGGCCGACCGCGATGGAGCCCTGCTCGGCTACAGGTCGCGGGAGGCCTCGGTTAAAAAGTTACCTTCTGACTTAGTCTTTATTTTGAAGTTTTTCTTCACCGGGACGAACCTGCCAGTTGGATCCGACCTCCTGGAGCCCTTGTCCGGATACGCGAAGTCGGTTTCCTCGGTGGTGATTTCTACCTTCGGACTTAGTCGTTTTTTCGAGATGAAAATCCTTCGACCGGGGTAAACCTGGATCTTGATCCGACGTCCGTGGAGCCCTTCTCGGATACGATGGCTGGAAGGTCCCGGTCAACTTTTTACGTTCGGACTTAGTCTCTTTTTCGGATGTTTTTCTTGACCGGGACGAACCACGAAGTCAGGCCGGGTCGCGGTTGAGGCAAGCCGGCTAGAATTTCCGCGTCGAGTCGGTCACTTTATGGAGCTTTTTTCTAAAATTTCTCCAATCTTTTCCAAACTTCTGGGGCTTCACCCAGATGTTCTTTTAAGGTTCTTTTGGGGTCCACAGCTCACCCCAAGGGTCCAGAAGTTCTGTGATGGTCCTTGGGAAGTGCGGACTTCAACTCCCAGAGTGCACCTGGCGCAAACTCCTTTTTGGCCACTGGGCAGTGGTCAGCTGGTCACTTTTTCAGGAGTTGGTGCAGGGGACTCTGGTTAGCAATTTTTCACCTGTAGCAAACAGGGAGTCCCTCCTTGAACCAGTGGAAGCCAGGCAAAGTCCTTCTTGTGGTGAAGCCCAAGTGTGCAGCTGGTGCAGTCTTTCTGAGTGCAGGGTCCAGGTGCAGGCCAGGGGTCCAGCAGGGCAGTCCTTCTTCTCCTTGTAGTTCTTTCTTCTTGAAATTTGGTGGGGATCTGAGGCGTGGGTGCAGGTCTGCCAGTTTTATCCTTGCTCCTGGGTGAAAAGCAGGGGGGCCCTGGTCCTCCAATCAGGGACAGGGTCGTCCCCCTGTGATGACCACTTCCTGGGAAGTGTGGCAAAAATCCATCCCAGAAGGCAATAGTCTCTAAAAATCCAAAATGGATGAATCTGATTTTTGGAGGAGAGATCTGGCTGAACCCACCCACTGGTGTGGCTAAAAATCATAAACACACCCCTCTCCTGCCCTCTCCTAATCTAATCAAGGGGGCACCTAGCTGTCTGGGGTTGCAGGATGTGG
Organism: Pleurodeles waltl; assembly: GCF_031143425.1. Taxonomy (NCBI): domain Eukaryota; kingdom Metazoa; phylum Chordata; class Amphibia; order Caudata; family Salamandridae; genus Pleurodeles; species Pleurodeles waltl. The sequence goes on from NC_090445.1 coordinate 1,009,848,274, forward strand.
GGGTGTTGCTGGGTGCTCCAGATGTCCTTCTCTGCCTTTGAAGACCAGTTTGGCAGCCCTCCCCCTTCCTGCTTCCCCATCTGCTGAGGGGAGATTCTCTCCCCCAAGCACATTCCTTTGTGTAAAGCCAGGCCACTTCACACCTCATAAAAGTGGCCTGGCAGAAGCTGCTGCAGGCTGGCCAATCAGAGCACAGCAGCAAAAACAATGCAGAGCTGAAATTGGCAACTTTTTAGGTAAAGTCTAAACTTTTTACCTGCACTAGTTATATTAAATCCAACAACTGGAAGTTGTGGGATTTATTATAACAATCAATTTGATACCAAATTCTTGGTATGTAACATTTAAGGAGACTTTAAAATTTAAAATAAAGTCTGCCCATTCTAGCCTATGAAGGCCATTTACTTCAATGAGGGAAAAACGAATTTGGCTGTTTTTACCTCACCAGGGCTTATAAATCTATTTTTATAAAGTCCCTGCTTATAGTTACATGGCACCCAGCCCTAGGGGCACATAGGGCACACCTTAGGGGTGACTTATATGTAAAAATAAGGTAGTTTATAACTTTGGAAGTAACTTTAATTCCAAAGTCGAATTTGCATATAACTTTAATTTAAAAGCAGCCAGCAAGGCAGGCTTGCTTTTAAAATGACACTGGGCACCTCAGCAATGCACCTAGGTGTGCACCACCTATGCTGTGGTCCCTAAACCTACATGCCCTACCATATACTAGGGACTTATAGGTAGGTTAACTTAGTCAATTATAATTAGCCTAATTTGCATATCCATTTTACACAGAGCACTGGCCCTGGGACTGGTAAGCAGTACCCAGGGCACAGCCAAGAGTCAGTAACCACCAGTACCTATCCAGAAAGAGTGGGGGTGATCAGGCAAAAAAAAAGGACTTTCCTACACTGCCCCCCCCCAGATGAAAGGTGATGGGTACTAACCTACACCCTGGTAGTCCTCATCAGCTAAGTGGAAAAACCTGGAAAGGCCATCTGCATTGGCATGAGCAGTCCCAGGTCTGTGCTCCACTGTGAAGTCCATCCCCTGTAGGGAAATGGACCACCTTAACAGTTTTGGGTTCTCCCCCCTCATCTGCATCAACCATCTGAGAGGTCTGTGGTCAGTTTGTACACGGAAGTGAGTGCCAAACAAGTAAGGCCTCATCTTCTTCAGGGACCAAACCACAGCAAAGGCCTCCCTCTCAATGGCACTCCATTTCTTCTCTCTGGGGAGTAGTCGCCTGCTGATGAAGGCAACTGGGTGATCATGGCCCTCTTCATTAACTTGTGCTAACACTGCCCCAATCCCTTCCTCTGAAGCATCTGTTTGCACTACAAACTCCTTGCTATAGTCAGGGGCCAGTAACACTGGTGCTGAACACATAGCCTGTTTTAGGGTGTCAAAAGCTTTTTGACACTCTGGGGTCCAAATGACCTTCTTGGGTTGTTTCTTGGAGGTAAGCTCAGTCAGAGGGGCCACTATGGTCCCAAAATTCTGAACAAACCTCCTGTAATACCCAGTCAGGCCAAGAAAGGCCCTGACCTGAGTCTGGGTTTTTGGAGCCTCCCAATCCAGGATAGTCTGGATCTTGGGCTGGAGAGGTTGTACATGGCCTCCACCAACAAGGTGGCCCAGGTACACAACAGAACTTTGCCCTATCTGGCACTTGCTTGCCTTGATAGTCAGGCCTGCTTGAAGCAGGGCCTGAAGCACTTCCTTCAGGTGGACCAGGTGGTCCCTCCAGGTGGAACTAAATACAGCTATATCATCTAGATAAGCTGCACTAAAAGATTCCAACCCAGATAGGACTCTATTCACCAACCGTTGGAAGGTGGCAGGAGCATTTTTCATCCCAAAGGGCATCACCTTGAACTGAAAGTGGCCCTCTGGTGTGGAAAATGCTGACCTCTCCTTGGCTCTTGGACTTAAGGCAATCTGCCAATATCCTGAGGTCAGATCAAATGTGCTCAGGAATTTGGCAGCCCCCAACCTGTCAATGAGCTCATCAGCTCTAGGTATGGGGTGAGCATCAGTCCTAGTGACTGCATTTAGACCTCTGTAGTCCACACAGAATCTTAATTCTTTCTTCCCACCTTGGGGACTAGCTTTGGGCACCAGTACCACTGGACTGGACCAAGGACTATCAGAGTGCTCAATTACCTTCAGATCCAACATCTTAGCCACTTCAGCTTTGATGTTGGCCTTGACCTGGTCAGACAGCCTGTACAGCTTGTTCTTGACAGGCAAGCTGTCACCAGTGTCAACATCATGGACACACCAATTGGTGAGTCCAGGGGTCAGGGAGAACAGACTAGCAAACTGTCCCAAGACTTGCTTACAGTCTTGTTGTTGCTGATCTGTCAGTTTGGGAGAGAGTACCACTCCCTCCACTGACCCATCTTTTTCCTTTGAGGACAGGAGGTCTGGCAGAGGTTCACCCTCCTCCTCCTTCCCTTCATCAGTGACCATCAGCATGGTCATGTCTGCCCTGTCCTGGTGGGGTTTCATCCTATTAACATGCAGGATCCTGTGAGGATTCCTGGGGGTGCCAAGGTCCACCAAGTAGGTGACCTCACCTTTTTTCTCTAGGATTGGATAGGGCCCAGTCCATTTGGCCTGTAGTGCCCTAGGAGCCATGGGCTCCAAAACCCACACCAGCTGTCCTGGGTGATACTCAGGCATGGTAGCCTTTTGATCATGCCAGAGCTTCATGAGCTCCTGACTGGCCTCCAGGTTCCTGCTTGCCTTCTTCATATACTCAGCCATGCGAGACCGCAGGCCTAGTACATAATCCAGCACATTCTCCTTGGCTTCCTTGAGAGGCTTTTCCCAAGACTCTCTCACCAAGCACAATGGGCCTCTTACAGGGTGCCCAAACAGTAACTCAAAGGGGCTGAATCCAACCCCCTTCTGTGGCACTTCCCTGTAGGCAAACAGTAGGCATGGGAGGAGGACATCCCATCTCCTCCTGAGTTTGTCAGACAAACCCATGATCATGCCCTTCAGGGTCTTATTGAATCTTTCCACTAGACCATTGGTCTGTGGATGGTAGGGTGTGCTGAACTTATAAGTAACACCACACTCCTCCCACATGGCTTTCAGATAGGCTGACATAAAGTTTGTGCCCCTATCTGAGACCACCTCCTTTGGGAATCCCACTCTGGTGAACACACCAAGTAGGGCCCTAGCCACTGTGGGTGCAGTGATTGTCCGGAGGGGTATTGCCTCAGGGTACCTGGTGGCATGGTCCACTATCACCACAATGTACCTGTTACCTGAAGCAGTTGGTGGGTCTAGGGGACCAACAATGTCAATCCCCACCCTCTCAAAGGGAGTCCCGACCACTGGCAGTGGAATTAAGGGAGCCTTTGACTTGCCCCCTGTCTTGCCACTGGCTTGACAGGTGACACAGGAGCTGCAAAACTCCTTGACTTTTTCGGACATTTCTGGCCAAAAAAAATGGTTGACCAGCCTGTTCCAGGTCTTGGTCTGTCCCAAATGACCAGCTAAGGGGATATCATGGCTTAAGGTAAGGAGGAATTCTCTATACTTTTGGGGGACCACTACTCTCCTAGTAGCCCCTTCTTTGAGGGTCCTAGCCTCAGTGTAGAGAACTCCATCCTCCCAGTAAACCTTGTGGGTACCACTGGTATCCCCTTGTTCTTGCCTGGCAGCAGTCTGCCTCAGGCCCTCAAGAGTGGGACACTCTCTTTGTCCCTGGCACAAATCTTCTCTGGTGGGCCCACCTGCCCCTTGCAGTTCTGCCAAGTCAGGCAGAGTTTGCAGGGAAGGTGTCCCTCCTTCAGAGTTCAGATCCTCCCCCTCAGGGTTGGATTCTTCCTGACCCTCTGTACTTGTTGGGGCTGGCAAGCCAGACCCAGTGCCCTTTCTCTTCTTCTTGGAGGCTTGGCCCATTGTTCCAGGGTCCAAGTGTCCAGCATTTCCCTGTTGTGCTGCCTGTGACCTGGTCACAGCACACACCCATTCAGGGAGATCCAGCATCTTTGCATGGACCCTTCTCTCCACTTCTGACCATTCAGATGCTTCAAGATCATTTCCCAGTAGACACTCTACTGGGAGGGCAGGAGCTACAGCTACTTTTTTAGGGCCAGTCACACCTCCCCATTCCAGACTCACCATAGCCATGGGATGGAGTTTGGTTCTGCTATCTGCATAAGTCACCTGGTGGAAGACACCAGGTAAGACCTGCTCTGGAGAAACCAGCTTTTCTGTGACCATTGTCACACTGGCTCCTGTATCTCTCAGAGCTTCCACTTCAGTCCCATTGACTTTAGGCCTCTGCCTATACCTCTGCATGATGGGAGGTAAGGTGGCCATAGTTGCAATGTCCACCCCACCCACGGATACTAAGGTGACTTCAGTGTACCCTGATTCCACCCCTGGGCCAACTTCCACCCCCAACCCTACACTAGCAATCCCCTGGGATTGCCCACCAGTGGGGGGCTTCTTGGTGCAGATAGCATCTCCTCTTTTATGTCCTGGCTGAAAACAGTCAAAACACTTGCCGGCCTTAGCAAGCTCCTGAAACCTTCCTGCTTTAGCAGGATCAAAATTCTTTCCCTGATACCCTTTCCCTTTAAAAGTGAATTGGCTCGGGGCTCCCCCTCCCTGAGAAGTTTTTGGGGACTCTTGTGAGGACTCTTTGGGTTTTTTGTCATCTTTCCCCTGGTTCTTCCCCTGAGAAGAACCATGTCCTCCCTTTTTCTGATCACCCCCTGGGGGTCTCTGGTTAACTCTAGTTCTTAACCAGTCATCTGCTGCCTCCCCCAGCTCTCTGGGGTTGGTCAACCTAGAGTCTACTAGATACTGGCGGAGCCTCTCTTGGACACAATTAGTTAGAAGGTGCTCCCTCATAATCAAATTGTACAGCCCCTCAAAGGTACTTACCCTGTTGCCCTGTATCCAGCCCTCCAGTGCTTTCACTGAAATGTCCACAAAGTCCACCCAGGACTGGGTGCTTGTCTTTTGGGTGTCCCTAAACTTAAGCCTATACTGCTCTGGGGTTAGACCAAACTTTTTAGTCAAGCATCTCTTCATACTGGGGTATGAGTCTGCATCCTCCCCACTCATGGTTAGGAGCCTATCCCTCCCAGAGTTGGGAACTAACTCCCAAAGGAGTGAACCCCAGTACTGAGGCTTGACTTTCCTCATCTGGAGGGCCCTCTCAAAGGCCCCCAGCCACTTATCAATGTCATCCCCCTCTACATAGGCAGGAACCACCCCTTTGGGTAATCTGGGGGCAAAACCCCCACCCAGGGACACCTCAGTTTCTTTCTCGCTGCTTCCATCTTTTTTTTCTTTGCTTGCCCACTTCTTTTTTTCTAGGGCAAGCTTATCTGCCTCCAAAGCTATGTAGGCTAGCTGGGCTTCCAGCTCTCTCTCCCTGATGGATGGGTTCTCTCCTCCTGAAAGGACCCTCTTCCTATCACTAGCTTTGGGTCTGCCCCTAGTGACTGTGTCCAGTGAGAACCGTTCCTCCTCTTCCTCACTTGGGGTCTGATGCCTTTCCTCCCCTGAATGGTTAGAGTTAACATCATCTTCTTTTGGTTCCTCCTCTGGAGCTTCCTCTGTCTCTACCTCTTGGGCCTCAGCCCATGCTGTCAGGGATTTAATCAGGATTTCCTTCCTGAGATTAGGGGTTGCAGGCAACCCCCTCTCAGTACACAACCCCCTAAGCTGGACTACTGTCAGTGTGGGTAGGCTAGCCAGATCAAGCTCCATGGTTCCCTAGTTTTGTGTCAACAAAAACTTTTTGCAAAAATTGGTAACAGGAATTTAGAAAAATTACAAAAATTCAATAATTGAAATTAATCCAAATTAATTAAAAAAAAAAAAAAAATTTAAAATTAAAAATTAAAAACAATTTTTGCACTAGGACAATTTAAAGGATTTTTAATTTGTTTTATCTAAAACTGTAACGTGATATTGAACACAAGTACAGGATCCCGTCGCTGCTTCCAATTATGTTGGAAAATGGGTTATTGATAGGGCAGGTAGGTACCTACACCTAGCAACAAGCCACAAACCTCCACAAAAGTACAGTTAGGTCTCAGTAAATTAATCCCAGCTCTACCCTTGGTAGCTTGGCATCGAGCGTCAAGGCTTAACTTAGGAGACAAAGTGTAAAGCATTCAAATATCACAAAACAGTAATTAAATAAAACACAGGAAACAGTTTAAAAATCCAAAACCAATTTATAAAAATAGCTTATATTTTTATCTTTAAAATGACACAAAAACGATTAAAATCGGTTCAGGGGAACCGGAGATATGAATTTTTAAAGTATTATTATTTTCTAGCGCATAGAAACAAAAAGCGCCAATCGGGTCATCTGGTTGCACCAGGACCGGGACAAAGTCAAACTTTCAGGCCGACCGCGATGGAGCCCTGCTCGGCTACAGGTCGCGGGAGGCCTCGGTTAAAAAGTTACCTTCTGACTTAGTCTTTATTTTGAAGTTTTTCTTCACCGGGACGAACCTGCCAGTTGGATCCGACCTCCTGGAGCCCTTGTCCGGATACGCGAAGTCGGTTTCCTCGGTGGTGATTTCTACCTTCGGACTTAGTCGTTTTTTCGAGATGAAAATCCTTCGACCGGGGTAAACCTGGATCTTGATCCGACGTCCGTGGAGCCCTTCTCGGATACGATGGCTGGAAGGTCCCGGTCAACTTTTTACGTTCGGACTTAGTCTCTTTTTCGGATGTTTTTCTTGACCGGGACGAACCACGAAGTCAGGCCGGGTCGCGGTTGAGGCAAGCCGGCTAGAATTTCCGCGTCGAGTCGGTCACTTTATGGAGCTTTTTTCTAAAATTTCTCCAATCTTTTCCAAACTTCTGGGGCTTCACCCAGATGTTCTTTTAAGGTTCTTTTGGGGTCCACAGCTCACCCCAAGGGTCCAGAAGTTCTGTGATGGTCCTTGGGAAGTGCGGACTTCAACTCCCAGAGTGCACCTGGCGCAAACTCCTTTTTGGCCACTGGGCAGTGGTCAGCTGGTCACTTTTTCAGGAGTTGGTGCAGGGGACTCTGGTTAGCAATTTTTCACCTGTAGCAAACAGGGAGTCCCTCCTTGAACCAGTGGAAGCCAGGCAAAGTCCTTCTTGTGGTGAAGCCCAAGTGTGCAGCTGGTGCAGTCTTTCTGAGTGCAGGGTCCAGGTGCAGGCCAGGGGTCCAGCAGGGCAGTCCTTCTTCTCCTTGTAGTTCTTTCTTCTTGAAATTTGGTGGGGATCTGAGGCGTGGGTGCAGGTCTGCCAGTTTTATCCTTGCTCCTGGGTGAAAAGCAGGGGGGCCCTGGTCCTCCAATCAGGGACAGGGTCGTCCCCCTGTGATGACCACTTCCTGGGAAGTGTGGCAAAAATCCATCCCAGAAGGCAATAGTCTCTAAAAATCCAAAATGGATGAATCTGATTTTTGGAGGAGAGATCTGGCTGAACCCACCCACTGGTGTGGCTAAAAATCATAAACACACCCCTCTCCTGCCCTCTCCTAATCTAATCAAGGGGGCACCTAGCTGTCTGGGGTTGCAGGATGTGGGGGTGTTGCTGGGTGCTCCAGATGTCCTTCTCTGCCTTTGAAGACCAGTTTGGCAGCCCTCCCCCTTCCTGCTTCCCCATCTGCTGAGGGGAGATTCTCTCCCCCAAGCACATTCCTTTGTGTAAAGCCAGGCCACTTCACACCTCATAAAAGTGGCCTGGCAGAAGCTGCTGCAGGCTGGCCAATCAGAGCACAGCAGCAAAAACAATGCAGAGCTGAAATTGGCAACTTTTTAGGTAAAGTCTAAACTTTTTACCTGCACTAGTTATATTAAATCCAACAACTGGAAGTTGTGGGATTTATTATAACAATCAATTTGATACCAAATTCTTGGTATGTAACATTTAAGGAGACTTTAAAATTTAAAATAAAGTCTGCCCATTCTAGCCTATGAAGGCCATTTACTTCAATGAGGGAAAAACGAATTTGGCTGTTTTTACCTCACCAGGGCTTATAAATCTATTTTTATAAAGTCCCTGCTTATAGTTACATGGCACCCAGCCCTAGGGGCACATAGGGCACACCTTAGGGGTGACTTATATGTAAAAATAAGGTAGTTTATAACTTTGGAAGTAACTTTAATTCCAAAGTCGAATTTGCATATAACTTTAATTTAAAAGCAGCCAGCAAGGCAGGCTTGCTTTTAAAATGACACTGGGCACCTCAGCAATGCACCTAGGTGTGCACCACCTATGCTGTGGTCCCTAAACCTACATGCCCTACCATATACTAGGGACTTATAGGTAGGTTAACTTAGTCAATTATAATTAGCCTAATTTGCATATCCATTTTACACAGAGCACTGGCCCTGGGACTGGTAAGCAGTACCCAGGGCACAGCCAAGAGTCAGTAACCACCAGTACCTATCCAGAAAGAGTGGGGGTGATCAGGCAAAAAAAAAGGACTTTCCTACAATATAAAAATACCGGGGAAAAATACTAAGCATCGGCGTGATGACAGATAAAGAATAAAAACCTCTTGAGAACAACATCGTATCTGGTTTAAACCAGGCCAGTCCTTAATGGAAACTTCCTTCTTCCAACTGGTATGGTAACAAGTAAAGTGCGAGCAAAGAGTAGCAATGTTTCATAACACCCTATAAGCTTTTATAAGTATATATACAGCAAAGACATAAAATCCATAAAACCCACACAAATCAATTAATAGGCAAAAAACAATCACAAGATACCCCTAAAGTGTGGATGCGCTGGCACCTGCCCAACAGAAAAATCCCCACTAATGAAAACATCATACGTTTTCTGTTGTCAGTGGCACTTTTTCAAAAAGAACAAATACTTACAGAATTAGAAGGAAAGTGTGTTTGTTGCAAAAACAAAAAGGCGGCATCGTAACTTCTAATTCCCCATTCCCTAGGAGTGGAATTAAGAACCTTTTAGAAAAAATTGAATAAAACTGGCAAAAAAGTAAAGTGAAGAAGACTCTGTGGGAAGGACTCATCACGGTAGCCAAGTGGAAAACCAAGGTGTCATCCCACAAAACCTAACCTGAATCAGGTTAATAGCATTCTATCCCATGTACTATCTACCCATTTTTGATATGGCTTAAAGGCTGGTGTGGTTTGGAGCATAGTGTACTCTCTTACAGGAATGTCAGCGGTTTCAATTTCCTCCCTTTGACAACACCTCAGTGCCTTAAAAGTGTTTTTCACCGAAGCCATATTGGATACTGTCATGGTATGATTGGAAAAGAGGGCTAGCCTCCCCAGGTTCTTCAGTTCTGTCTTGATAGTTTTAAGGCGGGGGATACTAAGTCCTCTAACACATGATGGGCAATCAGTGATGATATCCCTCTTAAATGAAGCATGTGGGTTCTCCCAGAGTGAGTACCAAAAGACTAGGGAGGTAATTTCTATAATATGATATATATATCTGTCATGCAGCGAAGGTACGGAGAATGAAAAGAAGATCCTCTAACAACAGCAATGACCACGAGAGCAAGCAAAGTTCCACAATGACTGTGGTGAATCTGTCCAATAGAATATTGACTAAGGAGGAAGAAAGTCTCCTTGCCCTAGGACTATCTTTCTGTCCTACCAATAATTTTGATTATGTACAGACCTGGATTGATCTTTTTAATTTTATAAGAAAACTAAAATTGAAAAAATGATACAAAAACAAAGTAACGGCAGAAACTGTTTTGGAAAAAACTGATAACATCAGTAAACTATGTATTTCAGACGTAGATTTGTTACACACACTATCTGTGTTAGATGATGATACTAAGGCGCATGATGATCCATTTGTACATTTAGTGAATCTGGGTATAGAGACAGATTTGCCATGTCCCAGCCCATTCAGACCTAAATCTATCTTTTTGCCAGCTGTTCAGAGTGAGGCTATTTAAGTATTTGAAAAAGATATGATAAATCAATTTAAGAAAATGAGATATGGTTCTAGAAATGTCAAATATGAGAATCTTACTATGAAACAAAAAATGGCTCTGGACAGTCTAAAGAAGGACACTAGTGTTGTCATCCGTGAGTCTGATAAGGGGGGCAATGTAGTCGTCCTGAGTAAAATTCAGTATTTAGGTGAAGGAGTACGTCAGTTGAGTGATCCTAATTGTTATATTTATGCCTATCCGGTTGAGTTGAAAATGTTCATTTTACAATACCATGGGAAACTGGCTGATTAGAGAGACAGGGGCTTATTGGAATGGGAGGAATACCTTTTTTTTTTAAATGTGATCATCCAAAAATCCCGGTGTTGCACCTTTTGCCTAAACTGCATAAAGACAAACAAAATCCTCCTGGCAGACCAATTGTGTCAGCAATGGACTCATTACTTGAGAACACCTCAAGATATATAGATTTTTTTCTCAGGCCTTTTGTGGAATGTTTACCTTCCTATGTAAAGGATACTACACAATTTGTAAGGATGATGGATGGCCTGGGTTGGGAGGAAGATTTTCTATTTCTGACATTGAATGTCACGAGACTGTATACTTGCATCCAACATGAATTGGGCCTTAAAGCAGTCTGACATTACTTAAGAGCAAGATCCTTATTGTATCTTATGCACACTGAAATGATCTGCAACATGATTTGGTACTGCCTTACAAATAACTTCTTTCTATTTGATGACCAATATATAAGCAGGTCCAGGGGACTGCGATGGGTACATGTTTTGCTCCTAGTTACGCAAACCTATATATGGGCTGGTGGGAGGAACAAGTGTCTTCTAATATAGCCAACTATGAGGACAATGTGGTGCTATGGTGCCGGTATATAGACAATATTTTCATCATCTGGAATGGTGATATGGAATCGGCACTCAATTTTGTGGCGACCTTGAATGACAATCAATATAATCTTAAGCTGAGTGAGCAGCACAGTAATACATCCATTCAGTTCTTAGATGTTTAAGTGAATGTCAAAAACAGCTTGGTACACACTAGGCTATATAGGAAGACATCAGAAATATGGTTGTCTGTGATATATGACATTTGGAATGGTACATAAGGTAGAAACAAATATAGATGTACTCATGAGTATCCTTCTGAATGTATTATGCTCTATATAGCCTTTACAAGATGGCACCCACCGTTTCAATCTGATGTATGTATGTACTGTGGAGTAAGTCCTTTCTTTATGTTTATGTATTTGTACTTATACTTGGTGTATGTGGTATTCCCCCATCCGTGAACAAGGCTACGGCTGAAACGCGTTGGGAGGAAGATAATTTTTGCCAATATATTTTGCAACTGTCCATTTTGAGTCTTGATTTTTCTGTTCCATTGGGTGAGAAAATACTTGAAGGTATATATTTATATATATCTATATATATATATATATATATATATATATCTCAATATATATCTCAATATATATATATATATATATATATATATATATATATATATTTTTATATATATATATATATGTATATGTGTATATATATATATATATATATATATATATATATATATATATATGTATTTGACCCCAAGCTCCTGGTGCGATTTAAAGGTTGAACATGCGGGTGGGACACCCAGGAGCCCCCTAAGCACTCAGTTTTGTTCTCCCTGAAGGGAACTGTTATTGGAATAACCTCATATAGCCGACCCATAGGTGAGAATAGGGAGACACTTTCTTCTCTACGCCTCCGGGAGGAAAACCACATTTTGTTACCAATGTGGGAGGCTAAGTAAGATGTACTCTGCTAAGCTCACACATCTCTGGCACACTTTGGGAGTTCAGGGTCCCCAATTACCTCTTGCTTCAAAAACAGCGCTCAAATATAAAAAAAATCCTGAATGTTAGCAGCAGGGTGACCTTGCAGATGTACTTCATGCATCTTGTGAGGTGTAGGGCCGCAAGACATAATAACAGTTTTGATTTGGTTGGTGACAACACTGAGTGACCCCATAAAAATAACAAACTCCTGAAACAGGATGCTTATCGCATTAGGAGTTCTGGAGAGTAATTCTGCATTGCCCACATAAAGTAAGACTGGAACCTTTTGTATTACCAATTAAGGGGGCATCCAAAACCTTTTCAGACAGAGCCGTGCCTCCCCATTGACATACAAGAGAAACAGTATCTGGTTCAGGACAGAGCCTTGGTGCAAAAATTCCACTAGGTTGCCATCCACCCCTAGGTTCATCAGGATCTTACCACCCTGTCAAAGGCGTAAGACAGTTCAATAAAGGGCAGGCAGATGGAGCCCTGCTTAGCAACTGTATATTTGGTAATCAGTATATGCAAATTTCTGACATTGCCCCACTGTGCCAATCCCCTCCCGAAACCCATAGTGCACCATCAATAGTGTGTCCGTCTCCCTGACCCAAGTTGAGAGGCGCTTCAAAACAGCTCTCCCTGCCAGCTTCACTGTTGACTCTAGCAGGGATATCAAAGGATTGCAACCTGGTGATTGAGTGTTGCCCTTTTTAAAGATTGACACAATGATGGCAGTGTGCCAAGATGCTGGGAATCCTGAATTTATGGTGGCATTAAAACAGTTGCACAGAAAGGGCACTCACAGTTCAGAGAGGGATTTATATATGCACATGGGCACCCCATCTTGTCCTGGAACCTTGTTTGATGAGCTCTTAATGATAGCCTCCATGATTTTGCGTCTTCCAGGCGATGATTCTCCATATGGCTTGCTTCTGATGGATACAATAGACGAATGAAGAGATAATAAATGCATAATTTAGGGTATCTGTTTGGTCCACGCATATTTTGTAGACACCTAGCACAAACATTTGTGAATTGTTAGCACACTACATGTCGGCACACTACATGAAGAAATTTCAGATGCTGATAATTACAGGGATGTACATATAAACTTTTTTAGCTACTGCTGACTTTCCACAACCCTGGTCATGACCTATGCTGACTAAGCCAGCCCACTAACATCATGTATCCCAGGGCCAACCAATGTGTACTGTGATGTGAGCCACTATGAAACACAGCACACCATTGTGACCTTCTGAAGAGTATACTACTTGTCGATGATGTCCAGGCACATTGACTTGTTTCGTACTGTCCATACAGACTACTGTCATAGTATGAACTACACCCTAAGACTTAGGTAACAATGAAAGGGCTGGCATGAGTGTCACTGAGAACTCCCTCTCTGTGAATGTGTGGTCATGTGGTCTACTGAATGGAATCTCATGCTACATCTGATTTGTGTGGTATGTGCTGGTGTCAAAGGACACACCTTTTACCATATGTGGTACTCTTACAGAGATGACATTCAACATATCAAGGTCTGATTGGTTGAATGTAACAAAGCTAGTGATTCACATCTAATGATCTCTCCGGAATTAACTATCTGCACTGTATGTTTGTCACATGTGTAATAGGGCAGTACAGTGCAAACATGACTTGGGAAAAGTGACAACAGACCTGTGAAAGTGAGTGGCCTGTCAGTAGTGAGTTTCAAACATTGACAATGTGGGTCAATTAAAAGATTGTAGCAGGTCAGAGGGCTACCTCAGTCACCATTCAAAATTTAGTCAATGTAAAAACATTCAGGCCTACTGTTGGTTCAGAAGACTCATTCCAAGGATCTGCACGTCTACAGGGAGATTACCTAGTGCATCTGTAGTATTGCCACAGTAACTCTGCTTCAGCCTGGGCTATAGCTCCTAATGGGAAAACCTTTGAGAGGCCTTGCTCTCTGCAGGCTGAGCATACTGAACCAACAGAAACATCACATTTCCATCACTTCAATGCATTCCAGTACATCTTGTGGCCATCTTATATGTGAGATCAAGATCGTGTGGCACTCTGAAGGAGTCAGTGAGGTTTATCTAGCTCTAGCTCTCAGACAACAGTTTGCCAAGGCTTGATCTAGGCTGAGTGATATGTGTGACGGGGCACATTGCTAACATCCTCCTCATCTGCTTCTAACAGTTTAAATAACGGCTCATGCTGTAATGCAAATATATTTATTTTCTCACCTATTATCATCTGATCCTCAAATATATAATTGTTACCCTGAGATGTTTATTTTCATAGACATGTGAAAGCAACAGAAAGTGGATCTAGGGCTTATCACGCATCACAAAACACAATGTTCATTTGAAGTACACAAAGTAGAGGTCTCCGCAATCTATGACATGTACATCGTATGTATGGACCACAAAACGCAACTGCAGTCATCCAAAAAAATATCTGGGACTCAGAGGCACATTGTAGCTTGTGAGAAAGGAATGGATGGTGTTGAACATAGTGAAATGTGTATATGAGGTACTTACCTGTTCCTCTGGTGAGCCAAAAAGCTTGGCCTGGCATGATTGCTCTCAGAGGCAGCAGTTAGTGGTCACAAATGCCAAGTAACTGCTGTGCACTGTACACGGCCAGTGACAGTATTTTGGGAGGACAAAACGTACTTTTCTATATCAAGGAGCACATGAGGATCTTATAGGTGTATAATGTCAAAATATATGTCGTAGACACATGTGTAGACAACAGTGGTAATTATAGGTGGATCTTGGGGAGTAGACATTTGTAATGTGTAATGTGTGTAATGGTTTTTCAGCCAGTAATATTCTGTCACATTACTTTTATCTTACTCATCACATATGTTGCTCTGGACACTGTGACTGATGCACCTATTTATTTGATTCCACACATAGGTACCTGGTAGAAGAAAGAGATGACAACCTGCAGTGTACCGTCCATTTCCAGACCTTCAGTCCATGGAAGAAAGTGATTTAATTAAGAAGTTTCTTCTGAATAGTCAAACTATACAAGATTTATGTTGTCAGTTGGAGCCAGATCTCATGCCTCAAAACACTAATCCAACTTTTATGCCTCCCATTGTGAGACTCATGACAATATTATACTTTCTGGCCACAGGGTCCTTTCAATAGACAGTGGCTATATCTGACGGTATGTCACAACTTATGTTTAGTTGTGTTTTAAAAGATGTTCTGTCAGCAATGATGGAACATATTGACAGCTATATTAGGCTCCCCAGATGTGAGGATTTAGAGACTATGAAGGCTGGAATCTATGGATTTGGTCTCCCCCCCACATGTGGTGGGAGCCATTGATGGCCCCAATATTGCATTAGTGCCACCACATTCCAGTGGAAAAAATCTATCAAAACAGGAAGCACTTCCATTCTATCAACATGCGAGTTGTCTGCTTGCCATATTTCAAAAGTCTGTGCCCAGTTCACACGTCCACCCCATGATTCTTTTGTAACGAGAAACAGCATCATACCACAGCTGATGTCACCTCTGCAACCATATCTACACCCTTTGTTTTTCTGCTTGTTTAGATACCTGACCATGGCATCTTCATTTGGACATTTCAGAGTTATGATATTGGAAGGTATATGATACTGTTGGGACATTTAGAGTGGGTGTGGATTGTTCCTGTGAATTTATGTCACAGACCTTAGGTGTACAAGGCATCTGCCAAAACAGCTTGCACAGTGATAGGATGGAAGCTAAGGAAATTCCCTTGGACTTGTCCTTGTCCTGTGGTGGCCAGGATGCATTATGACATAGGAAACAAGTGAATATAGGCAAGAACACAAGGCACAAGTAGTTTACCCTCTTTTTTTGAGTTACAGAAATACAGAAACAGGGCCTCATGGTAGTTGTAGTCATGTCACTTTCTAATTCCCAACACCAGACAAATGGCAAACTCCATGATGAGTGAACATCAGTTGTGACATGGGAAACAAGTGAATACAAGCAAGAGCATAATTGCCTCTTGTTTTGAGTTACAT
The DNA here is from genome assembly GCF_031143425.1 of Pleurodeles waltl. Lineage (NCBI taxonomy): Eukaryota > Metazoa > Chordata > Amphibia > Caudata > Salamandridae > Pleurodeles > Pleurodeles waltl. The sequence goes on from NC_090445.1 coordinate 1,009,864,048, forward strand.
AAACAGGGCCTTGTGGTAGTTGTAGTCATGTCACTTCGTAACTCCCAAATGCTAAACAAATGATTAACTCCATGATGAGTGAACATCAGTTGGGACGTGGCTAACAGACGTCTTTGTGCAAGTGTACAATGGTCTCTTGTTTTGAGTTACAGAAACAGGGCCTCATGATAGTTGTAGTCGTATCACTCACGCTGCTTCCCAACACTTGACAAATGTTTAGTCTGACATACCTGTTGCCACACTGCAGTTAGGTTGGACCATACATGTACATGTTGAAACATACCATGGGTCATGGGATGATATTTTGATATTAAAACAATTGCAGACCCCATTCCAACATATGGCATGTCATTGAGATTGATACATGTGATGTTATATACGACAATACACATTGACAATCTACTATCTCTGAAACTTTGGATATTGCATGTTTGAAAAGTAGATAAACAACAAAATGGCAAAAGCTGAGATGTGAGCATACATGACATTGAAGGTTTGTGACAGTTTTTGTGGTGTGCCTTACCAGACTGTGCTCCTCCAGCTATTCCTGTCAAGTCCTCAGAATGCAGGGTGGCCAAGACCTTCTCTTCCGAGGGAAAGGGTTGTAATGAGGCACTGGGAGGACCCACACTAGTCTTCTGGGACTTCATGTGTTGCCTGGAGGCCAGGGAATGAACCTTCCCCCTCAGGTCATTCCACCTCTTCCTAATATCTTCCTTTGTGCGAAAGGTGGTGCCTACAGCATTCACCCTGTTGACTGTCCTTTGTCACATCTCCATTTTCCTACTGAGAGGAGTATGTTGGACTTGGTATCCAAACAATTGTGTCCTACTCTTATGTTTTCATCCACCATGACTCTCAACTCATTCTCTAAAAAATGTGGATTTTTGGGCCGGGACAGTGCTGTAAATTAAAGTGGGTGACAGTGACTAACTAAACAAAACAAGTGATTTTGGGGGAAAAAAATAGTAGAAGTGTGTAAAAGGTTTTAAATGGGGATAAGGGCTGCCTTATGTAAAATGATGTGTGTTCTCTGTCTTGCCGTGCTGCAGTGGACAGGCAAACCTTCACGGTCTGGGATAGGGTTTGTTTTGTAGTGTGATTTGCAGATGTGTCCACTTGGCCAATGGATGTCAGCTGTGTTGTTTTGAATCCAGCCAATAGGCACTTTTCTCATGCTTTGCTGACAGTGTACCGCAACGGCTGACTACCATCAGCTGACCGCCTCAAGGGGGCCACCATGTCAACTGTGTTTTTGTAATAGGCTGAGTGGCTGCCCGCGGCCATGACGGCAACAGAGTATGCACCGCTAACATTGCTGCCCACTGCGTCTCTTGAGGACAGCAAGATGTTGACGTGGTCGGTGATACAACCTGCATACCTCATAATACGGCGGGCAGGAGGCCACTGGGGAAGATGTCTTCTTGAGGATTCACCCCAGAGGACTAACGATCCGACCGCAAAACTCATAATAGGTCTCTTAGACACAATTGTAGTGACATTGTGGAAATTCAGAAAGTGCAGGATTAATTAGCAGATAGTTTCTCACAAAGAGGATATAGTCATGAAGTAATTCAGCCTGGTAGACTTAAGGCTAACATCAAAAATGGAGAGGATCTGTTATTCTCTAGAAAATGTAAATCCCAAAGTTTATACCAGGAGTTTAGGATGATTACAGCATTCAGCCAAGGACATGGGGCAATTAGGAAAGCATTGGCATCCTATTAAAAGTGATCCAATAATTGGAAGCAGGGCACACAACAGGCCTCTAATGACCTTCAAAAGGGCTAAATCCATTAGGCAAGATTTTGTTAACAGTAGTCCTGAAGTTTAAGGACAGATCTCCTGATTATCATGTGGCTGTGGTTTCAGAAAATGCCTTAAATGCAAGGCGTGCAAATATGGAATATATAAGCCTGAGGTTATGTCACCCTGAACCAAGTCCCTTCTCATAATTTCCGGGGCATTTCACTCTAAAAGTGAATTTGTTATGTACATTTTGTCACACTCCTGTTCCAAATTCTGCATGGGGAGTGTAACTCTGAAGGTGCCCTGGAGAGTCTTACAGCAGGTGAAAGCAATAAAACACAAAGATCATAGCTACCCAGTTGCTTGCTATTTTAAGGGAGTGCATATTAGCAATGACCGCAAGCTTAGTTTTTTATTGTTGACTCTGTACCAAAGAATATAAGAGGGGCCAAAAGAGAGACTCTATTGTGGAGATTGGATTCCTGATACATATTAGAGATAAGCACTAGGGCTTGAACATAAAAGAGGAACTCTAATCCAATAAATAACCTCTGACTAAACCTTCACTATCAGAGTTTGATTATTTTTCATAGATCAGATTTCTCAACTTTCTTATTTTTATTATTATTAAGTAGACATGTGTGGTGGATTTAGTATAGTATACCCAATCAGTGACCACTTGAGCATGATCTTCATGTTTCACTGCAATGGCATTTAACATAATTGATTTAGATTTGTAGAATTATACTCAGGATTACAATGTAGAATGTATGTATACAATTTAAATATTCAATATGCAATTGATTGTATCAGGTTTTAATGCTTGCAACAAACGTATTGAATTTTGAATGAAATTGATTACCACGTCATATTTAGTGTGGTTTATTACAATTGATTTTTGTGGCTTCAATAAATTAATGCATTTGATGTATTTAATGTGCCATTAATAATTTAGAGTGGACGGCACTCCATTATTTAATTTGTTTGTGGCAAAATGCAATTAATTTTTATAAGGCACTGGAGTTTTGAATTATATCATTGGTATTTAATTTCAATCAATTTGTGGCTGTCAGGGCTTTTAAATTAACACAACGTTCAAGAACTTTGGTGATAATGGTGAGCAATTTTGTACATAGTGTTTCATCTGTTTCTATATAGGAAGATGATTTATATAAGTACGGCATCTAACATGGCACTCTGACATGTGGCCAAGGTTGTTGTATTGGCTGAAATGCATTATGACAATTATCAATAAATGAATTATGCATTAATCCATGCAGTGATAGTGATATTTTTCTTTGATTTGGCCTTGCAACATAATACATAAATATATACATATCGTCAAAAACCCTCACACTTTGTTGCCCCTTCACTGTCCCTCATGCTGCCGGTGCGTGGTGGGAACATGAGGCATCCCAGACATATCTAAAAAAATAATGCTTGTGTCACAACATGCAAAGACGCACACTCAGGATGCTGTGCAAGCAAGTCTTTATTGTCGTTGATCGCAAAATTCAGCCGCAGTTTAGCCTTGATTACAGGTTGGGGGCCATAATTTAATTCATTGCTTATAAACAGTACATCAACAATGCCTCAACAGTACACAGTAAATTGTCCAAAGAAGTATTTTGATGCAGCAACGGTTCATAATAAACAATGAATATCAGCATAATTAGTCATGTTGATTACCAATGTTTCACATACATATGTCCTTGTAACATTTATGAATCATTCATTTTTCTGTTTTCATAACCATATCCTGACGATTGTCTAAAGAGTTACTATATTATATAATAATGATATTTAGAGCGGAGCTCAAAGGCATGGGAAGCCAGTCATTGCATCATAGGGAATAGATTGGCTTTGGCAATAACCCAATATACCAAAATTGGATTGCATTACTGCATGTGATGCACCAAATTTATAAAACAAAACAGAATGTGATGAAGAAAAAACTTCCAAAGTTAGGAGGAAAAGCAGGCTTCATGAGAATCTAAACCTTGAGTTCAAGAGATTCCCAAAATGTTGGTGATTCCATGTGTGTATGGATAAACACAAAATAATTGTAAATAATCATGATTTATTACACCAAGGAAAGTCTTAAATAAAGCCCACATGGGCAAAGTGTATATAACAAAAGCATCATATGTTAAGCCCTATTGGGTAATGCTTAGCTTTCTTTGGATTCTTGTCTTTCTTTCTTGAGTCTCTGAAATCCCAATCAGTTCCCCAGATATCCATATAAAATGACATCATCTGTTAAAACACTTGAATAGAAACATTGTACAAATGTGAATATCACATGACCAGCCAAACAAGCTTGAAATAATATAAGGCAACTTGATTTTAACTTGTTCCTAGGTGTACACTCACTTCCTCTTAAGTAATGAAGCCTTGCAGTCCCTTAGTTTCCAGCTCCACTATCCATCTCGATTCAGCTCTCCTAAGCAACAGCTCTCTGTTGCCTCGCTGTTGTCTCTCTTTGAAGCCTAAACCCTGTCAAATGCATAGAAACTTAATACTTCTGTGGTACTTCAGATAGTGAATATGGGAATTTCCCACTTTTGGTTGGCTCTAATATGTTTCAGCACCCTCTTCTTTACTGGGTGGATAGTGCTATCCATGCATTGTTTCTCACGTGAGCATACCAAGATGTATTGACATGATCCGAAGTGCAGGTGAATACTTTTTTGATGAACTTTATCGGCCCTGCAGCTGTCTCAAAATCCTTTCTCTCACTACTGAACCTATCTGCTTTGATATTCCTACACTGAATAACTCCTTTCCTCTGAGATATAATCTCCCTTGTTTTACTTGCTATATAGTTCCTACTCAACCTGTCTCTCACTGAGCCACTCTTCTCAAATGTAATCTTGAGACCATCTCAGAGTATATCTGTGATAACTGGACTAGTCTGTAAGATTGGCCAAAGTTGTCTAAATATCCTACAGATATAATTAGCTCATGTGTTGTAAGTTGTAATGAATCTTATCTCATTATTTCCTTTAAGCTCTCCCATTGTATTCAAGAGGATACTGCTCACTTTGAATACTGCATGATCTAGTCCCATCTTCAAATATCCTTTTTCTTGAAACTAGATATCATTATTTGTTGTTCTTTCTCAATTCATTCCTCAGTATTATAGTTCCTATTGTCCCTTATGAGTTACCCATATGGTATATTCTGTATCAGGTTCTAGAGGTGTACACTATTGGCCTGTAGTAAGCTGTTTCCCGCTGTGAGTTTTTAAAAGTAAAGTATCAAGATCCCCTCATCACAAAATCACAGACTTCAACTGTGGTGTCTAGAAATTCCACATTTATGTTGTTAATACCCCCCACAAATTGTAAATTTGATTAATTTTCATATAGAGGCTTAATTAAGTCCTCAGCCAGATCATATGGACTGTTTCAGGTACCAACACATCATCTATGAACCTCACTTTCAATTCCACATATTCAAGGAACATATCGTTCACTCTGAAGACCTGCTCCTCCGTCCAGCCCATCAATAGGTTGGCATAGGTGGGGCAAAGCAGGTTCCAATATTATTCCCCTGTGTCTGTTTGTTAAGTTAATTATCTAACAGAAAGTATTTATGAGTGAGACAAAACAACTACATCTTTAATAGCATTTCATTAGGAAGGAGATGAAGGAGTGACTTTGCCCTTTTAAAGTGTCTGCAGGCTCCATTGCCTTACTCATGCTTAATGCTAGTATACAAATTTCTCACATCTAAAGTTATGGAGAGAAAGTCATTCTCCCACACAGGACCTCCAACGTGGGTTAAAAAGTCCAGCATATTTTGATATAAGAGGTAACTGTGTACACAAATGGCCATAGGAAGATGTCAAAGCATTTGGAGGTGTTTTCTAAGAGACTACCAAAAGTAGATACTATTGTGGTCTCCCCAGAGAGGGTACAGGGTCGTTGTGTATTTTATGTAGTAAATATAAAATGAGAATCCTAGTATGTTCACACCTTAGGAACTGAAATTCTTCCCATTCTGACAGCCCTTCTCCCGCTAGTCCACCAGTAACTTAACAAATTGTTTGCTGGTAGAAATAACCTAATTTCTATGCTCTGTCACACAGTAATATGTATCACACAGATGTCTCTTTCCTTCATCTAAATGCATAATTATCATTAAGATCAATATGTTACCATTTGGATTTCCTGCATTTGCTTCTTCTTTTTTGCCTCCACATGTGTCTTTCTGACTCACCATCTTGATGCTCCCATTGTTTTTTATCTCTATCTCCTTGCCCCCTACTAATGCTGAGCAGGCGGAACTCATATAAAAAACTACTCTATGCAGTACCAGCGCTGCTCACACTTGTGGTACTGCCCTCTGTGTGTCACTATCTATGAGTTCCTTCCAAAGTCTATTCGCCTGTTATCTTTAAAATATTTTTAATTATTTTTTACTGAAAAACAGACTAGAATAATTTTCCAGGTGTTTCACCTAGGGAGATTTATATTTTGGTGGAAAGATCTCCCACTATGTGTGCAAAGTGATAGAGATAAAATGTTACTAATACATTAGTGGCATAGAAGTTAGCATATGTGATTTACTAGTTTCATTTAAAAGCCTTAGAGAGAAATTGACATGGAATGTAAAAATGTGCACGTTTGAATCATGGTGGGCATTGTGATCTCCATTCATCTTGGACATCACATTTTGTCATGAAAGATGTTGTTCGTTTATATTCGAGTTAAATACTGACATGAATAAATATTAAAAGTATTATTTTTAGAGACATGGTACAGATGAAGAATATATTTTGAGTATTAAACGAGCATGAATTAATCATGCTTATGTTGATTTAAAAACATGAGTTACATGAGTGCAGAAAATAAATGCATGTTTAAACTGTTCTAATAGTATGCATAAGTAATGATTGTAATTAAATAATTTTCTTTGCATATTTGATTTAAATTGTGAGGTGTGCATTAGGATTTATATGTCTTAATTTCCTTGAAATGCGTATTTTGGTTTTCTTATCTAGAATAGGCCTGAAGATTGATTATACAGCAGTAGAAGAAAATACCTAAATCACTTTGAACTGTATTAATTCCTAGGTTGCTGATGTGTTGGTGAATTTCCTATTGTATTAAAGACAGATTTTTTTTTACTAGTAACACATCTAACAGTATTTACTCTACATCCTGTGCACCCTAGGAAAGAATTTCAAAGTTTCAATTGATAAACAAGTGTTATCTTTTGGAGGAACTGTATGAATTCATCAAGATGTATTTGCACATTCGCTGAGACAATCCAGAATAGTTGAAAATTTGATGTTGTCAATGATTTTCCATTTGATATTGATTAGTTTGTGCAAAATGAGCCCACATGAAGGACAAATCAGAAACTTGTGGACATTTCTAATTATGGAGAAACCTTTGGAACTTTTCAGTCAGTCGGAGTTAGTCAGTCAGTCATGGAGTCAGCTGAGTTTTGCTTCTGTCCCCTTCACGTAATCCGGCTTTCTCTTCTCTTGAATCCCTATGACCCTTAGATGTCTTCTGAAGAATTAAATTCATACTTCCCATTACTCCATTTGTTTATGCTGTTCTGTTCTAATATGTCCTATACATTCTGAACTGCTGACCAACCATATGTGCAGCTCATGTTCTGCACCACCCATGATGCTGCTGTCTACTGATGCTGAAAAGCTGTAAGCACTCTGGATCGACAAATCTTTCCTGTCTGTTGTCTCATGAGGAGAGGTACATATGTGTGTATATATATATATATATATATATATATATATATATATATAAATATTAATTTCTTTAGACGTCTGGCCAGCCTATGGTTTTCATGTATGTTTATTACTTAGTTTTGTGCACCATTTACTTTACATTGGCGTTGTGATTGTAATAAAGCTTTGAAATGTGATTGAGTTTGAAGTCTTGTTTTTGTGGTCAAATTGGTCATGGTTTTTTTAATTGTTTATGTTTCTCATGTCATTGATCTGTGTTAAATGAATCTGGTTACCACACCCCTCACTGTGTCCAAAGATACAGTTGACCTCTGTGGGCGTGTCCAGCGTTATATTTCTTTTGATATTTTATTTATAAGGTGACACATATAGGGTAACCATCTATTACCCTGAACATTGTGACTCAGATAGGAGTGAGATAATGTCCTAACAATCAACATTAACAATATCAAATCAATAAACATAATTTTCAATTTTGGAGTCAGTAATTTATACACACCATAACCTATGTGGCCATGAATCACCACACCAGTTTAATAAAGTTCAAGCGTTTATTGCCCTTTAGATTAACAATGCTAAGATCTCGTAAATCAAATGCAAGACCATATGATATAAGTACAGAAACTATACAGGCTCATCAAATTGTCGAAAGAATAATAATCTAGACAGAATATTTATCATTAAACTTTCAAGAATCACAATACAGAATAACAACAACAGATGTAAAATAGAAACAGTATGCACTTAGTTATTGCAGATGAATTGTTTATAATCAATTTATAATTAACAGTTGAATTTGAAATTTGACATCACTAACTATTACTCTAATGTGAAAAGTATGTTTGAGCTCCATGCAAAAAGAAAAAGAAGACAAAAATTAATTTGGAAAACATCTGACTATGGCGCTAACCCAAATTATTTGTTGGATTTTCTAAATAGAGAAAGCATAAAAACCTGCAGGGAAAACAAATACACATTTGGTTATACCTCTCCCTAATGGATCAGCAAATAACGTCTTCATCAGTTGAGAATCTGGTCTTCATTGGGCAATGGCATAATGGGAACAGTTCAGTAAAGTTCGGCCTTACTGCATCTGAACTGACAGAGATAAAAAGCTAAGAAACATAATACATCATTTCACTAGCTTAGAAAGAAAGGCCCATATTTATACTTTTTTAGCGCCACATTTGCACCTCTTTTTGGCGCAAAAGCAGCGCAAACTTACAAAATACAATTATATTTTGTAAGTTTGTGCCGCTTTTGCGTAAAAAAAAGACGCAAATGCAGCGCTAAAAAAGTAGAAATACAGGCCAAATAATCTAAATTTACATAATCTAAACTCTGCTACAGTATATTAAAAACCCTGGAAAGCAACTAGCTAAGTGCCTATTAGTCAGACTATGGGGTGTTTTAGTGTTCAACCAATAAACTTTGTTTTGCGCTCCAGAAGTATCATTCTTCATTTTCTGCACCCACAATTGGCTCATCTTCTCTCGCTCCTGGTCTCCAGTTTCCTCTAAATAATTACAGTTAAGAAATATAGAAAAACATAACATGAACTTCCTGCCAGAAACTAAAACTCGATGGAAAACAAATATTGTAACATGAAACACAACATTGAGCACGGAAGCCTATTGTTTAGTTTGTATGTTATAATCTCATCTCAGGAAACAAATGCTACAAGCAAAGAACATAGGGGGTCATTCCGACCCCGGCGGTCAAGGACCGCCGGGGCCGGGGATGCGGGAGCACCGCCAACAGGCTGGCGGTGCCCCACAGGGCATTCTGACCACGGCGGTTTGGCCGCGGTCAGAACAGGAAAACCGGCGGTCTCCCGCCGGTTTTCCGATGCCCTCAGGAATCCTCCATGGCGGCGCAGCTTGCTGCGCCGCCATGGGGATTCCGACACCCCATACCGCCATCCTGTTCCTGGCGGTTCGCCCGCCAGGAACAGGATGGCCAGCCCAGCAGGAAAGCCAGAATGGCCTCCGCGGTCTTTTGACCGCGGAGCGGCCATATGGCGGTTCCCTCCAGGCGGGCGGCTCCCGCCGCCCGCCGGGGTCTGAATGACCCCCATAATGTTTCCACAGTGTGCAAGTCACACAGGCTATCTGAAGAAACATTATTTTACAGAGTTAACACTCTTCTAAACATTGACTCTGAAAAATTACTAAAACGTGATGCCTTTTACACTAATGCTAAAATATTAAAGAATAAAACATTTCATGATATTTAAACTATTAATCATTTTAGTACATATTAATACTCATGTTTTCAGAACATTTAATTATTATTAAGCAAAACACATTTTCATAAGACATTATGGCATTCATTATGACCCTGGCGGATGGGGGAGAAGTGGCGGTAAAACCGCCAACAGGCCAGCAGAAAAAAATGGAATTATGACTATGGCGGTTACTGCCATGGTCATCCGCCACTTCTCCACTCTGACCGCCATGGCGGTGACGACCGCTGGGCTGAAGACTTCGGTCTCCAGCCCAGCGGCCGTCACCAGACCGCCGGCGGTATCAGGACCCTGCATACCGCCATGGATTTCTCGTGGTTTGGAACCGCTACGAAATCCATGACGGTAGGCACTATCAGTGCCAGGGAATCCCTTCCCTGGCACTGATAGGGGTGTCCCCCGCCCGAGTCCTCCCCCCGCACCCCCACCCCCCTGCTGCCCCCCAAAGGTGCCAGGACCCACCTCCCCACCCCTACCCCCAACATGCACAGACACCCCCCCTCTCCACCCCTACCCCCAACATGCACAGACACACACCCCTACACGCACACATACACTACAATACCCGCACACATACAAACAGATATGCACACAGACCGACCTGCACACATTTCCCATACACACAACACACCCCACGCATGCATACACGCACTCACACACCTCCTCTACAACCTCACACGCACACCCCCATGCACGCACACAACAGCCCCGTCCCCTAACAGACGATCAACTTACCTTGTCCGTTGATCCTCCGGGAGGGGATAGGATCCATGGGGGCTACTCCGCCACCAGCTCCCCATCACCAGAACACCGCCACACCGTATCATGGAACATGATTCGGTGGGCAGTGTTCTGATGACGGGGCAGTGGAGGTGGAGCAGCCTCCACTTCCCTGCCGACCGCCAGTATAGCTGCTGGCAGCTCTCTGTCCGAAAAAGGACAGAGGGCTGCCAGCAGTCATAATACGCCATGCGGAAAACCGCCTACACTGGTGGTCTTCAGCACGGCGGTACCTCGGCGGTCGTTGAAAAAGACTGCAGAGGTCGAAATGAGGGCCTATATTTTCATGTTAATTTACATTGTTTATGTTGTCCACCATATCAGCTACAAGTTTTTTATTTTAAATACATGATTTCGGTTAGGCCTTTTAATACACATTATTTCATTATGTTTTAGTGACAACATTTTTATGAATAATGTTTGCACTCTAACACCTCTAGTGTAGGTGGGACAAGTTGTGGCATCTCACCAGGGTGCATGCGGTTTCTGAACATTATGAGGGATGAAGACCTCCGCGTGTGCTCCAGAAAAAGTTATAAGCAATAACTTTAAAATAGTAAAAACCTGTTGTAGGAGACTCTGCCACCTAATTAATTGGAGTTGGCTGAGGCATACACATCTACACTTAAATGTAAATCTAAACTCCAAAATGATGAATACCAAAAAGGTGTGCAGTGTCACCTAAATATGCCCTATATTAATATGCCTATGTGTGCTGAGAATGTTAGTTGACAAATATGAAGCTAGCTATAAAGTTAATTCTAATAATTAACAAATGTTAGCCCTTTTTTGGCATGCACACTCACTGTGGGGACTACATGGTGCGAGAAACACTTTACAGTTTTGAAGACACAGTTTCATTTTTTATGCATTTGTCTGATCCTTATGATAGGAAGCTTCACCACTACTTCTGTTATCATATTGATTTCACTGAAGTTCGTAGATATGGTACATTTATTTTTAAAGCACAGTGTACACCAAAGCTTCTTGGCCCTGAGAGTAAAAACATATCAGACTGTAAGGTGCAAAGACCGAGCGAGACTTCATAATTGAAAGTAATTTTTTAGCAAATGTATAAAAAGATAATCGGACTGTTTTTTGAGGAGGGTAGGAAACATCTAATTCCACTGCCTGGCCTCTGCCACAAAAATGTGTGGTCACAAAAAGTAGCAGTGCATATTCCAACAAAGGCTAAAAGATCCAAACCTATGGGTCAGGAGATGCATAGCAATTTTTTTCAGAGGAAATCTAGGGGTTTGGCATAAATTGCTCTGTGATCGGTTGACTTGGCCTTAAATGTGATACTTGATTAAAAGGGGAGCCAGTGCAAGAATTTTAACACAGGAGTAATGTGAGTTCTTTGAGCTGTGTTTGTAACCACATGGGTGCCATATACTGAATAATCTGGAGTCAATGGACTAGTTTTGACAGACTGCCAAGTAGATTGCATTAGCATCGTCGAGCCCAGATCAGACTGAGGCGTTTATCAGATGGAAATGAAGAGCTAGCTCAAAAAATCACAAGATCTATATTAAAATTCTAAGCTGCCATAAACAGGTTTGGGCTACTCTAGTTTATTGTAGTTCTAATTAGGGGGAATTGTGCATCAAACCCGCCAAATTACAAATCACTATGGCCAGGACTGCAGGAGAGCCCATGATTTTGGTCAACATGTTGGTTCCCAGGTAACTGTGGATTGAGACACTAAAATGATTTATGTCTTTGGTGTACACAACATTGACAGAAATGTGAGGAGCTAGTGCCTAGCCTCAACTGATGCTTCTCTTCAGGGTATATAATGCCAAATATTAGCTGTGTGTCATTTGTATATAGAAAAACTACCCCTCTCCTGAAGAGGAAGAGAAGCCGGGAAGAAACCTGAATGGTTGCACAAAAAAGGAAACAGTGTAGATTCTTGCATGACCCCCCATGTCAGAGGCTTTATTTGTGATTAGAGAGGCGATAGCACTACCTGTTGACTTCCACCTATTTGTAACAATTTAATTAATTGGAGAACCGTACCTCGAAAACCAGTTTCTTCCGAGGTAGAGTAGAATGCTATGACTGTGGGATCAAAGCTGCCAACAGGTCTAACATTTTCAGCATACGAATTTCCACTGTGTCAGCAATTTTCAGATCAATATGACCTGAGGAAAAAGCTTCTTGCTGTCCTTTGAAGGGGTGTCACTTTCTGAGAACTGCTGCAATTGAACTAAAACAAGTTTTCTAATACTTTACTTAAATGGGGAAAAAGTCAGAGAAGCTAACAATCACCCAGGCAAGAGAAATCAAGTGTGGATTTTTGAAGCAAAGTCGTCACAATCGTCAATTTCCAAAGAAAGGAGTAAATGTCATGAGAAAGAGAAATACATGGATTGTTTCTCAACATGATGGTCAACTACTGTAAGTGGTTAACTTGTGTATTTAAAATTACCATTTTGTCTGTCAGTGTACATCAATGGATGTGTGATATCCTAAACATTGTAAAATAGAGCCTTAACTGAACAACACTTTAAATAAATTGCTTACATATTTATTCTTTCAAACAAGGCTTGCCGCCTTTTCTGTTCCTAAGCTTCCAACTGGGCATGAAGGGTTGCCAGGCTTAAGACTTATTCTGGGATGCTGCATATGTGGCTCTAAGGATATCCTACCATATTGTGTGATTTTATGCATGCCTAACAAAGGGGATCGTCCCAGTGTGTGTAGTACTTCTCCCATGTACATTTGTGATATCCACTGCATTGCAACGTGTTGTGATGTTCTTCCTTATCTGGGCTTTCTCTGCATTACTCACCTGGATGTCAGATCCACATATTTCTCAGGAATATGTTGGAGGACACCTTTTGAAATAATCTGCAATTCCTCTTCAGAAAAGATAGTGGGCCTCTCTTTGCATTCCTTATCCTTTTGGGAGAATACTGGAGAAAAGGAGCAGCAGAATAGACGGTGAGTATGTTGTGGTAAATGGATGGCTCAGGAACTAACTACCTCCAAAAGCACACTCTAGGATGGCTTCTGCGTGCTGTGATGTACCTCTACTGACACTGTGTGGTTGGATGTCAGACGTAGGTGGGGAGATGGAAGAGAGGGCATTTGCAGCATGACCTGCATCAAAGATGTACAGTATTTTTTTACATTTTAGTTTCGCTGCAAAAGCTGCAGGCAGTCTGTACATGAATACACACAATAATAGACTGTGTACAGTGATTAAAATCAGACTTCACCATGCAAACATTTACAGCATTATACTTCACCACACACATACAGCAATAGACTTTACAGCACATTTTAATGTAACGAATTGCATATTACCTTAACTACGCAAGCTTTCACCACGTAAATAATATTTACAACATGTATAACTAAATTAGTTAATTAACCATTCTGAAGTGACAAAAAAAGTGTGAAGAAGAAATTATTACAGTATATTTTATTACTATTCGCCTAAATGGCACCCATTTTGTACCAGTGAAGTCAACATGGAATACAAAATGAATTACACAAATAACACATTTATTCCATATCAAAATAGTTACAAATTTACAAAATAACCATAATTTTCATTTGTAGACTGAAGACAACCAAACTCATAAAAAATAAACAAATATTTTTTTCTTAAATGCATAGAAATCAACAACCAAACCAAACAAAGGGTAAAAGAAATAATAACTGAGCCCAACATATTATAATTGAATATACAAACTGATTAAGATGAAGGACAAAAGAAACCTTCAACATTTAACCCCTTCGCTGCCAGGCCTTTTCCCCCTCCTGTGCCGAGCCTTTTTTTGGCTATTTGGAGCAGTTCGCGCTTAGGCCCTCATAACTTTTTGTTCACATAAGCTACCCACGCCAAATTTGCGTCCTTTTTTTCCAACATCGTAGGGATTCTACAGGTACCCAGACTTTGTGGGTTCCCCAGACGGAGGCCAAGAAATTAGCCAAAAAACAGTGAAAATTTCGTTTTTTTTAAAAAAAAATGGGCTGCAGAAGAAGGCTTGTGTTTTTTTCCCTGAAAAGGGCATCAACAAAGGGTTTGCGGTGATAAAATCACCAGCTTCCCAGCTTTCAGGAACAGGCAGATTTGAATCAGAAAACACAATTTTTCAACACAATTTTGGCATTTTACTGGGACATACCCCATTTTTACGATTTTTTGTGCTTTCAGCCTCCTTCCAGTCAGTGACAGAAATGGGCATGAAACCAACGCTGGATCCCAGAAACCGCAACATTTTTTAAAAGTAGACAAAAATCTGAATTCAGCAAGGGGTAATTTGTGTAGATCCTACAAGGGTTTCCTACAGAAAATAACAACTGAAAAAGAAAAATATTGAAATTGAGGTGAAAAAAACATCAATTTTTCTCTACAATTTGCTCTGTAACTTTTTCCAGCAATGTCAGATTTTCGAAAGCAATATACCATTACGTCTGCTGGACTCTTCTGGTTGCGGGGATATATAGGGCTTACAGGTTCATAAAGAACTCTAGGTACCCAGAGCCAATAAATGACCTGCACCCTGCAGTGGGTTTTCAATCTATGCCGGGTATACAGCAATTCATTTGCTGAAATATAAAGAGTAAAAAATAGCTATCAAGAAAACCTTTGTATTTCCAAAATGGGCAAAAGATAAGGTGTTGAGAAGCAGTGGTTATTTGCACATCTCTGAATTCCGGGGTGCCCATACTAGCATGTGAATTACAGGGCATTTCTCAAATAGATGTCTTTTTTACACTGTCTTACATTTGGAAGGAAAAAATGTAGAGAAAGACAAGGGGCAATAACACTTGTTTTGCTATTCTATGTTCCCCCAAGTCTCCCGATAAAAATGATACCTCACTTGTGTGGGTAGGCCTAGCGCCCGCGACAGGACATGCCCCAAAACACAACGTGGACACATCCAAATTTGTGAAGGAAAACAGAGGTGTTTTTTGCAAAGTGCCTACCTGTAGATTTTGGCCTCTAGCTCAGCCGCCACCTAGGGAAACCTACCAAACCTGTGCATTTCTGAAAACTAGAGACCTAGGGGAATCCAAGATGGGGTGACTTGTGTGGCTCGGACCAGGTTATGTTACCCAGAATCCTTTGCAAACCTCAAAATGTGGCTAAAAAAACACATGTTCCTCATATTTCTGTGGCAGAAAGTTCTGGAATCTGAGAGGAGCCACAAATTTCCTTCCACCCAGCGTTCCCCCACGTCTCCCGATAAAAATGATACCTCACTTGTGTGGGTAGGCCTAGCGCCCGCGACAGAAAACGCCCCAAAGCGCAACGTGGACACATCCAAATTTGTGAAGGAAAACAGAGGTGTGTTTTGCAAAGTGCCTACCTGTAGATTTTGGCTTGTAGCTCAGCCACCACCTAGGGAAACCTACCAAACCTGTGCAGTTCTGAAAACTAGAGACCTAGGGGAATCCAAGATGGGGTGACTTGTGTGGCTCGGACCAGGTTCTGTTACCCAGAATCCTTTGCAAACCTCAAAATTTGGCTAAAAAAACACATGTTCCTCACATTTCTGTGGCAGAAAGTTCTGGAATCTGAGAGGAGCCACGAATTTCCTTCCACCCAGCGTTCCCCCACGTCTCCCGATAAAAATGATACCTCACTTGTGTGGGTATGCCTAGCGCCCGCGACAGGAAACGCCCCAAAGCGCAACGTAGACACAGCCAAATTTTTTAAGGAAAACAGAGGTGTTTTTTGCAAAGTGCCTACCTGTAGATTTTGGCTTGTAGCTCAGCCGCCACCTAGGGAAACCTACCAAACCTGTGCATTTCTGAAAACTAGAGACCTAGGGGAATGCAAGATGGGGTGACTTGTGTGGCTCGGACCAGGTTCTGTTACCCAGAATCCTTTGCAAACCTCAGAATTTGGCTAAAAAAACACATGTTCCTCACAATTCTGTGGCAGAAAGTTCTGCAATCTGAGAGGAGCCACAAATTTCCTTCCACCCAGCGTTCCCCCACGTCTCCCGATAAAAATGATACCTCACTTGTGTGGGTAGGCCTAGCGCCCGCGACAGGAAACGCCCCAAAGCGCAACGTGGACACAGCCAAATTTTTGAAGGAAAACAGAGGTGTTTTTTGCAAAGTGCCTAAGTGTAGATTTTGGCCTGTAGCTCAGCTGCCACCTAGGGAAACCTACCAAACCTGTGCATTTCTGAAAACTAGAGACCTAGGGGAATCCAAGATGGGGTGACTTGTGTGGCTCAGACCAGGTTCTGTTACCCAGAATCCTTTGCAAACCTCAAAATGTGGCTAAAAAAACACATGTTCCTAACATTTCTGTGGCAGAAAGTTCTGGAATCTGAGAGGAGCCACAAATGTCCTTCCACCCAGCGTTCCCCCACGTCTCCCGATAAAAATGATACCTCACTTGTGTGGGTAGGCCTAGCGCCCGCGACAGAAAACGCCCCAAAGCGCAACGTGGACACATCCAAATTTGTGAAGGAAAACAGAGGTGTTTTTTGCAAAGTGCCAACCTGTAGATTTTGGCTTGTAGCTCAGCCGCCATCTAGGGAAACCTACCAAACCTGTGCATTTCTGAAAACTAGAGACCTAGGGGAATCCAAGATGGGGTGACTTGTGTGGCTCGGACCAGGTTCTGTTACCCAGAATCCTTTGCAAACCTCAAAATTTGGCTAAAAAAACACATGTTCCTCACATTTCTGTGGCAGAAAGTTCTGGAATCTGAGAGGAGCCACGAATTTCCTCCCACCCAGCGTTCCCCCATGTCTCCCGATAAAAATGATACCTCACTTGTGTGGGTAGGCCTAGCGCCCGCGACAGGATATGCCCCAAAACACAACGTGGACACATCACAGAAAACAGAGCTGTTTTTAGCAAAGTGACTACCTGTAGATTTTGGCCTCTAGCTCAGCCGCCACCTAGGGAAAACTACCAAACCTCTGCATTTCTGAAACCTAGAGACCTAGGGGAATCCAAGATGGGGTGACTTGTGTGGCTCGGACCAGGTTCTGTTACCCAGAATCCTTTGCAAACCTCAAAATGTGGCTAAAAAAACACATGTTCCTCACATTTCTGTGGCAGAAAGTTCTGGAATCTGAGAGGAGCCACACATTTCCTGTCACCCAGCGCTCCCCCACGTCTCCCGATAAAAATGATACCTCAATTGTGTGGGTAGGCCTAGCGCCCGCGACAGGAAACGCCCCAAAGCGCAATGTGGACACAGCCAAATTTTTGAAGGAAAACAGAGGTGTTTTTTGCAAAGTGCCTACCTGTAGATTTTGGCCTGTAGCTCAGCCGCCACCTAGGGAAACCTACCAAACCTGTGCATTTCTGAAAACTAGAGACCTAGGGGAATCCAAGATGGGGTGACTTGTGTGGCTCGGACCAGGTTCTGTTACCCAGAATCCTTTGCAAACCTCAAAATTTGGCTAAAAAAACACATGTTCCTCACATTTCTGTGGCAGAAAGTTCTGGAATCTGAGAGGAGCCACGAATTTCCTTCCACCCAGCGTTCCCCCACGTCTCCCGATAAAAATGATACCTCACTTGTGTGGGTATGCCTAGCGCCCGCGACAGGAAACGCCCCAAAGCGCAACGTAGACACAGCCAAATTTTTTAAGGAAAACAGAGGTGTTTTTTGCAAAGTGCCTACCTGTAGATTTTGGCTTGTAGCTCAGCCGCCACCTAGGGAAACCTACCAAACCTGTGCATTTCTGAAAACTAGAGACCTAGGGGAATGCAAGATGGGGTGACTTGTGTGGCTCGGACCAGGTTCTGTTACCCAGAATCCTTTGCAAACCTCAGAATTTGGCTAAAAAAACACATGTTCCTCACAATTCTGTGGCAGAAAGTTCTGCAATCTGAGAGGAGCCACAAATTTCCTTCCACCCAGCGTTCCCCCACGTCTCCCGATAAAAATGATACCTCACTTGTGTGGGTAGGCCTAGCGCCCGCGACAGGAAACGCCCCAAAGCGCAACGTGGACACAGCCAAATTTTTGAAGGAAAACAGAGGTGTTTTTTGCAAAGTGCCTAAGTGTAGATTTTGGCCTGTAGCTCAGCTGCCACCTAGGGAAACCTACCAAACCTGTGCATTTCTGAAAACTAGAGACCTAGGGGAATCCAAGATGGGGTGACTTGTGTGGCTCAGACCAGGTTCTGTTACCCAGAATCCTTTGCAAACCTCAAAATGTGGCTAAAAAAACACATGTTCCTAACATTTCTGTGGCAGAAAGTTCTGGAATCTGAGAGGAGCCACAAATGTCCTTCCACCCAGCGTTCCCCCACGTCTCCCGATAAAAATGATACCTCACTTGTGTGGGTAGGCCTAGCGCCCGCGACAGAAAACGCCCCAAAGCGCAACGTGGACACATCCAAATTTGTGAAGGAAAACAGAGGTGTTTTTTGCAAAGTGCCAACCTGTAGATTTTGGCTTGTAGCTCAGCCGCCATCTAGGGAAACCTACCAAACCTGTGCATTTCTGAAAACTAGAGACCTAGGGGAATCCAAGATGGGGTGACTTGTGTGGCTCGGACCAGGTTCTGTTACCCAGAATCCTTTGCAAACCTCAAAATTTGGCTAAAAAAACACATGTTCCTCACATTTCTGTGGCAGAAAGTTCTGGAATCTGAGAGGAGCCACGAATTTCCTCCCACCCAGCGTTCCCCCATGTCTCCCGATAAAAATGATACCTCACTTGTGTGGGTAGGCCTAGCGCCCGCGACAGGATATGCCCCAAAACACAACGTGGACACATCACAGAAAACAGAGCTGTTTTTAGCAAAGTGACTACCTGTAGATTTTGGCCTCTAGCTCAGCCGCCACCTAGGGAAAACTACCAAACCTCTGCATTTCTGAAACCTAGAGACCTAGGGGAATCCAAGATGGGGTGACTTGTGTGGCTCGGACCAGGTTCTGTTACCCAGAATCCTTTGCAAACCTCAAAATGTGGCTAAAAAAACACATGTTCCTCACATTTCTGTGGCAGAAAGTTCTGGAATCTGAGAGGAGCCACACATTTCCTGTCACCCAGCGTTCCCCCACGTCTCCCGATAAAAATGATACCTCAATTGTGTGGGTAGGCCTAGCGCCCGCGACAGGAAACGCCCCAAAGCGCAATGTGGACACAGCCAAATTTTTGAAGGAAAACAGAGGTGTTTTTTGCAAAGTGCCTACCTGTAGATTTTGGCCGGTAGCTCAGCCGCCACCTAGGGAAACCTACCAAACCTGTGCATTTCTGAAAACTAGAGACCTAGGGGAATCCAAGATGGGGTGACTTGTGTGGCTCGGACCAGGTTCTGTTACCCAGAATCCTTTGCAAACCTCAGAATTTGGCTAAAAAAACACATCTTCCTCACATTTCTGTGGCAGAAAGTTCTGGAATCTGAGAGGAGCCACCAATTTCCTTCCACCCAGCGTTCCCCCACGTCTCCCGATAAAAATGATACCTCACTTGTGTGGGTAGGCCTAGCGCCCGCGACAGGAAACGCCCCAAAGCGCAACGTGGACACAGCCAAATTTGTGAAGGAAAACAGAGGTGTGTTTTGCAAAGTGCCTACCTGTAGATTTTGGCTTGTAGCTCAGCCACCACCTAGGGAAACCTACCAAACCTGTGCAGTTCTGAAAACTAGAGACCTAGGGGAATCCAAGATGGGGTGACTTGTGTGGCTCGGACCAGGTTCTGTTACCCAGAATCCTTTGCAAACCTCAGAATTTGGCTAAAAAAACACATGTTCCTCACATTTCTGTGGCAGAAAGTTCTGGAATCTGAGAGGAGCCACAAATTTCCTTCCACCCAGCGTTCCCCCACGTCTCCCGATAAAAATGATACCTCACTTGTGTGGGTATGCCTAGCGCCCGCGACAGGAAACGCCCCAAAGCGCAACGTGGACACAGCCAAATTTTTGAAGGAAAACAGAGGTGTTTTTTGTAAAGTGCCTACCTGTAGATTTTGGCCTGTAGCTCATCCGCCACCTAGGGAAACCTACCAAACCTGTGCATTTCTGAAAACTAGAGACCTAGGGGAATGCAAGATGGGGTGACTTGTGTGGCTCGGACCAGGTTCTGTTACCCAGAATCCTTTGCAAACCTCAGAATTTGGCTAAAAAAACACATCTTCCTCACATTTCTGTGGCAGAAAGTTCTGCAATCTGAGAGGAGCCACAAATTTCCTTCCACCCAGCGTTCCCCCACGTCTCCCGATAAAAATGATACCTCACTTGTGTGGGTAGGCCTAGCGCCCGCGACAGGAAACGCCCCAAAGCGCAACGTGGACACAGCCAAATTTTTGAAGGAAAACAGAGGTGTTTTTTGCAAATAGCCTACCTGTAGATTTTGGCCTGTAGCTCAGCTGCCACCTAGGGAAACCTACCAAACCTGTGCATTTCTGAAAACTAGAGACCTAGGAGAATCCAAGATGGGGTGACTTGTGTGGCTCAGACCAGGTTCTGTTACCCAGAATCCTTTGCAAACCTCCAAATTTGGCTAAAAAAACACATGTTCCTCACATTTCTGTGGCAGAAAGTTCTGGAATCTGAGAGGAGCCACAAATTTCCTTCCAGCCAGCGTTCCCCCACGTCTCCCGATAAAAATGATACCTCACTTGTGTGGGTAGGCCTAGCGCCCGCGACAGGAAACGCCCCAAAGCGCAACGTGGACACAGCCAAATTTTTGAAGGAAAACAGAGGTGTTTTTTGCAAATTGCCTACCTGTAGATTTTGGCCTGTAGCTCAGCCGCCACCTAGGGAAACCTACCAAACCTGTGCATTTCTGAAAACTAGAGACCTAGGGGAATCCAAGATGGGGTGACTTGTGTGGCTCGGACCAGGTTCTGTTACCCAGAATCCTTTGCAAACCTCAAAATTTGGCTAAAAAAACACATGTTCCTCATATTTCTGTGACAGAAAGTTCTGGAATCTGAGAGGAGCCACAAATGTCCTTCCACCCAGCGTTCCCACATGTCTCCCGATAAAAATGATACCTCACTTGTGTGGGTAGGCCTAGCGCCCGCGACAGGAAACGCCCCAAAGCGCAACGTGGACACAGCCAAATTTTTGAAGGAAAACAGGTGTTTTTTGCAAAGTGCCTACCTGTAGATTTTGGCCTGTAGCTCAGCCGCCACCTAGGGAAACCTACCAAACCTGTGCATTTCTGAAAACTAGAGACCTAGGGGCATCCAAGATGGGGTGACTTGTGTGGCTCGGACCAGGTTCTGTTACCCAGAATCCTTTGCAAACCTCAAAATTTGGCTAAAAAAACACATGTTCCTCACATTTCTGTGGCAGAAAGTTCTGGAATCTGAGAGGAGCCACAAATTTCCTTCCACCCAAAACTTGTAGAGATAGAGGGGATAGCACAGCAAGTTTATAAGGACATATTCTTTTATACATCTTTAGACTGACTCTGCTTTGGGGACCCACATAAGTGAGGTGTCATTTTACTTGGGAGACTGAGGGGAACACTGGGGAGTAGGAATTTTGTGCTGGAGTGGTGATCCTACGAAGAAAAGTAAGGAAAATATGCTTTTTTAAGCACATTTTGAGGTTTACAGAGGAGTCTGGGTAAGAAAATGTTGGGGGATCCACGCAAGCCACACCTCCCTGGACTCCTTGGGGTGTCTAGTTTTAAAAAATGTCTGGGTTTGGTAGGTTTCCCTAGGTGAAGGCCGCACACAGGACCAAAAACATAGGTGCCCTCTCCCCCCCAAACACAGGTAGTTTTGTGATATATCGTTTTGATGTGCCCACATACGTCCATGATGTGCCAAACACTAACATTTTGAAAAGAAACACACTTCGGTTATGTGAAAAAGACCCCTCACCCACCAACCAAGTTGGTGGCATGCTTCATCATCGGGGTCCCACCTGAGGCACCTAGCGTGTCACAGGTGTGCTGTTACAGCGGAGCAGGTTTTGTCATTTTTACCACACATACTGGTTGGATTTGGCACGAGGGTGAGTGATGGTTCAGTGGATCAAATTTTACTAACAAGAGCTTTCACAAAAATGAAATGCACTGTTAGTAACTGAAAGGCAAAAAACTGAACCAATGACTCACAGCTCGTGAGCTGTAAAGCCGCGACAAGGCACCAACCGCTTTACAGTCCATTCACACAACTTTCATACATGACACACACAAGGCCATTCACACCGCCAGCCACGGGCCCAGCACATTACAACACTCACATCGACAGACAGCGCCACTCAAGGGCCCATCAGTTACATACGCCCACATGCCTGATACAACAATCACACCAGCTGATGGGAGTGTGTGGACGGGTGTTTGGCTGGCAGTGTGTTGCAGTAGCCAACAGCAAGTCAATATGTACACTCTCAGCCAAGCCCCACTCCACACACAATGGCATCATTTTTTTTTTTTTTTTTTAACAGAGGAACCCCTAACTAAGTAGAAAGAATTACAAAACTACAAACACAAAAGCTCTAACTAAGAACATGACAGAAATGCTAACCATGAAACTAAACACATGAAAATACAAAACAGACATGAGTTTACACTCATGGTTGTTCCAGAAATTCTTCTGGGTGTGGTAATTCTTAAAACAAGCACCGACACACAGCCCAGGCTTTGAAGGACAGTCTGGGCAGTAAATTCGAGTCTCCCTCCGGATACCTCTTCGAAAACACACTCTACATTTCTTAGCTGGAAAGTCTTTTTTGGGTGTGGGAGGAATGTGCTCAGCAAAGTGGCGATCTTTCAATCTAGCCACATCCTCCACCACTGCTTCTCTAGGAACTCTGGCCTGTTCCACCACAATAAGGCTCTCTATCACTGACTCCTGAAATTTCACAAATGTCATCTTTGACTCTGGAGACCTATCCCTAAACACAATAAAAGCATTGAAGGTTGCTAAGTGGAAGAGGTGAAGTGCTAACTTCTTATACCAAACGTAAGACTTACGAATAGCAGTATAAGGTTCCAACCTCTGGTCAACTCTATCTACACCTCCCATGTGCTTATTATAATCTAAAATGCACACAGGTTTGCGCACTTCAGCAACCTGGCCCCAAACAGTCACAGGGGAAGTACTCTCATCATGGATGGTATTTAGCATGTAGACATCCCTCTTGTCTGAAAATTTCAAAGCTAGCAGCTCCTCGTTCCGCAAGGCACAGCACTGTCCTCTCTCAAGTTTTTTACAGACAAGCTCCCTTGGATAGCCTTTCCGGTTAGAACGGATTGTGCCACAAGCAACTGTGTCCACTCTAAACAATTCCTTGAACAATTGCACACCAGTGTAGAAGTTATCTACATACAAATGGTGACCTTTATTGAACAGTCGTCTACCAAGATCCCACACAATTTTCTCAGTAACTCCAAAAGTGGGAGGACAACCAGGGGGGTCAATATTGGAATCCCTACCAGTGTACACACGGAAACTATACACATATCCTGTCCTACTTTCAGACAGCATATACAATTTAATTCCATATCGTGCCCTTTTGCTAGGAATGTACTGCCTAAAAACCAAACGACCCTTGAAGAGGACCAAAGACTCGTCCACACTTAACTCTTTGCCTGGAACATAGACCTCCGAAAACCGATCTACAAAATGATCAAGGACAGGCCTATCTTAAAAAGACGGTCAGAATCTGGGTGATCTCGTGGCAAGGCTAATGCATTGTCAACAAAATGCAGCATCCTAAGAAGAAGCAAATACCGATTACGACTCATGGTCGCTGGAAATATAGCTGTTGCCATCAAGGGACTAGTAGACCAATAAGAAGCCAGTGACGGCTTCCTTATCAACCCCATCAAAAAAGTCAAACCCAAAAACTTTTTTAACTCCTCCAAATTTGTGGGAATCCACTGGGCAGCTCTAGAGTGTGGCCTAAGTCTAGCAGCGTTGTCCCTCAAATGCTGCTCCGCATACAAATTAGGCTGCTCAACAATCTCTTCCAAAAACATATCATCCATGAATAACTCAAAGAAATTGATAGGCATAAAGTTCTCTGTATTGGCGTTACACCCCGGGAGACCAGTAAAGGCAGGCAACTCTGGCTGCTCCATGTTTGGGGCAACCCAGACATCAGGTCTTATAACGGGAAACCTTTCAGCCCCAGGTTGCTGCACTATTGGCACATCAATGTCCTCCTCTAAAACAGGCCCTTCATCTGCACTGAGTGTGGCTTCATCATCAGAAGATTCCCCTCCAACAGAAACATCACTGCCAGAATCTCTTACTTCCTCCTCTGCCTCAGATGCAGAGTCCGTCTCATAGTCATGATCAGACTGTGACTCAAAAAGCATACCAACCACCTGCTGAGCGGTCATCCTGCGGCTAGCCATGATCTCTCCTGCTAAAATTAACTGGACAAATTCACCACCAACAACCAGCACTGTGTAAGACAAGTAACAAAGTGTAGTTTTGTTAGTAAGAGTTATAAACTCAAAAACTATACCGCTCACTTGCCTGAAAAAGCTTGATTCACCAGCAACTACACAGCAATCACCAATGATATCCCACTAAAAATAAAGAAAGAAAGGCAAATTAGAAATAAGACAAAACAAATATCATTGTGCACAAACCTAAGGACAATTTCACACACAATCCTGCATGTAGTACACCCCCTACAAACATGTCATTCATGCATGGCAACAATACTCCTTTGGAGTAAATTGTTTTTACTTACCTAAAACATGCAACTGTGCAAACTGCAGGTCAACCACCGCCAAAACCGCAAGGAGCCACAGCAAATAAAGCAAAAGCTTTGACCTAGAACAAAAAGGAGGAAAACATTTTTTATCACAAATGCAAAGACTTCTTCAGTTGACAAACACCCCACCATCAAACATTTAGAAATTGGTGCAATAAGTGGATTCTGCCATAGGGGCAGATGGGCCTACTAAAAAAATAGGCCCATCTGCCCCCAGGGGGTGTAGAAATGGCCAACAGGTCAATGCCCCCCTTGGGGGGGCGCCCCGTGACCAAGGGGACGCCCCCCACAAAAATAAACAAATAAAAAGAAATCCCTGGCGTTCTAGTGGTTTCTGCCCCCCTTGGGGGCAGACCAGCCTAAAAATAATAGGCTGATCTGTCTCCAAGGGGTGCAGAAATGGCCTGGGTACATGTGCCCCCAAAGTGGGGGGCGACCCTTGCCCAAGGCCCCCCCCCCATCCACTAACACACACACACACTATCCCTGGTGTCTAAGTGGCTTCTGCCCCCCTTGGAGGCAGGTGGGCCTAACAAAATAGGCCCATCTGCCCCCAGGGGGTGTAGAAATGGCCAACAGGTCAATGCCCCCCTTGGGGGGCGCCCCGTAACCAAGGGGACGCCCCCCCACAAAAAAAAACAAATACAAAAAAAACCCTGGCGTTCTAGTGGTTTCTGCCCACCTTGGGGGCAGACCAGCCAAAAAATAATAGGCTGATCTGTCTCCAAGGGGTGCAGAAATGGCCTGGGTATATGTGCCCCCAAAGTGGGGGGCGACCCTTGCCCAAGGCCCCCCCCCATCCACTAACACACACACACACACACTATCCCTGGTGTCTAAGTGGCTTCTGCCCCCCTTGGGGGCAGGTGGGCCTAACAAAATAGGCCCATCTGCCCCCAGGGGGTGTAGAAATGGCCAACAGGTCAATGCCCCCCTTGGGGGGGTGCCCCATGACCAAGGGGACGCCCCCCCACAAAAAAAAACAAATTAAAAAAAAAAACTGGCGTTCTAGTGGTTTCTGCCCACCTTGGGGGCAGACCAGCCAAAAAATAATAGGCTGATCTGTCTCCAAGGGGTGCAGAAATGGCCTGGGTACATGTGCCCCCAAAGTGGGGGGCGACCCTTGCCCAAGGCCCCCCCCCCATCCACTAACACACACTATCCCTGGTGTCTAAGTGGCTTCTGCCCCCCTTGGGGGCAGGTGGGCCTAACAAAATTGGCCCATCTGCCCCCAGGGGGTATAGAAATGGCCAACAGGTCAATGCCCCACTTGGGGGGGCGCCCCGTGACCAAGGGGACGCCCCCCAACAAAAAAAAACAAATAAAAAAAAAACCCTGGCGTTCTAGTGGTTTCTGCTCCCCTTGGGGGCAGACCAGCCTAAAAATAATAGGCTGATCTGTCTCCAAGGGGTGCAGAAATGGCCTGGGTACATGTGCCCCCAAAGTGGGGGCCGACCCTTGCCCAAGGCCCCCCCCATCCACTAACAGACACACACACACACACACACTATCCCTGGTGTCTAAGTGGCTTCAGCCCCCCTTGGGGGCAGGTGGGACTAACAAAATAGGCCCATCTGCCCCCAGGGGGTGTAGAAATGGCCAACAGGTCAATGCCCCCCTTGGGGGGGGCGCCCCGTGATCAAGGGGACGCCCCCCTACAAAAATAAACAAATAAAAAAAAAACCCTGGTGTTCTAGTGGTTTCTGCCCCCCTTGGGGGCAGACCAGCCTAAAGATAATAGGCTGATCTGTCTCCAAGGGGTGCAGAAATGACCTGGGTACATGTGCCCCCAAAGTGGGGGGCAACCCTTGCCCAAGGCCCCCCCCATCCACTAACACACACACACTATCCCTGGTGTATAAGTGGCTTCTGCCCCCCTTGGGGGCAGGTGGGCCTAACAAAATAGGCCCATCTGCCCCCAGGGGGTGTAGAAATGGCCAACAGGTCAATGCCCCACCTTGGGGGGGCGCCCCATGACCAAGGGGACGCCCCCCCACAAAAATAAAAAAAAAATAAAAAATCACTGCCGTTCTAGTGGTTTCTGTCCCCCTTGGGGGCAGACCAGCCTAAAAATAATAGGCTGATCTGTCTCCAAGGGGTGCAGAAATGGCCTGGGTACATGTGCCCCCAAAGTGGGGGGCGACCCTTGCCCAAGGCCCCCCCCATCCACTAACACACACACACACACACACACACACTATCCCTGGTGTCTAAGTGGCTTCAGCCCCCCTTGGGGGCAGGTGGGACTAACAAAATAGGCCCATCTGCCCCCAGGGGGTGTAGAAATGGCCAACAGGTCAATGCCCCCCTTGAGGGGGGCGCCCCGTGACCAAGGGGACGCCCCCCCCACAAAAATAAACAAATTAAAAAAAATCCCTGGCGTTCTAGTGGTGTCTGCCTCCCTTGGGGGCAGACCAGCCTAAAAATAATAGGCTGATCTGTCTCCAAGGTGTGCAGAAATGGCCTGGGTACATGTGCCCCCAAAGTGGGGGGCGACCCTTGCCCAAGGCCCCCCCCATCCACTAACACACACACACACACACACACACACACACACACACTATCCCTGGTGTCTAAGTGGCTTCAGCCCCCCTTGGGGGCAGGTGGGACTAACAAAATAGGCCCATCTGCCCCCAGGGGGTGTAGAAATGGCCAACAGGTCAATGCCCCCCTTGGGGGGGGCGCCCCGTGATCAAGGGGACGCCCCCCTACAAAAATAAACAAATTTTAAAAAAAACCTGGCGTTCTAGTGGTTTCTGCCCCCCTTGGGGGCAGACCAGCCTAAAGATAATAGGCTGATCTGTCTCCAAGGGGTGCAGAAATGACCTGGGTACATGTGCCCCCAAAGTGGGGGGCAACCCTTGCCCAAGGCCCCCCCCATCCACTAACACACACACACACACACTATCCCTGGTGTATAAGTGGCTTCTGCCCCCCTTGGGGGCAGGTGGGCCTAACAAAATAGGCCCATCTGCCCCCAGGGGGTGTAGAAATGGCCAACAGGTCAATGCCCCACCTTGGGGGGGCGCCCCCTGACCAAGGGGACGCCCCCCCACAAAAATAAAAAATAAATAAAAAATCACTGCCGTTCTAGTGGTTTCTGTCCCCCTTGGGGGCAGACCAGCCTAAAAATATTAGGCTGATCTGTCTCCAAGGGGTGCAGAAATGGCCTGGGTACATGTGCCCCCAAAGTGGGGGGCGACCCTTGCGCAAGGCCCCCCCCATCCACTAACACACACACACACACTATCCCCGGTGTCTAAGTGGCTTCTGCCCCCCTTGGGGGCAGGTGGGCCTAACAAAATAGGCCCATCTGCCCCCAGGGGGTGTAGAAATGGTGAACAGGTCAATGCCCCCCTTGGGGGGGCGCCCCGTGCCCAAGGGGACGCCCCCCCACAAAAATAAACACATAAAAAAAAATCCCTGGTGTTCTAGTGGTTTCTGCCCCCCTTGGGGCAGATCAGCCTAAAAATAATAGGCTGATCTGCCCTCAAGGGGGGCAGAAATGGCCCTAAAAGACATGCCCCCCAAAGGGGAGAGACCCTTGCCCAAGGGGGCGCCCCCCCATCCACTACACACACAATCCCTGGTGCCTAAGTGGCTTCTGCCCCCCTTGGGGGCAGATGGACCTAAAAAAAATAGGCCGATTTGCCCCCAAGGGGGGCAGAAAAGGCCAACAGTTCTCTGCCCCCTTGGGGGGGGGCGCCCCTTGCCCAAGGGGGCACCCCCCCCCACATAAATACACATAAAAATAAAAAACCCTGGAGATCTAGTGTTTTCTGCCCCCCTTGGGGGCAGATCTGGCTAAAAAGTAGCCAATCTGCCCTCAAGGGGGGGCAGAAATGGCCCTAAAAGACATGCCCCCCAAAGGGGAGCGACCCTTGCCCAAGGGGCCGCTCCCCACCAACAAGAAACAGGAAAGTAAACAAAAAAAAGAAATCCCTGGTGTCTAGTGGGCAATGCGATCGGGCAGCAGGAATGCTCAAAGAGACACCGGGGGAAAGGAAAAGCCTTTCCTTTCCCCCGGTGCCTCTTTAGACCAAACCTCCCACCCACCGGGAAGAGGAACTCACCTCTTCTCCGCTCGCCGCACAGGAAGCAAATGGCTTCCTGTGCGGCGAGAACCCCATAATGAAGTCAGCGCGCGATCGCGCACTGACGTCATTATGGGGGGGTGGGGGGGTCGGGGTGGAAGGGGAAGGGCTTCCCCTTCCATCCCTGACTTTGGGGGGGTGGGGGGAAGCACACAGAGGGAGCGACAGCGCTCCCTCTGGGCTGTGTGCCGAGGACGTAGTGGTTACGTCCTCGGCACAGCAGCACTGTGCCGCAGGACGTAACCACTACGTCCGCGGCACAGAAGGGGTTAAAGAAAGAGGTAAAAGCTCAAAAATAAATAATGAACACAAGGATATGATATGTGTAATTGCACTAGAATAATTACTCATATTTTTTATTAAACTAATTATTACTAGCAGAGTAACAAAAAATATCAAGTATAACAAAAATCTGGCAAAATAAATGTAACTTTTTTTTCAATTTTAGTTAAACAAAAGTAAACATGAACATAAACAATCAGTTTAAAATATATAATTAAACATTTAACATTTTTCTCACAGGTTAGCATCTAAAGAACATAATATATCAACCATTTCAACAAGGCCCGAACCAAACCCAATCAAGCAAGTTTCAAAATACACATCTCCGATTCAAGAGGATAATTAAAAACAATGGAACACTAAATCAATAAACATTTAATGACAACAAAAACTTTTATTTACTATGGTACTAAAACCAGATGTTTTTCTTTAGTTTTCTTAAATAATATTCTTGTATAGAAAGGAGTACCTACCAGAGGTAACATATGTATTGTCACATCAGGGAACAAAATACGTAATCATCAAGAATACCTTTACTGGAAGGTCAAATATGTTGAAAAATTAGCACAATGGAGGTGTGTAAATTATTTTTCAACTGGTTGCGGAGACAGAGTGGTTAATCTGGTAGAATATAATGAATGTACTACTTAACCTAAGCACTCTACCTCCGCAACCCAGATTAAAGTTAAAGGAATTGTGTAACAAACTTTGGGACAGAGTTATGAAAAGTGGCACTGCACAGAGTGCAGCGCCACCTTTCCTGCACCCCTTAGCACCCCCTACTGCCACCATGTGTGTGCCGTATTTAAAAAACGGCGCACCATGGCGCAGGTTAGGGGGCAATAGTGTCATTTTTCATGACACTATTGATGTACTCTGCAGGAGTAGCGCCAAAGTATTGGTGCTACTCCTGTAGAGTACATAGGGCCCCATTCTAAAGAATGGAAGCCACCTTTTAACGCTTGATCTTCAGCAGGTGTTAAAAGTGTCATAAAGAATGGTGCAAGGAAATCTCATAGATTTCCTTATGCCATTTCTCTGGCTCCTCTAACAGGGGAATGCCCCCTTTGCATATGTTATGCCTGGCGCAAACATAATGTAGCGCAAAGGGTTACAGAGTGGTGCAATGCATGCATTGCGCTACCCTGTAAATAAGGCGCAGGAATTTCGGCCTCGTTGGGATACATTAACATAAAAAATAATTACGTTAATGTGGTGCAAGGTGGCGCTAGGGCATTAGAAATCTGACCCTTAATGCCTTGCGGCCACCTACAGAGAGCCCTTTGGGTCAGTTCTAGGGAGGTTTCCAATAATAACCCAATACATGTTGTTACAGAAATGCCTCCTATTCCAAATTCGAAAAGATTATTCAACAGGAAAGGATAAGCAAGTAAAGCTATACCTACTCAACCAAAAATATTTTCTCTCATAGACAGTCCTACCAAACTATCTGAAACCCTTAACACAAACCATTAATTTTCTGTAACATAAATCCTATTAAGTGAATATTAATGTTTTCTATTCTTATAATCTTCATCTCTTAGAAAAAAGTTATTTTTGGTGACAGGTGGGTCATTTAAATGAATGCCACATCCATTTAATCAAATGTGCACTATACACTCTGACTTAAGTGATAATACTCTGCCTTTAATCTATGCTCTACTTCCAGAGAAGCAAGCAACCACTGCAATGGAACTATTAAATTAAATTAAAAAAACTAAAAGCTTAAGTCGTGAGAAAATAATTGTACACTTTAAAGTGGCCATGATTTCAACAATTAAAGTATTTACCCTAACACTGAAATATAGGGATTTGTTTCATTTTTCTCAGACTATTTGGAAAAAAATCAAAAAACATCCCTTACAGCCGATTGCATGTCAACATTAAAATAATTAACAACTTATGCTTTTGTCCCTCATGCTTAAGTAGGATTTCATTCCTCAGCCATTATTCAATCACAATACTTTTTACAAAATGAGGAACGACTGGCACCACTTTTAAGTTACAAGAAGAAACATGGATTGGTCATCTAAACGGTTAGGCAATGCTGAAGCTTGGCATAACTCTTTTACTATCTTAATTTGAAAAGCCCATCCTAACTTTTATCCTTTTTTGGAAATTAGGAGCAAAGATTCCAAGGAATGGGCGAAAGACCGTCTTTTGCAAATAGGCTTCAGCAACTGTTAGACCTAGCATCGTTAGGGTGGTCTTTTTGCCCTTACCTCCTGTTTTGTTGCTGTATCTGTTCACTGGCCTTAGGACTCTGAGCACTTTACCACCGCTAACCAGTGATAAATTGCATGTGCTTCTCCCCCAAAAAGATGGTGACATTGGTATATCCACAATTGGCATACATAATTTACCTGTAAGGCTGTTGTAGAGTGGTTAACCATATGTCCAGGGCCTGTAAATTAAATGCTACTAGTGGGACTGCAGCACTGATTGTGCCACCCACTGAAGTAGCCCTGTAAACATGTCTCATGCCTGCCACTGCAGAGCCTGTGTGTGCAGGTCCACTGGCACCCGACTTGGCATTTAAACCCTCTTGCCAAGCCCAGCACTTCTCTTTTCTTACATAAAAGCCACCCTTCAAGCAGGCCCTAGGGAGACCAGAGTGCAGAGTGCCATTTAAGTAAAAAGGCAGGGTATGTACTTCACAGTTTCTATGTCCTGGTAATGAAAACCCTCAAGTGTTTTTTCATCATTGTGAGGCCTACCCTTCTCATAGTCCAGCATCGGGGATTCCTTATAAAGCCTTTAAGTTGTAATTTCTGATCTGAGAGAAGTGGCTGGGACATGTTTAATATCATTGGAGTAGTAATACTAAATCCTCTTTGCTAGTAAGGTTGTATTTATTACTACTATTTTAGACATGTAACTTTTCAAAAGTGGACATTTCTCTGCACTCACTGCCCTGTGAGCCTACAGTCTCTCTCCAATATACGTCAGGCTTGGGTTAGGGGACAGTTCCACTTGTGCATTCCCTTTAGACTCCCTCAACACAGGATACTCATCCATATCTGCATTAATCTGCATTCTGATGGGTCTTCCTGTGGAAGGGGTAGGGAAGATCTCACACTTATATCTCATAAGGGCTGTGGACCACATAAAGGGGCTGATTACCTCCCACTGGCTGTCTGAAGCCGAGACTGACTTGAAAGGGGGACCTGTGCACTTCACAAGAATTCTCTGTTGGTCCTCCCTATATCAGAAGCACTTTTCTGTATAACTAGTGAGCCTCCTGACACACCTAGTAATACACCTCTAAACCAAGAAGGAACTCTGCTGGAGTAAAGGGTGCTGCATCAGAAGGACTGCCACCTTGCTGTGTTTGAGTGTTTCTAGAAACTGCTACCAGTCTCTGCTGAGCAGCCCCTCTGCCTGCTGACCTCTGCCCAACATAATAATATCCCAAGTAAAACCTTGTTTACGTGCCAGGTTCCACAAAGAACTGCATCCAGTGCAGCCCAATCAGCCACTGCCGGACATTTCCAGGGACTGCGGATACTTCTGCCGCCGACCTCTGAAATCAACTGATCTGCCCGAGGAGCCATTGTTCTCTGCAAAAATCCCTATGTCAGTGTGGCCTCCACTCCCAGGTCAACAGTGTGGTCCTTCACAATCACTGAGACTGCCTCCAACAGGGAAGCTGCTTCTGTGTGCCTCGTGAGTCATCTCCATCTGCAGCATTCCCCCGGCTTGCCGGAGCCAGTGTCAAAGTCTGGTCAGCGGTTGTGCCCGCGCACTTGGACTGCCTTCATTGGGTAAGCCGCCCTCATCCCCATCACCCATCTCTTACCTGAACCCACCATTCTGGGGCCGAGCGCAACCGAAGGAGCCCTCATTCCTTCCTTCCTTTCTCCCTAAATTTGCACCCACACCAGCATTTCTTCCACTGGTGCTGGGAAAGAAGCCGAGCTTCAGTAAAGACACCATTCCTGTTCACTCGATTGACAAGAGCGCATCCAGGAAACTACTGTAGTCATCAGGACCAAAGCGTCCCCATATTCTCTTTTAAATCAGGTGAGTGTGCCCAACAACTCTGCTACTAACAACAGTACAAAGTTATTTTTATTAAACGCTGTTAATTGGATTATTTACATTTTTGTTTGTATTTAAACTTATCAAATATTCTCTATTTTTTTTAATACTGTGTGGAGTCTTTTTGTGTTGCTTACATTGGGTTACTGTGTGGGAGGATTGTACAAATACTTTACACATTGCCCTGTAAGTTAAGCCTGCTTGCTCTGTGCCAAGCTACCAGATGGCGCACATAGGACAATTTAGTTGGTGTATCTGACTTGCTCTGACTAGAGTGGGTGAATTCTGTTTGGCTAAGGTGTACAACCTAGGCAGGTTGCATTCTGAGGGTGCTTGGCACAGGGCCCCTGCACTGCCCATGACATGGTTTTGAGCAGTGCAGGGGTGCCCCAGTCAGGAAAAAGCTGGTGGAAAGTGAAGTTGTGATCAGCACGGCAGTGTTGTTTTAAGCACCATTGTGTCTGAGCACAACTTCTCCTGCCGCCACTATGCCAGGAACCGTGTCCTGGCAGTGGTCCCCTGGCAGTCCGACTGCAAGGGTCATAATTTGCCAGTCGGACTGCCAGGAGTGCGGCAGACCACCAGATATGTAATCAGGCCCTAAATCTTAGAATAGGATTCAGCAACACAATAGCTCCAACTGGGCCTATCACAGCATTTTGACAAAGTAGTTTCCAACCGTCGGATGCCACTCGCAATGGAGTGTGGCCCAGTCAAGGAGTCGCACGGACCCCAGGTACAGTAATTTGGAAAACAATGAGGAAACAAAGATGTTGCACTAAGTCCAGGAGGTGAGGCGTCGCTGGAGCCGTTGCAGAATTGTTTCCTTACTACTACCGGGGAGGTGACACATCGGTTCCTTTCTGCTAGGCAGAGGATGTGAGATTTTGGTTCCTCATGGTTACAGGGGAGGTCATGTGGCACTGGGGCAAGTCGACGGGGGCAAAGTGTCGGTCCTTACGACAAGAGAGGGATGATGAATCCAGAAGGTCAAGATGCAATGCATCAACTGTGCAGTTTTGCGATCACACCACGAGGCCACAGGTGCTGCAGCAGAGTTGGGTGTCACGGACTTCAGTGACATGGCAGTTGGGCCTCACACTTTGGCAGGAGTTCAGAGATGCTTCAGCGGTGTTGGACCTGTGTTGCAGGTCATGGTAATTTCACTCTGCGGGGACCAGGGCTCCTGTGCAGGGGGCGCAGACTTGAAGAGCAACACCAGTTCTGAAGTCCCTCTGGAGTCTATGTGCTAAGTTTCTTTTTGGTTGCACCAGAGCTCACTTCCAAGGGCCCATGAACTCAATTTGGCACCACTTGGATAGTCAGGTCTCTCAGGAAGAGAGCCCAGGCACTGTAGGTGAATTCTTTGATGGCCCTAAGACTTCTTAACAGGACACAAGCTCAGTTCAAGCCCTTTGAGAACCTTGGAAAGCCAGATGTAGATGTAGTCCAGTCCTTTCCTTCCCAGGACAGAAGTAGCGAGCAGCAGGCCTGTACAGCCAAACAACAGGCAGAGTGGCAGTCCCTCCTACATTATCCATCTCTTCTTCCTGGCAGATTGTCCACAGTCCATAAGTGTTACTATGTGGTGTCAGAAATCCAGTACTTATACCCATTTCTGTCTTGAAGTAGGCAAACTTCAAAGAGAAGTCTATGTAGTATACAAGATCCTGCCTTTCCCTGCCCTGGCCCCAACACACTCCAGGGGGTTGGAAACTGCTTTGTGTTGGGACATGCACAGTCCTATTCAGGGGCAAGTGCCAGCTCCTCCCACCACTATATTTCAAGAAGACCCGTCAGCCTGGTGATGGGCCATCAGGATATGTAGGGCACACTGCGGCTCCTTTTGTGTGACAGTCTAGAGTGAAAGCACAAACAGCCCAACTGTTATCCTGATCCAGATGTGTACTCAGTAGACAGACAGAGACACAGAATGGATAAGCAAGAAAATGCCGACGTTCTAAAAGTGGCATTTTCCAACTCACAGTTCAAAAAACAACTTAATCAAAAGATGTATTTTTAAATTGTCCAGAGACCCCAAACTCCCCATCTCTATCTGCTCCCATTGGGAAATTACACTTAAAAGGCAATCCCCATGTTACCCCATGGAGAGATGGGCCTTGCAATAGTGAAAACTGAGTTTAGCAGTATTTCACTATCAGGACATGTAAAGCACACCAACCAGTACATGTCCTACCTTTTAAATACACTGCACCCTGCACATGGGGCTGCTTTGGGCCTACTTTAAGGGTGACTTACATGTAGTAGAAGGGAAGGTTAGGGCCTGAAAAGTGCGCACACTTGCCAGGTCGAAATGACAGTTTAAAACTGCACACACCGTCACTGCAGTGCCAGGTCTGAGACATGTTTACAGGGCTACTACTATGAGTGGCACAATTAATGCTGCAGGCCCACTAGTAGCATTTGATTTACAGGCCCAGGGCATACATAGTGCAGTTTACTAGGAGCTTACTAGTAGATCAGATATGCCAATCATGGATAAATCAATCGCCAGTACATTTTAGACCAAGAGCATATGCACTTTAGCACTGGTTAGCAGTGGTAAAGTGCCCAAAGTCCTAAAGCCAACAATAAAAATGGTCAGAAAAATGGGAGGAAGGCACAAAGTTTGTGGATAACCCTGCAAAAAAGGCTAGGTCCAATATATTTTTTTTAACAAAATTAAAAAATTACATTTGAAAAATCCAGGACAACATGTCCACTGCAACCCTCCATTAGGCTCTTCCTACAATAATGGTACCTTTACTACTCCACTAAGTATTTAAAATAAAAGCATATCTCTATGATGCAGCAGTACCTGTCAATCTGGTCCATGACACACCACTGACTAAAGAAAGAGAGCTAAAAGCCAAGAAACACATCAAAGAAAGTATAAGCGGTCAAAAAAATGGGAAACACATGTCAAAGTTGATTATTAATTATTTAAGAAAACGTAAAATTGTTTACAAATGCTTTAAAAGTGATATTTATTTGAAAAGGTTTTTTATGCTTTCACCTTTTTTTTTAATTAAATGAACCTAATAAACATTAATTTTATTTTTTAATGCATTTGTACTTTAAAAAATGAAAGTTTGCTATGTTCTTATTTTAAATAACAGTTATAATATGTTTTTATATATACATTCAACAAATACATTTTAAAAAGTTTTTTTAATTTTTAAAAAGTTACATTTTTATTAAAAAACTTAGGGTATTAATTAATTGTATATTGTAATGTTGTAATTTATTTATATTTGTATTTTTATATTTAATCCTCATTCACCTCAGGCTACACCACTTAGATATAATTTTTTATGTGCTCCCTTATCTTAGAATAGCAGCCACTGGAAAGATGTTAATTCCTTGTTTTTCAGTGTACCTCGGCTTTCCACCAGGTATCGAAGGTGCAGAAGTAGCAATGGGTGTGATAATAGGACAAACTTGTAACTTCCAGTGCCCGTACACTTCATATTATCTGCCCATACTATTGCACTCCAACCATCGCACTATTGGCAACCAAAACGTATGCCTTATAGCCACCCGATCTATAGCATCCATTTCCAAATTGTGCGTGATCGAGCTGAACCAATCAGCATATGTTGGTGGTAAACCCTTTAACCACTTCTTACAAACTTCCCTTTGTGCCAGAAGGAGCAGGTAAAATACAAATGTCTGTCTATCTTTACTCAATTTTGCCTGTCTTTCAGAGCCCCAAAAAAGATTAGGGAAAGGTTTACCTTGACATTTATGCTGAAAATGCTACTTGCAGCCTTTCCCACGTTGTCCTAGAAGTAGTGAACCTCTAGACATTCCACAAAGATGTAAAAATAGCTCGCCTTCTCTAGCTGACATTTTGTACAAACCACTACTCCACCTTTTTCCATCTTCGATCGTCTGTGAGGTGTCCAGTGCGCTCTGTCGAGTAAAGAGATCTTTCCTCCTTAAACAAGCAGGCTTGACAGTACTATATTTTAAGTTCATTGATACTTGCCATAAGTCTTTTAACTGTATCTTCGACAAGTATTGTCACCACAGTTCCACCAGCAGTACTGAGTCACTATCCTCTATGTCCATCAACAACCAATACTATCTTGCAACTTGCTTCTTCTATAGGTTCACTTGTATTAAAGTTGTGGCCAATTCATCAGAGCTCCCTCTCTTCACAGCTGACATCTGAGACCAGCAATTTACCTGTAAATACTTAAACTTTGATATTTTCCCATCTGCCATCCCATGGAGCTCGTCCCATGATAGCATCCTGCCATCCTTAATCAGCTGGCCCTACCTTTTTATACCTCCCTCCTTCATAGAAAGTGCCAATTTGTCCTTAATGCATTCTGGGGCACCAGGAAAGTCCCAAATTGGTGCAAACTTGGTAAAGTATGTGAGCCTGTTACCTTCCTAACACACTACCAAAGTTCAGCTATTGCTTGGAGTATCTTAAACCTCACCTTCTTGTAATACATGGGGACTCCAAATATGTATAAGAATTGGGCATCCCAATCCCTGACATCCTTTAACATAATGTTCAACATGGTGCCTATCTCAGAACTGTCAGGCTATTTAGCAAAATTCTCTCATTGTTTAATTGCAATGCCCATTCACAGCATTGCAAATTTGGAAGGGGGAGACCTCCCTTTTTCTTTTCTTTCACAGCTTCTTCCAGGCTATCTGCGCTCCTTTTGATGCCCAGATTAAACTATTATTTCTGTCTTGTAATTTATCTTGCTGTTCCTTCTCAAAAGTCAAAGGAATTCTATTAAATACATTTTTTAATTTGGGCAATATGCTCATCTTGACCAAATTAGAGCCCGTATTTATACTTTTTTAGCGCCACATTTGCGCCACTTTTTGCCGCAAAAGCGGCACAAACTTACAAAATCCAATTGTATTTTGTAAGTCTGCGCCGCTTTTGCGTCAAAAAGCGGTGCAAATGCGGCGGTAAAAAAGTATAAATATGGGCCTAGGTCTTCTAAATATGGTAAGCGGTACATTAACTCAGCTCTTCTTTAGCTTACAACACTATACAATGACATTTAAAAGTTTGGTCTGGAGTTTCGTAATATCATGAATGATTTTAAGGCCTAAATACTTCATTTCATTCTTTCATTTCAGGCCATTGACCCCTGGTAACTTCCACACCATGATTTCTATCTTAGCATTATTAACAGAGTATCCTTCTATCTGCAAAATGTCTAGGGTCAACTGCTCGATAATAGGCAAAGTGATCTGCAGATCTGCAGTATAGACCATAAGATTGTATGTACATAAGGCAACGTTTTCCCCCCGCTATTACACCTGAAAGGAAGGGAAAGAGTTTTCCTGCCTGATCTTACATGCCAGTGGTTCATTATATAGGTTGAACAGTAAAGGTGATGGAGACATCCCTGCCTCGCCCCTCTAGTTATCCTGAAACCTGAGGTAAGATTACTAGAAACAGGGTTTTGATAGATCAGCTATAGTGTTCTGCAGAACTTCTCCCTCAACTTGCAGTGATTGAGCATAGTTTGCAGATACTTCCAGTTTACCCTAACAAATGCGTTTTTGGCATCTAAGGTCACTACTGCCAGTGAGTCCTTGTATAAAATGGCCATATCTATAGAACCAATGAGACCATAGATCACTCATATAACAATCTCCCCCTTAAGAAGCCTTTTGATCTTTATGTAAGAGCCCCCCTATCATGCCATATAGCCTTTTAGATGTAACTTTGGCAAAAACTTTGCAATTGCAGTTTAGAAGTTTAGTTTGCAGTTTGGAAGCAATATGGGTCTGTATAACTCACAGCAATTAAGGCATGTTCTGGGCTTAAAGATTAGAGTTACTATAGCCTCATTCCACAAAGGGGTAAAAGTGACCCTTTCTCAAATAGCTCCCCAAATAGCCTAGACATTTCAGACAGTATTATGTCACCCAAGGCCTTATACTATTCCAGTGGCAAACCATCAGGACCTGCTGCCTTTCCTGACTTACCAGATCTGATTGCCTGCTTGACTTTAAAGATTTCAATATTTCTGTTAAGCTGGGTCCTATTATGCGTATTGAGTATACCTACCTCCACTTCTTCAACCCAATCTTTCACCTTCTCCTCTGTGGTCACCAACTTTTTGTGGTTCTTAGAATCTCCCCAGATTTACTGTAATTTATTTATTTTATTAGACTCCTGACTAGATCTGATTTGATTTTCCAAGCTAACAGCTTTCTGCACTTTTCTCCATACTTAAAAAGGGCTATATTGCTGGCTTCTCACATTTCCCTGACACTTCCCTCTACTACTGCAACTAGCTTTTCTTCTATGGTTTGTAATGACTTCTGCATTTCTATTTCACAACAGTCAAGCTTATGGAGAGTCATTTTTCCTTCACTTTCCTTAATTCACATTTTCCCCCCATAAAAGCTTTAAATTAATCCCACACCATAGCCAGCAAGGCTGAACCAAAGTTAATTTGAGAGACCTCATCTGTCTGTGAGCGGAGAACTTTCACCACCTCCTTATCCAATAATAATGTATGATCTAGAGTCGACCTCCTCAGTTCTGCTCTGACTTCGGGTTTGAGATTGAGTAAAACTGCCAAATGGTCTGATATATGAACCCTACATGTTTGATCTCCTAGACCTGCTCCCTTAAACTCTGCTCAATTAAAAAATTGTTGATTCTAGATTGGTGGCCA
Source organism: Pleurodeles waltl (assembly GCF_031143425.1). NCBI lineage: Eukaryota > Metazoa > Chordata > Amphibia > Caudata > Salamandridae > Pleurodeles > Pleurodeles waltl. The sequence goes on from NC_090445.1 coordinate 1,009,904,273, forward strand.
TATTTTTTTATTGTTTTAGTTATATACACTTCTTAGTCCTGCCCTCTCTTTTCATGTGTTACATAACCCCAACTGCTTAACCATGGTTTTAATTAATTAATGCTATTTATTTTTGATAACTGTACATTTATTAATTAACTATTCCTCATAGCCCTAATCCCTTTACATTTCTTCCACAAGATTTATAATAGTTTTTTAAATTTTAATTAAAAAAGTATGTAATATTAATTATAATAACAAATACTAAATTATTAATCTGCAATAAATATTCTTTTCACAATATTAAATTATTCACCACCCTGATCATCTATAAATTTAATATCTTGTATTTTTATGTATCTTTTCAGAAAATGATTACTGAAATATTAAGTGTGAATAAAAGTACTAAAGTATTTTTATGAAATTCATTCTTTACTTCAATATTAAATTACTCGCCACTGAGGCCCCCCTATTTCTTTAACATTCCATTCCAAGTTCATTAATTTATGATTGTTTTCACTTATTTTTTAAATTGAAAAAAAAAATTATATTAAGAAAAAGTTCTGCAGCAATATTTTGAAATGAAACCTTTTACCTCATTAGTAAATTACTCCCCAACTAGGCCCCATACATATTTTACATCACTTTGCTAAATATTTAAATGCTCTACTTTTTAAAAAGATTTCTTTAAAAAGAAAAATGTAGAAAGTATTGTAAGTATATTATTGAAAAAATAAATACTTAAGTATCACTCTAAAGGTATTTAGGCCTAGGCGGAACTCGCAGAGTTTAAGTCTGTGGAGTTTGTGGAGTTAAACATAACTCTGTGATATTCCGCAGAATTCCCTGAATGGACAGTAATAGGCACATTTGCTGTGATTTAGTGTCAGGAGCTTGTTCTGCACTGAAGAAATCAGTGCAAAGGGCAACACGAGGAACGCTAAAGAGCGCCGCATCCTGAGTTGATTTTGCTGTTGCTGAAGTAGATTTTCTACTCCAGTGGCAGCTTTCTGACCGTGAATGTTTGTGACCTCGTGCAACAACACACGTTGGAGAACATCTCACCGAGTGCCCTACTAGCGACTGAAAACATCCAGTGCCACCATGGAGCCAATTATACACACACTTCCCCTGCTTGTGCTGCTGGGAGACGCACAAAACCAATGCCGTTTTGGATGCAACCGACAGTAAGCCAAACACCTGTCACCAACACCTCCACAGTAAATCAATTCCCCGCCATGGACCTGGCATTGGGTCTGTGGTCCATGGGCTGTACACATTTTGTGTGCTGCTGTTCGAAGTCCTACACAATATATAACCCAATCACAGCCATATGATGCCCCTTTGGCCAGTTCACTGACACTGCACACTCTTCTAAATTTTAAATATGTGTACAGCAAATATTATGGGAAAGTGATGTTTCAATAACATTGTGTCACACAACGGCAACATATCATCAATATCACATCTACAAATCTAAGTGACACCCTCTCATTGTGCACATGCCATGGCCTGTTGTGATATAAAAGATACATTTGTATGAAAGTTCATTGAAACTGAATCTCACCTTTTCTGCTAAACCTCTGTTATGGACTTCCACATATCATCCACATTTCATGATAATGCAAGGTTATTGGGATGCCAAATAATCAGTGTGAGAAACATTTAAAGGTCACAATGTAAAGAATCCCTGCAAAAGAGGCATGCCTCTACCAGGGGGACTCCTGGAAGACTGGTGCTGTGGGCCAAATACTACTTTGCACATCCCTCAAAACCACTATCTGCACAGGAACTGTCAATTGATGTATATCAGGCACAACCAATAGTATAACCAAGTGCCATGCATATGTGAGAAATGTGTAGGTGCAAGTCATGAAATCAAATACAGCAGTAACACATTTAGATAAATTAGGTGCAAGGTACACACATGAAAATGGACATATGTCCATTAAAATGTATGACAATTGAATATGCTACATGTGTGGATAAACTTGCACACATTAAACAAATGTCCAATCCACATTTTGGGGAGAAAGGGAACCTAATGGATGTTGACATTGGCCAAGCCGAGATGAAATACTTACGATCTGAAATACGATCCAAAGCAATGTCAGCCCCAATAAGATTACACACTACATATTAATGCATTGTAAATTTCCCCTTGTCCTGCGTTACTCCAGCACTGGTTCCAAGGTCAGATCATACCAACCACATCAAATGGATCATCAAACACAATTGTAGTCACACTTTCTAAAGCATCCTTGAAAAACAAAATGGCAGAAAGGTACAATTAATTCTTGTTTTGATGATGTGAGGAGTATGTTTTTAGAAAAGTGTTAGGAGGCTAAAGCTCTGGGTAAATTTGGCAAAGGGTGTTTAGTGATGAAGCTTTTGGAACATTCAGATTTAGTAGATGTTGCTTTGTATATGTCAGACTTTTGTCATGAACTGTGGTTTCCAAATGTTTGCTTTGTGAATTGTGTCATACGCCTAGTTTCAAAACTATATTTGTTTTTTAGTTTGTTTAGGTATCTTCACCATAGCACCTTTATCTGTGACATTGGCAAGTATTTGATGCTGTTGGGACATACAAAGCGGGCATGGAATGGATTGCTCCTGGGAATGCATGTCACAGACTTTGGGTGTAAGAGACCTGTTCTAAAGCAGCTTGCACAATGATAGGATGGAAGTTCAGGAGACGCCATTGGACCTGTTCCTTGTCGTGTGGTAGCCATGATGCATTATGTGTGTCTTCATGTGGTCAGTACTTATGTAGTTGAAGGCCACATCCATGTTAGTTTTACTTCACATTGGCTAAACACTCTTTTTGTTAGAGCTCTATAAGGCTGTTGTTATTTCTCATCGTTGTAGGTTAACGTGCCTGTGGCACATCACTGACATTTGTTTGTGTCATACCACCAGATGCAGAAGTACTGGCTTGTAATGACCCTGTGATCAGGAACCATTGTACTGTCATCTGTCTAAATGTTGCATTTTGTGATGTAGGATTATTTTTATGTGGACGGGGATATGGCTCCAGTTGAGGACAGCAACAAAATGTATGTTTGACTATTCTACAGGACAATGTCTGATACATTTCCTTCCTTCCAATTTCTGGAGGTCTGTCCCGGTAATTTGATCACTTACACCGTACGATTCAATCATGTTTGATTTTTTATGTATCTGTCATCTTTCCATCCTATGATTTGAACAATGTAATGACAATCTTCTTAGACAATATACTTGTATGCATGTGTTGGTGTGGCATGGTTTTGATCCAAAGCTAAACTTTGTGCAAGTGCAGCATATCCATCCTTATACAAGTAGCTTGTTTTGTCATTGTATAGTTCACATGGTCTTACAAATCTACATTGCTAAATGTGAAATTTACTGCAGCAGGCAATGCTTTTGTGATTTGTGATTTTATTATAGCGTTAAAAGTGAAGATATACTTGGTGCAAAAACAAACATAAATAAAAAATGAAACCATAGCTGTAGATGCCAAATCATTTGGATTCCAAAGTCCAAAGTACTCTTTCCAGCAGGAAGGGGAAAATGACTAAAGGTAGTTCACAGAGTGAATGTGTGACACATCAAAGAGGGCATTAAGGTTTTCTTGCTGGCAGTGGTGGGTGTCTTGCCATCCGCACCTCATGGATATTTGCATGAACATCCCTGCTTGCGAGGGAAGGGGGTTTTAGCAGCTGCAGAGGCAGGAGTGTCTGATGGTGTTTCTTTCTCTTCCAGGGCTTACCTTCCTGTGTCTGCATCAGATGTAGATGGAATTGATATACTTGCAAAACAGGAAAGGGTAATTGGTGGTGGAAAAGCCCTGTTTAGGATTGTATGGATGTCAATTAGCACCCTTTTTAGGTTGCCTATGTTGTAATAATGGGCCTCCATCTGTTGTTACATGTCATTCTGCAGCTCCTTGATTTCCCGGAATTCAGAAACTTCCTGGCCCATCACACCTTGGGACTCATGCTAGACCCCCAAGACTTGACTGATAGTGTCCTGGCCATGAGTGGCCCCAGTGGCCTCACTCTGGTGGCCCATAGCATCCCTCTTACTCACCCTACCCCCATGAGCCTGTGCCCTTGGCCCTGGGTTCTCCCCCAATGGGTTCTTGTCCCTCTGTGTCAGCAGTAGTGATTTGCACTTCAGGATACAGGTCTGGAGGGCCCACGATTGTAGTGACTTAGATAGGTACACCGGTTGGGGATACTTTGTTGGCTGAGTTGTTGTAGCAGCCAAGGTAGGAGGTGTTGACGCGATCACAGTGAGACTCACAGTTGCCAAATGACCTGGCTGCCCAGATGTGGCAGGTCCATCATCCACGTCCACATGTCCAGGAGTGTCGTCATTCCTGAGGGATTTATCCAAGGGTGGTTGGGGGTCTGTTGAGTGGGCAATGTCTGCCCAAGCACAGTGCCAGTTCGACCTGTTGACAAATAGAGTAAATTGTTATTGGTGGAAGTGTGGAATCTACATCCAAATGTTTATTCTCACTGTAAGTTGGGACCAAGAAAACGGTTACTAGGTAGGGTTTCCTACTGTGATGTATTTTCGTGGTATTGAAGTTGTTGACCAAACATTTGTGAAGGTTGCAAAAACAATAGGATTGAGAAGCTCATTATATATGCTGATAACTTTAATTTTGGAATAAGGCATGAACATGTCATATAAAAAACAGTTAAGGAAACACAGTAGAGACGTTTCATGTGTATTTGACCATTCTATGGCCTAGTTGAAGACGATACAGTTGAACACACAACTTGGTTGTACATGTAGCAATGGACATCATGTGAGCAGTGCAGAGTCAATGGGTTACATTCCACTTCCAAACAGTTGAAGCAACTTAATGCCTTAGAACTACTTTTATGTACACAGATTGGTAAGGTGCCATTCATGCCATCAATAGTGTAATTTGGGGTTACCAGGACTACATAGGTAGGTATACACGTCTCAGAGTTCAGCATGATTTGTAGATTGCTCATTCCAGGAGGAATGAACATCAGTTGTGACATGGCTAACAAGTGTCTTTGGGCAAGTGCACAAGTGCCTCTTGTTTTGATTTACAGAAAAGGTGCATCATGGTAGTTGTGATCATGTAATCGGACTCCTAACACTAGGCAAATGGTAAACTACATGATAAATGAACATCAGTTGTGACATGGCTAAAAAGCGTCTTTGGGCAAGTGCATAAGGGCCTCTTGTGTTAAGTTACGGATTCAGGGCCTCATGGTAGTTGTAGACATTTCACTTTCTGATTCCCAACAGTAGACAAATGATAAACTCTGTGATGAGTGAACAGTTGTGACAAGTGTCTTTGGGCAAGTGCACAAGGGCCTCTTGTTTGACTTACAGAAACAGGGCCTCATGATTATCATTGTTATGTCACTATCAGACTTCTAACACTAGACAAATGGTGAACTCCATGATGAGTTAACATCTGTTGTGGCATGGCTAGCAAGTGTCTTTGGTAAGGGCACAAGGACCTCTTGTTTTGAGTTACCGAAAGAGGGCCTCATGGTAGTTGCAGCCATGCACTATTAGACTCTAAACACTAGACAAATGGTGAACTCCATGATAAGTGAACATAATTTGCGACATAGCTAACAAGTGTCTTTGGGCAAGTGCACAGGAGCCTCTTGTTTTGAGTTACAGTAAGAAGGCCTCATGGTAGTTGTAGTCATGTCACTATCAGACACTCAGCACTAGCCAAATGGTGAATTCCAGGATGAGTGAACATCAGTTGTGACACAGCAAACAAGTGTATTTGGGCAAGTGCACAAGGGCCTTTTGTTTTGAGTTACAGAAATAGGGCCTGATGGTAGTTGTAGTCATGTCACTCTCTCTACTTCTCAACACTTGACAAATGTTTGATCCGACATACCTGTTGCCACACTGCAGTTAGGTTGGATCATAAATTTACATTCTGACACACATCAGGGGTCCTTAGATGATCTTTTGATATTAAAACCCTTACAGACACCATGTGATGTTATGTATGAAAATACACATTGACAATCTACCATCTCTGAAACTTTGGGTATTGCAGGTTATGAAAGCAGATGAACAACACAATGGCAAAAGCTGAGATGTGACCACACAGAACATTGAAGTTTTGTGACAGTTTTTGTGGTGTGACTTGCCAGACTCCGCTCCCCCAGCTATTTTTGTCAATCCCTCAGAATGCAGGAATGCCAAGACCTTCTCCTCCCAGGGGAAGAGTTGCAATGGGGCACTGGGATGACCACCACCAGTCTTCAGGGACTCCAGGTGTTGCCTGGAGAACAGCCATTGCACTTTCCCCCTCAGGTTGTTCCACCTCTCTTCCTAGTATCTTCCTTTGTGTGCAAGGTTATGCCTACAGCATTCAATCTATCAACTATAATTTGCCACATTTCCATTTTCCAACTGAGAGTAATATATTGGACTTAGGCTTCAAAAAATTGTGACTCTACTCTTATGATTTCATCCACCATGAGTCTCAACTCATCTTCTGAAAAACAGCGATTTTTGCAGTGTGACATGACTAAGAATAAAGTGGGTGACAAGTGAATAACTAAATAAGGCAAGTGATATTTGGGGGACAAAATGAAAGAACAGAAGAAGTGTGGGAAAGTTGAAAAATATTATGGGAAAAAGGGTTTCCTTCTGTGACCAAAATTACAAAATGTAGTGTGGTCTCTGTCTTGCTGTGCTGCAGGGGCGAGGCAAAGGATCATAGTCTACGATGTGGTGTTTTATATAGTGTAATTTGCAGGTGTGTCCACTTGGTCAATGAATGTCAGCTGTGTTGTTTTGAATCCTCCCAATGGCCACTCTTCTGGTGCTTTGCTGTGAGCGTTCCATGACAGGCGACAGCCATCAGCTAACTGCCACAAAAGGGCCACCATGTCAACTGTGTTTATGTAATAGGCTCAGCGGTTGCTGCAGCCATGATGGCGACGGAGTATGCACCACCAACATTGTAGCCCGTCATGCCGCTGGCAGTGAGGAAAATGTCTACGTGGTCAGCGGTTCAACCTTCAAACAATTTAATACAATGTGTGGGAGACCACCGGCACAACGGTCTTCTTGGGACCGCCACTGAGGTGGTTTGGCAGTCCGACTGCCAAACTCGTAATCGGGCCCTTAGTATCTATGTTTTTTTCAAGTTTCAAAATTAATAGAATATATTGCTGACCATTACAATTCATGCTATAAAAATAATACACATACTGTTGCATTTTTATCACCCCTACAAATAGTTACCCATACTTACCTTAAACATACGAACCATACCCCTTCAATATGCGTGGTAAAGTCTTGCATTTTAAATTCATGAGGAATAAACTATAGTTTGGTAAATTATATGAGGGCCTGATTCACAAGATTCTCTGCACTCTTGGCATAGGCCCTGCAATCATTGGGGAGTCTCCATGCTTGTAGCAGAATCTTTGCAATTAGAATTCACATTGCGGCGATTCCCCCACAAGAGCGGAGACTACCCATGACTGCGGGCTTTCACCACGTGTGCGAAGTGCAAAGGCCCTTTATGAATCAGACTCTGAGTCAAAAATATTTGGCAACTGCATTCCCACTTATCCTCTGGAACGATCTGGTGCCAGAAATGGATGACAGCCATTATTTTGATATGACACACTTCCCTTGGAAATTACATAAATTCACTAATAAGTTAAACAGTCAAACTTTTTTGTTCAAAAAAGATTCTAGTCATGTGAAAGCAACACTAAATATATAAAATGTATTTTTTATATTTTTTCATAGAAGAAATATAGGTGGTTATTACGAGTCGGACAAGCTGACCACCAGACTCACAGTGAGGAGACTGCTGCAGAGCTGGCGGTTTCCCCACCAGCCCCATTACAAGGTTCACTAAGCTGACAAGCGGAAACCTCAGTCCTGTGGAAACTGTGTGGCAGCATTGGTCTTGGCTCCACATGGAGCCAAGGCCAATGCCGTCACACAGCGGGGCCATGGGTATCAGCAGTGCAGGGCCCCCCTGTGGCCCCCAGCACTGGCTTACCGCCAGCCTTTCAATGGAGGTCAGGCCATCATGGAAAGGCTGGCAGTAAGTAGAGTTGTAATCAGCAAGGTGGTGCTCAACTCATTGCCGCCCCGGCTGAGTACAACTCAGACCGCTTTGAACTGACAGGAACCATTTTGCCGGCAGGGAATGTGATCCTCTGGCGGTCCAACTGCCAGGGTCATAATGTGGCAGTCAGACCGCCACATTTGCGCCAACATTTCCTGGTTGAAATGTCGGCAGCCAATCAGAGCTGTGCATTTCCTTGCACATGCTTGTCATTATTCACGAAGTTGTAGGGTAGGATTTGCCGCCCTAGGTAAACATATTTATTTTCCCTTTAATTTCTCTTAAACTCCTGAAATGATTTACATCAAATAAGTGAAAGCATACTCTGCATACCAAAAGCTAACTTTCTGCCAAATTTGGTTTAATTCCTTCCAGTGGTTTGGGCTGTAGTCGTGTTTACAGATCCTATGGGAATTAAGACGGGAAAATGTTTTTTTACCCCCTCCCTTTTTCTTATCACCCACATGACAGATCAACCTGAAACATTCCGTGCATAACAAGAATCACAGGGGCACTATTTTTGTGAACTTTTGACAGCTCCTGCCAAGTCAGAACAAACACTCTGCTCGCAGTGTGGGAGAGCTGTCAAACAGCTCTCCCTTCCTGGGAGGAGAGCCGTCCTCTGTTTTCCCACCCGCAGAGATGCAGTCAGGTAAACAGATGAAACGCTGCTCTCACAGAGAGGGCGCTGCTTTAGCATTGTGCCTAGGCCTCATCTCTAGACTGCTACTGACCAATACATTCATGGGGAATTCAGATATAATGGACTCCTTTAACCAAGTGCCTGTCCTTTCGCAGAATCACCCTCAATTCCTTCTCCTTGTTACGGTATGTTGTTAGAAATCTAACAGGTGTCTTGTTGATTTTTTTCTTTTGTGGAATTTTGAAATTCTGTGGAATCTATGATATTTTTAGATATTTTTGGATATTTTTATCCAGCTTGTGGATATGGAGATAGAAACTTCTCTGTGTCGTAAACCTACTGCCGGCAATAGCATTTTACATGGCCAAAGTCACCATACCACGCGGCTCAAATGGAGCACCCCCGAAGGGGAGCTCCTGAGAGCCAAACGCAATCGCAGTAACCCTCACACTTATCAGAAAGAAGAATATAAAATGGTGGAGAAATTTAGGGCACAGGGTTATCCTAACAAAGTCATAAATGAAGTGAAGAAAAAAGTTAAACTGAGTACGAGGGATGAGCTACTCTACCCGAGAGTTAGACAGAGGGAGAAGATGGGGTTGAACAAGATCCATTTAATTACCATTTACAATGCATAGTCACATTTGGTGAGAAGGATGATTCACAGACTCTGGCACTTGGTGCACTTTTATCTAGTGAATGGCAATGAATTACCAATAAATCGCTTAGTCACACATAGGAAATCACCAGCACTTAGGAATATGTTAGTGCACAGTAATTAAAATGTGAGAAATGATGTGGGAGTAATAGCTTACAGAAAAACAAGTTTTTTTTTTAAGTATGGCCACTGAAAAGCCTGTAGAACAAGTCCGAACAAGAAATCCTCTTACTTCCCAACTGGAAAAATCGGACACATTAACAAGATTAAGAAGTTCATTCCCTGTAGTAGTGTTTTATGTTGGTGTGCCCTTGTGGCTTACGATATGTAGGGAGCACAATTTTTCTGGTTCATAACAGGATATTGGAACACATGCAGGCCATATGAAATTTTGGCAAAAGTTATCCTGTGACAAGACATTAGTCCCAGGTGCATAACAAAAACACTGATGAATTGTCATTGTATGGTGCTGACAGGGTCATCCTAAATAAACGAGGAGGAGACAAGGAGAGGAAGTTCAGGATTTTGGGGTCAGAATTTATCATCCATCTGAATAGTCGTACCTCCGGAGTATTAATCTCTGACGAGGAACGTTTTGTACACACTGGTCAATAAGATAATATCATTGTAATGAGATGCCTAGATACTGTAGTGGGATTTATTCACCTCCCTTTTGATGTCTCTTTTGAAGATATTTTTTGTTGTGATTAAATGTGAGGCCACTGAATTGTAAGTCTATTTTAGGACAGATGTTTTTAGGGGCTTAGGCCACTTGGCTATAATTTGCGTGAAATATGTGGATGTATTTTTTTACATTTTTCCAAGGGATAGTATTAAGAAGTGATGTGTTATTTCGATCATGTTGAAAATGTTACAATTGATAAATTACCGGATTTTGACATTAGACAAATTATTATTTCTGTGGGATCACAGTCTCTCTTTCTTCTTTTTTAATCATCTTTGGTGTAGAAGTCTGTTTTCTATGTCAGTAATGGACACTATTGCGAATTGATGTGTTTTTCTCTTCTTTTTTTATTTGTTTTGATTATGTTGAAAATGGTATAATATCGAATTGACAATATAAATGAAATTAGACAAATTATCTTCAGGGCGACACAGTCTTTCTTCTTTAATCACTATCGTTGTAAAAGTATGCTCTTCATGTTTATAGTTATGGGTAAAGATTTGTTTTTAAGGGGAGTAAAGCACAGTTTTTAATGTGTCTATAAAGATAATCGCAATGATCGAAAAGCGTTGACATTAAACTTCTTTTTTTCAAAAACGTTGTGGTCATGGAGTGCGCTTTCCTTGCTGTCTGCGAGAGGAGATGTAGCTTTTTGGATAATATATATAAATATTGCAAAAAATATATATACAAGTGTGTATGTATATATATATATATATATATATATATATATATATATATATATATATATATATATATATATATGTAAAGGAAAACTGTAACCAGCCATGACGCTGCACTCCAGTTAAGTTTTCTTCGCTGGTTAATCAAATATGTGCATCACCAACCATCACCACCAACGCGTTTCAACCTCTCAGTCTTGTTCACAGTACATATGTCTTTCTTCTATGTTTGATATTTACAGTCTCTCATCTCTATCATATATAGTGCATTATGGGACATGTGGTGACCTATAAAACCATATATCCAAATAAAGCAAATGTACTTTCCAATGAAACTAGTTTAAAGGTGCATGTAAACCAACCAAAGTCCAAGAGCGTTCAAATTATTGAAAACTAATTCATGTACAGGTTGAGACAGAAAAAATGAGAGGGGGCTGCATATTATATAATAGTCAATAAGCCTAGTATGGATCCCAAAAAGGAAAGGAGGATTCACTATTCTTCAAAATCATTAATCATGGTCTATTCATCTTTTGATTTGTTTAACTTGATATCCATATATTAACTGTTCACACATATCTATTTACAAGCACTCAATTATAAGTGATAATGGAGTTCCTCATCTCCATTGAGTCCCCTCTGGATCTTCTTTTGAGCTGGATTATAAACCGTGATTCCAGGGATCTCATTGGGAGGAAGGGTCCATTCCCCACGCTGGCACCAGCATAATATGCGTGCCACAATGAGGACCATTTGTTGTAACATATATATAACATATGTGTATATATATATATATATACACATATAGTATGAAATAACTAATGAAACATATTTATTTTACATTACACTTCATATTCATTATATATATGTATATATATATATATATATATATATATATATATCTTACAAAATAAAAACAATGATATTAATTTTACCAATAAATAAAATAGCAAAATATTAAAATGCTAAAAACACATTAACTAAAAATTATATAAACATTAAAAAATAAACACAAACAACATTAAATATAAACAAACACATAATAATAGAAATCCTATTTTGTGTTTGCCAACTTACCATTCTATTGCATGAAAAACAATTCTGCCATGCTCCAATTGGTAGAATTTAACCAGAACTCCATATTACTCGAACAGGTATTCTGTCAATTCTGCCAGCAGAACAGAATATTTTCTGCACAACTAGTTGTATGCCATAAATTAGAGATCATGGTATTTAAAAGTATAACATGTAAAACGTTAATGTTAAACCTATCCTTACAGTCACTAGCACCTATTTTCACTGTAGCATGGCGAGCTGCTCCATAGAGAAACACTGGAATGCACTATAATGTGTAATATTGCTCTCCGCGTTTAGAAAAGACCTAGAAATGTCATTCTTGGAAGAAAAATTTATTTTTTAGAAATACCCTGATAAAAGCCTCAAGTAAAGAGTAGAACCCTTAGTGTGGGGAGGTGTTTTCTGTTCTTCTGGCAGGATGGCCATTTGGGCTGTTTCAAGACCTAAATGTGGCATCTCCAGTACACTCCTCAGAACATTACTGGACCTGAAACACTCAGGGAAGGAAGCTGCACTGGAACACATATCACTTTGCACATGTCGGTTTACTGTTTACTGTTTTTATTGACATATTGAAACATTAAATCTCTGTCAGGAATAAGGCTGTGTGCGGTCCAGATCCCGCCCGAAACTCCGCTGCATGGATTTGTGGCACTTTATGTGCACCACTTGTCATCCCCTCTTGTTCCAAAAGTGGCCATCAGCGTTGTCTGCCCTGTGGTAAAGCTCATGTAGCTGCAGGGTCAGGACATTGGTGGACAAGATGCATTTATCAGTGCTACTCTATGAAGGGACTAAAATTCCCATGTTTTTAGAGGCAGCAGCCTTCTTGGGGTGTGGCAGGCCTATAAAGCCCAGCCACACCCAAGCACGTTGCTCACTATTTTGAAGACTTCGATGCAGTCAGACCTCCAGGGTGTTCCTCTGAAGAAGAGTAGATTTCTTGCATGGCAGATTGACGGCAAATAGGTGTATCCTTGTTTCCATGGTGAATTCAGATACGAGTAGGTCGTACTCATAGTGGTAGAGTCTTGATGAGCCCAATCTTGAAGGGAGTTGTTACTTCCAAAAGGTAAAGCAGCCTTGGCGCGACGATCAAAGCGCTTCGGAGCACAGAAGTAAAGCGCCCCCCTTGGCACAACGAGAAAAGCCCTTCAGGGCACACATGTAAAGTGCCTTTGGCACGGCAATCAAATCGCTTCAGTCCACATAAGTAGAGCGCCCTTGGCACGACAATCAAAGCGCTTCAGTCCACATGAGGAAAGCGCCCTTGGCACGGCAATCAAATCGCTTCAGTCCGCATGAGTAAAGCGCCCTTGGCACGGCAATCAAAGCGCTTCAGTCCGCATGAGTAAAGCGCCCTTGGCACGGCAATCAAAACGCTTCAGTCCGCATGAGTAAAGCGCCCTTGGCACAACAATCAAAGTGCTTCAGTCCACATGAGTAAAGCGCCCTTGGTATCGCAATCAAAACGCTTCAGTCCACATGAGTAAAGCGCTTTGGCGCAGCAATCAAAGTGCTTCAGTCCACGTGAGGAAAGCGCCCTTGGCACAGCAATTAAATCACTTCAGTCCACATGTGTAAAACGCCCTTGGCATAACAATCAAAGTGATTCAGGCAACATGAGTAAAGCGCCCCTTAGCATAACGAGAATAGCGCTCCAGATAAGACAAGTGAAAGCGCTTTCCGGCATAAGGAACAAAGCGCTCCATGTATAATAATCAAAGCGCTTCATGAACAATAAACAAGGCGCTTCTGCCCAACAAATAAAGAGCTTCAAGTTCAATGAGTAAAGCTTTCAGGCCTATAGATGTAAACGTGAAAGCTTTTTTTGGAGCTAAACTAATTATAGTTTCATTGGTTTTTTTGGAAAGCATATTATGTGAAAAGCATATTTAAGTCTTTGAGAATTTCTAGGCTGTGATCAAACGTTTATGTTCGGAATGCTTAGTTGTTCCAGGATTGATATGCAGAGTATGACCATAGTCCAAAGCTCTTGCCATCTCTTGGTTCTGAGGTTGTAGTTTGTTCTTGTTCCATGATTCATAGAAGGGGCTTCGCCCTCATTTCAAAAAGGGTCTCAATCTGATATCACGGAGACGCCTTTAATCAAGAGTCTACTGATGAGTTAAACGGCTATGAATGAATGAGTATATGCATATTTGTTCTAACCTTTTCATTTCAGATCTCTCTCCCTGCAGTTCCCTACCCTAATTCCCTTCCCCCCACCTGGCTTCATCATAACTCTGTGCTAAAATAGCTTTCTGAGTTGGTGACGCCGGGAGGTGGGCCTTTTGTTCAGCAATGTGCAGATCCCAAGGAAAGGACACTGTGACAATCTCATAGTCAAACAAGAATCACAATTTAAAAAGACAAAAGTTTAAAATCTCAGTGCAAAATACAACTTATACAATGATATATATAATCGTTCGGGAACTCCCAAAGTTTGTGTAGTGCTAACAGCTTTAAGACTGCAGTGATAACAATACACAAAACCGAAGTGCACAGTACTATACGTATCAAAATGAGGGCCATCTAAATACTCAAATAATTGGCATAGGCTGTAATCGATACAATCTTAAAATTTGTTTCAAGTAAAACCTTAAGAAAACCATTCCTGCCTAAGGCTGTGCTAGAGACCATGTGCAAAACGTCACAGATCTGTGTAAACATGTGTAAACATTGATGATGGTAAAATGAAAGGTTTCAATTCCAAGCTTTTAAAACTGGGCAAGTTTATAGTACTAAAAGCTTTAAAACTGCAGTGATAAAAAGCCACAAAACCAAAGTGCACAGTACTATGCATATCAAAATGGGGGCCATATAAATACTCAAATAATTGGCATAGGCTGTAATCAATACAATCTTAAAATTTGTTTCAAGTGAAACCATATAAAAACCATGCCTTCCTGAGGCTGGGCTAGTGACCATGTGCAAAACTTCGCAGATATAGCATTGTGTAAATATTGATGATAGTACAGAGATAAATTAAAAATTTCAATGTCAAGCTTTTAAGACTGGGCCAATAACCCTATAGAAAACAACACAAATATAAACTCTTTTATTGAACAATCTCATCTAAATACTATGAAAGCTCTGGACCATTGCAGCCAAAGACTCTTATTCTGAGCCGTCCCCACCAAGTGCTTTGAGGGCTCTAAGACAGACAGACCAGGCAGCCGACATACTACCACTGTAGATGTTTCACTTTTACAAATTCTACAGGCATTGGCATGGTCGTGGAGAAGCAACATTTTATAAAGTGGGATAATCCATTTTTTCCTAGGGATCGTATATTTAGGACAGAAAAAAAGAAAAAGTTCAATTGATTCCACACATGCCACACATGATTGGCACAGTTTGTATTTGTTATCTTCAGAACTGTTTGACGACCATCGGGCAGTGAAAGTATTAACAGGTTGGATACCTTTTCCAAACTGGAGAAATAGGGAGCAAGTATAGGCCGGTATAGGAAGGTAAAAAAAAAAATCTGAATATGGCTCCTGTTATACAAGCAAAAATTCTGATGTTAGTTGACCCAACCTGCTCCTCTGGGAATCTGATCATTTACCTTCCTGCAGAATCTCTGCTTAACAAGTGTGGCAGCACCGGCTGGGATCGATTCAGGATTCCCCCCAAAACTGGGGGGAACCCAATTCAACCCAAACGGATTTAACTTCCCGCAGCCAACTAACCTTATCTATACAGCTTGAGTTTCCTAATAAGTCTCTGATTTCCTCCCGGAAAGGTTCCATTTCCTCTGTCTTTCAGAGCCGGATCCAAAATAAAGGGGACTACAAGGCTACATGATCTTCAATGTTGTTCAACCCAAGATCGAGTCTTAGGGGTACTAATTAAGTGCCCTTCCCCAGACTAGCTATGTATCTGATGAAGTTGTTTTCTTTGACTTAAAGAATGATATGCTGTCTAGTAAAGCCCCACAATTCTGTTCCATATAGGATGGCTCACCTAGCCTGGGCTTTATACATTTCTAGAATGGGGTTTAATGGGGGACTAACTGCAGCTTCAGCTTTGCGGCCCAAAGCCCCCCCAATGTGACATACGATATGGACACTTTTACAAATATGTCCATTCCATCAACCTAAATCCATCAATTAATCACCAAATAGTTGATGCCATTGACTCTTTCTAGAATGACAGAATTCTTTTTTTATGCCAGCATTCACCTTCTTCTTTCCCTGGCAACAAATCATCAATTTTGTTTTCCCAACATTGACCTCAAGGTCAAAGTCTTTACAAAACAAGCAGAATTGGTTGTCTAAGTTTTATAGTCCCATAGGTGATTTTCCCATAATAATGGTGTCATCCACATAAAGCAACCCCATAATTTTCCGACCAGCCAACTGTGGTGAGTCATTCATGAAACTTAAATACTTAATGCAGTCGTTAACGTACAAGAGAAAGAGGGTGGGGCACGAACACAGCCTTGACGCACCCCTCTCTTGATGATAACTGGGGCTGTCAGTTCAAGGTCCCTGCCACATCTGATTCGGACAAAAGTACCTTCGTGAAGTCGGACAATTAAGTTTAAGAGTCTACTTTTGCTCAATGTGTACCACAGCTTATGTCTGGGAACCAGATCGAAGGCTGCTCGGAGATCGATGAAGGAACCATATAAGTTCCCTCCACCAATATCCATCGTCTTCCATCAAATTGCCATAAACCTTATCACTTGATCAGTTGTACTAACTACAGGCCTAAATCCTGCCTGCAAACTCAAAATGGCCCACTCTCCTCAATCTACTCCTCCAAACAATTCAAGATTTGCTTCGCGAATTTTTTGGGAGGTTATTTAGCAGGCTAATAGACTGATAATTAGATAGATCACTAGGATTTCCCTTCATGTGGAGGGGGACTATTTCAGCTCTTTTCCATGTATAGGGAGTGGGTGGACCTGCAGGCACTGCACTACAAACCTTATTTAGATAAGGTCTCCAGATGTCAAGGTTTGACTACTAGAGGTCACCCGGTATTTTGTCAAGGCAGAGGGCTTTGCCCCACTTAAGGGAAGATATTGCTGCCTTGGTCTCAGCTAAGGAAAACTTAGTTGGGGATACACTCTCTTCCCTACCATCACTCCACTCCATGGGATCAAACTCATCTCTCCCAGAGTAGAGCGAACTGAAGTGTTTGACCCATTCATCAGGAAGAATTGATGCCCCAAACAGAGGCTGGAATTCACCACTTTCTTTTGAAACCAGTTTCCAAAACTTGCTGGCGTCCTTGTTTCTTCCAGCCTCTGAAAGGGCTATCCAACTCTTCTGTTCCCAACTTTTCCATGCCTTGGTAAACTCCAGCCCATAATTTTTCCTTGATTGTTTAGTTAGATCTCCATTCCTCCTTCTGAGATTACTCAATAGCCTTTTCTTAGCTTCTCTGCAAGATCTATTGTACCACCTATCATTTCGCTTGATTCTCTTTTTGCCAGTTGCCTTTTTAACGAACAGTTCTTTCAGGCAATCAAATATTTTCAAATGCTCAGCCAGTATCCTTCCCTCATCCTGCATGAATTGGAGCATGAGTTCCATTTGGTTTTCCAGTAATCTAGACATGGTTGCGATGGTACACAGGGAAGAATTGATCTATGCACGTCCCTTAAACAACATTTGCATAGGAACTGGCCCTACATGTATCTCAGGGACAAACAATACTAGAGCCAAGTGACATGCCTGTCTGCGTAATATGGAAGTGCTAGTCAAGAAAGCAAATACAACTGCAACTGGATGGGACATACCTCTAGATGAATTAGCTACAAGATACACATAGCAAAATAGACATATGCACAGCCAAATGCAAAGGAAGCTAGCACAATTGAACACCCCCAATTTCTGCACAAAGAAAACTCAAGCTGCCACACATGAGATGAATATACAATCCAATTCCATACATATTGACACTGAACCACACAAGATGAAATACTTACCATACCAAACTGAACACAATGTACAAGCTTTGCCCACAAAGTCAGAATTTTGTAACAAAAGCAAATGGACCAACAATCAGGTGAAACACACACAACTGTAGGCAGACAACAAAAATTAATCAGGAACAACAAGAAGGTAGAAAGGGAATTGCAGGACAAATGTGTACCCAGCAAAACATCAACTTGGGTTTATTGAAGTGGAAATGCATAATAGCAAAGGCCATTGACCAGTATGTTTGTAAGTCTCTGCACAGTACTGTGCCCACACTTGACTCCTATCACTGCCAGGAAACCTCCACAGGAAGGAGCATCAGGTGGGAAGCACACACCTCAGGGATCATCCATGGGGGAGTCAGAGTTTGGATGGGTGGGCTTTGGAGGGGTAGACTTTTACTTAGGAGGGGTAGGCTTTTTCTTCAGGGGGAGGGGTATGGGTACTTTCAGGGGGGCATGTGTGACAGGGGAGAACTTTCATTTGGAAGGAATGGGTTAGGATATGGGTCAGGCCCTCTTAGGTTTGGGACGGAGGGTTTGGAGGAAACAGGGGAAAGGGCAAGCTCTTAAAGGAAACTCTCCATTGGAACACAGGGATGGTCATCAGAAGGGGTTGGGGGCTTGGAGGTTGAGGGAGTGGTTGCCTAGTGTATGGGTGTAGATGTCTTGTGTGTGTGTGTGTGTGTGTGAGGTATGCTTCTGTTTGGTGGTGTCTGTTGCATGTGTGGCGTGGGCACTTGCATGTCTTGAAGGGCTGGGAGGTGGAGATTCTGGGTGATGAAGTGATAGATGTGTATGTGTCTGTTGGGGTGGTGTCTGCAGGTATGCTGGCAGTGGTGAATGTTTGTGTGTTTGTTGGAGTGGTGTCTGCAAATATGATGGATATGGTAGATATCTCTGTGTCTGTTGGGGTGGTGTCTCTGGGTATGGTGGATGTGGAGGATATTTGTGTGTCTGTTGGGGTGGTGTCTGTGGGTATGGTGGGTGTAGTGGGTATGCTACTGGCTCTAGTAATGGTGCCTGTGGGTATACTGGATGTGGTGTGTTGATTGGTGTGAGTGGTGAGGGGTGTCCACTGAAGCGGTGTATGATGTTGTGTTTGTGGGTGTATGTTGACTACCTGCGTGCCAATATCTCTTGTGGTGTTTGTGTTTATATGTGCTGTGTGTTCATGTTGAGGTGGGTGCATGCATATGTGTCTGTGTGCTTGGGACAGGTAGGGGAATGGGGGATTTGGATTTGGATTGGGAAGAGGAAGGTGGGGCAGAATGTGGGGGTGGCTCACTGCCATCAGTGAGGAGGTCAGAGCCTGAAAAGATATCTGTAGGTGAGTTAACTGGGTGAGGAGCAACAGGGATGGTAGTAATAGAACTGAAGGTGGTGGACAAAGATGGTTCAAAAATAGGTCCGAATGGGTCTGCCAAAGCTAGGGAGTGGCCACTGGAGGTTGAATCTGATGATGAGAATGTTGATCCAGTGTCCTTCGTGGCACAAGACCCTCACCCTCTGAGCCACTGAGTCCCTCTGTGTCGGTGGTGTCTTGACTGGAGGTACCGTGGCCAGATGCTTCCCCACTTGGTTGTGCCCTGTCTCCTTCACTTGCCTGGGCTTATGCTAAAAATACAAAGAGAAAAAGGGTCTCTACATGCTCCTGATCACATTGAGTATCAGCTTTGATTAGCAAACATTACCATGATGTATTTGTCCCAATGGAGACATGAAGGTAGTACTGATGTTGCTTAGATATGCCACACATTTGGCATGAAAATATACATTGTAGACAATCCACAACACAATGAATCAGCAAGCCCCAGGGAAATCACCACTAATGCCTGGCACCCCTTACAATGACATATTCTGATTGCATCTATGCCCGAGACTCAACAGAGAAGGTAACTATTACCTATTCCAAAAAATAATTACTCCTCTTTAACATTAAATCTCTTAAGCTGTGTATTAAAAGTACAGATCCTTATATTGGCAAATATAGATGCCCCTCGTGTGCATGGTCCTTCCAAATGCACACGGATTCTCAATTAACTAAGGACTCTGATAAACTCCCCATTTTCTTAGTTAACTGTCGCTCATTAGGAGCTCATATAATAGATATTCACCTTTTGGTTGAACAAATTAAACCTCTGGCCTTATTTCTGACAGAAACTTGGCTGGATGAAAGCTCTGCTCCAGATGTTGTGATGGCTCTCCCCACAGGCTATAAGATTAGCAGAATTGATAGACCTAATAGAGGGGGTGGTATTGCAGTCATCTATAGAGATACTTGTAAGATCAATACAGCACCCACTCTAATTAAAGACTGCGAGAGTATGTCTTTCTCTATCAACGTGAACCCTCATTACACCCTATCTGGTGTTCTGATTTACCGCCCACCAGGTCCCATGGGAGATTTTATGATCTCACTGGCAGAAAACATCTCGCAACTAATATATACTAAATCAAATTTCTTAGTGTTGGGAGATTTTAATCTACATGCGGAAAATATAGATAATGCTTCCACTAAGATGTTGATAGCAGACATGAATGCATGTGATCTAATACAGCTTATTCAGGGACCGACTCATATTAAGTGAGATACACTTGACCTGGTATTTTCTAACGTACCAGGTATAAAATTTCTATCCTCACGCCCGCTAGCATGGTCGGATCACTTCCTTCTAGAGTTGGAACTACACATCCCTCCTTATAAGAACTTTCATACGGGGCGCCTCCACACAGAAGGAAATGGCATAAATTAAAAGCCACAGAGTTCATTACCGCATTGGAGAAAAACAGACCAGAAAGTATAAATATAAACAATATAACAGACTTCTCGCACTCTGTCAACAAATGGATAGAGGATAGCCTAGATGAGACCATACCTCTCTCCTCTACAAAAAACATTCATCGAAAGAAGTCGGCTCCATGGTTCAATGCAAGCCTACTTGAGAAGAAAAGAGAATGTAGGAAGCAAGAGAAGAAATGGAGATACACTCAAGATGACTCTGTGAAAAGGGACTACAAGAATATGATTCGAGAATATCACTTAGAAATTTAAAAAACTCAGGCGACATACTATTCTGGCAAAATCGAAGCAGCAGCTAATTCACCAAAAGAGATATTCAATGCCCTAAAAGATCTTATTCACCCAAGGGAGGAATCAGAAATTAGGGACTTTCCACAACAACATGTAGAAGATCTGGCAAGCTTCTTTCTAAGTAAAATCCAGAACATCTATCTAGCCTTCCCCAACTCCCCTATCAAAGATCAGGGGATGATGAACCAGGAGGCTGGGGAGGAAATTTTCCTTACAAACTTCACTCCCATTAGTATGGACAGAGTTATTAACTTATTAAGCTCAACGAAATCGGGCTCGCCGTTAGATCCTGCCCCCCCCCAGATCCTATCCATGGGAACACCAGTTTTAGCTCCGATAATTACGAAACTGATTAACACCTCATTAATTTCTGGCACGGTACCTGATCACTGGAAACAGGCTATTGTGAAGCCGCTCTTAAAAAAAACTAATCTGGATCCTAAGACACTGAGTAACTATAGACCGATTTCATTGCTGCCTCTAATAGCCAAACTTGCGGAGAAGCATGTACATTCTCAGTTGTCTACGCTTCTGGAAGAAAATAAACTTATACATCCTACCCAGATGGGTTTTAGGCCTAAACATGGCACAGAAACCGCATTGATTGCCATTACAGAAGAAGCAAGGAAGAGGATGGATAAAGGTATTGAAACCGCGATCATCCTCCTGGACTTGAGTGCGGCATTCGATACAGTTGATTTAAATATCCTCAAAGACAGATTGCGGGGATGTGGACTTGCCGGAGTCGCACTAGAATGGATTCTTTCATTTATACATGGGAGGTCCTTTCAGGAACTCGATAGAGCATATATCTCCAGGAGCACTTTCAGTAGTTGTGGTGCTCCTCAGGGGTCAGCTCTGAGTCTGTTACTTTTTAACATCTATATGCGGCCACTAGCAGGAATAGTTGAGCCATTTGGATTGAACCTGGTATCTTATGCAGACGATACGCAATTGGTCATCTCTTTCTCCAATTCCCACCCAGACATGGGCACGGCACTAGGACCCTGTCTGAAAGCAGTTGCAACTTGGATGTCTGAAAGTAAACTGAAACTCAACGACGATAAAACTGAGGTTATGTTTTTTGGTAATAAAATGCCCCTAGTCAATTCTAGCCTACTGACAGGGGTGCCTACCCTCCAACCCCCTAAATGTCTCATTAAAAGCCTGGGCATATGGTTGGACCCTCTTCTCTCAATGGCCCAACATGCTAATAGAATAGCAGGAACTGCATTTGCCATGCTAAGGACCTTGAGGAAGGTTTTAACTGTTCTCCCGTTTTTTGCCAGAAGACTGGTTATTCAGGCACTGATAGGTTCTCGGATTGACTATGGCAATGCCTTATTTATAGGCTCACCGAGATATGTGATTCAAAGACTACAAAGGGTACAAAACGCAGCGGCACGGCTGCTGTTAAAAACTCCTAGACAACACTCGATACGGACAGGAATCGCTTCCCTACACTGGCTCCCTGTGGAGGAAAGGTTCAGTTTAAGGCCCTCTGTCACATTCATAGAGCCATATTTGACAATGGTCCTGAAATGCTGAAAACATTGGCACAGGTCTATATTCCAGCCAGGCCACTTAGATCCTCCTCAGCTAACCTGGCCATAGTCCCTACAGTGAGGAAAGCAAGATGGGGAGGAAGATCACTAGCATATCAAGGTGCCTTGCTCTGGAACAATCTCCCTCTCAAGATGAGATCAGATCCTCAAGAGATGTCTTTTAGGAAGGATCTGAAGACTTGGCTATTTAAAATTTAAAACTCCTGTATGAACATAAACAGTATATCTCCGCCATGGCAGTATAAGCGCTACGAGGCCTTTGGGCAGTTAGGCGCTATATAAACTATTGTAACATAACATAACATCAGTAAACAATTGTCGCTTTGTAGTTAGAGAAGCATGAAGATTTGCAAATACCTTTAGAAGGGCCTCAACATGTTGCCAAGTGGGAAGATAGATCACCTTCTACATTTTAGCCCTGCAAACCCAGATGTCTGTGGATGATTGATTGTACCCAACCACATGTGAGTCTAACATAACTGCAAGTCACTCCATGATGCATGCCAGCAGGCATGTACAAACATTCCCCATTACACATGTGCAGTGCGTTTAGCTACATGATGCCACATCAGTGGCCTAGAAATGCACATTGTGGCTTAAAAATCTAGTCATGCACGTCTTAGCCCTCATAGCCACTGCAGTTGTGCATGGCAAATGACATGCAATGACGGTTGAGGGTATTTTGTCAGCCAACAATCAATGATGACACAGTCCTGTCTGTAGCACAGCATAAAATGTAGCCCCATTGCAATGTCTTATTCCACACAGATGTTGGCATGCACATATTTGTGAGGGAACACATATATCATCCATTAACACAGGTAGGCCATTCAGGAAACATCAGTGTACACATTTTGTCAAAAGAGAAAGGAATACATCCTAACATGTAGGCACAAGGAATGTTGGCAACAGTGATGGCACATAAATTATGCCAATGGATATTCCCCACTTACCAAGGGAAAGTATTGATTGGTAGCTGCACCCAAAGAACAATGTATGCTCTGTCACATGGATGATGGCAATCCTCACATTGCAGACAGTAGTAAGGCACCAGCACCCATCACACGCTGAAGACAAGTAGCCTCTGGGTGGCAGATGCCAATATACTCATTTGACCAGACACATGCCTGAGGACAATGATCCATCCCTTCATTACCTTTGGCCTGTAACACAGAGGAGTAGTGGTCTGTTGCAAATAATTTACACCCACTATAACAGCAAACATTACTTGATTGATCAATGTACACAGCCATGTGTTGTCCCTGAAAAGCAAATTGTTTGTGGATTGTACACCGTTGTGCTCTAGGTCCCTGGGTGAATAGGCAAGGTACATCAGTATGAACCACACTACATATCTAGACAAACAGTCATTCACCTACTGTGTCACACATGTCTTACCCCTAATTGTCAGGGGTGAGATGTCAGAAACTAACACATTAACTTGGCAATGTGACAGACAGGAATATGCCCTGTACTCACCCCCTTGTGGCTGCTGTGCCCGCTAAAATGCCCTTCAATGTCTGGGTATGCCACAGCCAGAATGCGGGCCATTAGAGGGTCATGGTCTAACGTGCGCCCCCACCACATTGGGAGAACAGCCCCAGCTGGACTTCTGCGATCTTCTCGGCCAAGTGCCTCAGGTTCTCCTACCTCTTGCGACAGTGGGTGCTCCGCCGGCTGTGGACCCCAAGGGGCAGCACCTTCTGGCCAATGGCTCCCCATAAGTCCTTCTTCTGATGGGCGCTTACCTGCATGGATGCAAGAGTCAAATCAAGAGATTACAATCACAAATTTTTGCACATATAGTTGAGTCACACACATGTCAGAAACACCAAGCTAGACTTTTTCAATTTGTTAACACACCACAAGTGTAAGAGAACACAAGCCAGTAAGTACAGGGGCATGACTACAGATATTTATATCCATGTGAAGACTGATCCATTACCCTGTTCATGTCCTACAATGACTAAGCAAGCCTACTGACATCAGGTAGCCCATGGTCCATCAACATGTATGTGATGTGAGCCACAATGAAACACTACATACATATGTGGCTTCTGAAAGGTACACTCCGTAGGCCTGAATAGACCAACACATTCTCACTCTGCGAGATTGACTCACTGAATACAGTCTCTAAAGGAACTTCCATAGTACAGACTTCACTATTACACTTGTTTGACAATGAAGGGGCTGGCATGATGGATATAGAAAGTATATTCCTTGTCCATGTGTGGACATGTGGACTACCAAATGCAGACTCATGCCACTTCAGGGGTGGGTTCTGTGGTGTGTACCTGTACCACAAAACACTCCTTTGGACATGTGTGTCTATCCTACAGAGATGGCATCCGACATACAAAGGTATGCATTGTCCTGTTTCTGCTATTTGACCAAGGTACTGACTCACATATCATGGTCTCCCAGGAATAAACACACTGTCTGCACTGTGTTAGTGCAGTAAGCCTATACAGAACAAATATGACTTCTGTGAAGGTGCCAACAGAGCTGTGGGAGTAAGGGACCTGTCATGAGTCAAAGACCCACATTGACAATGATGGGAAATGCACATATGGAATACTTCTGGGATGTACCTCAGTACCCATTCTTAATCTAGTTCTGCCCCTAGTACATCATATTGTTTACATGCCAGGATCTGCTGGTGAACAGGGAGTGGGCACAGTGCCAAAGTTGCATAGCCAGAGTGACTCTCACACAGCCTGGACTAGGTCCCATACTGGGAGATACAACTGTCAGGCCCTGGACTCTGCAGGCTGGGCATGCTGAACCTACATGACACTCACATTTCCATCACTTCCATGCATGACAGTACATCATGTGGCATCAGCAACGTGGCATGTGGTTTGTGTGGCAACCTAAAGGGCAGAGTGAGTCATGATGTGGATTCCAGACAACAGACTGTCAAGGCAAGATGCAGGTTGAAAGATTTGTGATACTATACACATTGCTAAAATGATCCTCACATGTCTCATACACAATGCATACACAGCTCATGATGTCATGCACATACATGTTGTCCAACATTTACAACAATCATAAAGAAAAATATGTCATTGGATGGCAGTGATGTCCCGTTATCTAGTTATGTGCATCCAATACGAGGAGGATCTAGGACCTCAAAACCCTTACACAACACAATGTGACTCAACTTAACATACGGTACCGGTCACCAATACCTGCACAAAGTACATCCCATTGATGGCACACAGACTGCAACAACAGGCACACAACAAGTCTTACTGGCACACAGAGGCACATTGTAGCCCATGAGGATGGAAAGGATGGAGTCAAACAGAATCAATTGTGCCTATGAGATTCTTACTAGCTCCTCTGGTGAGCCATAGAGCTTTCCATACATGGGTAGGACCTCCTCGACAAGCCTCTCCAGCTCCTCTGGAGAGAAGGCAGGGGCCCTATCACCTGCTGGACATGGCATGGTTGTTCCCAGAGGCTGTGCACAGCAGCTCAGGAAGTGGAGGTTTTGATGGCACCAGTGTCAGGAGTCAGGTGAGTGAATGTGCACAGCATGGCAGACACCTCCATCACATCCGCGGTCATCACCTCCAGCAGACACAGCCATTGGGCCACGACCGCCACAGGCAACAATGTCAGCCTATGGTTGTGTCTGCCACAGTTGAAATCGCTTACCGCCCTGATGACTTCTGCCAGCTGACGCAGGTGGTTCCTAATGTCCAGTGGAGTAGGTCAGGCATCTACCATTTTGTCAGCCTGAACTACTGTATTTGGCTTTGTAAACTGCATCACACTTACAATATGTGTGTTGTAGCATCACAAACATCCTTATTCTGTCCAACCACCAGTGCAGTGTGTTGCAGAGCACAGATGGCATTTAATGGCAGTGCATAGTCCAGCACCACCAATGGTCATTTTGGTGGTCGAAATATACAGTCACATTTTGAGGGGCAATTGTGTAGCACATCTTTGAATTTCGTCCAACTCCATTTTGTGGACACATGTGTTGACAACCATGGGGGTCCCATGATACTCTTGTGTAGTTGCCATCTGTGATGTGTACTTGGTGTGATATCTATCCAGTGAGAAATGCTTTATCTCATGATAATATTGGCATGCATCATGTATGTTGCTGTGGACGCACTGACTAATGTCACTAATCATGTCTTGTCACACATAGGTACCCTGGGAGAGGGAGGATGTGACAACATCCTTTCTACCATCCAGTGCCAGACCTTCAGCCCATGCAGCAACATCATATAATTGTGTTGTGCTGCCTGGATAGGCAAACAATAGTGGACGTCTGCCATCAATTGGAGCCAAATATGATGCCAGATATTAGTTATCCAACCTGTATACCACCCATTTAATACGTCATGCCAGTATTGCACTTCCTAGCCACAGAGGCCTTCCAACATACAGTGGCCCTATCTTCTGGTATGGCCCAACCTATGTTCAGTCTGGTGTTGAAGGATTTCCTCTCAGCAATGTTGAGGTACATTGAAAGCTATGTCAGGTTTCCCCAACATGAGGATTTAGCCAATGTGAAGGCTGCCTGTTTTGGATTTGCCCACCTCCCACATGTGGTGGGGGCATTGAAGGTACAGAGACTGGCTTGGTGCCACTGCAGGCCACTGAACAAGTCTATCGCAACAGAAAGAACTTCCATTTCATCAACGTGCAAGCTGACTGGTTGATCTCTACATCTCAAATGTGTGTGCCAGTTATCCAGGATCAGCCCATGATTCCTTCATAATGCAGAACAGCACTAAATTCCAGCCGATGTCACAGCTGCACTCAGAGAGGGCCTAGCTGGTTGGAAAGTCACGTCTGTCCCGATTGTGTATGTGCAATGTCAGGTGCTACAATCATGAAGTAAGTCACTCATTGTTGCACTATGTCCCATTCCTTAACAGGATACACCGCATATCCAAACCGTCCTTGTTTTTCGAACCCGCTGAGGAATCCAACTATGCCATGGGAAGTCCACTTCAATGAGACCCATGGGAAAACATGGAGGCCAGTGGAGTAGGCTTTTGGGCTCCTGAAAGCCAGATTGTCTGAACAGGACTGGTGATCCCTCCTCTACTCACCGGGGAAAAGTGTATCAGATCACTGTGGCATGCTGCAGACTTCACAACATCGCCCAGCTGAGGAATATCCCGTACATCCCAGAGGAGGGGGAGCCTCAAGTGTCACTGGGTGAGACTCCTGAAATGCCAACTGAGGATGACAGTGATGAAGGAGAAGGAGCTGACTTGCTAGAAGATTTCCTCAACAGCTACTTTTCATGAGTGTAATATGTCATATGATGTAATGACTGTGACTGTTCAATGAACTATAGCTGCGAGAATGTGTGGAGTTGAGCATTTTGGAAACAGCTGATGAGTTGATACTCTGCAATATTCAGTGAAGGACTGCTTGATTAGACAGCTTTTGACTCATCCCCACCTTGATAATGTTGCTTTGTTTGTGTCAGTTTCCTTGCAATGTACACTGTTTTCCAATTCCTTGCTATGTGAATTATGTCATATTTGTGGTTCCATACCTGTACTCCTTGTTATGTTCTTTGTTCAGGTACGTACACCATGACATCTTCAAGTGGGCATTTCAGAATTGTGACACTGGCAGGTATGTGATGCCATTCCGATGTATGAAGTGGACATGGGTTGTTCCAGGTAACGTAGGTCACAGAGTTTGGATGTATGAGACCTGTACCAAGACAGTTTGCACAGTGTTTGGGTGGAAGTACAGAAGTGCCCATTGCGCTTGTTTTGTGCGTTGTGGTGGGCCTGATGCATCATGTGTATCATCATGTGATCAGAAAAAATGTAGACCGAGCTTTTGACCAAGCAATTTTTCCTTCAAATTGGCTAAACACTCTTTTTGTATGACCTGTATAGCTGTAGATGTGTTTCATCATTGCAGGCCACAGTGTCTGTGCCACAACCCTGACATATTTTTGTGTCATACCACCAGATGCAAGGGAATTGGATTATGATGTCCCCGTGATCAGGGACTGATGTCGAGACGGGGACACTCACCTCAAAAGCAGGATGTCTGCAGGGGCAATGGTATGGCCCCAAACTCCTGGAACACCTCTTGGCACTTCATGGTGGACACAGAAACCCCGGCAGGTGTTGCAAAATGAAAGGGGGAGTGGAAGAGAAAGACACAAAACACTGCCATGTCTTGCCGGTCCAGCCAGGCACCCTGTATCTTCGGGGGCAGGTCACTGTTGAAAGAGTGATAGTAGAGTTAGTGCACTCAACTTCCTTGAAACTGAATCTCTCTTTCTGATATGGGCATGGGAGTGGTAGAAGAACAACGGGATGCTCCAGCACTTTTCTTGGATAATAATAACTGTTGGCACAATTACTAACACTGCATTACCAAAAACCCAAACTGAGTACCATAACAATAAGTACTGCGTCAATAAGGCTGGCTTCACAGAGATTCACTGTTGCACACTATAATTAGAACTGTGGTTGCACTTACCATGCACAAGAAAGACAAACAAGGGCATTAATTATATCACATATACCTTTCCTGCATGCATAGGGTGAAACTAAAAGGAACAAAAACAAGCCAAAAAATACAAATCTCCACTCTGGGTTCAAACAGTTAGGGTGGCACAGTTTGGTTTAGTTTCACTTTGTGTGTGAAAAACCCTTCAAAAAGCAAATTCCTCAAACCTGAAACACAGGCATGAATGACACAATTTAAATCCAAGAGTCATGCTATTAGGGAAAGAAAAGTCACGTAAATGCTCTTTTCAAAATTGCACTGTCACTTTTTGTAATACTTGAGCTCAAACAGATTTCCTGAAGCTCATTTATGCAAGCAACTACAACAATAATGTAGAATGTTCAGAAATGCACCTGTCCCTTCAAGACAATCACTCTGCCAAAATATGAGGTCCGAAATACACCAGCTGCTTTCGGAAAGCGCAGCGGTCAAAGGACAAACTCCCTGGAGAATACTAGTCACTTAGCTGCAGTCTTTTCCGGAGTGCTGGAGGAATGCCTGGTGTCAGCTGGTACAGGAACGAAGAAAAGAATTGGCTAAAAAAGTCCTGAATATGAGGATGACAGCAGGGGCTGGACTGCCAATTCAGATGCTGAGATCAGGAAGCAAAACAAAGCCAAGCAGAAAGGCATGCTTCACTCTGCTATTTATAGCCAATCAGGAAAGCGATTGAGTTTCCACATGTGGTGAGTCACCACACCCAATTAGAAGCACATGTCTACACCACACCCATTTAGAAGCACATGTAAACACCTGCTCACATTAGCAAACAAGCATTGGTAAAACAAGCATTGATAAAACCAAGTGTGTAACACAGCACATTATGGCCCTCATTACAACCCTGGCGGTCGGTGTTAAAGCAGTGGTAATACCAGCAACAGGCCGGCGGAAAAAAAAATGGAATCACGTCCATGGCAGAAACCGCCAGCAAAGACAGCCACTTTAACACTCCGACCGCCACGGCGGTAGAAACAAACACTGTGGCGGTAACCGCCAACAGACAGGCGGAACACAAGGTTCCGCCCAATGTATTACAACACGCCTATCTTTTCAGTGGCGGTACCAACGCTATCAAAAGCACGGCAGAAACAGGACTTGGAACGGAAACCACTCACCTTTCCACACTCAAGGAATAATCAGGACACCATGGAGCCCGAAATACAGGTCCTGCCCATGCTGGTCTACCTCCTCTTGTATCAGGAGCAGGAAAGACGCCGGCAACGACCACAGTGAATACTGTACCTAGCACACAGGGGAGGGGGGGAGGGAAAAGAGAGTGACAAACACACACAACACGCAACACCCCCACCCACCATCCTCACCCACAACACCATACTCACAAATACATGCAGCAACATTAAATATACACCCCGTCACCCCCTGGAAGAACGCAAGGACAAAAGGAAATTATTTTAACAAGTGTAATCTATTAAATGTCAGATAGGCCAAATTCAAAAATTAGTTATATACAAATATGTACACCAACTGCACAAGTCCGGATATAAATTAAATCATTGTGCGTGGATCTGTGTCCCAAAATGCATGAGCGAAGCCCACACAAGATACCTGACTAGAAACGGACAGAACACTGTAGGGATATCAGATGGAATATAAACAGGCACCTCAGGGGGAGGGGAGGGCACTTCAGCCGGATGAACGGACAACGCCACTGCTCCACGAGGTGGCTCCATGCCCACTGCTGTATCCTGGGGAGTGCAAAGCCACAGTCTCACAAGTCTTTCCAGTGGGTGGTTTACCCACTGCTTTATCCTGGGGAGTGCAAAGCCACAGTCTCACAAGTCTTTCCAGTGGGTGGTTTGCCCACTGCTTTATCCTGGGGGGTGCAAAGCAACAGTCTCACAAGTCTTTTCAGTGGGTGGTTTACCCACTGCAATATCCTGGGGAGTGCAAAGCCACAGTCTCACAAGTCTTTCCAGTGGGTGGTTTGCCCACTGTTTTATCCTGGGGAGTGCAAAGCCACGGTCTCTCAAGTGGAAAACAGTCTCAACTGGTTCTGGAGGTGGCATTGTTCCCAGAGTGCTTCATCCTGCCAAGGACTGAGGTAGTGGATGTGATTCTCCACTGGTTCTGGAGGTGGCTTTGTGCCCAGAGTGCTTCATCCTGCCAAAGACTGAGGTATTTGATGTGATTCTCCACTGGTTCTGGAGGGGGCATTGTGCCCAGAGTGCTTCATCCTGCCAAGGACTGAGGTAGTGGATGTGATTCTCCACTCGTTCTGGAGGGGGATTTGTGCCCAGAGTGCTTCATCCTGCCAAGAACTGAGGTAGTGGATGTGATTCTCTACTGGTTCCGGAGGGGGCTTTGCACCCAGAGTGCTTCACACGCAGTGTGGCAGGTCCCATTCCCTCACTTCGGTGTGTGTGCCACGAGATTGCCTGGGAACAGGTAGCATGATTCTCCATCGAGGCAGAGACACACTCCACCCTGCTGCGACTTCGCGTGCCACCTGCAGGTACAAACAGTGCTGGGAGTCATGCCTCATGTACTCTGGGTAGGGTCAGGATGTCTCCTGCAGCCTCGGACGGCTGCCCACTGGGGATGATTGCCATGTCAGCTGTGGTGGCACTGTGTGAGCACGTCGCGGGGCTGGTGGCGGGGCTTGAGGCGGTGTCTGTGGCGGAGGTGCAGGTGGTGGTGCATGTGTCTGCACCTGTTGAGGGACACAGCAGGACGTCTCCTGCAGCCTCGGATGGCTGCCCACTGGGGATGATGCTGGGGACTGTTGCTGAGGCAGCAGACGTGCAGGTCGCAGTGCTGGTGGCGGTGCTGGTGGCGGTGTCCACTGCCATACAGGTTGATGTTGTGGTTGACAGAAGGGGTGGCTCTGGTCCCTCATCCGGAGCCACCGTGCCCTGTCCTGACCTGCTCTTCAGCTTGTGTCCCTTCTCCACCTTTGATGTTGCTGCTGGTGACTTGCCACTGTCCCCTTTTGGCTTGGAGGAGCCCTTGCTTGCTGGTAGGTGCGGCTTCTCCCTCCGGCATGTGGGCACCTTCTTCACCTTGGCAGTTGGCGGAATGGCCTGCTCCTTGGCCTCGCTAGGTGGCACACTGGCAGCCCTGATGCGTGGCGTCCGCGATGAGATCGGAGTTGCTGGGACCACTGTGCTGGAGGATTTGGTGGCTGAGGTGCTGGGCTGGGACCTGGACAGCCTGGCCCTTGGGGAAGGACAGGGGGGTAGGGAAGAGGTCAAAGTTTATGAGGAAGAGTTTCTTAGACACACTGGGACGGGTAGATGGAGGGGGTTTGGGAGTGGAGGAAGAGGTAGTGGTTGGAGGAGGTTAATTTTGCTGAATTTGGGTGAAGGTGCATGGGCCGGAGGCTGTTGTGAGGTGGATGGCTGTTGGGTGGGTGTGCCTGCGTTTGTGTAGTTTGGGAGGAGGGCTCACAGACACACTGGGAAGAGGACACAGGGAGTATGTTAATAGTAGTGGTGCATGTTGATGGGCGTGCTGGCGATGGAGGTAGTGGCTGAGGATGAAGTACATGCAGGTGTGAGTGGAGACGAGACAGGGAGGGAGGAGGAGGATGTGGGGGAGGGGGACACAGTGGAGGCAGTGGATGTTGGTGTGACTGCATGGGGATGGTGCTTGTGTGAGCGCCGGTGGGATGTGTGGTGCTTTTGTTTGGCATGTCCACTCTTGTGTGTTGATGAGTGTGCATGCTGGTCTGATGGTGTGCTTGGGATAGGCTGAGGTACAGGGGATTCGGTCTGGGTGGAGGAAGTTGGAGGATGGAGGCTGGACACTGGGACAATGGCTGCCATCAGTGCTGAGGCCAGAGCCTGAAATGCTCTCTCTTGGGCCGCCTGGCCAGAATGAATGCCCTCCAGGTATGCATTTGTTTGCTGCAAATGCCTCTCAACACCCTGGATGGCATTCAAAATGGTAGACTGCCCAACAGTGAGGGATCTCAGGAGGTCAATATCCTCCTCACTGAGGGCAGCAGGGCTGACTGGGGCAGGGCCTGAGGTGCCTGGGGCGAAGGAGATGCCCCCCTCCTGGGTGAGCGGGCATGGGAAACTCGATGAGGGGCTGCTGGGAGGGCGGTGCTGGTGGAGGGGTGTCTGTACCTGTTGATGCGGTGGGCACAGAGGTGCTCGCCATTGCAAGGGGGCGCCCATCAGAGGAGGAGTCGCTAGTGTCTGCTCCTGTCCCCGTCGTGGAGATCCCCCCACCCTCCGTCCCACTGGTGCCTTCTGTCTCTGTTACTGCACCCTCCGGGGCCATGTGGGATGCAGCTCCCTCCTGCTCCGGTGTCACTGCTCCTCTGCCAGATGATGCTAATGCACGCATGGACAGGGTGACAAAACAAAAGGGGGGGCAGAGGGGACACATGGTCAATGCATGCAACATCACTACCGTTGGCAGTCACAACACACAGGGAGCAGCCCTATGCACTAAGCCATGCACTGACGGGGCAGGGGAAAAGCACATGCCCAAGGGGGACTCTGTCTAGATCCATTTCATGCACAGAAAGAACCCTGACTAGGTGTAGAGGGCAAATACCACCTATGGGGTTGGAGTGGGAATGAGCCTGCAAATCAATGGATCTACCTATGCAGGTCTGCACTGGCCTAGGGGAACCCACAGACCACCTCCTCCACCCAGACACCTCGTCAAGCGTGCAGAGTCTGCTAAATGAGAGTATACTCACCCCCTTGTGGCTGCTGTTATGCCCTCAAGTGCCCATCCAACTCCGGATATGCCACCGCCAGGATCCGGTACATCAGGGGAGTCATGGTGCGACAGGCTCCCCTTCCACGTTGGGAGACCATCCACAGCTGAGCCTCTGCCATCTTCTTGCTCCAGCGGTGCAGGTCCTCCCATCTTCTACAGCAGTGGGTGCTCTGTCTATGGTAGACCCCCAGGGTCCGGATGTACTTGGCGATGGCACACAAAATACCCTTCTTCTGGTGGGTGCTGACCTAGATCAAAAGTGAATTTATAATGGCTGTTACTCTCCCGTACAGTTCTTCTGACACATTTCCCACAAACCTCCCACCCTGGCCCAGACATACGTACACACACCATCCTCACATGCTGGCCTTTCTCCCCCCTCTCTTCCATCCACGACACTCCATACAATCATGTGCCATCCACCATGCACACAGTTGACTCACCTGTTTGTCTGGAGGACCGTACAGTTGCGTGTACTAGGGGGAGGACCCCATCCACCAGTTTCTCCAGGGTCGTAATACCTGTAGCGGAATTCTGCCACCGCAAAGGTATGTTGACGATCTTCAGCACGGTGGTAAGCGGGATTTACCACCAGGGTTGTAATGCTGGCCTATGTTTACTTAGAAACATGCAGGTGTAACCAAGAACAGAGATTTTATTTAATTCTAATCCCTGAGAATGCTGACAGATAATGCATGAGGCACCTTGGGGATTCCTGACAACTGTTGTACTTTCATCTATCTGTAACTTGGATTAAGTGATGTTGGATTATTATGACATTGGCACGTCCTCCACGGCAGTAACAGCTGCCGGGCTGGAGACTTCAATCTCCAGTAAGGCGGCCATCACTAGCCCATGCTCGGGATTATGACCCCGCCTACCACCCTGGTTTTTGTGGCTTCCTTACTGCCACGAAAACCATGGAATTCGTTCCCTATCACTGATAGGGGTCTTCCACGCCCACCTCCCCCGGTTTCCGCCCCACCCCACTCTCCTACTCCAGAACCCCCCACGTTACACGAACCTTTGCGCACCATCAAACACACGCATATAGACACTCACACCCACGTTCATCCATGTATGAATACATCCATTCACACACACATCCACACACACATACATACATGCACACACACATTCACACAACACAACATACATGCACACACAAACATACACACACAACCGGACACACACACACAACACCCCCTCCCCTGTTAGCCACCCGACTTACCTGATTTCAGGGGGTCCTCCGTCAGGAGACAGGATGGGGTGCTGCTGCCATGTGTCATGATACGGTCTGCGGTGGGCTACTGGCATGGTGCTGCTGCTGGCAGCAGTGCCACCTTACCGCCATCCGCCGCCATGGCCGCAGCCGGAATTCCGCCATCCTTCTGGCGGAAGTCCGGCTACGGTCATAATTTGGCGGATGGGTGGTAGCTGCGGCAACTGTATTTTGGCAGCCGTCGCCACAGTGATCATGAAGCACAGGATCATGAAGCACATCCACTCCGGAGCCCCCTTAGACCTCTGACCTCACCACATCGTCAACAGAGCCGGCACTACCGTTGCACCCGAATTCTGCTGCACCATCAACTGCTCCATTGAGTTTGCCACCTTTCCGGAAGACTGGAAGCATGCAGAGATCAACCCTCTGCCGAAGAAACACTCTGGTGACTTGACAGACCTCAAGAACTACAGACTCATCTTCCTGCCCCTCTTCCCAGCCAAAGTCATTGAGAAAGCTATCAACACCCAACCTTCTGAGATCATCGAAATGAACTACATCCTGGACCACTCCCAATCGGGCTTCAGAAGTAACCACAGCACCGAGACCACTCTCCTCTCCAGTACAGACGACATCCGCACTGTCCTTGAGTGAGGCAAAACTGCTGCCGTCATTCTCTTGGACCTCTCAGCCACCTTCGAAACGAAACTGTCTCCCACCACACCCTCTTCGCAAGACTCCACAATACCTGCATTCAAGGCAGAGCCCTAGAATTAAGCCGCTTTTCCTCACCTGCTGAATAAAGAGATAGACTTCCACTGTTTATCCAGAATCCACTGAGATCAGCTGTGGAGTGCCTCAGGGATCCTCCCTGATCCCCATCCTCTTCAACATCTACACGGCCCCGCCTACAGCCATCATCAAAAGCCACTATTTAACATTGTCTCCTATGCTGACGACACCCAGCTGATTCTCTCCCTAAAAGACAAACTCATAACCACCAAGAACAACTTCCACAATGGTATGAAGGCAGTCAACACCTGGATGATGGATAGCTGTCCTCATCCTGGGCTCCACTCCCTCTGCCTGGGATGACTCCTGGTAGTCCGTAGTGCTCAGAACCCTCGACCCCCACCACACACATGGACCATGCACAAAACACTGCCATCATCCTGGACTCCTCACTCTCAATGAACAGCCAAATCAGCACTGTGTTGTCCTCCTTCCATACGCTCTACCTGCTTTGAAAAATCATCAAATGGATCCCCACTGAATCCAGGAAAATGGTCACCCATGTGCTCGTCAGTAGCAGACTCAAATAGCAACACGCTGTACACCGGCATCACCTAGAAACTCCAAAAGAAACTACAGAACATCCAGAACACCTCCAACAGACTCATCCTGAACATCCCACATCACCGGCCCCCTGAGAAACCTTTACTGACTACTTACAACAAAAGAATGACCTTCAAACTCCTTACGCATGCCTACAAAACCCTCCACAATGCCAGATCTGCATACCTCAATCACTGCCTCTCATTCTACACTCCTACCAGACATCTCCGCTCAGCCCAACTGGCCCTGGACACTATCCCACGGACCTACAAGACCATGGCTGGAGGAAGATCCTTCTCCTTCCTTGCTGCGAAGACATGAAACTCCCTGCCTCTGCACCTCAGGCAATCACAATTGCTGCTGCAATTCATGGAGGGCCTCAAGATCTGGCTTCTAGACTAATCCACAGATCCACCCCCAACCTCAGTGCCTTGAGACCCTCAGGGGTGAGTAGTTGCACTTTATAAGAACCCTGATTGATTGAGTGATTGATTGACAGAGGCAGGAGTGATTGATGTAAAGGAAGGGGTAGGAGGGTATGTCTTGATGCCGCAAGATGGCGGGTGAACTCTGAGTAAGCTCTCGCCGCTTGACTTCTGATCTGGAGCCCTTGCTGCCGCCTCACGGCAGAGACTGACAAGCACGTGGAGTGGAGTGCTCCAGAAACAGGGGGGAGGGGGGGCACCTGAAAAGCTTGAAAAGAGAAGTCTGCTTCCCCCCGAGCACCACGCAGGCCGAGATGTGCTGATCGGTCACCGCGAGGTGGCAAAGGCAGACTGGGCTTGGGTGCGGCAGAGGAGCCTGCGACAAGGTAAAGGGGCAGAGGCTGGGGGGGCTGGAATAGAGGTGAGCGACCCCCACCACTCTCTCATACTACTTCCATATCCTCCCCACTGGCCCCATTGTTGAAGAGCGATGTGGAGGGCCCATGTCGGGAGGAGGGTTCCCGAGCGACGAGGCCTACCTTGCATGCTAGGAGTATGGACCAGAGGCACAAGAGAAAGATGGAGGGTGTGCACTGCTGAAGCAGAGTAGGTTTGGCTGAAGGAAGAACGGAGTCTGCCGGGGGCAGGGCAGTGGCTAGGGGCCTCTTCTCTCTTCCCTCCCGCTTTCACATTGGTGTCTTGCCACCCTACTCCCCCCTCGGCCGCGGATTCTCACAAGTGCAAGGAGGATAGAGGTGCACAACAGTTGGCTGGAGAGGTGATCTGGGGGGGACGGAGGCAGTGGAGGGGGTCCCTGAGTGGGGGGAAGACAATTGCTAAACAGACCCCCCCTTTCTGCTGGGCCTACAAGCAAGACACTGTGGTGGTGGGCTTCCCTGGCGAAATGGAGATCCACACAGAGCACAGGAAATTAAAGTGGAGAAGCACCTCTGCCCTTTCAACCCCCCCCCCCCGGGCTTGCTTCTGGATGGGTATGGCCGACTGACATATGTCCTCTGATCCAGCTGGACATAGCGTAGTTACCTCACCTGGCCCTTGGGAACTGGATGCCGACTGGAGATAAATGTGTGCTAACTGCCTTTGAGAGGGACTGCAATTGGTAGAAGAGGAGGGTCTAGCGCTGGCCCACTCGAGCGGTGGAAGTCCACACCACCGGTCGCTCCAGAGATGCGTAGCCAGGAGGTAACCCCGGCTCCCACCAACCATGATGACAAACTGGACAAAATCCTGAAAGCCATTGAAACCAATGAGTGGATACGGTGGTGATAGAGGTCAAGGAAAGGAGGCCTTATCCATGCTTTACCTTGTAGAATGCATACACAGAGTGCCGGCTTGCAAACCACCGGCTGGAACGCCACCCGACCAATATTAACTAGCCTACTGAACTACAAAGACAGAGAAACAATACTGAGGAAAATGCTCTCAGAGACACCACTCCAGTATGAAAACTCCAGGGTCTATTTATTTCCTGACTACTCAGCCGCGGTTCAGCATTAATGGGCCTCCTTCGCTGGGGTTAAGAAATGTCTGTGCCAGGTTGGCCTCACATACTCCTTACTGTTTCCAGCTAGACTCAAGATAATAGCTAATGGGGTCAGCTTGCTCTTCACTGAACTCACTGATGCCTGGGAGTGGGTAGAGCAAAGTAGAAACGACATCTCTGTGGAGACTTTACCGACTATGCGGCCTGATCGAATCAAAAGAAAATGCGAACTAGAACAGCCCACATGGCACCAATGCAGATAGAAGGAAAGGTGCCCCCAGGCGTGGCTGGAGCAGAGGCAAGCGCTATCGGCTGCAAAGGTACTGTCGCATAAAGATAGACAGGCTACGCCCCAGATTAATAACAGGTGACAAACTGACTCTGAATCTTAAGCCTCTGTCAGTGATACTCTCTCCAAAGTCCTGCCGGGGGTAACACCACAGACAGCAGATATGCTAATACAGCAGGGACCTTGTAATCAGTATGAAGGGTGCTCTGACCACCCCCTGGTCCGTTGGGCTGCTCGTCCCTGCTGAGTAAGAATACTGACAAATGTATTTAAATGATGGAAGGGGGATATAGCAATTAGTAATATATCATGTATTATGAGTCAGGCAGCACATGTGAAATGGGGAAAGAACAAATGCACTATCTGGCCAGCCCCCCACCATACTCCTGGGTGCCCGCAGGTCATGCTATAGGGCAAAGTGGAGACCCCATTGTCTGGGATTATGCGTTCATAGTTTGGGTCTACCCCTAAGTTCAGGGCTGCCCTGGGATAGGAGTTTTGGGTGTTAGTTCAACTATAATCAAGTTCAAAGAAGATGCAAGACCGGTACAAGCGCAGACATAGGCCTGGCTCAGCAGCAGGTAAAAGTTAGCTCCCCTATTACACTCTCTACAGTTCTAATTAAATGGCAGAAATTAAAATAATGACTTAGAATGTCCGGGGTCTGGCTACCACCCATAAAAGACATGAGGTACAAAAATATATTTGGTGCTGTGGGGTGCAGATAGTGCTGCTGCAGGAAACACATATATCTAACCAATCCACTGACACAGACATGGACCAGGAGGGCCGGTATGTCTTTGTAGAGAGATCACTGGATGGTAGGCCCTTATTACTGGGAAGTGTTTATGCCCCTAACGTCCACCAAGCTGCATTCTTTTAATGCCTGTCGGCTGTATTAGTTAAATGGGCACATCTTCCGTGGCTGGTGGGTGGGGATTTTAGCAGTATATTAAACATAGACTGTGATCGCTCACATCACCCTACTACCAACGTCACTGGTGGTACCGGCAGCAGCACAGTTCTCCAGTGGATGCAGAAATGGGTGCTGTGCAAATGCTGGCAAACACTATACCCTGATACAAGGGAATTTTCCCACTATTCAGTAACACATGATCTACATACCAGGTTAGATTATATGTTGTGTCACACCTCCCTACAGTTACTGGTTACTGCAGCAGAATAACTTGGGAAAACCTTCTCTGATCATAATCCATAAGTGGTCAACTTCCGAGTGGGGCAGCTGCGACTGCCAGCCCCCACATGGCGACTACAGCCAGTGGCCCTAAAGGACCAAGGGTTTCAGGAAAGCACATGAGGCGCTCTGAAACAATACCTAAATGACAATTGGAACATGGCAACCTCCTACACAGTAGAATGGAAGGCGATGAAGACGGTGCTGCGAGGACACTGCATTCGCACAATAGTGGGGGTTCATGCAATGATACACAGACAGAAAGTAAGGCTAGAGACTGAACTCCGGGAGCTAGAATTGCAGTCACAGGACACCCTGGAAGGTAGGAACCTACTGCTTGCAGACACATAAACTCATCCCCGCCTCATAGAACAACTCTGCTGTCTCAACTTTAAGGCATATCAGGAGCGGATGCATGATGAGGGAGACAAATTGAGGCACCTACTGTCCTGGTTGCTGCGTAGCTCGGCCCCAACACTGCAGACAAACAGCAATCAGTCTGTCTCACACATGCCTGCTTACCAACCAAGTAGACATATTGATGCACTGCATACTACTGAGACTAATACAATTACCCACTACTGAACAGAGCCCAGACGATACAGGACTTTTTGCAGGGAGTGACACTACCAAGACTACAACCTGCTGACCCAGAGGCTCTAAATGTGCCTTTAACAACCCAGAACATCAGTGAGGCTGTACAGGCATCTGCCACCGGGAAGACTCCGGGGATGGACAGATACCCCATTGAATTCTATAAAACCTATTTACCATTACTACACCTAAACTACTGGAGGTGTACCAGACGGCGTTGCAAGAGGGTAGCCCCCCACCGAAACTACAAGAATCCTTGATTATATCTCTTCCTAAGCCGGTGAAAGACCCACAGGAAATGGCCTCTTACCGTCCCCTGTCAATGCTTGGGTCTGACTATAAAATACTGAGAAAACTCATAGCCTCTAGGTTATTACCCCAGTTGCCCCGACTAAAACACAGACCAGAACAGATTCATCCCTGGTAGATCCACAATGCTCAACATACGTAGGTTATATTGAATCATGGAAAAGGCCCCGAAAAAATAGCTATATGTGGCATATCTAGTGTTGGACCGTGAAAAAGCATTTGATACACTGGACTGGAGCCTCCAGTTCTCCACCATAACTGCCTTTGGCATAACTGACTGCCTTTATAACCTCATACAACTTTTATATGTGAACCCCATGGTACGTGAAAAAGTGGGGCAGTGCAGCTCCCCCTCTATCCCAGTGGTGAGGGGGACACGCCAAAGCTGCCCCCTGTCTCCACTATTGTTTGCCCTGGCTATGGAGCCACTAGCCCACAAGCTTTGACAGCAGAGTGCAGAGTGAGGGATGCCGCTGAGCGGAACCATGTACGTAGTCTCTTTGTATGCGGATGACATACTAATTTACATCAGGGATATAAGGCAAGGTGTAAATGCTATAACTAAGATATTAACTGACTTCAGGGTGGCGTCGGGCCTAGGGGTCAACTGGTCAAAGTCATGTCACTTCCCTTTGCATCGCGGCTGCCCAGTATAGCATTTCCGGGCAGAAACTCGAGAAGTAAGCTGGGAGACTACCACCGTTCGCTATTCAGGCATAAACATCTACCATGCTACGCAGGATCTGCTAGTCGGAAACCTCACATGAGCTATTACAATCATACGCTCGTAGATGTCCTTCTGGAGCACACTGTCGCTTACAGTTCAAGGCAGAATTTCATTGTATAAAATGGTTGTGTTGCCGTGCCTGTTGTACATTTTCAGAATCTCCCTATAGTTATAGCCAGGAAGGTCTTCTGCATGCTGCATGCTGTGTTGGGGGCCTTTCTCTGGAACAAATTCCGATGAAGAGTGGCACTCCGTAAGCTGCATCTCCCGGTTGAGAAAGGGGGGTTGGGAGCCCCCAACTTTGAGCATCACTATTTGCCCACAGCTGCAGTGGCCAGGAAATTGGTCGGCATGGGAGACTGTTAGATGAGCTGGAGCAGTGCACTAGTGCCAATGCGCAGCGCTTGGTCCAAGAAACTTTCCTCCCATCTGCTACACCGCCTTCACAGTGCAGCGCACTGCTATCAGTGGCACATATAAGTTATAAACAAAGTATTAAACTAATGCCTGCGCTACAGACAAATTCCCCTGAAATTAAACTTGCAATGCTTAGGCCTGGTGGGCATACAACAGTGGGAAGTGGTAGGGATAGACACAATGGGAGCATTATTCTATGATAAAGTACTTAAGTCTTTTGATCACCTGCATAGTGAGGAGGAACTACCGAGAGGACATTTCATAGAACACACTAGGTTAACTGTCATCCTGACTAAGCAATGGCACATAACTGAGACAGAACCAGACCCTCACCCTTTAGAGCATGTGCTCCACGTCACAGGCAGTGGGAAGAACTTAGGCCCTCATTACAACCCTGGTGGTCGGTGATAAAGCGGCAGTAATACCACCAACAGGCCGGCAGTAAAAAAAATGGACTTATGACCACAGCGGAAACTGCCAACACAGACAGCCACTTTAACACTCCGACTGCCACGGCGGTAGCAACAAGCAGCGCGGCGGTAACCACCAACAGCCAGGCGGAAGACAATGTACTGCCCACCCTAATACAACAAGCCAATCCGCCAGCTTTTCCGAGGCGGTACCAACGCCATCAAAAGCACGGGGGAAACAGTACACAGAACGACTCACCTCTGGTCAATCAGGGAACAACCACAACACCATGGAGCCTGAACTG
Source organism: Pleurodeles waltl (assembly GCF_031143425.1). NCBI lineage: Eukaryota > Metazoa > Chordata > Amphibia > Caudata > Salamandridae > Pleurodeles > Pleurodeles waltl. The sequence continues at coordinate 1,009,946,648 of NC_090445.1, forward strand.
CAGGTGTTACCCATGGTGGTATACCTCCTCCTACACCAGGAACACGAACGATGGCGAACATGACCACAGTGAGTACTGCACCTAGCACACAAGGGAGGGTGGAGGAAAAGAGAGAGACACACGCAACACGCAACACGCAACCCCCCCACCCCCAACACCATACACAAACAGATGCAACAACATTACATATCCACCCCATACCCCTCAGGAATAACACAAGGACAAAAGGAAGTGAGTAAAGTCAGTGTAATAATACAAATTGCAAGAAATACGTCCTCAAAGCACAAAACAATATTTACAATATATACAAATGTAGGGGCACTGCCCAGTTCAAAATATCCATGGCCCACAGGGCCATATCACATAGGCCAAGGCCCCACTTGACTCCTGCCTCAATACGGAGAGAACACTGCTGGGGTATAAGGTCGAAAATACACAGGCACCTCAGGGGAAAGGGGAAGGGGGGCACCTCAACCGGCAGATGGTACAACACCACTGGTCCTGGAGGGGGCTACATGCCCTGTGCAATGTCCTGGGAAGTACATGGCCACAGTCTTGTCGTAGTTTGGACTCTTGCTCTGAGCAAGACTGCTGGTCTCAGGATGACAGTACTTTAGTTTGTAGGTGACTAAGGCCCTCATTCTGACCCTGGCGGTCGGTGATAAAGCGGCGGCCAAGCCGCCAACAGGCCGGCGGTCTAAAATATGCAATTCTGACCCTGGCGGGAACCGCCAACACAGGCCGCCGTATTAACACTCCGCCCGCCACGGCGGTACAAACAAACAGCGCGGCGGTCCCCGCCAACAGCCAGGCGGCAGACAATGTACCGCCCACCCTATCACGACCCACCAATCCGCCACCTTTTCCGGGGCGGGAGCACCGCCGATAAGAACACGGCGGAAACAGACTACGAACGGGAAAACGCTCACCTCTACGCACTACACGCGAGATTCCGGCAGTATGGAACCAGAGTTGCAGGTCATCCCCGCACTCCTATACCTGCTCATATACCAGGAGCACGCCCGGCGGCGCGGAAGACATCGGTGAGTACTGCACCTACGACACAGGGGAGGGAAAAGATTACCGGCACACACCCACCCACCCACACCCACTACAACACACACATCAATGCATTCCCACAGATCACTGTCACAACCCACAAACCACCCCCCTCCGAAATAATGCAAAGACCAAAATAAGAGATCATAAACGGGCAGATATATTGAAATATGTACACCAGTAATCCCAATAAATAAATAAACTATGTACAAAATATACACAGCTACTAAATGTAGTCCAACCACTGTCCGTGGATCACAGGGGTCCTGTGCAAAGGGGCAAGGCCCAGTCCCACGACAAGAACTCCACGGAGAGAACACTGCAGGGGCATCAGTAAGAAAATAGGACAGGCACCTCAGGGGGAAGGGAAGGGGGGGCACCTCAGCCACTTGAGTACACGACGCCAGATCCACGAGGGGACTCCATGACCACTGGGCCATCCTGGGGAGCGCTAAGCCACAGTCCAAACAGTCCATACAGTGGGTGGCCTGCCCACTGGGCCATTCTGGGGAGTGCAAAGCCACAGTCCATACAGTCCATACAGTGGGTGGCCTGCCCACTGGGCCATCCTGGGGAGTGCAAAGCCACAGTCCATACAGTCCATACAGTGGGTGGCCTGCCCACTGGGCCATCCTGGGGAGTGCAAAGCCACAGTCCATACAGTCCATACAGTGGGTGGCCTGCCCACTGGGCCATCCTGGGGAGTGCAAAGCCACAGTCCATACAGTCCATACAGTGGGTGGCCTGCCCACTGGGCCATCCTGGGGAGTGCAAAGCCACTGTCCATACAGTCCATACAGTGGGTGGCCTGCCCACTGGGCCATCCTGGGGAGTGCAAAGCCACTGTCCATACAGTCCATACAGTGGGTGGCCTGCCCACTGGGCCATCCTGGGGAGAGCAAAGCCACAGTCCAAACAGTCCATACAGTGGGTGGCCTGCCCACTGGGCCATCCTGGGGAGTGCAAAGCCACGGTCCATACAGTCCATAACAGACCCCACTGCCACTGGAGGAGGCAAGTTGGCCAGAGGACATCCTGCAGCCCTGCCCGAGATAGATCCTGCCCTGCCACGTCTGCCAAAGGGCCAGCGGTTCTTGCCTTGAAGGGCCCAGTTCAGCGGTTCTTGAGACGGCGGGGCCCAGCGGAGCGGTGCTTGAGACGGCGGGGCCCAGTTCAGCGGTTCTTGAGACGGCGGGGCCCAGCGGAGCGGTGCTTGAGACGGCGGGGCCCAGTTCAGCGCTCCTTGCCTTGAAGGGCCCAGTTCAGCGGTTCTTGAGACGGCGGGGCCCAGCGGAGCGGTGCTTGAGACGGCGGGGCCCAGTTCAGCGGTTCTTGAGACGGCGGGGCCCAGCGGAGCGGTGCTTGAGACGGCGGGGCCCAGTTCAGCGGTTCTTGAGACGGCGGGGCCCAGCGGAGCGGTGCTTGAGACGGCGGGGCCCAGTTCAGCGGTTCTTGAGACGGCGGGGCCCAGCGGAGCGGTGCTTGAGACGGCGGGGCCCAGTTCAGCGGTTCTTGAGACGGCGGGGCCCAGCGGAGCGGTTCTTGAGACGGCGGGGCCCAGTTCAGCGGTTCTTGAGACGGCGGGGCCCAGTTCAACGCTCCTTGCCTTGAAGGGCCCAGTTCAGCGGTTCTTGAGACGGCGGGGCCCAGCGGAGCGGTGCTTGAGACGGCGGGGCCCAGTTCAGCGATTCTGGAGACGGCGGCCGGTCTATGGCCAACTGCTCATTGCCTGGTGGTGCCCTCCTGGGCAGCGGGGATGGTGCTCCTTCAATGCCCACCTGGGCTGTGGGTGGTGGGGCCCTCCTGGCCAGCTGGGCTGGGTCCTCCCTGGGCAGCGGCTATGGGGGTGGTGGGCTCTCCCGGGGCAGCTGTGCCGGTTCCTCCCGGGGCAGCGGCTATGGGGGTTGTGGGCTCCTCCTGGGCAGCAGGCCTGCTGCCTGACCTCTCCGACTTGCTGCCCTTGCCCTCCTTAGTCGTGGGCCTGTGGCCCTTTCCTCCCTTTGGAGCTGTGGCTGGTGACTGTCTCTGGGTGGTGTCCGGGGGGGATGTAGAAGGCGGGCTCCTGCGGCGCCCCTTCCGCCTTCTGCTCCTCTTCCCAGGGGGTGGGCTGCCTGTCCCCTTGCTGCTGGGCGAAGATCCAGACATGCGGGCTGGCGGGCTCCAATACCCCTGCACCCTTGTCAAGGGGGCTGCAGGGCTGGTGGTGGCTGAGGTGCTCTTCTTACCCCGACGAGAAGGAGGGGGGGGCTCAGGGTCAGGAAAGAAGTTAGTAGTGGCGAGGAAGAGTTTCTTGGGACAATGGAGAGTGGTAGGTACAGTGGGAATGGGAGTGGAGGGAGAGGATGTGGTTGTAGGTGAGTCACGTTTGCTGTCTTTGGGTGCAGGTGCAGGAGGGATAGGCTGTCGTGAGGTGGATGGCTGTTGGGTGGGTGGGTGGCTGCGTTTGTGTGGTGTGGAAGAGGGGGTGACAGACACAGTGGGAGAGGACACAGGGGACGTGTAAATGGCAGTGGGGGTGGTGACTGCACGTGTGCGGACTGGAGTGGAGGGTGTGCTGGTGATGGAAACACTGGCTGATGGTGAGGTGAATGGAGGTGTGAGTGTAGACATCACAGGGAGGGAGGAGGGAGACGAGGAGGTGGGGGTCACAGAGGTGGTAGTGACTGTTGGCATGTCTGCATCGGAATGTTGCGTGTGTGAATGTCTGCGTGATCTGTGGTGCTTATGTTTGGATGAGCTTCTCTTGGGTGTTGAGGTGTGTGCAGGCTGGTCTGATGGTGTGGGTGGGACAGGCAGAGGAACAGGAGACTGGGAGGAGGGAGTTAGTAGAGGGAGGCAGGAGACAGGGACAATGGCTGCCGTCAGTGCTGAGGCCAGAGCCTGGAACGATCGCTGATGGGCAGCCTGACCCAAATGAATGCCCTCCAGGTACGCATTGCTGCGATGAACCTCCCTCTCCACCCCCTGGATGGCATTCAAAAGGGTAGTCTGCCCAACAATGAGCGTTCGGAGGAGGTCAATGACCTCCTCACTGAGGGCAGCGGGGGTAACAGGGGCAGGGCCTGAGGTGCCTGGGGCGAAGGAGATGCCCGGCTTCCTGGCAGAGCGGGCACGGGGCGAACGCTGAGGGGCTGCTGGGAGGGCGGAGATGGTGCACTGGGTGGCGGCTGTACCTGTAATGGCGGGGGGCACGGATGGTGCCACCCCCGCAAGGGAGCCCCCTTCCAAGGACGTGTCCGTGTCGCTGCAGGGTCCAGTCGTCCCCGTCGTGGAGCTCCCCTCGCCCTCCGTCTCACTGGTCCAGTCAGACTCTGTGGCATGGCCCTCCTGGGCCATGTGAGATGCAGCTCCCTCCTGCCCCGATGCCACTTCTCCTCCGCCTGATGATGCTGATGCACACAAGCACAGAAAGACAAACAAAAAGGGGGGGGGAGAGAGAAATAAAGGGATATTGAGTACATGGATCTCCGGTACAGTTAGCGGACATGACAGACACAGATGCCCCCTGCACTAAGTTGCGCACTTGGGGTCCGCTACGCATTCCGTGGAACATGCCCTACACGCCTAGAGTTGACAACTGCACCCATGGATGACACGGCCCAGGGATGGCTGTACTGACAAACTACTGAGGGTGGTGGCTGGGGACACAGGGGCTTACGGGGGTGCCCAGCCTACAGATATCGCCCTGGCCTAGGGGGACCCCCAGCCCTCCTCCCCCACCCAGACACCTCCACTGCACGACAACAGAGTAGATAATGCTTGGACTCACCCCCTTGTGTCTGCTGTGCTGCCCTCACGCGCCCATCCAAATCAGGGTAGGCCACCGCCAGGATCCGGAACATCAGGGGGCTCAGTTGACGGCAGGCACCCCGCCTACGTTGGGAGGCCATCCCCAGCAGAGACTCGGCGGTCTTCTTGGTCCCGCGGCGGATGTCCTCCCACCTCTTGCGGCAGTGGGTGCCCCGTCGATGGTGGACCCCCAGGGTCCGGACTTCCTTGGCGATGGCACGCCAAATCCCGATCTTCTCATGGGCGCGGACCTATGTGACACGTACAGGGAGGGAGAAATACCACGTTCAAGTTTGTCAGCATTTTCCTTGCCAGTGGCCCAACGCCCCCCATCCCCGCCAGGCCCCCCGCCATGCCCCCCGCCAGGCCCAACATGCCCCCCATCCCCGCCAGGCCCCCCGCCATGCCCCCGCCAGGCCCAACATGCCCCCCATCCCCGCCATGCCCCCCGCCATGCCCCCCGCCAGGCCCAACATGCCCCCCATCCCCGCCAGGCCCCCCGCCATGCCCCCCGCCAGGCCCAACATGCCCCCCATCCCCGCCAGGCCCCCCGCCATGCCCCCCGCCAGGCCCAACATGCCCCCCATCCCCGCCAGGCCCCCCGCCAGGCCCAACATGCCCCCCATCCCCGCCAGGCCCCCCGCCATGCCCCCCGCCAGGCCCAACATGCCCCCCATCCCCGCCATGCCCCCCGCCATGCCCCCCGCCAGGCCCAACATGCCCCCCATCCCCGCCAGGCCCCCCGCCATGCCCCCCGCCAGGCCCAACATGCCCCCCATCCCCGCCAGGCCCCCCACCATGCCCCCCGCCAGGCCCAACATGCCCCCCATCCCCGCCAGGCCCCCCGCCATGCCCCCCGCCAGGCCCAACATGCCCCCCATCCCCGCCAGGCCCCCCGCCAGGCCCAACATGCCCCCCATCCCCGCCAGGCCCCCCGCCATGCCCCCCGCCAGGCCCAACATGCCCCCCATCCCCGCCAGGCCCCCGCCATGCCCCCCGCCAGGCCCAACATGCCCCCCATCCCCGCCAGGCCCCCCGCCAGGCCCAACATGCCCCCCATCCCCGCCAGGCCCCCGCCATGCCCCCCGCCAGGCCCAACATGCCCCCCATCCCCGCCATGCCCCCCGCCATGCCCCCGCCAGGCCCAACATGCCCCCCATCCCCGCCAGGCCCCCCGCCATGCCCCCCGCCAGGTCCAACATGCCCCCCATCCCCGCCAGACCCCCGCCAGGCCCAACATGCCCCCCATCCCCACCAGGCCCCCCGCCATGCCCCCGCCAGGCCCAACATGCCCCCCATCCCCGCCAGGCCCCCCGCCAGGCCCCCAAGCCAGCCAGTGGCCCCAAATCCAGATTGAATTAAACTCACTTGTTGGTCTGGAGGACCGTAGAGTAGCGCATACTGGGGGAGGACCCCATCCACAAGTTTCTCCAACTCCTCTCCAGTGAAGGCAGGGGCCCTTTCCCCAGGCGCAGCAGCCATTGTCCCTTCCAGACCGAGGTCACAGTAACACTTGCAGTATAGGTCCTCTCCTGTGAAAGTTCAAGTCGCAAGTGGATAAGTAGATAGAAAATGGCGGTCACGTCCGCGGCGGTGCGTACCGCGGCGGTGCGTCCCGCCACCGCCGGCGCCCTTCGCCATTGGCTCCTGAAACCCATAGGCTTCAATGTTAACCAATGCGGATTCGCGCCGCGGTCTTCGACCGCCGCCCGCCGCGGTGTGCCACGCCAGCGCATTGACCTCACATCCCATTGTCACACTTCACAGGTCAGGCAGCCGCCATTTCCAGGGCCCACATGGCTCAATTTCAACTGCGTCACACAGGCCTAGAGAATCGTTTACTGTGCTAGCTGTGAGTACGTACCTGTGGGTTGCTTGACTGTGTGCTCCATGTTGTCCTTCCTAGGCACCGTCCGCTGGGTTGGGCGAGGAGACGGATGAATCCTCCCGTGTACCGACCGCTGGTGGACCTGTTGACAATGGAAGAACGCCACATTATCCTGACCTACCGTCTTAACCGTGCCACTATCCATGAACTGTGTGCCCAGCTGGAGCCCGACCTGATGTCCCCCATCCGCCAACCCACAGGGATTCCCCCTCTGGTGCAGGTCATGTCAGTACTCCATTTCTTGGCAAGTGGGTCATTTCAGACAACAGTGGGAATTGCTTCCGGGATGTCTCAGCCCATGTTTTCGAAGGTGTTATCCAGAGTGTTGTCTGCCCTGATGAAATCCGTGAGGAGCTACATCATTTTCCCTGAGGTGGGCGAATTGGCTACAGTGAAGGGTGATTTCTACGCCCTTGGACATATTCCCAACGTCATTGGTGCCATTGATGGGACCCATGTGGCTTTGGTTCCCCCAAGAGACAGGGAGCAGGTGTACAGGAACAGAAAAAATTACCATTCAATGAACATCCAGGTGGTGTGTTTGGCTGACCAGTACATCTCGCATGTAAATGCCAAATTCCCAGGGTCAGTGCATGATGCCTACATCCTAAGGAATAGCAGCATCCCTTACGTGATGGAACAGCTACAGAGACACCGTGTATGGCTAGTGGGGGACTCTGGGTACCCCAACCTGTCGTGGCTACTGACCCCAGTAAGGAATCCCCGGACCAGGGCAGAGGAACGGTACAATGAGGCCCATGGGCGAACTAGGAGGGTGATCGAACGCACCTTTGGCCTCCTAAAGGCCAGGTTTAGGTGCCTGCATATGACAGGTGGATCCCTAATGTACTCACCTAAGAAGGTGTGTCACATCATCGTGGCCTGCTGCATGCTTCACAACCTGGCTTTGCGCCGCCAGGTGCCTTTCCTGCAGGAGGATGGTCGAGACGGTGGTGTTGTGGCAGCGGTGGAACCTGAGGAGAGTGACGAGGAGGAAGACGACGGGGCTGAAACAGACAACAGGGACAGACTCATTGAACAGTACTTCCAATAGGACACAGGTAACATTTCAAAGATAATTTAGTAAATGTGAACTACTCTCCTGCATCTCTGCTGCCTGTCTATTTGCCCCAGTGTATGATGACTGAGTTTTGGCTTTTCCCTCCCTATTTCAGATCTGGGGTCCCCACTACGAGTCCTGTGCTTCGTTTCCCCATGGACTACAGCTTTGTGGCAGCTGTTTGTTGACTTCACCATGTACAAGGACATATTTGCACTGTCATGTCAATTACAATATATTGAAATCACAGCCAGACTCCAGATAGTTTTGTGCAAAATAGGTGTTTATTTAAGTGCTCAAAATGGGATGGGTGGTTTCAAGTGGGTGGGGGCTATGGTGAAGGAATGTCCATGGCAGAGTCCAGAGTAACAGTCACACAGGTGCATTGTCCAGAGGCCTGTGGAGAGATGGAGCATGGGCAGTTCAAGGATGGACAGGGTGACAATGTGGGACAGTGGGATGACATCAGGTGGTATCCATTGCTGGCGGGGGTCTTGACATCCTACTCTGTCTTCTTGCGAGATCTCAGGGCCCTCTTGCGGGGTGGTTCTTCTCCTGCAGGAGGTGGGGGTCTGGTGGGCTGCTGCTGTGCGGGGGCCTCCTGTCCACTAGCGCCGGCGGAGGTGGTTGGCTGTTCTTGGTCCAGGCTAGTGGCAGGGGCCCTTGGGTGTTGTTGAGTGTCCGCCCTGGTGTTGACGAGGTCCTGCAGCAGCCCTACCATGGTAACCAGGGTGGTGTTGATGGCTCTGATGTCCTCCCTGTACCCCCGATAGTGTTCCTCCTGCAGTACCTGGATCTCCTGGAACCGGGCCAGTACCGTCGCCATCGTCTCCTGGGAGCGGTTGTATGCTCCCATGATGGTGGTGAGGACCTCGTGGAGAGTGGGTTCCCTGGGCCCGTCCCCCCCTGTCGCACAGCTGCCCTCCGAGTTGCCCTGTTTCCCTGGGCCTCTGCCCCCTGGCCGGTGTGCCCACTACCACTGCCCCCAGGTCCCTGTTGTTGTTGGGGTGGTGGGTTATCCTGGGTGCCCTGTAGTGGTAGACACACCGCAGATTGACGCGCCCTGGAGACAGAGGCATGGGCCCGCTGGGTGGGAGCTGTGCTGGTGTTCCCAGAGGGGTTTGGGTCTGTAGTGGCCTGGGCCTGTGTGAGGGGAACCGACTGTCCAGAGGTCCCCGATGGTCCGGGCTGGTCATCGGTGTCCAGGTCGACAGAGCTGCTGTCATCGCTGACGGCCTCTTGGGTGGGGGGTGTGGAGAATTCTGGCCCCTCCGCCGCGGTGTGTTGACGGTCGGGTCCTGCAGGGGTATAGAGGTATGGTTATAGTTTCAATGTGTGGCATATGGGTGTATCTATGGGTTCTCGTGTCCCCAAGTGCTGGCATTCGTGTGTGGGGGCTTTGGTGAGGGTGGCTTGTGGGGGGGATGTGTATATGCATTGGGCATGCTTTGGTGATGGGTGTTCATGCTTAGTGGACGCATGCAGGCCTAGGTTTTGGGATGTGTGGGTTGTGATGGTGAGACATTGGCGGGGAATAGGTGTGCTGGGGGTGGGGGTGAGGATGGTGGTGGGGGTGAGGATGGTGGTGGGGGTGGGGGTGAGGGTGGGGTTCGAGGATGGGGGTGAGGGTTGGGGTATGATTTAGCATGCAGGTGGGGGGGAAGCAGTATTGAAGCTTCAACTTACCAGTATCCATTCCTCCGCCGACTCCTGCGAGGCCGTCAGGATGCAGGATGTTCAAGACTTCCTCCTCCCATGATGTGAATTGTGGGGGTTGAGGTGGGGGTCCTCCGCCAGTCTTCTGCACGGCGATGTTGTGCCTGGATACCATGGAACGCACCTTCCCCCGTAGGTCGTTCCATCGCTTCCTGATGTCTTCCCGATTTCTGGGGTGCTGTCCCACAGCGTTGACCCTGTCGACAATCCTCTGCCATAGCTCCGTCCTCCGGGCAATGCTGGTGTATTGTATCTGTGTGCCGAACAGCTGGGGCTCTACCCGAACGATTTCCTCCACCATGACCCTGAGTTCTTCGTCTGTGAAGCGGGGTTGTCTTTGGGGTGCCATGGGGTGGTGTGTATGATGTGTGGGGTGGAGTATGTGGAGTTAAGTGTGTTGAGTGTGGTGGTGTGTGTTGTTTTGTGTGTGGATAGTGTGTGGGTGATGGTGTTGAGTGGCTGTGGCTGTTAGTTTGTGGATGCTGGTGTCTCGCTCTGGCCTTCTTTCAGAATTTTTTTGCGTAGGGGTTTGTGGGTGATGTGGGTGGGTGTTTTATATTGTATTGTGTGTGTGGGAGTGGTGTGTGTATGTGTATCAGGTGTGTGGGATTCAAATCGTCCAATGTGGCTGAGTTTTGTTCGTTTGTGTGTATTCTGACCGCGGCGGTGTGTCCCGCCAATGGAATACCGCGTTTGAATGACCGCCGCGTGGATTCGTGGGTCGTAATGGCATGGGCGTATTTCTGTTGGCGTGGCGGTGGAGGTTTTGTCACCTCCACCTTTCCGCCGACCGCTGGTCTGGCGGTCGGTTGTGGCTGTCGGATTTTCGGAGGTTTGCCTTCTGCGGGTCAGAATGACCGTGGCGGGTTTCCGCGGCCGCGGCGGTGTTATGGCGGTCTTCTGACCGGCGGTAAGTACATTTTACCGCCGGGGTCAGAATGACCCCCTAAGTCTTTTCCTACAACTAGTTGTAACTGTTGTCCAAACCTTACCGGCTTACTAGCAGTACTTCACCAGAAACACAATAGTAAAAGGTGATTTGTAGCAGTCGCTTACGCATGGACTCAAAGTAAGATTTCTCAGGGTTGTCGTGGTTAAACGGAAATTACCCTTTTCTCACAGATTTATCATGTCTCATACTAACACAGATGCAGTGAAGTTATAATAGTTTTTATTCAACATAACTGCAATTTGTGATAAGTTGCATGAACTGCAATGATTAGGATAATGAATATACCAAGCAACAGTATTGTGAAGAAGAGAGTCATTGTTATAAAGACCCCCACCATTGTGCAATATATGAAAGAAATATATATATATGTATAAGATGGAATAATCCCTAATACCCTAAGGAGAATAGGTCTAACCTCCTACCTAAAATGAGAGTGGGGTTCGTTAAACCTAATCTGCCAAAGTCGTGTCCATGAGAGGAGCCCCCAACCCTCGTTACCTTGGAATGAGGTCTCTATCTCAGACTCCGCAGGGACACGAAGACTGGGTCAGCGTCAAGATGACTGCAGCATCGGTATCAGCGATGGTGGCGATGCCCTCTGGTTGGAATCCCTCTGATTATCTGTCTAAAGTGTGATGTATTTATACAGATCTACAAGGTCCCCTGACATAGGTGTAATTCAAAACAATAGATAACAGGCATGCTTGGGACGCCAATTGATATCAACAATCCCTCGAAAGTATAGAGAGGGAAAATCCCTAAGTGTGAACACCTACTGTTTGTTTGTCTTTCGTGCTTGATCTTGACACCTTTGCGCAGTGACACTGATAATAAAACTCATAACAAGTGGCCTAACTATAAACAAGGCCGCCATCTTAAAGGAAATAAATAATTAAATGGACTAAGACAGAGCAAGCTAAGTAGGTTAAAAGTCACTAGGTGATGGGGGCACAAGTTTACAAGCCTACGGCTGAGCTAACTCCTGTTATCCCGTTAAAAACAAACTAGGATTCACTACACCCTCCCCATTGCCGTAACAGGTATGATGAAGGTATAGGAACCCAAACGCTAAAAAAGCTGCTTCTGAACTAAAAAGCCAAAGGTAAAACAGAAAATCAAGCTAATAAATGTAGCCAATAATAAAATAATTGCTGTGTGTTAAAATTTGTTTAAAAATACATACAGAGATGTTAATATCAACCATGACAAGTACAGCAAACGTTTAGTATAATTGCATATTTTGGAACCGGGAAATGGTAAGCAAATTCATCAAATTATGTGTTATGCACAGGATCTTGAAGAATGTCATCGAAGTCATCAGTCAAGGACCTCAAAAACGAGTCAACATCGTCTGAAGTGAAATCTATTTCTGGACGGACAAACGGATCCACAGAGCAGAAGTGAGACACATTCACTGGTGTATCGATACTCGCTGCAGTGTCCTCATCCATGTTAGATCTTATAACAGAAGGCTCATAGGTGGCCTCGCGGAGCAACCTCAGTCTCAAGGGGCATGACCGTGTATGAACCCTCATCGGGGACATCAGCAGTTCGCGGTCCACAGGAGATGTCGGTGCAACAGCAAGACAGACCATAGGCAGATGTTCAAAGAGACACCATATGCAGCGGAAAACCGGTTGTACACACCAGAGTAGAGGCCGGAATGACAATGACCAGTCAAACTCCAGTTCCACCAGCAAAGGCGTACCAAAGATCCGAACCATGCGTTCACGGCACAGCGGGGTTGACGGGAGCGGCTCCATTGCTCTGTGTTGCTGGAAAGAAACAACCACCGCGAATCAAAAGGAATAGCAGTAGTAGTCTGCCAATTAAAGCCAAAATAATTGGAAAGCCACCAAACACACTGGAAAAGAGAGAATGGATGGCTGATGGGATGACTCCGAAGACAGTCTGGAAGATGGACACGAAACCAGACCGACAGCCTTAAAGAAATGAACAATCCCAGTTGTGCTTGAAGCATTGAATATTCTGGATACCAGCTCTCCAAAGTGTTTGGGGAAATCGGTATTTAAAAGGGATTGTATCTCTGCTGATGATCTTGCAATCTGGAGAGCATACGTCTCTTTTGCGGATGTCAAGACGACCTGTTTCTGAAACAATAGCGCCTTTAGTCTACTCAACTTGTCATAGTTCACATTAATAGTATCTATGTGGGGCCACATTTCAGATACTTTTATCTCTCGTGTGGGGGGAAACAAAACATGTCCACAACACGTAACGACCTTTGTGACTGAGATTGCGTAGGCAATTCCAGGTCGCAAGCCGCAACAGCTTTCATCGTTCAGTAGAACATAACTTCCATTGGAAAGTACATGTAGCACTGGACGAATCAAGGGGACGGGAGTACTCTTCAGACAACAGGCCAAATTCGCGACCCCCGCATTGCAAAGACTGTGAAGAGACACCTGTTTGCATATCATAGAATGACGAACAGCAGTCTCACATTCACTTCCGCTAAGAAAGACCTCCTGTTCACCGTTCAGGCATTTATAGTCAAAGGGCAACTCCCACTCTTCCTTAATAAAGCTATCTCCTAGCTGCTCATATCGTCCCACCGCAAGATGTTTCAGGCAGCTCGAGAAACGAAAGGTCGAAATCGGTAAATTAATAATGCCGTGTAAGAGCCAGATAGTTGAAGGACTCTCTGCTACTGTGAAGGGCAACTTATCTAACTTCTCTACTTGAAGCAGGGTGAAACGAGACTCCCTTTTAGCCATTGTCTCTTGTTCCCTGGAAAAATTAAAAGCAGTGAATAGTTCACTCCCATTAATGTACTTCCATGGAATGTGGCCACTTTTCAGTGTCTGTAATGTCCAACCCAGCTGCATGATGGAACGTAGCTGTGTTTGCCCATGATATAACCGGTACAAGTCAGTCTGAGTGATAGCAATAGCAGACAACACTATATTTGATAGTGAATAAATCCTGTTGGACAACGTGTTCATGCCATTGTCGACAACAGCTAATGTTTTTTCCCAATTTTCCTTATCTAGTTGCCTTAAACGTGCAGCAGCTTCAATCTGGGAAAGTTTCCAAATTTCATTGTACATAGCATATAAAAAACGTTTCGAGCGTTGTTTCCTAGGACCTAATAGGAAATCCTGTAAGTCTACACTGTCAGAAAGAGTATTCAAGTGTTGCTTAACCGCTGATAAAGTGTTTGTCTGCACCCATTGCTGGCACAGCTTACCCACACTGTATGTAGTAATTATACCTGTATGTTGACCTGATAGAAAGCGAGGGTCAGGCCTGTGAATGGAAAAAAACCCTGAAGAGTTCAAAAAACGTTTTTGAAAGCCCTTCATAACTCTGCCCCTACGGGGGCAGCACTACTATAAAGGACTCTGATACTGGACCTATACGAGGTGCAGCAGAATTGGCTGGGGATGGCGACAGCACTGGTCCAGGATGTCTGGCTTCCTCAGATAGTGGAGGGTCGCTTCAGGTGAAAACCAATGTTGGTAGCTGCTCTCTGGATATACATCAAACTATAAGTTGCATTGCTGGGGGATCCCCACAGGTTTCTGTTTTTTGTGTAGGGGGTAATGGGCTTGCAGCTGCATCTGAGGGGGAAATTGACCTGCCGTTATATGCCCCTGCGTCTCAAAGCAATGTAGGGCTGGCGCAAGAAGTGGTGTCAGGGGCAGGGTACTGCGAGCAAGTAGCAGCAGCAGTATGCTTAATGCCAAGCACCGACCTGTCAACTCCGGCTTGTACTCTGGAGGCGATCCGTGATTACCGGCAGGGTAGAGTGGACTTATTAGCTCAGGGTGAAGTTGGGGAGAATTTTTTTCCCTGTCGGATCAATCTCAAGATTCGGATGAGGACAGCACCTGCCCCTCCATAGACTCAGAGACTTGTGATAGTTCTACAGCGCCTTTAACCCCTATTTCTGTGTTGAGGGGCACCACAGTCAAACGCCAATCAAAGCAGACTGAGGTAACAAGACTAGACAAAGCTGGTGAGTCCAGTGAGAAGAGGGGAAAAAAAAAGAAGAAGGTGTCTAGGACGAGAGCTATGTCCTGGGACTACACAGAAACACAACTGCTGCATAGTATGGGTGATCTTTCAGTGGCTCCAGCTCAAACAGAGGTTAATGTTCTGAATGTAGAGACTGCGCCCCCTTCCCCTTCTCTGCACCTTATTTATCAGACCATCACGTCACAGCATAAGCAAACGCAGAGGGACAGCAAGAAAGCCAGGGTGGCCACAAAGCAACTACAAGTGGTGATCAGTAAGGTTGCGAAGACATGCTCTGAAATTGGGGAGCGGATTGTTGCTATTGAGTGCCGGACGGACGCACTCGAATCAGATTTGCGTGCAGTGACAAAACAAGTCGCTATGCATGAGAGTCAACTCTCTGATATTCAGTGGAAAGTAGAGGACTTTGAAAACCGGCAACGTCGTAACAACTTGCGCTTAATTGGGATACAAGAAGGTGTAGAAGGGCAGGACTCAAGAGCCTTTATAATTAGATTGCTTAAAGCAGCACTCCCGGAGCAGACTGGATGGGACTGGGAGAAAGAGATACAGAGAGCCCATCGGTTTCCACTACGTCTGAGGAATCAACAATTAACAGGAGCAAGTGGAACAGCCCAGCAACAGCCTAGGGCCTTTATAGTCTATTTTGGCAATTATCTGTTGCGCCAAATAGTTTTTGAGAAAGCCCGCCCTGATGCTAGGATTAGCTGTGAGGGCTGTGCATTCTTCTCCCGCCCCGACTTCTGCCATGCTACGGTAGAGAGACGATGGCGTTTGAGACAACTGATTAGCCCCTTCCAGGAGAAGGGAGCGGAAGCCTATCTACTGTCCCCGGCTCGACTTAAGACTATATATAATGGGATGATACGAGTGTTTGCATCCAAGATCAAAGCCAAGGAGTACTTGCAGTCTTTGACTTAACTGTTGATACATGGTTGATACATGGTTAAAAAAAAAAAGAAAAAGAGCAGGGCTTATTTAAAAAAAAAAAAAAAAGGAAAAATGAAAGGGGCCGGTGATAGAGGTGGGTAGCCTGGGGAGAGCAGAAGAGGAGGAGGGGTGCTCTTATTCAAATGGTTGGTTTGTGGGGGTCTAGTCTTTTAGGGGAAACAATTTTTCTTTGGTTAGTCAATTTGCTTAATCTAGGAGTCGCTGCAGGAGCCCTTCAAGGGGGGAGGGCTGCTTGTACATCTTACAGACTACAGTCTGGAAGCCTCATTTAGTTGGGTGGGGGGTGGGTGGGAGGTAGGGTTTCCTTTTGTGGGTGGGGAGGTGATTGGTGGGGTGGGTTGGGGTTGGGTAGGTTCTGCATGGGAGATGCACAGAAATATGTATTTGAAGGCACAGGAGATTATTAGGTGTATGATGAAACAAGATGTAAGTTTGGGTGTATTTGTTACAGTTTTCAATGGGGGACCGTAATGTTTTACGGGTAGCCACCTTAAATATATGTGGGCTAAATGATTCTAAGAAAAGACGTCTTGCCACTCATGAGCTTAGAACATTAAGGGCAGATATAATTTGTTTGCAAGAAACGCATGTTACCCCGGCTAAAAAGTATTTGTTGGATTTTCCTGGTTTCCAATTAGTCGCGTACACCACCCACGATACGAACACTACAGGGGTTGCAGTACTTACACGGCGAGATCTTCTTAAGGTGGTCAAGAAAAAGGTTGATAACATGGGCCGATGGGTGATAATAGAGTGTGCTATGGGACAATCGAATTTTACTGTGTGTTCTATCTATGGCTCTAATGTTGATGATCCGGCTGGTATTAATATGTTGAATACTGAACTTGCGCTCTGGGCCTTACCGCTTATTGTATGTGGGGATTTTAATATACATACTGAGACTAATATCCCCTTACAGAATCAGGGTTCATACGTCGGACGAAAGCCGAAGGTGTTTCGCGCCTTACAAATGTTGCTGCAGACTCATGGTCTTGTGGATGCATGGCAGCATTGTATGCCTATGGATCCTGGTTACACTTTCTTTTCATACCCCCACCGAAAGTCTGTCCGGTTAGACTACTTTTTTTTGTCTTCATCGTTATGCGAAGGAATTCTGGTGGAAAAATTCCCTAGGGTCATATCTGACCATAATCCCTTGGTAGTACAACTCTCGGACTTGCGTAAGGAGCGACATCTGAGACCCTGGTCTTTTGACCGGGGCTTGCTGCTTGACTCAGTTTATGTGTCACGGATGAAAGTATGGCTAACTGAGTTTTTGGGTTTTAACAGGGGTACGGCTCCACCGGGGGTGTTATGGGATGCTTTAAAGGCTGCTATCCGCGGGGAAACTCTGAGCCACGCCCTTTTGCGGGAGAAACAACGGCACCTAGCTATATCTGCGGCCCAGACCGAATTGGCTTCTTTGGAGAGTCAGATAGTGGTGCTTGCAAGGAATAATGCTCCAATACAAGATACTTTGGATAAGATTACGGTCATGAAGGCCAAGATCATTCAGTTGTATTTAGACCAAGACATCATTAAAGCCCAGATTCGTACGCAGGAATGTTATGAGTTTAGTGAGAGGGTGGGCAAGGTGCTTGCATATAAGACTAGACAAAAGGCGGCTCGGAGTGCCATTTTGTCAATTAAAGATAGGCTGGGGCAGATTGTGTATGGAGATACGTTAGTATTACAGGTGTTTAAAGAATATTATTCCGCATTGTACCAGCAGGAAAATCTCTTCTCGGATGAGAGAGACGAAAAGATTGCTCAGTATTTGAGTGATATGTCGTGCCCAAAGTTATCGCAAGAGGAGGGCTGTCAGTTGACTGCCCCCATTGAGTTGGATGAGATTATCTCGGCTCTAACTGCTATATCTAATGGGAAAGCCACTGGCCCTGATATGATCCCAATAGAATTCTTTAAAAAGTTTTTTGAGGAATTGAAGGATGATATCATGGCACTCTTTACGTCAGTACAGGCTGGAGAGCAGGCGCCGGGCTCATGGCTGGAGGCTAACATTGTTATATTTTTAAAAAAAGAGAAGAACCCACTTTTACCAGGCTCCTACCGACCTATCTCATTGATAAACGCAGATGCCAAATGGTATGCCAAAATCCTTGCGGTTAGGCTTAGTCGAGTTATTGGTGGGCTTGTTTCCCCTTGGCAACATGGGTTTATTCCCTGGCGGGGGACCGCCGATCATGTTAGGCGTGTTATCACCATGTTAGATGCATCTCAGGCTATGGCGGCCCCTATGGCATTAATATTATTAGATGCCGAAAAGGCTTTTGATCGGGTCAGTTGGAAATACTTATGGACAGTGCTCAGTAAAGTTAATATAGGGGCTGGTTTTATTAAGGCTATACAAGGTTTATATCAGAAGCCCCTTGCTCGAATTCAATTAGCCGGGGCAATTTCAGAACCCTTCTATATTACAAGAGGAACTAGACAGGGCTGCCCCTGCTCCCCTTTATTGTTTGCACTCTATATAGACCCCTTGATTCAGAAGTTATTGCAAAGTACATTGATCTCGCCTATGGTAATGGCGGAGGGCAGGTTTAAAATTTTGGCATATGCTGATGACATAGCCGTCACTACTCCTGAACCAGGGAAGGCGATCGAACAAATAGAGAAACTAGCTGCGGAGTTTGGGGAAATTTCAGGCTATGCATTAAATAGGAGTAAATGCCAAATATTGGGCAATGAGTGGGCCATTATTGAAGACAACAGGAGGGCCAATCAAGTGACCTATCTAGGTGTCAGATTGTCGGTTAATTTGGACTTGATAGTAGAGAGCAATCTTGCTCCTGTCTTAGCTAAAACCAGGAAAGAGTTGCATCATATGAACAATCTGCATTTAACAATTATTGGTAGATGCAATCTTATTAAAATGATTTTTTTACCTAGGGTCCTATATTTTTTCCGCACTATCCCGCTGGAATTTAACAAAGAATGGTTTAAGCATATGGAGAGTTTAGCGACTAGTTTTATCTGGTCTTTTAAAAAAGTACGGCGGGCATATAAGTATTTAGTGCTACCCAGAGAGAGGGGGGTGGGCGGCCCCATATTTTCTTTTTTATTACTGGGTATCTGCACTGCAATATATCCAAACATTAATTAATCGACAGTCTGATAATCGAGATTTTGGCGAAATTTGTCCTACTATATATAATATGATTTGGGGAAGTCATGCCAATGCAGCTTTCTTGAGAACAGTGGAGCCTAGTTACTTTAAAAAAGTTAAGTTCAAGACTGTCTGGGCTGCATTTAAGGTCTGGACCAATGTTTAAAAAAAAATTGGAATCGGCCGGATCAATTTTTACACCCCAATTTTGAATTCGTCGGTACTTCCTGACATTTTTAAGGATGAATACTGTACCAGGTGGGCACAGCTTGGCGTTCGGTGTATTGGTGATTTCTATGGGAATACCCACCTTAAATCTTTTGAAGAACTGACAAGTGAATTTTCATTAAACACTAAGGATTTTTTTAAATATTTGCAAATTAGACATTTTGGGGGGGTAAATTTTAGATCAGCATCTGGCCAGGTGGGGGATAGAATCCCAGTTATGGAGGTTCTTCATAACTCCACTAGATGGCGGGTCTGCTCGCTTTATCCGCTCTTCTTGAACTTAATGCCAAATGACTTGAGTAAACAGGCAGAGAGGTGGGCTCGGAATATTGGAGCTTCTGAAGTGGCAGTACGTACTTCTTTAGATATGGCACTGCGTTTTATATTATCTGCTGGGCCACAAGCCCAACATTATAAGACTATTTTTCACTTATATTATACTCCCGCTAAGCTATTTAATTGGGGCAGCTCAAGAGGGGTGGTGTGTCCCAGATGTAAGAGTGTATCGGCCGACCTGGTACATCTGTTTTTTAAG
Organism: Pleurodeles waltl; assembly: GCF_031143425.1. Classification (NCBI taxonomy): domain Eukaryota; kingdom Metazoa; phylum Chordata; class Amphibia; order Caudata; family Salamandridae; genus Pleurodeles; species Pleurodeles waltl. The sequence continues at coordinate 1,009,965,955 of NC_090445.1, forward strand.
TGCAGCAGGCTACATGAATTTTTTACTGATATGGCTAACTTTTTAACTAGGCTAACCCATCGGGAGGTGGTAATTTCACCGCAATTAGTATTACTTGGAACTGATGGAGTGGTATCCCCAGAATATTCACAGAGGTTTTTGTTTCTAGCCATGTCTGTGGCCCGCTGCTGTATTGCATCTGATTGGTTGGAGTCAACTCCACCAACTTTTAACCATTGGCTGGCTCGGATGTGCTCATTGTTTTATTTAGAGATGGGCTCTTATGCGTGTAAGGGCCGCGGGCGTAGACGGATGGGTGAAGCTATCTGGGCCCCGTTTGCACAGTGGCTAGGCAATAATTGAATCAGGCTCGTAGGGGATCTATTCATTTATTTAATTATGCTCAATTTTGGCACTTTATTTGTATTCTAATGGTCGTGAACAGGCTATTTCATACGCCCCCTCTCAGTGGTCTTGATGTCTGCTGTAGATTGATGAAATGAATTTATGTAATGATGTGTATTTATTTAATGTATTCATTGTATTTATTCAGCCTTCTTTCTGCTTTGGTATTTGTACACTGTGCATCTTCAATAAAATTTAAAAAAAATAAAAAAAAGGAATCAGGCATGCTCGAAACAAAGCCTCCCTACCCTGTATCTGCCAATCTTGCGTCCCCCATACACTTTTCAAATCAATATTTTTTTTCCAATATTCGTAACCCTCAATCGAGAGTCGGGAAATGAAGGGATCTGAATAAATCAGTTTCGTATGTGTTAGCAAAATTTTTCTAATTTGTGCCGGAGGTATTTTAAAATAATACGATTCTGCTTTCTTTGTATCATGCCCAGAAAAGTATGTAAATTTGTCGCTGTAATACTTTGGACTCCCCACCTGTGGTGTTGAACAGTGTTCCCATTGTGTATAGTTCAAGAGAGGTCTATATCTAGTTGCACGGTGTAGGTAGTGATGTCCCCAATTGTTATAGCAGAACATTTTACCATAATTCATTGTATAATGATATACATCATCACTTCCAAAAGTGGAATAGTCCTTCATTTCAGTTAGCATGGAATCAACTGTTTGGACATCCCAATCATCAGAGACAACATTAGGTGTAATAACATCAGACATTGAAATTTTGAACACGTATGGTATCTGAATAATCTCAGTAGGCCCATATATATTGAATGCAACTTTGTCCCACACAATCCCATCAGAAATTGGTATAGCTGTAATATTTACCTGGGACAAATCTCGCCGGACCTTATGGGAAGAATGATGTGGTGTTAAAATTTCATCAACAGGCTCCACAGAGGAGCGATCAGCAATATAGTGACCATTAATCAGCAAAAAGAAAACAGCCACAAAACCAATCCATAAAAATAATGCAATAAATGTCAAACAGAACCATAGATAGTTCCATGGGTAGATCAAATAGTTATTTTTAAGCCATCAATACAGTTTGCTACTTCTCGAATGTTTGTCAGTCTCAATTGAGGATGAATCCGAAGAAAAATCATCCATGTCTACGAAATATCCAGAGGAAGTGTCTGCAAACACAGGACCTGCAGCATTCTGATCCACCGCTCGTGGAGGGTCTTGATAGACAACATCATTAGTTGTGGAAGTGTTTGTGTAAAATACTGCCAAATCTTGAAGCGGTGGTCACTGAAGTTGTGACTGGAACTAACAAAAGTTCATGTTCTGCCCTCCCCATGGTCGAGGAAGTGTCTGGAACAGCAGTGGACATAGTTGCATAGTTGGTAGCAGAAATGTTCATCCTATTACGTAAAGGGGTGTCCTGTTGGGTAGTCAGAGGGGAACGGGAACCACCCAAGGGACCTCCTGGCCACATGGTATAGTTTGATGTCATCAATGGAGATGAATCTATTCGATTTAGAACCAGACAATGGTGGAAGGATGACAGTCCTGGTGCCTTTTATTCCCAAGACCGGTACAGGTGCTCTGTATGATGGACCAAACTCTTTTTTCACAGCGATCTTCTCACGAACCAGATCCCCAACGTTAGGAATCCAGCCAGTTGAAGTTTTCGCCAATTCCCTTATTCCTAAAGTGGCAGCACTTGCAGATGATTTATCATGACGAAATTGTTGAAGCTCCTGTAAAACAGTGAGACGTTCTTTTATGTCAAATGGTGTTTCTGCTGCCACCATACCAGGGGCATCAAGATCGGGGACATACACAGGTATCCCAAAGAGAACCTCATATGGAGACTTTCCCCCCAAGGACCGTCTTGGCAGATTATTCAGTGCTCTCTGGACCCCATATAGGTGATGTAACCAACTGCGGCCTGAACCTAATACTCAAGCTGTTAAGGACTGCTTTAGATCACGATTCCACCTCTACACGACCGAATTTCCCTCGGGATGGTATGGTGAGGAGTAATGGAGTTCAACACCCATCGTTATCAAGTTGTCCCTGAAAGCTTTTGAAGCAAATGCAGGGCCCTGGTCCGAATGGAATGCCGCAACTGCATATGTACCGATAAAGATCAGCAAATCTTTTATAACAGTCCGGGCGTCAGCCGACCGCTGTGGCCATACCCACAGGAATCTAGAACAGGAATCCACAGCCACTAAAATGTATTTGTATGCACCATCAGGCTGTAAGGGACCACAATGGTCCAGGTACACACATTGGAGTGGCTTGTCTGACACTAAGAGGGATGTCTCCGGAGGGCGTTTGATATTCAAGCCCTTAATCTGCTGACAAATGTCACAGCAAAGGACATACTGTTTAGTCCGTCTGCATAGACCAGGCCACCAGGATCGTTGTTGTAGAATTATTATAGTGGCCTGTATACCAGCATGTGCAGAAGCGACACCCTCGTGTGCGGCCGTATCCAGCTCTAATCTCTGGTCTTCATTGGGGATTACTCGATCACCTACCCCAGGAATCGTTGCATAAGCAACATTCTGTGCACTGATATGGTAAGTATAGTTCGTAGGGTATCCTTTCGGAAGGGTCTTGCCTGCAGCCCAGGCTTTAACGGCAATCAGTATTTCATTATCCAACCTCGTCCGAGAACGAGTCACTGCAGCCACAGAAGCCGTAGCTACTGATGCTTTGGCTGCTTTACCAGCCAATGTATTGCCTGCAACGTGTATTCCTACACGTTGGTGTCCTAATGTATGAACTACATGGACGCATGGTAGCTTATCCTTAAGATCATCCACCCTTCCCCACAACATTTTGCGTTTAATGGTGTTCCCTTTAGAATCTCTAAACCCATTAAGTTTCCAATGATTGAGATAATCATTGTATGACTGGACGCAGTAATATGAATCACAGACGATCAAAGTCCGTGTTCCTGGCTCAGAATGTTCGAGCGCTAGAAGAAGAGCCTTAAGCTGGGCCAACTGGGCTGTGCAGTCCCCTAAGGTCTGCGTGTAGGTATTGTGAGGATGGAAAACTCCGTCTTCCATTATCCCGCACACAGCGGCGCAAGCTGCCGAGTATTGATGTCTAGTACCTACAGCCGGTTGTGCCGACCCGTCAGTATAAATGATGGTATTATAACTGTCAATTGGCAAGATATATAGAGGAGCGGGGTACTCCTGTTCATACTGGAGAAATTCTTGTGTCTGAAGTCTTGGGTCAAACACATAATCAACATCAGTGGCGGTCAGAGACATTGCCCATTGAATCCAGCGTGGATGTAATGCCTTAGCGTTTGGAACGCTCGCTTTAGTGACAGCCTCTAAGGCCGGCACCGGGGAGACAACAATAATGCGTTTCCCCTGGCCAAGTGACCTCTCCTTTATGATGGCCATCTGAACTGCTGTCAGAATCTTTTCTGTGGGTGCAAAACATTTTTCAGCATTTGAGTATAAGTGTGATTTATTTGCAATCGGCACTGTGTCACCCTCATTAAAGGTGACATAAGTAAATCCAAGGGCATCAGCAATTATTCTGATGACCAAATTTGCTTTATTGTCACGTGTGTATAAGTGTCTAGCTTCTAGCATGTCCCGTTGTATGTCCCTAAGGATGTGTGTGTGTTCAATCGTCCATTGTTTGCTAGAAAAATTGGGCTGAATTAAGTCATAAAGTGGTTTGATGCGTTCTGCATAATCTGGAATGTATGTTCTGCCAAAATTAAAGAAACCCAGTAATGACTGCAATTTCTTAAGTGTGTTCGGAGGCTGTAGCTGAGCACACTTTTCTAGGAAGTGTGGAGCCAGGCTCTTCCCCTCGTTTGATAGCTCATATCCCAGGAAAAATACACTAAGAAAGGCTATTTTGCTTTTCTTAAAATTAAATTTATAACCGAAGGCTGCAAATCCTAAAATGATCAGATCGACCCTTGCAAGATGAATGTCGAGGGCGTTGTCAGTGAGATAGATATCATCCACATAGGACAATGCATCGGAATCAAGCTCGTGCAAAATTGATGTCACACGGGCTGAAAACAGTCCTGGGCTATTTTTATAGCCTTGAGGTAAACGACAAAAGCGTTTCTCAGAGCCAAATGAAAATGCACTTAGGTCCCTACTTTCATGTGCTAAATTCTGGCAGAAAAACCCATTAGATATATCCAATGTAGTTTTATATTTTTTACGCGCTATATTGTTTATCAGTGCTGTGCTGTGTGAATTTTGTATAGCATATGTGCGAGTATGACTATTTAAGTGTCTATAATCAACCACTATTCTATATGAATGATCTGGTTTTGCAACGGGAAATAATGGATTGTTCATTGCCGATGTACAGGGCTCAATCCCTCCCTGGTACTCAAGTTGTGACAGTATCTCCGTCACCGGAGCTTTTGCTTCATGCTTAACAGGGTATTGTGGTTGCGGGTGGGGTGTAGACCTAACGGGAATAACATGACAAGGAGAATCTTTGTCCCAACCTACATGATTACGGTATAATGCAGGTGCCTGCGCTAAAGCCCATTCGACAGCATATACTTTTTTATCTGCCTCTGGAACAAGATCGGAGAAGGAAGGCAAAATGACATCTTCCCCATGCGGGAGCTTGCGGACGTGTTCAGGGGGCCAGTCTCTCTCGGCCAATAGGATATCACTAGTGAGTTCATCCCAAAATATTACATTAATAATTCATTCCACGTCTCCCTCTATCTGAATCGTTAAATCATAAACCCTATCGGGTGGGAGGACGCGGCCATCTGCCGTCTCAACTGCGATGTAATCACTAGTTGCTGTCGCATCCAGATGATCTTTCAGACTCTGGGGACATATCGTGGCCTCTGCCGCGCTGTCCAACAGAGTCAAGGCCCACTTCTTGTTCCGCAACAGTGTTCTCAATACCACTGGCATTTTTAACTGTCAGTGCTGCCACTTTCTTTTTATTAAACTGTGGCTTTTGCTGAGAAGTCATTCTTCTTTCTTAATGGTAGACTGTGGTGAGTCTTTCTTTTCTTTCACGTATTCCGGACGTCGATCTTGACGGCCCCCTCTCTCGCTACGTTTATCCGGTGCGCCCTGAAAGGAACGAGAAGGACGTGAATCAGTATATCTGTCTGGAGTTCTAATGTTTTCCCTATTTCTGAGATTATACCTCCTTTCGGAGTACTCCGGATGTGGAGAATCAGCTCTTCTATTTCTCCTGTCTTTGAAATCTTTTTGTTTATCCCAGCGCTTTTTAGAGCGCTCTTGTGCCTGCTTTGTACCTTCCTTATGGGTGGTACTTGGTAATTCCAATTTTTTAGGTTTGGCTCCCAAACTATCCTGTCCTATACTAGTATAGGTATTGGAAATTATTTTCGGTAGCTGTCTCTCTTGTTCCACATTCAGAGTTTCCCGGAGACGCTGGCGTATTGCCAGTGCCACCGCTTCCCCTTTAATATTACTCAGTATGATTGAGGAGACGGCGTCAAAATTACGCATCAATTTCATCCCCAGATCCAGGGCCGGTGCAGCCCCATGTTCATTTTGTATTTGTTTTAGCACTTTCGGTAAATTGGCAAGTGTAGGGGTACCATGTGTGGTAGTATAAACGGCAGCGAAGACTGTACCCCATGTGGCACAGTCATCCACCGAGGGAACCATTCCAAACGGCAAGCACATAGTGAGCAGTCTATGTTTTTCCTGTGGCCCCGTATGGGGGAACACAGCTTCCAGCTGATTTGTTTTCTGGGCAATCCAGAACGGTATTTTTTCCCGTTCCATGGGCACTTTCCCCATAATAGTATGCACTGTCTGTGGATTTATCCCAGTAGCCAATTGATATCCACCAGTTACTGGCGGTGCTGGACACGCTGGTGTAGTGTTCAACGTTCGCATTACGAACTGAACCAATCGTCTATATAATGCCACTAATTCATTATATAATACCCGTAAATCTGCGATCGGCATGGTTTGAATGCCTGGGTGAGGTGTATATGTGGCAAACATAGGCCATGTAGGTCCCTCATTACTCAAAGGACCTAACCTCACTCGTCTTAGTACATGTGGTAGGGCGCCTTCAAACCAGTTCTGATGCTCTTGATATGTGAGCAATATTTCATGAAACTGGTATGCTTCGTATCTTACAGGTACGTTCGCAATTTCATATGTGTGAAATGTATGTGTTCTTTGGTCGGCCTCAGGAAAGGTGACCCAACTGTAAAAAGTCTCTGTTTGGTATGCTTCAGTCGCTTCTATAATCAAAGTAACATCCCCGCCCTCTTCTCTAAGGCCATGCGCTAATAAATGTTGTGTAAGTGCATGTCTAGCGTTCGCAGGAATATCTATCGTATCAGCCATAGTTGTTTAGAGAAACGGAACACCAAATATGGGAAGTTTGTTCCTTTTTATGAGTTCGAGCTCGAACAACCTACAGCTTAATTAGGTGTTACCTGTTCAGCTGAGGAGGATTCTCCCAAAGACCACGGACATCTCTGTATAATGGTACTTAGGGTACCTGTTGTCTGTGAGACAGTGATAGTCAGGGTAACTGTAAATTAGTGCCTAAACACCATCGTTGGTGGCGCCATGTCATAGTTTGGACTCTTGCTCTGAGCAAGACTGCTGGTCTCAGGATGACAGTACTTTCGTTTGTAGGTGACTAAGGGGGTCGTTCTGACCCTGGCGGCCGGTGGCCGCCAGGGCCACCGACCACGGGAGCACCGCCAACAGGCTGGCGGTGCTCCCACGAGCATTCTGACCGCGGCGGTTCAGCCGTGGTCAGAAGCGGAAAGTCGGCGGTCTCCCGCCGACTTTCCGCTGCTCGGGGGAATCCTCCATGGCGGCGGAGTGCGCTCCGCCGCCATGGGGATTCTGACACCCCCTACCGCCATCCTGTTCATGGCGGGAAACCCGCCATGAACAGGATGGCGGTAGGGGGTGCCGCGGGGCCCCTGGGGGCCCCTGCAGAGCCCATGCCAATGGCATGGGCACTGCAGGGGCCCCCGTAAGAGGGCCCCGCAAAGTATTTCAGTGTCTGCTTTGCAGACACTGAAATACGCGACGGGTGCAACTGCACCCGTCGCACCCCTGCAACTACGCCGGCTCAATTCTGAGCCGGCGTCCTCATTGCAGGGGCATTTCTGCTGGGCTGGCAGGCGCTCTTTCGGAGAGCGCCCGCCGGCCCAGCGGAAATGTTTAAATGGCCGCCGCGGTCTTTTGACCGCGGTGCGGTCATTTCACGGCGGTACCTTGGCGGACGGCCTCCGCTGTCCGCCAAGGTTAAAATCACCCCCTAAGTCTTTTCCTACAACTAGTTGTAACTGTTGTCCAAACCTTACCGGCTTACTAGCAGTACTTCACCAGAAACACAATAGTAAAAGGTGATTTGTAGCAGTCGCTTACGCATGGACTCAAAGTAAGATTTCTCAGGGTTGTCGTAGTTAAACGGAAAGTACCCTTTTCTCACAGATTTTATCATGTCTCATACAAACAAAGGCAATAACACAGATGCAGTGACGTTATAATAGTTTTTATTCATCATAACTGCAATTTGCGATAAGTTGCATGAACTGCAATGATTAGGATAATGAATATACCAACCAACAGTATTGTGAAGAAGAGAGTCATTGTTATAAAGACCCCCACCATTGTGCAATATATGAAAGAAATATATATATATGTATAAGATGGAATAAGCCCTAATACCCTAAGGATAATAGGTCTAACCTCCTACCTAAAATGAGAGTGGGGTTCGTTAAACCTAATCTGCCAAAGTCGTGTCCATGAGAGGAGCCCCCAACCCTCGTTACCTTGGAATGAGGTCTCTATCTCAGACTCCGCAGGGACAGGAAGACTGGGTCAGCGTCAAGATGACTGCAGCATCGGTATCAGCGATGGTGGCTATGCCCTCTGGTCGGAATCCCTCTGATTATCTGTCTAAAGTGTGATGTATTTATACAGATCTACAAGGTCCCCTGACGTAGGTGTAATTCAAAACAATAGATAACAGGCATGCTTGGGACGGCAATTGATATCAACAATCCCTCGAAAGTATAGTGAGGGAAAATCCCTAAGTGTGAACACCTACTGTTTGTTTGTCTTTCGTGCTAGATCTTGACGCCTTGGCGCAGTGACACTGATAATAAAACTCATAACAAGTGGCCTAACTATAAACAAGGCCGCCATCTTAATGGAAATAAATAATTAAATGGACTAAGACAGAGTAAGCAAAGTAGGTTAAAAGTCACTAGGTGACGGGGGCACGAGTTTACAAGCCTACGGCTAAGCTAACTCCTGTTATCCCGTTAAAAACAAACTAGGATTCACTACAGTCTCTCTAGTGGGTGGTTTGCCCACTGCTTAGTCCTGGGGAGTGCAAAGCCACAGTCTCTCTAGTGGGTGGTTTGCCCACTGCTTGGTCCTAGGGAGTGCAAAGCCACAGTCTCTTTAGTGGGTGGTCTGCCCACTGCTTGGTCCTGGGGAGTGCAAAGCCACAGTCTCTCTAGTGGGTGGTTTGCCCACTGCTTAGTCCTGGGGAGTACAAGGCCACAGTCTCCCAAGTGGGTGGTTTGCCCACTGGTTATGGAGAGGGCTTTGTGCCCAGTGTGCTTCATCCTGGCAAGGAGGGGGTGAGTGGATGCCTTCTTCCACTGGTTCTGGAGGGGGCTTTGTGCCCAGTGTGCTTCATCCTGGCAAGGAGGGTGTGAGTGGATGCCTTCTTCCACTGGTTCTGGAGGGGGCTTTGTGCCCGTGATGCAGATCTTGGAGGGTGCAAAGTCACACTCTTTCACCTGGGTGTCACACCTACAGTAGTTGTAGGGGCCAGGACGCACTACAGCCCATGGAGGCATGACTACACACTGCCTGGGGGTGGTCATGGTTGCTCAGTGGTGGCAGAAATGGCGGTGGTGCTGCCTGTGGTGGGGGTAGGCTCCAGCCCTTCCCCCACAGCCTCGGACGGCTGCCCACTGGGGCTGCTGCTGCTGGTAGTGGTGGTGGCAGTGGTGCTGGTGGCAGTGCTGATGGCGGTGCTGGCGGCGGTGCTGGCGGCTGGGCTGGCAGCTGGGCTGGCGACGGTGCTGCCTGTGGTGGGGGGAGGCTTCAGCCCTTGCCCCATAGCCTCGGACGGCTGCCCACTGGGGCTGCTGCTGCTGGTAGTGGTGGTGGCAGTGGTGCTGGCGTCAGTGCGGGGAGGCTCCAGCCCCTTCCCCGCAGCCTCGGATGACTGAGGTACCATGGCTGGTGTTGTGTGCCCAGATGCTGCTCCAGCACCAGGCTCCATATACATCCTGCTTGCTGCGTCTATGCCTTTCTCATTGTCTTTGGCAGCTGGTGTTCCCTTCCTGCCCTTGCCAGATAGTGGAGCCTCGTTGCTACAGCCAGCTGGTGGTGCCTCCTTGCGTTTGGCAGCTGGTGCTACCTTTTTGTTCTTGGCAGCTGGTGTAGGCACACTGGCTCTGTGAACGGGTGTCTTCACAGTGCCTCTCACAACTGCAGGGGCCTCAGAAATGACAGTGGCTGTGGACTGGGTGGCTGAGGTGCTAGCCGGGGTCCTGACCACCCTGGCTCGAAGGGAAGCACGAGGGGGGCTGGGAATAGGTCAATGGTGGAGAGGAAAAGCTTTTTAGGGACACTGGGGCTGGAAGAGAGTGAAGGTTTGGAAGTGGAGGAAAAAGAAGTGGTTGTAGGAGGTGTCTGTCTGCTGTGTTTGGGTGCAGGTGCATGGGCTTGATGCTGTCGTGAGGTGGATGGCTGTTGGGTGTCTGAGTGCTTGCGTTTGTGTACCTTGGGAGGAGGGGGCACAGACACAGTGGGAGAGGACACAGGGGACGTGTGCATGGATGTGGGGGTGGTGACTGTCAGGGAGGGGCGTGTAGTGATAGGCATGATGGTGATGGGGGTAGTGGATGAGGATGTAGTGCATGCAGCTGTGAGTGGAGACGCTACTGGGAGGGAGGTGAACGAGGAGGAGGAGGGGGACACAGCGGAGGCAGTGGATGTTGGTGTGTCTGCATCTGGATGGTGCTTGTGTGAGTGCCTGTGAGATGAAGTGTGGTGCTTGTGTTTGCCTGAGCCACTTCTGTGTGTTGATTTGGGTGTATGCTGGTCTGAGGGTGTGCTTGGGATAGGCTGGGGTTGAGGGGAAAGGGACTGGGTAGAGGAAGTGGGAGGGGGAGGCTAGAGACAGGACAGTGGCTGCCATCAGGGAGTTGGCCAGAGCCTGGAATGATCTCTGTTGGGCCGCCATGCCAGAGTGAATGCCCTACAGGAATGCATTTGTTTGTGGCAAAGGCCCTGCCAGACCCTGGATGGCATTCACTATGGTTGACTGCCCAACAGAGATGGATCGCAGGAGGTCAATAGACTCCTCACTGAGGGCAACAGGGCTGACTGGGGCAGGGCCTGAGGTGCCGGGGGCGAAGGAGATACCCACCCTCCTGGGTGAGCGGGCACGGGAAACACACTGAGGGGCTGCTGGGAGGGCTGTGCTGGTACGGAAGTGGTGGCTGTACCTGTAGTTGGGGTAGTCACAGAGGTGTCTGCCACCACCAGGGAGCTGCGATCGGAGGAGATGTCGCTGTCAGAACTGTCCCCTCCAGTCTCCGCCGTGGTGCTCCCCTTGCCCTCCGTCCCACTGGTGCCGTCACCGTCAGTGGATTCAGCCTCATGGGCCATGTGGGATGCATCTTCCTCCGTCACCTGTGCCTCTGCTCTTCCGCCAGAAGATGCTAATGCACACAAGGACAGGGTGACAAAACAAAAAAGGGGCAGGGAAGAGACAGGGGATACACTTGGTCAATGCCTGGAACAACACCAATGTTGGCGTAAAAAACACACAGGGAACTGCCATATGTACTAGGCCATGCACTACCAATTATAATGCTAGTCCCCAGGCCATGGAGTACAATGCCTAATGCAAATAGCAGCACAGCTGAAACCCACAGGATCCTGCCCAGTAGGAGATGCCCACGAGCATATTTGGGGTTGGAGTGCATCAGACCCTGCCTGTCATGGTACCTACCCTGCCATGTTCGTCCTGGCCCAGGGGAACCCACAGACCCACATCCCTCACCCAGATAACACCTCAGCACGTGCAATTTGCAGAATCTGAAACTGTACTCACCCCCTTGTGGCTGCTGTGATGCCTTCTAGTGCCAATCCAACTCCGCATAGGCCACCGCCAGGATGCAGAACATCAGGGGGGTCAGGGTACGATGGGCACGCCTTCATCGTTTGGAGGCCATCCCCACCTTGGCCTCCGCCATCTTCCTTGCCCAGCGGCGCAGGTCCTCCCACTGTTTGTGACAGTGGGTGCTCCGCCTGTCAAAGACCCCCAGGATACACACGTCCTTGGCAATGGCACGCCAAATACCCTTTTTCTGTTGGGTGCTGACCTGCATAAAAAGATACATAGAAAAAGGTATTAGTCATATCGTCCGCCCTGTTACACTCATGGCCCACCATATCCCTCCCATCCCCTTACGCACAGACATTGACCACCAGACATGCAGACATGCAGCACTCTGCACAGGACCCCTCAGCCGCCCCCTTCTTACACGAGGCTTACAAACACAGCACTCAATGCATTCAGATCACATGCATCGTGCTCACAGTGTACTCACCTGTTGGTCTGGAGGACCATAAAGTAAACGGTACTGGGGTAGGACCCCATCCACCAGTCTCTCCACCTCCTCTGAAGTGAAAGCAGAGGCCCTTTCCCCAGACACTCGAGCCATGCTCACTTCCAGACACAGGTCAAAGGAGCACTTGCAGTATAGGTCCTCTCCTGTTGAAGGTCAGGTAGCAAGTGAGTGAACAGATTGAAAATGGCGGTCACGCCCGCCGTGCTGCGTACTGTCACCGACGGCGTACATCACCGTTGGCTACTTGAACCCATAGGGCCCAATGGGGGAAACGTCCTTTATGCCGAAGGTTTGTTAACGAAGTTGTGGTTAACGAAAGCGGGAACACCACGACTCTGTTATTTTGTGCCTTAACTACGCATGTTCTGAACAACGAACATGCGTGGTTAAGGTACAAAGAAGGGAGTCGGCTAAGGAGGACGACGCAGGTGACGAGGGGACGACTAAGGTAAGTGGGGGGTTTTAGGTTTTGTGGAGGGGGTGGGGGTTCAGGGGGTTTTAGGTTTTGGGGTGGGGTTGGGGGGTGGGTGTTTTTGGTTTTGAGGAGGGGGTGGGGGGTCAGAGGGTTTTAGGTTTTGGGTGGGGTGTTTTTGGTTTTGGGGAGGGGGTGGGGTTAGGGGGTTTTAGGTTTTGGGGTGGGGTTGGGGGGTGGGGTGTTTTGGGTTTTGGGGAGGGGGTGGGGGGTCAGGGGGTTTTAGGTTTTGGGGAGGGGGTGGGGGGTCAGGGTTTTTTTTAGGTTTTGGGGTGGGGTTGGGGGTGTGGCGTTTTTGGTTTGGGGGGGCTGGTGGGGGGTCAGGGGGTTTTAGGTTTTGGGGTGGGGCGTTTTAGGTTTTGGGGAGGGGGTGGGAGGTCAGGGGGTTTTAGGTTTTGGGGTGGGGTTGGGGGGTGGGGCGTTTTTGGTTTTGGGGAGGGGGAGGGGGTGGGGGTTAGGGGGTTTTAGGTTGGGGTTGGGGGGTGGGGCGTTTTTGGTTTTGGGGAGGGGGTGGGGGTCGGGGTTTTAGGTTTTGGGGTGGGGTGAGGTTGGGGTGTTGGTGGGGTAGGGTGAGGGATGCAGGATCAATGGTGCCTATTACTAATGCTTTTATGAGGAATGCCTTTACAACAAAATATCGTTGTTAAGGCATTCGTGGTAAAGGCATTAGTAATAGCAACGAGGTCGGTGTTCCGACCTTGTTGTTAAGGCACTAGTTGTTTCAGACGTCGGTGTTCCGTCGTACAACCGCCAAATGGTAACCAAGGAGATGTTACACAGCGGTCGTCGACCGCCTCCCGCAATGGCACACAACATCAGTGGAATTACCTCATTTCCACTTGTCCGTCCACACAGGTCAGGCGGCCGCCATTTCAGGGGAGAACAGGTCATGGCACCTAACTGAGTCACATCACACATAGGCACATATACAGAACTACATGTTCACATACTGTTTGTGTCACAACATGCAAGGCATTTTACTCTGAGGATATGTTTGAATATGACCATCTTCTCACTGTTAAAATAATGCCTGCGCTACAGACAAATTCCACTGAAATTAAACTTGCAATGTTTAGGCCTGGTGGGCATACAACAGTGGGAAGTGGCAGGGATAGACACAATGGGAGCATTATTTCATGATAAAGTACTTAAGTCTTTTGATCACCTGCATAGTGAGGAGGGACTACCGAGAGGACATTTCATAACACACACTAGGTTAACTGTCATCCTGACTGAGCAATGTTGCATAACTGAGACAAAACCAGACCCTCACCCTTTAGTGCATGTGCTCCACGTCACAGGCAGTGGGAAGAACTGAGGCCCTCATTACAACCCTGGCGGTCGGTGATAAAGCGGCAGTAATAGCACCAACAGGCAGGCAGTAAAAAAAAATGGAATTATGACCACAGCGGAAACTGCCAACACAGACAGCCACGGCGGTAGTAACAAGCACCGCGGCGGTAACCACCAACAGCCAGGCAGAAGACAATGTACTGCCCACCCTAATACAACAAGCCAATCCGACAGCTTTTCCGGGGTGGTACCAATGCCATCAAAATCACGGCGGAAACAGTACACAGAAGGGAAACGACTCACCTCTGGACAATCAGGGAACAACCACGACACCATCGAGCCGGAACTGCAGGTGTTACCCATGGTGATATACCGCCTCCTACACCAGGAACACTAACGGTGGTGAACATGACCATGGTGAGTACCGCACCTAGCACAGAAGAGGGGGGGGGCGGAAAAAGAGAGAGACACACACACGCAACACACAACACGCAACACGCAACTCCCCCACCCCCAACACCATACACAAAGAGATGCAACAACATTACGTATCCACCCCATACCCCTCAGGAATAACACAAGGATAAAAGGAAGTGAGTAAAGTCAGTGTAATAATACAAATTGCGAGAAATACGTACTCAAAGCACAAAACAGTATTTACAATATATACAAATGTAGGGGCACTGCCCAGTTCAAAATGTCCATGGCCCACAGGGCCATATCACATAGGCCAAGGCCCCACTTGACTCCTGCCTCAATACGGAGAGAACACTGCTGGGGTATAAGGTTGAAAATACACAGGCACCTCAGGGGAAAGGGGTAGGGGGGCACCTCAACCGGCAGATGTTACAACACCACTGGTCCTGGAGGGTGCTACATGCCCTGTGCAATGTCCAGGAAAGTGCAAGGCCACAGTCTCTCTAGTGGGTTGTTTGCCCACTGCTTACTCCTGGGGAGTGCAAAGCCACAGTCTCTCTAGTGGGTGGTTTGCCCACTGCTTGGCAATGGGGAGTGCAAAGCCACAGTATCTTTAGTGGGTGGTCTGCCCACTGCTTGGTCATTGGGAGTGCAAAGCCACAGTCTCTCTAGTGGGTGGTTTGCCCACTGCTTGGTCCTGGGGAGTGCAAAGCCACAGTCTCTCTAGTGGGTGGTTTTCCCACTGCTTAGTCCTGGGGAGTGCAAGGCCACAGTCTCCCAAGTGGGTGGTTTGCCCACTGGTTATGGAGGGGGCTTTGTGCCCAGTGTGCTTCATCCTGGCAAGGAGGGGGTGAGTGGATGCCTTCTTCCACTGGTTCTGGAAGGGGGTTTGTGCCCAGTGTGCTTCATCCTGGAAAGTAGGGGGTGAGTGGATGCCTTCTTCCACGGGTTCTGGAGGGGGCTTTGTGCCCGTGATGCAGATCTTGGAGGGTCACACTCTCTCACCTGGGTGTCACACCTACAGTTGTTGTAGGGGCCAGGACACACTACAGCCCATGGAGGCATGACTACACACTGCCCAGGGGTGGTCATGGCTGCTCAGTGGTGGCAGGACTGGCGGTGGAGCTGCCTGTGGTGGGGGTAGGCTCCAGCCCTTCCCCCACAGCCTCGGAGGGCTGCCCAATGGGGCTGCTGCTGCTGGCAGTGGTGGTGGCAGTGGTGCTGGTGCTGATGGCGGTGCTGGCGGCTGGGCTGGCGACGGTGCTGCCTGTGGTGGGGGGAGGCTTCAGCCCTTGCCCCATAGCCTCGGACGGCTGCCCACTGGGGCTGCTGCTGCTGGTAGTGGTGGTGGCAGTGGTGCTGGCAGCAGTGCGGGGAGGCTCCAGCCCCTCCCCCGCAGCCTCGGACGACTGAAGTACCATGGCTAGTATTGTGTGCCCAGATGCTGCTCCAGCACCAGGCTCCATATACATCCTGCTTGCTGCGTCTGTGCCTTTCTCATTGTCTTTGGCAGCTGGTGTTCCCTTCCTGCCCTTGCCAGATAGTGGTGCCTCCTTGCTTCTGCCAGCTGGTGGTGCCTCCTTGCGTTTGGCAGCTGGTGCTACCTTTTTGTTCTTGGCAGCTGGTGCAGGCACACTGGCTCTGTGAACGGGTGTCTTCACAGTGCCTCTCACAACTGCAGTGGCCTCAGAAATGACAGTGGCTGCGGACTGGGTGGCTGAGGTGCTAGCCGGGATCCTGACCACCCTGGCTCGAAGTGAAGCACGAGGGGGGCTGGGAATAGGTCAAGGGTGGAGAGGAAAAGCTTTTTAGGGACACTGGGGCTGGAAGAGAGTGAAGGTTTGGGAGTGGAGGAAGAGGGAGTGGTTGTAGGAGGTGTCTGTCTGCTGTGTTTGGGTGCAGGTGCATGAGCTGGATGCTGTTGTGAGGTGGATGGCTGATGGGTGTCTGAGTGCTTGCGTTTATGTTCCTTGGGAGGAGGGGGCACAGGCACAGTAGGAGAGGACACAGGGGACGTGTGCATGGATGTGGGGGTGGTGACTGCCAGGGAGGGGCGTGTAGTGATAGGCGTGATGGGGGTAGTGGATGAGGATGTAGTGCATGCAGCTGTGAGTGGAGACGCTACTGGGAGGGAGGTGGAGGAGAAGGGGGACACAGCGGAGGCAGTGGATGTTGGTGTGTCTGCATCTGGATGGTGCTTGTGTGAGTGCCTGTGAGATGAAGTGTGGTGCTTGTGTTTGCCTGAGCCACTTCTGTGTGTTGATTTGGGTGTATGCTGGTCTGAAGCTGTGCTTGGGATAGGCTGGGGTTCAGGGGAAAGGGACTGGGTAGAGGAAGTTGGAGGGGGGAGGCTAGAGACAGGACAATGGCTGCCATCAGGGAGTTGGGCAGAGCCTGGAATGATCTCTGTTGGGCCGCCATGCCAGAGTGAATGCCCTCCAGGAATGCATTTGTTTGTGGCAAAGGCCCTGCCAGACCCTGGATGGCATTCACTATGGTTGACTGCCCAACAGAGATGGATCGCAGGAGGTCAATAGACTCCTCACTGAGGGCAACAGGGCTGACTGGGGCAGGGCCTGAGGTGCCTGGGGCGAAGGAGATGCCCACCCTCCTGGGTGAGTGGGCACGGGAAACACACTGTAGGGCTGCTGGGAGGGTTGTGCTGGTACGGGAGTAGTGGCTGTACCTGTAGTTGGGGTAGTCACAGAGGTGTCTGCCACCACCAGGGAGCTTCGATCGGAGGATATGTCGCTGTCAGAACTGTCCCCTCCAGTCTCCGCCGTGGTGCTCCCCTTGCCCTCCGTCACACTGGTGCAGTCACCGTCAGTGGATTCAGCCTCATGGGCCATGTGGGATGCAGCTCCCTCCGTCACCTGTGCCTCTGCTCCTCCGCCAGAAGATGCTAATGCACACAAGGACAGGGTGACAAAACAAAAAGGTGGCAGGGAAGAGACAGGGGATACACTTGGTCAATGCCTGGAACAACACCAATGTTGTCGTACACAACACACAGGGAACTGCCCTATGCACTAGGCCATGCACTACCAATTACAATGCTAGTCCCCAGGCCATAGAGTACAATGCCTAATGCAAATAGCAGCACAGCTGAAACCCACAGGATCCTGCCCAGTAGGAGATGCCCACGAGCATATTTGGGGTTGGAGTGCATCAGACCCTGCCCGTCATGGTACCTACCCTGCCATGTTCGTCCTGGCATAGGGGAACCCACAGACCCACATCCCTCACCCAGATAACACCTCAGCACGTGCAATTTGCAGAATCTGAAACTGTACTCACCCCCTTGTGGCTGCTGTGATGCCTTCTAGTGCCAATCCAACTCCGCATAGGCCACCGCCAGGATGCAGAACATCAGGGGGGTCAGGGTACGATGGGCACCCCTTCATTGTTTGGAGGCCATACCCACCTGGGCCTCCACCATCTTCCTTGCCCAGCGGCGCAGGTCCTCCCACCGTTTGTGACAGTGGGTGCTCCGCCTGTCAAAGACCCCCAGGGTACACACGTCCTTGGCAATGGCACGCCAAATACCCTTTTTCTGTTGGGTGCTGACCTGCATAAAAAGGTACATAGAAAAAGGTATTAGTCATATCGTCTGCCATGTTACACTCATGGCCCACCATATCCCTCCCATCCCCCTACGCACAGACATTGACCACCAAACATGCAGACATGCAGCACTCTGCACAGGACCCCTCAGCCGCCCCCTTCTTACACAAGGCTTACACACACACAGCACTCGATGCATTCAGATCACATGCATCGTGCTCACAGTGTACTCACCTGTTGGTCTGGAGGACCATAAAGTAAACGGTACTGGGGTAGGACCCCATCCACCAGACTCTCCAACTCCTCTGAAGTGAAAGCAGAGGCCCTTTCCCCAGACACTCCAGCCATACTCACTTCCAGACACAGGTCAAAGGAGCACTTGCAGTATGGGTCCTCTCCTGTTGAAGGTCAGGTAGCAAGTGAGTGAACAGATTGAAAATGGCAGTCACGCCCGCGGTGCTGCGTACTGTCACCGACGGTGTACATTACCGTTGGCTACTTGAACCCATAGGGCCCAATGGTAACCAAGGAGATGTTACACAGCGGTCGTCGACCGCCTCCAGCAATGGCACACAACATCAGTGGAATTACCTCATTTCCACTTGTCCGTCCACACAGGTCAGGCGGCCGCCATTTCAGGGGGGAACAGGCCATGGCACCTAACTGCGTCACATCACACATAGGCACATATACGGAACTACATGTTCACATACTGTTTGTTTCACAACATGCAAGGCATTTTACTCTGAGGATATGTTTGAATATGACCATCTGCTCACTGTTCTTCACCCTAGAGTTCAACTGCTGCAGATGAATAGGAGATGGAGACATTACCCCATGTACAGACCCCTGGTGGACCTGGCAACAATGGAGGACAGGCACATTATCCTCACCTACAGACTTGATAGGGCCACAATCCAAGAGCCAGACCTCATCTTAGCTGTCCGACACCCCCTTGGGATCCCCCATCTTGTGCAACTCCTATCAATGCTCCATTTCTTGGCAAGTGCCTCCTTCCAAGCGACAGTTACCATGGCAGTAGGGATGTCACAGCCTATATTCTCAAACGTGCTAGCCAGAGTGTTGTCTGCCCTGATAAAACACACGTGCAGCTACATTGTTTACCCCCAGGTGGAGGATTTGGCCAAAGTGAAGGCTGACTTCTATGCACTGGGACATATCACCAACATCATTGGTGGTATTGATAGTACACATATTTCATTTGTCCTCCTCCCCTCCCCCAGAGAAATGAACAGGTGTTCAGAAATCGAAAGAGCTTTCACTCTATGAATGTGCAGATAGTGTGCCTGGCGGACTAGTACATTTCCCATGTGAATGCAAAGTATCCTGGGTCTGTGCATGATGTCTATATCCCGAGGAATAGAAGCATCTCATATGTGATGGCTTAACTCCAGAGGCACTGGGTGTGGCTAATAGGTGAGCCCATGGTCCCCAGCCAGTGGATGTTGGTATATGGCTGTGGGGTTGGCCCTAAGGGTGAGTGTCTGGCTAACTGGTATCCCTCGGTATTTGCAAGTGACTTTGGTTACCCCAACCTCTCATGGCTACGGACCCCAGTGAGGAATGCCAGAACAAGGGCAGAGGAACGTTACAATGAGGCACATGGGCGAACAAGAAGGATCATTGAGCGCACTTTTGGCCTCCTGAAGGCTAGGTTCAGGTGCCTCCATGTGACAGGTGGATCACTGTACTACTCACCCAAGAAGGTCTGCCAGATCATCGTTGCATGTTGTACAACTGGCCTTGAGACGCCAGGAGCCTTTTCTGCACAAGGATGAGGTTGGAGATGGTCGTGTGGCAGCGGTGGAGCCTGTGGTCAGTGATGAAGAGGAGGCAGAGGAAGAGGATGTGGACAATAGAACAACTATAATACAACAGTACTTCCAGTGACACACAGGCGAGACACTGTAACCTCACCTTCCATTGCTGTTTTGTGAAGTGAATTTTCTCTGGCTGGCTGCTGTTCCCACTACAAAGGGCACTTATTGTACCCTTTCACATGTCTATTTGCAGATATTTGTGCCCTCCAGTGGCTCCTGGTGTATTGACTGCAGCACATTACAGGTCATAACTATGTTTACATCACTGTACTGTCTATTCGCAATGTCTACAGATTGTTAAACAATTACATCCTTAAATCATTTGACATACTCCATACTTGTGTTTACTCAAGGGGTGTTTATTTAAGTGCTAAGAAGTAGAAGGGGATGTGCAATTGGCTGGGTTGCTGATGGAGGAAAGTCCAGGGTAGAGTCCAGTCTATTTGTATAACAGGTGCAGTGTCCAAGGGGGCATAGGAAGTGGAGCAATGGCAGTTCGAGGTGGACAGGGTGACAGGGTGGGACAGAAGGGTGACAATCAGGACAGTCTTATTTCCTGGCGGGGGTCTTGGCAATGTTCTCTGCTTCTTCTGCCTGATTGCAGGGACCGTTTGTGGGGTGGTTCTCCTTCTGCAGGTGGTGGGGTGCTGGTGGCCTGTTGTTCCTGTGGCAGGACCTCCTGTCCACTAGCGCTGGCGGAGGTGGAGGGCTGTTCATCGGTGTGGCTAGTGTCATGGGCCCGTTGGTGTGCCACTGCTGCCCTCATGGTGTTAACCATGTCTGCCAGCACCCCTGCAATGGTGACCAGGGTGGTGTGGATGTCCTTCAGGTCCTCCCTGATCCCCAGGTACTGGCCCTCATGCAGCCGCTGGGTCTCCTGCAACTTGGCCATTATCTGTCCCATCGTCTCCTGGGAATGGTGGTATGCTCCCAGGATCCCTGCAAGTGCCTTGTGGAGGGTCGGTTCCCTTGGCCTGTCCTGCCCCTGTCGCACAGCAGTCCTCCCAGCTTCCCTGTTGTCCTGTGCCTCTGTCCCCTGAACCGCATGCCCACTGCCACTGACCCCAGGCCCCTGATGGTCTTGGGGTCGTGGGGTGGCCTGGGGTCCTTGTAGTGGTGGACACACTGCTGATTGATGTGTCATGGGGACAGTGGTATGGGGCCACTCGGTGGGTGCTGTGGTGGTGTTTCCTGAGGGGGGGAGGCTCTGTGGTGGTATGGGACTGTCCCTGGGTAACCAACTGTCCAGAGATCCCTGATGGGCCAGGTTGGTCATCCATATCCAGGCGTGCAGAGGAGCTGTCATCACTGTGGGCCTCTTCTGGGGGTGGACTGGATGTTGCTGGCACCTCCTCTCCAATGACGCTGTGTGGGGGTCCTGTGGGTACGTAAATGCAGTGTTATTGTTTCTGCATGTGACATCTTGTGCTTGGGTGTGTTATCCTCTATGGTTGTTATTGCCAAGGCAGCTTTGGCTTGTGTAAATTGTAATTTGATTGGCTAAGTGATTGTCACTACAGGTCTGTGATGGGTGTCCATGCATTGGTGTTGCATGCAGGGCTTGGTATTGGGAAGGGTGGGCTGTGATGGTGGGGTATATGTGAGGTGGTGGATTGATAAGGGTGAGGGTAGGGGTGGGAGTTTGTGATGGCATGCAGGTGGGGGGTGATAGTAATATAGATTTGACTTACCAGAGTCCAGTCCTCCTGCTACTCCTGCCAGGCCATCAGGATGCAGGATTGCCAAGACTTGCTCCTCCCATGTTGTTAGTTGTGGGGGAGGAGGTGGGGGTCCACCGCTAGTACTCTGTACTGCTATCTGGTGTCTTGCAACCACGGAACGTACCTTCCCTCGTAGGTCATTCCACCTCTTCCTGATGCCATCCCTGGGTCTTGGGTTCTATCCCACGGCATTGACCCGGTCCACAACTCTCCGCCATAGCTCCGTCTTACTAGCAGTGGATGTCTGAAGCACCTGTGATCCGAATAGCTGTGGCTCTACCCAGATAATTTCCTTCACCATGACCCTTAGCTCCTTCTCAGAGAATTTGGGGTGTCTTTGTGGTGCCATGGGTGTAGTGTGTGTGGGAGTATGTGTGGGGTGATGTATTGGGGTGTGTGCTGTGAGGTGCATGGATGGTGTATGGGTGATGGTGTTCTGTGGCTCTGGTTCTGTAGGTGTTCTTGGCGTGTCTCTCTCTCTCTGTTGTAAATTGTTTGTAATGATAAAGGGTTGTGGGTAATGTGGGTGTGTGTTTTATAATTGTGTGGGTATGTGGGTGTGGTGTGTGTATGTGTGTCAGGTGTGTGTAGATTGAATTGTCCAATGTGATGATGTTTTGTTAGTGTGTGTGTATTTTGGGCGCAGTGGTATGTACCGCCAATGGTTTACCGCAGTTGAATGTACGCCGCGGTGATTCGTGGGTCATAATGCTCTGGGCGTAGTTCTGTTGGAGTAACAGTGTGGGTTTTGGTTCTGCCAGTTTATCACTGACCTTTGGGCTGTCGGGCTTGTGTGTGTGTCTAGTGCTGGTGTGTATAGTGGCCAATTTCTATGTGTGGGTCATAATACGTGTAGCGGTATACCGCCGCGGTATGTTGGTGGCAGTCAGCATGGCGGTAAGCAGGACTTACCACCAATGTCATAATGAGGGCCTTAATCACTTGGCTCGAATGGGCATTATAACACACGACCAGAGACCCCCTGCAGCTGTTGCGTGTGACATGGGAACAGGATGTTGGGAGGGAGTTCTGAGATAAAGAATAGGACAGAGTGCTGATATACCACAAAAAAGTGTTCAGAAACGCTAAATTTCAATACATACAGTACAATATATTACACAGGGCTTATCTAATGCTGGACGTGCTAAATAGTATGTTTGGGACCTCATCAGCGTGCCCTCGGTGTCATGATCCAGTTGCCAATGTGCTTCACTTGTTCTGGTCTTGTCCGGAATCGGTCCATTTCTGGCAACAAATAATGGGGGTCGTCACAGAGTAACCTCAACGTACGGACCTATATTAGACCTCCAAGCGAGCAATTGTAACAAATCGCGTCATTGATCTGGCGCTCATTAGAGGCAAAAGAGCCATTGCTATGAGTTGGAAATCACCCATGCCCCCAACACTCTCCCACTGGGGTGCTGCCTTGTTAAAATTGTGTAGAGCGGAGGAGGCTGCACTTAGGTGCGAGGAGTCGAGAGGGTTACGTAGGGCTCCAATTGCAAGTGGCTGGGGCATGTATGTGCAGGAGCTGCATGAGTACTGCGAGCAAACGGGCCTTGGGGGAGGTGCCTCTATGACTAAGAGTATGGATACAGAGCCCTAATTGGAAAAGGTATTGATCCTTCCCTCCTCCTCGCACTCTGGCATCCACACTCCAGGACTACATGTCGACTACCCATACTGGGGACTGCAACAGCAGACACCACACTATCATGTACTGTGAGAAGAACAGAATTAGAGGCTTGGGGATACCGTGGAGGTGTAGACATACAACCATGCCATTTTAACAATACACTGAGATTCCTGCAGGAGTGCCTGCTCCATCCTCCTTAAGGAATGTAAAGTGCCTGTTTGTAATGCTGATATGCTGATGCCACTCATAGCTATAAATCTTCCAGTTTGCCTGTTTGGCTTAAGTTAAGTTTGCTTGGTAGTTAAAGGTTGGAACCAGAAACTCCTGTCTCAACATAACAACATGTATGCAAAGCTGCCTGAGCACTGTTATAATCATCAGATATATATACAGTACCATTATGAAGGTTCTGTATGTCTAATTTAAAAAATAATAAAATGGTTCAAAACCAAAAAGGACATTGTTGTTGAAAAGCCCTGCTCAGGGTGGTACGCTTGTCACCCAGCACCCCAGTTAGGGAGGCCATGTTGTTATTGTGGGCCTCTATCTGTTCCTGCATGTCTCTGTGCATTCGTCTGTTGCTGCTTGATTTCCCAAAGTTCGGTCAACACCTGACCAATCCTGAAAGACCCCCAAGATGTGGCTGGTGGTGTCCTGGCCAAGAACACCCCCAGAGTCCTCACCACGCTGGCCCACAGCATCCCTTCCATGAACTCTACCCCAATGGGCCTGGGCCTTGCCACAGGGAGCCCTCTCTAACTTGTTCCTGGACCCTTACTGTCAGAGTGTTGTGCTGCAACTCAGGATCAAAAACTGGGGGGCACAAAATTGTAAACACTTTGCTAGGTACATGGGTTGGGGGGGCGAGTGGTTGTCTGTGATCTTGAGGCAACCAGGCTGGGATGTGAAGGTATGGGCACAGTGAGACTCACTGTTGCCATCTCACCAGGTTGCCTAAATGGGCAAGAACCGTCCTCCTTGTTGAGACGTCCAAGAGTGTCTTCTCTATTGAGGGCTTCATCCAGGGGGTTAGTGGCAGTTTGTTCTGTGGCCTTTTTGTGCCTAACAGCAGCTCGACCGGTTGATGTAAAATGTACAATGTTACTGGTTGTATTGTGACATTTACCTCCAACGGTTTTGAGTTACAGTAAGCAGATACCTTGTACAAAGTTAAGTTGTAGTTAATCCTGTTGTGGCAAGTAAACATGGTATTGGGTGTACGTGTGAAATTTGCCAATTCATTTTGACTAAAGCAGCTGCTGAAATGTGCAGATCATTTGCACTTTGGAGGATGGCCTGAAAATTGTATGTTGACAACACTGCAGGCAAAACAGTGGCTAGGCAAGATATGGCTTTGCCCATTTGGATGCCTACTTGAGTGTGATGCAGGCAAACCCAGGACTTTGTTGTATATGTGACTGGAGTCATCATGTGCACAGTACAGTGTGAATGTGTCTGCTGCCAATACCAATCTGGTGAGCATCTTGAGGCTTTATGAATACTTGTTATTCACACTGGGTAAGGTGTCATTCCTGTCTTCAAATATTTCATATTGAGGTTGCATGTCAAGATGGAGCTTTGTTGACAGATATGTCTCTGATTTGGGCATGGTCTGTGCTTGATCTCTCCCAGGTGAGTATACTTCATTTGAGGTTTGACAAACAAGGGTATTTGGACAAGTGGTCACTGTGCTGGTGGTTGAAGTAAGAGTATTAGGGCCTATTGGGCTTTGCAGTCAGGTCAGTCCCTCTACTTCCCTAACACTTAGCAAATGGTATCTCCCCAGGTGAATACAATTCAATTGAGAGTTAAGGAACAGGGGTCTGGTGTTTGTAGTAACAGAAACAGGGCCTGCTGGGAGTTGCAGTCAGGTCAGTCACTCTACTTTACACACTTGACAAATAGTATCTTCATGGGTGAGTAAACTTTAATTGGGAGATGCCAAACAGGTGTTTTTGGGCAAGTGTAACTTGGTCTGGTGTTTGAACTTAGAGACACAAGGTCTCCTAGGAGTTGCAGTCATGTCACTCACTCTTCTACACAAACTATACACATGGCATCCTCCCAGGTGAGTACACTTCAATTGAGAGTTGAGGAACAGGGGTATTTCGACAAGTGAACACTGGACTGGTGGTTCGAATTACAGAAACAGAACCTCGTGGCTTTAGCAGTCATGTCACTCCCTGTACTACACACACTATACAAATGTTATCCCCCAGGTGAGTACACTTCATTTGTGAGTTACCAAACAAGGGTATTTGGGGAAGGGAACACTGGGCTGGTGAGTGGAGTAACAGTGTCAGAATCTCCTGGTCTTAGCAGTCATGTCACTCCCTATACTACACACACTATACAAATGTTATCCTCCCAGGTGAGAGCACTTTAACTGAGACATTGCTAAAAGGGTCTTTAGACAAGTGAATATTGTGGTGGTGTTTGGAGTTACAG
Source organism: Pleurodeles waltl (assembly GCF_031143425.1). NCBI lineage: Eukaryota > Metazoa > Chordata > Amphibia > Caudata > Salamandridae > Pleurodeles > Pleurodeles waltl. The sequence goes on from NC_090445.1 coordinate 1,009,991,345, forward strand.
AAACAGTGCCTCCAGAGAGTTGCAGTCATGTCACTCTCTCTACTACACACCCTACACACATGGTATCCTCTCAGATGAGTACACTTTGATGGACAGTTGAGGAACAGGGGTATTTTGGCAAGTAAACACTGGTCTGGGGTTTGGAGTTAGAGAAGCAGGTCCTCCTGGGAGTTGCATTCAGGTAACTCTTTGTACTACACACACTATACAAATGTTGGGTATTACATAGCTGAATGCAGACTGTATTTAGATATGGGCATAACTTTCCCTGTTGAGACATACCATGAGTCCTAGGATTGTTATTTTATATTGAAAGGCTTACAGGTCCGATTTGGACCAATGGCATGTGATGGACCTTAATAGCTGTGATGTTGGGTCCAACAATACAGATTGACTATGTCAACACCCAGATACTCTGGGCATTGAATGTTGGTGAAGTACATGAACATGACAGTGGCAAAGGGTGAGCTATGAACATGCATGACATGACATTTTTGTCACAGTTTTTGTGTTGTGATGTACCAGTCTCCACTCCCCCAGGTCTTCTTATCAAGCTCTCGGGATGCAGGATGGCCAAGACCTTCTACTCCTAGAGAAAGAGTATTAATGGGACACTGGGAGGGCCTCCGTCAGTCTTCTTGGCCTGCAGCTGGTGCCCGGAGACCAAGGAACGGACCGTGCCCCTGAGGTTGTTCCACTGCTTCCTGATGTCCTCCTTTGTGCGCAGGGCGGTGCCTACAGCACTCACTCTGTCAACGAACCTGTCCCACATTTCAATTTTCCTACTGAGAGGAGTATGCTGGACTTGTGCTCCAAACAATTGTGGCTCTACTCTTATTATTTCATCCACCATGACTCAACTCAGCTTCTGAAAAACAAGAATTTTTAGAATGCGAAATGGTAGAAAAAAAGCAGGTGAGAGTGACTTACTAATCAGGGGAAGTGCAAAAATGGTGTGAATGGATAAAAGTTTGTGCATGGGATGGTGAAAAGATAGGGGTGCCTATACTATGGCAAAATGGTGGTCAGTGTTCTTGGTCATGCAGTGGAAATGCAAAGGATTGTGGTCTGTGAACGGGTGCGTTTTACAGTGTCCTTTGAAGGTGTGTCCACTGTGGCAATGTCTCAGCTGTGTTGTTTTTAAATTCATCCAGTGTTCAGCTTGTCTGTTGCTTTGCTGACCACGAACCACTGCTGTTTGGACTGCCATTGGCTGACAGCAACTGTGTGTTTGTAATATGCTCGGTGGCTGGTCGCGGTGCTGTCGGCATTGGTGGTTGGATTGCCTGTTTCCAGGCCACCGCGCCGCTGGCAATCAGCCATTACTGCTTGTCGGTCAGTGGCCCTGCCTGTGAAACTCGTAATGGGGTGGTCTGAAAGACCGTCAGCATGACAGGCTTTTCAGGACTGAAAACATGGCGGGCTGGTGGTCCGTCCGCCAAACTTGTAATGAGGCCCTAAGTCCCCTGATGGACTACTTTAAAAACACTTGGGTTTGCAGACTGTACTGCTTTTGACACAGACACCAACCCAAATTCCTAATACCATTGTGGACTGTCTATAAGAGCACCGTAGTTCAAGAAGCCAAAACCAATAATGCAGTAGAAGGATAGCACAATGCCCTCCAAGCTACACTAGGGAGAACCCAATCTACAGTTTACAAGTTCATAGAAGCTCTACAAAAAACAAAGCTCCACACAACTAAGAATAGAGCAATCAGTAACCAAATATAAACCTTAAATAAGTAAATAAACCAGTAGAATGTACAAAATGCTATATTGTAAAGTTAGAATGTTTGTAAACAACAAAAGAGTACACTACATAGCAATATCACTATTATAAAACACCTAGAGGTACCTACGAAGTAAACAACAAACTTTAACATAGGGGCACACAATTACAACATAAGGACATTTGAATAAATAATGTAGAAAATAGGACTGATGACACGAATAAGTATAACCATTAAAAAACAATACAGAAGCAATCACAAAGCACATTACAAATGAACACAAAATAAAACAAAGTAAATACAACACATAGAAATGTAAAATGATGCATTGCAATCACAGCATTTACAGCAAATACAGACAATAAAATATAAGCCCCCCACCAACAAGTATGCATCAGTTCAATTTTGAAATTCATTAAGCTAAATACATTATTTTAAATGTAATATTTTTATGAGAAATTAAGTAAGAAAGGTTTTTTTTATCTCTAACAATTTAGTCAAATATATTTCAATTATTATTTTACATTTTATTTTTTTGATGTATATTTTATTCGATTTTAGTAGAATGTTTATATTTATGGTTTCATTGTTTTAAATGTGAATTATTCCACAAAAAATATTAAATCTAAAATCATATATTTAATTTAATACATTTCAACTTTTAACTGATGCACCAAAAATGTACATGGAAATGAGAAAAACATATTATATAAACGTCCCTACACCTTTTCCCTTATAAACCCTACTTCCCACTTGTATAACATTATAAAACTTTTACAAATGAAAAACCTCTCTAATTAATACTTAAAAAATTAACAAATTATTATAACATTTACAAATTACAATAAATAAATTAGAAATTCAAAATTAACAAAACAACATAGAAAACTATTACTACCAAAATAATAAAACAAACATGAAATTATAGTATATACAACAATACTTTTAAAAAACAATATTTTTTATATTAATATTAAAAATACACTTGAAAAGATATTCTTACCTTCATTATTTCTGTGCACCAAATTGTTGACATCACAATTTTCAAAGCAAGTCAAAACATTATGTGAGAAGATCGTGAGGAAAGAAATGACTAATTACAGAGTATCACTGTATATTTCTCCAGCATACATAGAACAGGTACAGCATGAGTGGATGAAATGCAATTTCTCCATTACCAAAGTGAGACAGCCACAAAAACGCATGACAACTGTGGCGGGCATCTCATTTATTTACAGTCTTTGAATAGTCATTAGTGGAAATCTCCTTTGTGACCTGTGTATCGAAAATGTACTTAAGCATGGTTTTTGGCCTGATCGTCTATACAGATTATTTCTTAAAACATTGATGTTTCTACTCATTTTCAGCCAATATGTGCCTAAACATTTAGGCACACAGAGACTAGTTCTCTACCCCAATATAAATTAGATAAGTCGTATAAATTTAGACGTAGTGGACCCCAGAGACGCCATGAAGACTAACCGAGTGCTTAATTTGTGCTTGTTTTGTCAGGTGCTGAGCACCGGTACTTATTTTTAAGGGCCGGCGCTTAGGGGGTCATTCCAACCCTGGCGGTCGGTGTTAAAGCGGCGGCCAAAAAAATGGAATTCTGACCCTGGCGGGAACCGCCAACACACACCGCCACTTTAACACTCCGACTGCCACGGCGGTACAGACAAGCAGCGCGGCGGTCACCGCCAACAGACAGGCAGCAGACAATGTACCGCCCACCCTATCACAACTCACCAATCCGCCACCTTTTCCGGGGCGGGAGCCCCGCCGACAAAAACACGGCAGAAACAGACTACGAACGGGAAAACACTCACCCTACACACTCCACGAGGAATCTGGACAGCATGGAACCAGAACTACACATCCTACCAGCAATTGTCTACCTGCTCCTCTACCAGGAGCACGAACGCCGGCGCAGAAGACAACGAGTACTGCACCTACGACACAGGGGAGGGGGGAGGAGAAAAGAATACGGGCACACACATACGCGACACACCCCCCCCCCCCAACTACCTACACACCAATGCAGAGCAACAACTCAGAGTGACACCCCCAAACCCCCCAGAAGAATGCAAAGACAAAATAATATGTTATTGGAATTCAAATATATTGTAAGGCTAAGTAAATAAGTAAGTCGAACATCCCATAACTATATACACATATGTAAATTGTCCTGTCAAAATTGGCTTTCTGACATTGTACGTGGGCCAATGGTCCTCAACACATGGGCAAAGCCCACACATGAGACCCGAATCCATTGGAGAGAACACTGCAGGGGCATCAGATAGGAAAACTAAAGGCACCTCAGGGGGAGGGGAAGGGGGGGCACCTCAGCCACATGAGTCCACGACGCCAGATCCACGAGGGGCCTCCACGGCCACTGTTCAATCCTGGGGAGTGCAAAGCCACAGTCTCTCAAGTGGATGACAGACTCCAGCGGTACTGGAGGACTCTTGGTGCCCAGAGTGTATCGTGCAGCCCTGTCCGACACTGATCCGGGCCTGCCCCTTCTGCAATGTGTCAGCGGTGCTTGAGTTGAAGGGCCCAGCGGAGCGGTGCTAGAGTTGAAGGGCCCAGCGGAGCGGTGCAGAGACGGCGGTGCCCAGCGGAGCGGTGCTTGAGATGAAGGGCCCAGCGGAGCGGTGCAAGAGTTGAAGGGCCCAGCGGAGCGGTGCAGAGACGGCGGTGCCCAGCGGATCGGTGCTTGAGATGAAGAGCCCAGCGGAGCGGTGCAAGAGTTGAAGGGCCCAGCGGAGCGGTGCAGAGACGGCGGTGCCCAGCGGAGCGGTGCTTGAGATGAAGGGCCCAGCGGAGCGGTGCAAGAGTTGAAGGGCCCAGCGGAGCGGTGCAGAGACGGCGGTGCCCAGCGGAACGGTGCTTGAGATGAAGGGCCCAGCGGAGCGGTGCTAGAGTTGAAGGGCCCTGTTCAGCGGTTCTTGTCTTGAAGGGCCCTGTTCAGCGGTGCTTGTCTTGAAGGGCCCTGTTCAGAGGTTCTTGAGACGGCGGTGCCCTGTTCAGCGGTGCTTCTCTTGAAGGGCCCTGTTCAGCGGTTCTTGTCTTGAAGGGCCCTGTTCAGCGGTGCTTGTCTTGAAGGGCCCTGTTCAGCGGTTCTTGAGACGGCGGTGCCCTGTTCAGCGGTGCTACTCTTGAAGGGCCCTGTTCAGCGGTGCTCGTCTTGAAGGGCCCTGTTCACCGGTGCTTGTCTTGAAGGGCCCTGTTCAGCGGTGCTTGTCTTGAAGGGCCCTGTTCAGCGGTGCTTCTCTTGAAGGGCCCTGTTCAGCGGTGCTTGTCTTGAAGGGCCCTGTCCAGCGGTTCTTGAGACGGCGTTGCCCTGTTCAGTGGTGCTTCTCTTGAAGGGCCCTGTTCAGCGGTTCTTGAGACGGCGATGCCCTGTTCAGCGGTTCTTCACATGTGTCTCCAGGGCACCAGATCCGGCCAATATATGGTGTTCACTCGCCATCCGACTTCTCGCTTGCGGGGCCCTCCTGTGCTGGTGTCCCGTGCCCGTGGGTGTCCTCCTTCACCCCCGGAATGGGGCTGGTGGGGCCCTCCTGGGCAGCTCGCCTGCTGCCCTTGCCATCCTTGCCTGATCCTCTGTGGCCCTTGCCTCCCTTTGGAGATGTGCCAGGTGGCACCCCACTCCCTGACGGTGCCAGGGTGGTGCCTGTGGAGGCTGCCGTCTCTGTCCTCTCGCGCCGAACTTTGCCTTTTTTGGATTTTTTCCCAGGGGTTGGGCTGGCTGTCCCTTTGCTGCTGGCCGATGTAGCTGCCCTCGAAGGTGGTGGACTCCAATATCCCTGGACTATGGTCCTTGTAGGTCCAGGGGTTGTGGTGGCTGAGGTGCAGATTGGACTTTTACGAGATGGAGGGGGTGGGTCAGGTGATGGAAAGAGGTTAATTTTGGAGAGGAAAAACATTTTAGGAGCAATGGGAAGGGTAGGTGCAGTGGGTATGGGAGTGGAGGAAGAGGATGTGGTTGTAGGAGAGTCAAGTGTGCTGTCTTTGGGTGCAGGTGCTTGTGACGGAGGCTGTCGTGAGGTGGATGGCTGTTGGGTGGGTGGCTGCCTGCGTTTGTGTGGTTTGGAAGAGGGGGTGACAGACACACTGGGAGAGGACACAGGGGACGTGTAAATGGCAGTGGGGGTGGTGACTGTACGTGTGCGGAGTGTTCTGGTGGGTGTGCTGGTGATGGACGTAGTGGCTGATGAATTGGTGCATGCAAGTGTGAGTGGAGACGTCACAGGGAGGGAGGAGGGAGACGAGGAGGAGGGGGACACAGAGGAGGCAGTGGCTGTTGGCATGTCTGCATGTGGATGTTGCTTGTGTGAATGCTTGTGGGATGTGTGGTGCTTATGTTTGGATGAGCTGACCTTGGGTGTTGAGGTGTGTGCAGGCTGGTCTGTAGGTGTGTCTGGGATAGGCAGAGGAACAGGGGAGTGGGACTGGGTGGAGGGAGTTGGAGGAGGGAGGCAGGAGACAGGGACAATAGCTGCCATCAGTGCTGAGGCCAGAGCGTTGAACGATCGCTGATGGGCAGCCTGACCCGAATGAATGCCCTCCAGGTATGCATTGCTCCGATGCACCTCCCTTTCCACCCCCTGGATGGCATTCAAAAGGGTAGACTGCCCAACAATGAGCGTCCGGAGGAGGTCAATGACCTCCTCACTGAGGGCAGCAGGGGTAACTGGGGCAGGGCCTGAGGTGCCTGGGGCGAAGGAGATGCCCGCCTTGGTGTGTGAGCGGGCACGGGGCGAACACTGAGGGGCTGCTTGTAGGGCGGAGCTGGTGCGCTGGGTGGCAGCTGTACCTGTTGTTGCGGTGGGCACGGATGTTGCCGCCACCCCAAGGGAGCTTCCTTCCGAGGACGTGTCGGTGTCGCTGATGTCTCCACGTGTCCCCGTTGTGGAGCCCCCCTCGCCCTCCGTCTCACAGGTGAAATCAGAGTCCGTTGCATGGCCCTCCGGGGCCATGTGAGATGCAGCTCCCTCGTGCTCCAATGCCACTTCTCCTCCACCAGATGATGCTAATGCACACATGAACAGGAAGAGCAGACAAAAAAAGGGGGGGGGAGAAATAAAGACATGTTGAGTGCATGCATTGGCAACACAGTTGGCGGAGAGGACAGACACAGAAGCCCCCTGCACTACGCCGCGCACTTGGGGTACACTACTCAGTCAGTGAGACTTGGCCTACAAGCCAATGGACGACATCTGCACACATAGGTGACACAAGGCCATGGATAGCTGTACTTGGCACCCTACAGAGGTGGAGGGCGGGGGCACAGGGCCATGCCTTACGGAGGGGACTAGCCTACAGAAATCGCCCTGGCCTAGGGATACCCACATCCCTCCTCCCCCACCCAGACACCTCCACTGCGCGCTAAGATAGCAGAATGTGCTTGTACTCACCCCCTTGTGTCTGTGCCCATCCAAATCTGGGTAGGTCACCGCCAGGATCCGAGACATCAGGGGGGTTAATTGACGAGTGGCACCCCTCCTACGTTGGGAGGCCATCCCCAGCAGAGCCTCCGCGGTCTTTCTGCTCCCGCGGCGGATGTCCTCCCACCTCTTGCGGCAGTTGGTGCCCCGTCTGTTGTGGACCCCCAGGGTCCGGACGTCCTTGGCGATGGCACGCCAAATGTCGACTTTTTGATGGGCGCTGACCTATGTGACACGTACAGGGAGAGAAAATAAAATATCAACATTTTCTGCATGCTCGATGTGAGTGTCCCCGCCATCCCCACCCTTGCCATGTGGCACATGCTCTCATCTGTCGTTTGATGCATGCCTCATACGCTCCCCTCTGCACCTTCGTTCATTCACCCCACTCAACCCAGGCATTGCCCACAAAGCATGGTCCCAGTGTACTAACCTGTTGGTCTGGAGGACCGTAGAGTAGCACATACTGGGGGAGGACCCCATCCACGAGTTTCTCCAATTCTTCAGAAGTGAAGGCAGGGGCCCTTTCCCCAGTCGCAGCAGCCATTGTCTCTTCCAGACCGAGGTCACAGCAGCACTTACAGTATAGGTCCTCGCCTGTGGATGATCAGGTCTCGAGTGATTAAGCTGATAGAAAATGGCGGTCACGCCCGCGACGGTATGTACCGCGGCGGTGCGTACCGCGACCGCGGCGGTGCGTACCGTGACCGCCGGCGCACTTCGTCATTGACTCCTGAAACCCATAGGGTTCTATGTTAACCAATGCAGCTTTGCACCGCGGTCTTCGACCGCCTACTGCCACGGAGTGCCACGCCAGCGCATTGACCTCACATCCCAATGTCACACTTCACAGGTCAGTCAGCCGCCATTTCAAGGGCCCACATGGCTTAATTTCTACTGCGTCACACAGGCCTAGGCCTTGCATTGCCACTCATACAAGCCATTCAATGCATAGCGAATCGTGTACTGTGCAAGCTGTGGGAACGTACCTGTGGTTTGCTTGACTCTGTGCTCCATGTTGTCCTTCCTAGGCACCGTCCGCTGGGACTTGCGAGGAGATGGAGGAATGTTCCCTTGTACAGACCGCTGATGGACCTGTCGACAATGGAAGAAAGACATGTCATACTGACATACAGGCTTGACCGAGCCACTATACAGGAACTGTGTGCCCAGCTGGAGCCAGACCTGATGTCACCCATTCGCCAAACCACAGGGATTCCCCCTCTGGTGCAGGTTCTGTCAGTACTCCATTTTTTGGCAAGTGGATCATTCCAAACAACAGTGGCCATTTCATCAGGGATGTCTCAGCCTATGTTTTCTAAGGTTTTGTCCAGAGTGTTGTCTGCCCTGATGAAATACATGCGGAGCTACATTGTTTTCCCTGAGGTGGGCGATTTGGCTACAGTGAAGGGTGATTTCTATGCCCTTGGACATATTCCCAACATCATTGGTGCCATTGATGGGACCCATGTGGCTTTGGTTCCCCCCAGTGTAAGTGAACAGGTGTACAGGAACAGAAAAAGTTATCATTCTATGAATGTCCAGGTGGTCTGTTTGGCTGACCAGTACATCTCCCATGTAAATGCCAAGTTCCCTGGGTCAGTGCATGACGCGTACATCATGCGAAATAGCAGCATCCCTTATGTGATGGAACAGCTACAGAGACACCGTGTGTGGCTAATTGGTGACTCTGGTTACCCCAACCTGTCGTGGCTACTGACCCCAGTGAGGAATCCCCGGACCTGGGCAGAGGAACGGTACAATGAGGCCCATGGGCGGACTAGGAGGGTGATCGAGCGGACGTTCGGCCTCCTGAAGGCCAGGTTTAGGTGCATGCATATGACAGGTGGATCCCTAATGTACTCACCGAAGAAGGTGTGCCAGATCATCGTGGCCTGCTGTATGCTTCACAACCTGGCTTTTCGACGGCAGGTGCCTTTCCTGCAGGAGGATGGTCCAGAGGGTGGTGTGGTGGCAGCTGTGGAGCCTGTGGAGAGTGAAGAGGAGGAAGACGACGGGGACGACACAGACAACAGGGACACAGTGATACAACAGTATTTTCAATAACACACAGGTACGAATCAACACCACCATTTTACATGTACTTACAGTCTCCTGCCTCTCTACTGTCTGAGTTTCCCCCCAGTTTATGTTAACTGAGTTGTGACTTTCCCTTCCGTTTTCAGAGATGTGGGCCCCACTGCGTGACCTCTGCTTTGTTTGCCCATGGACTACAGCTGTGTGACAGTGGTATGTTGTCATCACAATGTAACTGAACATTTTGGCACCGTTATGTCTAATACATTTGTTCAAAAGGCAAGCAGACTCCAGATTATTTTAGTGCAATAAGTGATTTTATTTAAGTGCTAAATTTAGGAAACTGCTAGAAAATCGGTGATGGGTGATGGTTGAGTAATGTCCATGGCAGAGGCCAGATTTTCAGTCTCACAGGTGCATTGTCCATATGCCTGTGGAAGGATGGAGCAGGGGCAGTTCAAGGTTGGACAGGGTGACAATGTGGGACAGTGGGATGACATCAGGGGGTATCATTTGCTGGCGGGGGTCTTGGCATCCTACTCTGTCTTCTTCCTAGATCTCAGGTACCGCTTGCAGGTTGGTTCTTCTTCTGCAGGAGGTGGGATTCTGGAGGCCTGTTGTTGTGTGGGGGCCTCCTGTCCACTAGCGCCGGCGGAGGTGGTGGCCTGTTCTTGGTCCATGCTAGTGACAGGGGCCCTTTGTGGTGCCACATGGTCCCGCAATGTGGTGACAATCTGGTTAAGAGCCACGACGATGGTCCCCATTGCGGAACTAATGGCTCGGAGTTCTTCCCTGAACCCCATGTACTGTTCCTCCTGCAGTACCTGGATCTCCTGGAACCTGGCCAGTACCGTAGCCATCGTCTCCTGGGAGCGGTGGTATTCTCCCATGATGGAGGAGAGGGCCTCGTGGAGAGTGGGTTCCCTGGGCCTGTCCCCCCCCCTGTCGCACAGCAGCCCTCCCAGTTCCCCTGTTTCCCTGGGCCTCTGTCCCCTGGACCGTGTGCCCACTACCATTGCCCCCAGGTCCCTGCTGTTGTTGGGGTGGTGGGTCAACCTGGTGGTGGACACACCGCTGATTGACGTGTTCTGGAGACAGAGGCATGGGCCCGCTGGGTGGGAGCTGTGCTGGTGTTCCCAGAGGGGGGTAGGTCTGCTGTGGCCTGTTGCTGTGTGAGGGGAACCGACTGTCCCGAGGTCCCCGATGGGCCGGTCTGGTCATCAGGGTCCAGGGAGACAGAGCTGCTGTCATCACTGGGGGCCTCTTCTGGGGGTGGGATGGACATTTCTGGACCCTCCTGGGCGGTGTGGTGGGATTCGGGTCCTGCAGGGGTATAAGAGTATGGTTATTGCTTCTGTGTGTGCCATAGTGTGCAATGGGTGGGTGGCCGTGTACCCCAGTGCTGGAATTCCCTTGTGGGGGCTTTTGTGACGGTGGCTTGTGGGGGAGATGGGTATGTGCAGTGGGCATGCTTTGGTGATGGGTGTCCATGCTCTGTGGACGCATGCAGGGGTAGGTGTTGGGATGGGTGGGTTGTGATGGTGAGCCATTTGCAAGGAGTTGGTGTGATGGGGGTGGGGGTGAGGGTGGGGGGTATGATTTGGCATGCAGGTGGGGTGAGGGGAATGAAGTAGTGAAGATTTGACTTACCAGAGTCCATTCCTCCGCCTACTCCAGCGAGGCCCTCAGGATGCAGGATGTTCAAGACTTGCTCCTCCCATGCTGTAAATTCTGGGGGAGTAGGTGGAGGTCCGCCGCCAGTCTTCTGCACCGTGATGTTGTGCCTTGATACCATGGAACGCACCTTCCCCCGTAGGTCGTTCCACCGCTTCCTGATATCGTCCCGATTTCGTGGATGCTGTCCCACAGCGTTGACCCTGTCCACTATTCTTTGCCATAGCTCCATCTTCCTGGAAATGGTGGTGTGCTGCACCTGTGTCCCGAAGAGCTGGGGCTCTACCCGAACTATTTCCTCCACCATGACCCTGAATTCTGCGTCAGAAAACCTGGGGTGTCTTTGGGGTGCCATGGGGTGGTGTGGATGAGGTGTGGGGTGGGGTATGTGTTGTAGAGTGTTGTGAGTGTGGTGGTGTGTGGTGTTTTGTGCGTGGATATTGTGTGGGTGATGTTGTGATTTGCCTCTGTGTGATGGTGTACTCTATTCTGTGCTGTCTCTCTCTGGCCTTCAGTCCCAATTGTGGTCGTAAGGGTTTGTGGGTGATGTGGGGGTGTGTTTTATATTGTATTGGGTGTGTGGGAGTGGTGTGTGTATGTGTCTCAGGTGTGTGTATTTTGAATTGTCCAATGTGGCTGTGTTTTGTAAAGGTGTGTGTATTTTGACCGCGGCGGTGTGTACCGCCAATGGAATACCGCGGTTGAAAGACCGCTGCGGGAATTTGTGGGTCGGAATGGAATGGGCGTATTTCTGTTGGCGTGATGGTGGAGGTTTGGTCATCGCCAGTTTTTCACTGGCCGTTGGTGTGGCGGACTTTTGTTGATGTCGGGTTTTTGGCGGTTTGCCAGTTGCGGGTCAGAATGACCGTGGCGGTTTACCGCGACCGCGGCGGTGTTATGCCGGTCTTCTGACCGGCGTTAAGCGCCTTTTACCGCCGAGGTCAGAATGACCCCCTTAGTCTTCTGCCTTAAGCATTTGCTGCGAGCAAAAGACACATATGGGAAAGACGGAGAAAGACAAATATACACGGGGAGAAAGCAGAAATCTGAAGGGTCAGGGAGTGGCTTTAAATGGATTGAAGAAGCCCGAGACAGCATCAGGGTTGTGCTGCCTTAGTATTTCGTGACCACACATTTAATTGCAGCAGCAGCGTGTTTAAGAGGACGGCTTTGGGCACGGCACGTTTTTATTTAAAAATTAAGCACTGGACTAACCATGCATTCTTGCTCCAAAATACACCACTCTGATGCTGTATAGCTAGGTGTGAGATTTAACACTTTGCTTATATGCATACATTTGTCCTTCTGAAAGCCCACGTTGTGAGCCCGATCTACAGGATATGACATTAACTCCAAAACAGAGAGCACAAAAGCCTGACAGCATTGGCGTGGTGATACCCATAGTTGATTATTCTCCAAAAACAAGAAAGCAATTTGTCTAAAAAACAGGTCTGAGGCAATTAGACAAAACACACCAGAAACACTGGACATATGGGAGAAGAAAATAAAGACAGGAAGTATGGATTAAAGAGGGCAAGAATAATTTAGTGTAGGTGGGGGTTAAGATAGCAGAGAATGATAAGAGATATGTGTACAAAGATATCCGTAGGTACAGTGGTACAATAGAGCTGGTAAGGTTCGTTTACTAGGATATAGGAAGGAATAGTTGAAAAGCTAGAGGCAGAGGAAGCAGATAGAGAAAAGAAAATAGTGAAAGAAGAAGTGGTAAAAGTAAAAGAAATGTAAAGAGGAGGGGTGTGGAGGTCTCCCCCACCCTGCAACAAGATAATCACAGCCCAGACAGGAGGAGTGACAAATGCAGTACATATGACCCCACCCCATTAAAAAAACAAGCGATCGCTGATCCTGGAAAGAAAAGACAACAAGGAATGTACTCAACATAAGCAACATTTCCCAGGATGGATCCAGCATACAGAGAATGCCTTTTACTTGGAGGAAGCTGTTTGGTAGAGAAGACTTTCCCAGAAAAGGTTTCCTTAAGAACGTTTTACGGTGTAATCACATACAACCATCAAATCACAAAGAATGGGCGTTTCCACTCTTTATTTTCAGGTCCCAGTCACAATCCCTAAGCAACAGCCAGAAGCTGATATCTGGCAAGGCAGTGGTAGGAGACAGACACAGTGGTAGACAGGTATGTTTTTTCGCTGTTCAAGAAATGTATTGCAGGTTTTATTATGGACTAGGTGGCTACATGGTAGAATGCCGTGAAAAGAAGCCTTCCATCTTCTCAAACAAAGGTGGGGTGTAAACCAGGCCCCTGCCGCTCTTGTAGGTCCCCAAACCTTTAAGGGCCACCAATCATTAAATTGGCTCTCATTGAGCCCACGATCAATGAATATCTTTGAGATATGGGTGACTCAGGGACCCCCATCACACTCTCCATAAGAGCCCACTGAGGTAAGCAGATATCATGGATGGAGGACCCTCTGGCGTGATTACCAAACGGCTCAAATGCTAACCTTACTGAATTTCTGGAGGTCCCCACAGGCCGGAGTGCTGAGAGGCTGGAGTTTTCTTTGTTATTGAGGAATCAGTACGTTGCCAATATGGCCTGTATTTTCTTCGAAGAAATTTCCCTTCAACTCACTTTGAAGCTGGAGTGGCTTCAACAAATCTCTCAATCTTCCTGCAAATTGGATGTTTTCCTAAGCAAGGAGGGGGGCTGTGTCCAGAGCACTTCGTGTGTAAATCTATGCAATGGCCTTTGCACGCAGCTACTCAAATCGGGCTGTGTGGTCCGTTCACATACCTAATTTTATTTATGAATTCGCTGCAAAGCACACGTCTTTCTGTCTTGCAATAAAAAAGCGCTCATTTATCAGGACATCTGCGTGGAATGCTCTCTCAAGGGGACTCAGGGACCATAAACCTTTTACAACACTGGTTTTTATACGGTATAGTGCGCGAGGCCTGCATTTTGACTGCAACCCATATTTAATAATTCTGGTCCTGGTTCGAAGTTTGCCATCGTTTGGTTTGGCCTTTCTTTCTGGCACTCTATCAAAATATCCCACAAATGAGAATTGAGGTCTGTAGGGAAAACTGGATTGCCACAGAGTCACATTGTAATAATAAAACAAAATTACAGATGCACATTTACACGTTATGAGTGCAGACACCATCCTCTTTCCAACAGTGAAGTAACTTCAACCAGCAGTTAGTGATTGAAGTTCAGGGTCGGATTATATAGGAACGAAGCCGATCCTCTAACCTGCTCTCAAACTTGCAAATAAAATTCCAACACTTTCCCAGATGGGTAGATGAATCAATAACTCTGTGATTAAAGTTGAACTGTTAGGATCCTTACCTATGTACATACCTGGCATTTTGCATCAAATCCAGAAAGACAAAGCTGCAGGGCTTTCAAAATATACAGCAATGGAGTGCCAAATAATGTGGAAGGACTGGCTAAGGCCTTTAGTAATAATAAACAAATTGTAGAAATATTAATTTGAATTTCTAAGACACATTGGTACAAACTGGATACCAATGCTATAGACAAAACAACGTATACTTGAGAATGGAAACTACACACATTAAGCCGATATTATTTGAAGTATTATTTACCATCAATTAAAACGTTTGTTTTGAATGAAAGTAGGGAAACACCCTTTCATTAACACCCTCCCTCCTAACTCCTGTAGTTAAATATTTTACATTTCTTGCAAGCCTCTTTCATCCTTGATGTGTTGCTCTTTCATATGAAAGAAGTAGTATGGTTGCATACATGAACAATAAAAGCGAAATCTAGTATGGAATTAAACATTTAAAAAAGTAGTTTGTGGTGTGTTGCAAAATGAGATTACAATCACAAATGAAAATGCTGGGCCTCAGATATATAGGAAAAGTCACATAAATTATATTTTTGCTGTAGTGTCACAATTTATTGTGGAAAAATAAACATGATGCCACAAATGTCCCCTTTCTAATGATCATTGTTTGTTTTAGAAAAAACAAAGCATAAGAATGAAAAATTGTGGATGTGTTGTTTAAACTGCAGCTGTGTGTGTGCTCCATGACCTGCCTTTGGGTCTGACTGCGGCCTCTGGCAGGAGGAAATTATAACAGAAGTTCAACTATAATCATTTTTTGTGATTGACCAGCTACCTCATTTCTTTGTTACAGGCGATTAAAGACATCACTAGTCATATGTAATAGGAACATTAGAGACAGGCTTTTACCTAGGGCTACCAGCCTCCTCAACATTATAAACTATATAATGTTCAGCAGAAAACCGACAACGCCTGCACAAAAATGTGCCCCTCTTTTATTCTGCGCATCACAGTTCTTTTCTTAAACTGACTTTCAAGTCCCTGCTTTTCCACATGTCCCTCATAGTTGACCCTGGGATACATCTATTTCCATGAAAACACAATGCTACAAAACGAAATTCCACATTGCATATTAATTATCTAAGTATCATACCTGGAGTCACTCTAAAGATCCAGACCTGAGACCTTAAAAAGAAAACTGAAATATATGGGTTTCTTTTTCACTTTCGAGATCCCTCATGATTCAACTCCTGCTTTTGAAAATACTCTCTGTTGAGTGAGATGAATATTCTTGAATAAGTACCAATATTTTCATAACAAAAGAAGGAATTATTCTTTCAAAGCGTTTGAATTACGTCTTAATACTTGAGGATCTGTAATGCTATCTTTCCCCCATCCCTTGAACTGAGGACAGTTCTACAAGGTCAGACTAGGACAGAAAATGGTCCTGGGCACCAACATATAAGTGTCCCCTTTAGTGAATCAGATAGTTAAAAAAATTGTGGCCCACGCACAGGCTAGTTGTATACAGTAGGTGTTGTGCATTATATATGTCACTTAGTGAAGAAAACAAAAAGAGAAACCAGTTTGGAGGAAACCAACCCGTAGAAAGCCAATTTTAAGGAAGGAAAAATGAAAGGAAATGCACATATGTCGAAAATTAAAGGAAACATTGTAAAGGGAAATATGTTTATTGTAATTTGGGATTTTTCCTTAAAAAATATGTGGCATTTAGGGTACTGAGGGTTTTTATGGGTTCTGGGAAGGGTGCTGTTTAGAGGGGATACGTTTTTTTTCCAAAATAAGGAATAGGTGTTAAGGGTTTTTTAGGTTTTAGAGTCATGGATGAGTGGAGTTTAGAGGTTGTCTGGGGTTTGTAGGGTTCAGGGATGGTTAGAGTGTAGGGGTGTTGAGAGTACTTAGTGTTTACAGATGGGTAGAGTTGTAGGAATTGGCAATCGGTGGAGTTTAGAGTTAGTGAGGGATTCTAAGGGTTCAGGGGAGTGTGGTTTAAGAATAGAAAAATATTTTTATGGTTCTAGAAATGGGTGGAGTTTAGAGGTAATGAGGGGTTTTAGGGTTAAACAATGGGTGCAGTTTAGGGTTAGAACAGGCTTTTAGGGTTCCAGGACGAGTAAAGTTTAGGGCCAAGGATGGGTGGAGGTTAGGCATTAAAAGGAGTTTTAGGGTTCAAGAATGGGTGTAGTTTAAGGATCAGTGATGGGTATGGCATAGGCATGGTGATGAGTTTTTAGGTGACAGACACGGATGGTGTTTAGAGTTGGTGATGGAGTCAGGGGTGGATGGTGTTTAGGCTTGGTGAGGGCAGAGTGAATTAAAATCTGGAGTAAGTGTTTGACAGTGTGAAAGATATGGATCCAAAATAATGTCCCTTGAAGTAAAGCATTGAATTAAAGTTCTCTGACAAAAACGTTTCTGACTAAGACCTGCAAACATTGCATTTACACCTTAAAAACATTTTTTTTAAAAAGGGTGTTCTAATTTAGTGTGGTCAGTTTTGCGTATCCTTTGCGCATTAGCTTCAGGCTTTAGGCCTTTGAGCATTTTGCCCTGGATGTATTTTATTCCTTTGCTTGCAGGTTAGAGCCTCTGTGCACTTTGCTCTAAATGCTTTTATTCGGCTTCGTACTGTTATTTTTCAAATAACCAGTTCTACGGTCTTGTTTTATATTTCATATCACACTGTTTAGCCTACTTCAGCACTGAAGTTCTCCATAACACATTCTGTGCTTCAGTCAAGGATACAGTCTGGTACATTGCCGATAGACGTGGTAGGAGTTTAGTCTTTGGCATTCCTGCGTAGGGACATTTTGTGATCACGCTGACATGTTAGTTATAAAAACACTTCCTTGTCCCAATACACGCGAGAGGGAGATTCCGACCAGGGAACCACAACTAAACGCTGACTGCTTCGTTGCAGTTGCTGAACCAGATCACAGGCCTTTGCTCAGGTATGAGGGCTGATGTCTCCCAAGGGATTCAGAAAGGCAAGTTAGAAGCTTAACATGCTGTGCTCGAAATAGAACTAGCTGAGGGAGAGTAGAAATTATTAAACACCATGATAGCGTTGTTCTTTGTTTCACTCTCCTCGTGACTATTTCAATCCTCCTGTGTTGTATGGTTCTGGTTATTGCGGCTCACGCCTTATTATCTAAAATGCAGTCGTTTTATTAAAACATTATATAAAACTTATACTGCCTTTGTCATTTGTATATGAGATCATACTGTAAATGAGAGAGTTGGTTTGGATCTGAGTGACCACGATTTCCCTGAGAAGTTCCAAAGATGTCATGCGCTCGGCTGCCCAATCATCTCTTCCTTGTTGGAGAAATGAGGCACTGCTGGTTAGCCGGAGCAAAACCGGGTTTAGGGTGACAGAGGTCCTTCCAAGTGGGTTAGACTCAGTCTCCCACACCGTGAATGATCCTGCTGCCTAGAAATCCAGTAGTCTCATTTAGGATAATGAGAGCCCACGCGACATGGCGCCGCCAACGATTGGTCTGGCTCTAATTTTTGGGTCCGACTGACTCTCTCGGTCTCATATATATATTGACTCCTCGGTTCCGTAAGTGGAGACGTCCGTGGGGCTGAGGATTTCCGCCACCACGGGATAGGTGCATCCTATTACTTAGTGGTCGGTTGTTCAAGCTTGAACTTTGAAAGGAAAACCCCCTTATTGGTGTGCCTTCTCTGCCCTAGTGCTATTTTATAATGGCGAATCCTCAAGTAGTGAATGTAGCGCTTAATATGCGCCAACCGCTCACGGGACATCTGATAGCACATGGACTGACGGTCCAGGGGGGTCCGGTCACTTTTGTGGTGGATGCCCATGCAGCCTATAGAACAGAACTTTTTTATTCTTGGGTCGTATTTCCAGCAGTTGATGGGGGTACAAACACTTTTCACGAATACACAATTGCGAATGTCCCTGGACAGTACAGGGCTTATGAATACTTAGAGATACCTTTATCTTATCAAGAACACCATAATTGGCTTGATGGCGCCCTCCCACACACAGTAGCACAAGTTAGGTTAGGTCCACTGAGTAATGATGGTCCAACCTGGCCTTTATTGGCTACATACACACCATATCCTGCGGTTGCTAACTTGGCAGTGGCTGACGTTCGTCATTTATATATAGATTTAGCAACTACATACAGAAGACTGGTTCAGTTTGTGATGCAGGCTTTAAATACTAATGCAGCGCGTGCTGCTCCGGCTCACCCACAGGCGGTGGTTCAGGGTATTAATCTGGCCACTGTACACTCGGTTATGGGTAAGGTACCGGCTAAAAGTGAGGAAACTCCATTTTGGCTGGCGCAAAAGATTAATATGCTGGACGCAGTATTTCCCCATACGGGACCTCAGGATAAACATATAATATTGACGATGTGTTTGCCGTATGGAATGGTTCCTCCTGTGGACCATTGTAATACCTGGGGCACGGTGTTTGCCGCGCTCTACACTACAGCACACGGTACACCAACATTAGCTAATCTACCAGAGGTGCTTAAACAAATTCAAGATGAATATGGGGCTGCCCCAGCCATAGATTTAGGCATGCAGCTGATGGGCAATTTTGCCAAAGTTTCTTCTATTATTTTGAGTAATCTCAAGGGAGAGGCAGTGGCGCTAGCCGTGCGTATGCGTCTTTGAGACGTTCCGCAGATTAATCAGGAGCGGGAACTCCCGAGAATAATAGCAGAAACATATTCCAGTATTGGTCGAGATAGCCTAGGGGCTAGACCACAAAAACCCCAATTACAGGGTAAAAATAGTAAAGATAATGCTAAACAACAGCAGCCTGAGGGTACTAAGAAGCGCTGGGAAAAGAAACAACAGACACCTAAGAAAGATGGGGGACAGTCTCCGCAACCGGAGACCCCGCAGAATAGGTATAATCTCAGGAATAGGGATAATTTGAAAACGCCTGATAGATATCAAAATACTGATACACGCCAATCTCGTTCCTTTCAGGAATCCTCGGACAAAAGAAGTGAGAGAGGTGGGCGGTCAGAGCAGAGAACTGAGTACGTGAAACCGAGATAGGAATCACAGCGCTCAACTGAGGTTTCTGTTAAACAGGAAGAGAAACCGCTCCAACAAAAGCAACAATTTAAAAAGAAGAAAGTGGCAGCAGTCTCAGTTAGACATGCCGCTCAAAAAGAGAGTTCTCTTGACGAACAAGACATGGGCGTTAGCACTGTTAGACAGCGCGGCAGAGGTCACAATAGTTCGCCGGAGTCTTCTAGAGCATCTGGAGGTGAAAGCAACTGATGACTTCATACAAGTCGAAACGGCAGATATGCGAGTCTCTGATCCTGATAGAGTATATAAAGTAACTTTGCAATTAGAAGGGGACATTGACCGCATTGTACATGCCATCTTTTGGGACCATATGGTACAATTGTATGACGTTCCGCTGGCCAAACAAAATTGGCCACCTGACTTTGTTCGCGACTGTCCGGTTGGGGAGGAGGTTATTACACCTTCGTTCTCACCACTTGTTCCGGGAGAACTAGCGGAGTACTATAGTAAATCATGGGCTCTAGCACAGGGCCCCGCCCTATATAGAAATAATGTGGGGTGGGATAGACAATCACCTTATCATGTAATTCCAATAAAAGGCAAACCTCAGCCGCAGCTGCAGTATCCTATCAAATGTGAGGCAAGGGCATCGGTTAGGACTATTCTTACACAATTGGAGTACCAGGGTGTAATTGAACCCTGTGTCTCGTCGATGAATAATCCCTTATTTCCAGTTGCTAAACCGGACCATTCTTATAGGATAGTGGTGGATTACAGACACTTAAATGGACATACACGCACATATGCAAAACAGAATTCACACAGCGCAGCGCTTATGAATAATATTGTGCGTAAAAAATACAAAACAACATTAGATATCTCGAATGGATTATTCTGCCAAAATATAGCGCCCGAAAGTCGGGACTATACCAGTTTCAGTGCGTTTGGCTCTCAGAAAAAGTTTTGTCGTTTGCCTCAGGGGTATAAGAATAGCCCAGGACTATTTTCGGCTCGTGTAACTGAAATTCTGCACAAGTTGGACCCTGAAGCGTTATCATATGTTGATGACATATATTTGACAGACAATGAGATTCTGCAACATCTAAGGCGTGTAGCACGCATTGTTGTGGGGTTTGCTGAAATTGGCTATAAATTTAATTCTAAGAAATCAAAGATTGCCGTCCTCAACGTCATTTTCCTGGGATATGAGTTGTTGAATGAGGGCAAGAGCTTAGCGCCACATTTTTGGGAGAAATGTGCTCAATTGCAGCCTCCTAATACGGTTCGGAAGCTCCAGTCATTGTTGGGGTTTCTGAATTTTGGCAGAACTTACATTCCTGATTATGCTATGCGTATAAAACCCTTATACGAGTTCATTCGCCCAAATTTTTCAAGTAGACTTTGGACGATTGAGCATACACATATTCTTCGAGATCTACAAACTGATCTCTTAGCAGTTCAACATTTACACACTAGGGACAATAAAACGCATCTGGTCATCAGGGTAATACCTGGTGCCGTTGGGTTTACATATGTCACCTTTAATGAGGGTGAGACAGTCCCGATAGCATACAAGTCCCACTTGTATTCTGCTGCAGAACAACGATTTGCACAAACTGAGAAAATACTCACTGCTGTACAGATGGCTGTGATTAAAGAAAGACCTCTGGCCCAGGGCCAACGCATCATTGTCGTTTCCCCAATACCAGCCTTAGAGACTGTTACTAAAGCGAGTGTTCCTAATTCGAAAGCTTTACACCTGCGATGGATACAATGGGCTACGTCTTTGACAGCCACTGATATAGATTACATCTTTGACCCTAAACTGCAGACTCAAGAATTTCTTCAATATGAAATGGAGTACCCAGTTCCCGCTGGCACATTGCCTATTGACCAATATCAATTAGTCATGTATACCGATGGCTCTGCGCAACCAGCAGTTGGGACTAAACAACAGTATTCTGCTGCATGTGCGGTGGTGAGCGGCATTATGGAGGGGGAAGTGTTCTGCCCCCGACATACTTATACACCGACCTTGGGTGATTGTACAGCACAGTTGGCTGAGCTCAAAGCTCTATTGTTAGCCTTGGAACACGCGGATCCGGCGATACTAACCTTGCTGGTCTGTGACTCCTACTACTGTGTTCAGTCTTTCAATGAATATTTACACTACTGGAGGTTGAATGGGTTCAGAGATTCTAAAGGCAACACCATTAAACACAAATTGCTGTGGGGGAAGGTTGCGAATCTGAAAGAAACGCTTCCTAAAGTCCATGTTGTACATACACTTGGACACCAGCGCGTTGGGATACACGTTGCTGGAAATACTTTGGCTGATGAAGCCGCAAAATCGGCAGTGGTGGTTGCCACTGTGGCCGCAGTGACTCGTTCGAGTTCCAAACCAGACACAGAGATTTTGGCTGCCATAAAGGCTACGGCTGATGGCACGCCATTTCCTAAGGGATTCCCTTCGAAATATAGTTACTGCATGGGTGGTATGCTGAACGCTGTAGTTAAAATCCCAGGCGTTGGTGTACGTGAAGTGCCCAATAAAGTTGAGAGACCTCGATTAATATCTGCAGCACAGGAGGGGGCGGCATCTGCACATGCTGGTGTGGCAGCCACAATTTCACTTTTACTGGCTCGTTACTGGTGGCCTAGTCTCTATAAAGAGACAAAGTAGTATGTCCTTTGTTGTGACGTCTGTCAACAAATTAAAGCTTCGACGGCTAGACGCCCGCAGCAGACGCCCCTTCTGATTTCAAATAAACCTTTACAGTGTGTGTACTTGGATCATTGTGGTCCACTGACGCCAGATAGTGCATACAAATATATATTGGTTGCTGCAGATTCGTGCTCCAGATTTGTGTGGGTCTGGCCACAGCGCTCGGCTGACGCTCGGACTGTTATTAAAGATTTGCGCATCTTTGTCGATACATTTGCAGTTGCGGCTTTTCATTCGGACCAGGGCCCTGCTTTTACCTCTAAGGCATTCAGGGACACCATGGCTTCGTTGGGGGTCCAACTCCAATTCTCGTCTCCATTTCATCCCAAGGGAAATTCTATCGTGGAGCGTTTAAATCGTGATTTAAAGCAATCCTTAATGGCCAGAGTTATAGGTACGGGTCGTAGTTGGCTAGCCCACCTGTATGGAGTACAGAGAGCACTTAATAACTTGCCTAGAAGGTCCATGGGGGGTCGTACTTCATATGAGTGCCTGTTTGGAACACGGATGTATGTTCCTGATCTAGACGGTCCTGGTGTGGAGACGGCAGATACGCCCTTTGACATAAATGATTGTGTCACTGTTTTGCAGGATTTACAACAATTCTGTGAAGATAACTCTTCTGCGAGTGCTGCCTCCACAGGAATTAAGGATGAGCCAGTAACGCCTACTGGTTGGATACCCAGGATTGGGGATCTTGTGCGTGAAAAGGTCGCAGTTAAGAAAGAATTTGGTCCTTCTTATCGAGCACCAGTCTCTGTATTAGGGGTTAGTGGCACAAGAACTGTAATTTTACCGCCGCTGCACGAGGCCAAAGGAAATCGCTTTGTTTCCATTGATAATGTCAAGTTACAATATGTGGCCGATTTTGCACAGCAGACCAAGAGGGACACCCAGTAGTTCCGGAATCCCTCTCACTGCTGGGGAAGAAGTCCCACTGCAGGTGATTTGCACCGATGCTGTTTCCTCTCCGAGCTTGGGGAGGGTGGAAGCTGAACTTGCGATTGTTGCACAGACGACGATTAATTTGGAATCTTTGATCACGTTGCTGTGCGTTCTACTGATGTTTCTGAACATGTGGTTTATAGCATGCCAAGGCGAGAACCACCATCTGCTTCTTTGTTCACGGTTGCACCTTTTGCAAGAACTGCCTCTGGCTGCTTCAACGACACTGATGATGCCGTGTCAGACTCCTCATCCTCACTATCTTCAATCCGAGGTCCACGTAAGCTGCTGTGTTGGCTTAAAAACACGTATTTTGTTTTCCTTGGAACTATTTGTGGCTTTTTATGGCTGTAATGACTGTTTTCTTGTGGTTGGGATTTGTGGTTACTTTTTTTTTGGTAATACATGGTCATTTTCTTCCTGAACGATTTGACATTGAGCACGTGGAGACGGTGTTAAAACCACATTTTTCATCTCATATGGTTCGAAGAGACTTGTCCAATGTGAACATTTCTGCAGTACCGATTCCGGATGGGATTGTGTGGGATAAAGTGATGTTTGATATATATGGTCCCACTGAATTGATTCAAATACTGTATGTTCTCAAGTTATCAATGAATGATATCGTTATACCAGGCATTGTTTCTGATGATTGGGATGTGAAGACAGTAGATTCTATGCTGACAGAATTGCAATATTATACTGTCTACAACGATGAAGATGCTTACCTATTTAGAGATAATCATGGTGACATGTTTTGCTACAATTATTATGGACACCACTTTATTCATAAAGCTAGTAGCCCTAAGTCGATATTTGAATATGTTCAATGGGAACATTGCCCGACTCCTCCACAGGGGAGTTCTAAAACGTATTATGATAAATTTGCATATTTTTCTGGGCATAATCAACAGAATGCTAAGTCTTACTATTTTAAAGTTACTCCGTATGCTAATAAGCAAATGTTATTGACCGATACTAAATTACTGCATTCAAATTTGTTTGTATCTAAACTTTCGGTTGAGGGGTATGAATATTGGTCCAAGACTGTTGACTTGAAAAGTGTCTGGGGTACGAAAAATTGGCAAATGTGAGGCAGGGACACTTTATTTAGGGCGTGTATTATTCCTGTCCAAATGATTTTCCTCAATGACACTGTGCAACAGACTAGTTGTTTGGGCTTAGCAACGATTGGAAATTTGAATTTGCCTGGTATACCTGTTCCTTCCAAATTGAACAATTGGCAGCGATATGTTAATGCCACGTTTAGTGAGTTTACACACTGGGTCCAGAATGGTACGCTTAACACTTCATTGGTACATCCGGGCGGGTGGTTATTATGGCCCATAGACACTAATGGGTGTCATCAGCATTTTGTCACCTCTTCAGGGGGGTTCAGGACTAGTAGGGCAGACCCTCGCAACATATCACCAGAACATGCTGATATCATTACTACATACAGCGTGGGAAAGCTTTGTGTGCCTCTTTTCGCCGTTCTGTAAGTGTTTTTTCCACTGTTTCAGCGCCTTGCCTCCTTGCGCTTCTGCCCCCTTTGTGCCCCTTCTGATTGCTGTATCCCGATTGTAACTTGTGCCATCATTGTATTTTGTGACTGTTTTTGAAGTTTTTGCCTTTCTGCTTGTGCCTTGTTTTTTTCCTGCTTTTTCGCCCCTTGGGCGCTCCCCCTTGGCGTTCTCTTCCTTTCCACTGCCTCCCTGCGGCCTGCCCCCCTCGCGCCCCCATTCGCCGCTCCCTCCCGCCTCCCAGCTGCTCCTCCCTCCCCCCTCCCTTCTTAATGGCTGGCGCTGCGCGTCGCGAGTGAGCGACTTCTGACCTGTTTTAGGTCTAGAGCTCGCCCCCCACGTCCGCAGCACCACCTTGCTGTCTCGTGCCCCTGACCCCCGCCCACGCTGCTGCTAGCGTGTTCGAGGCCCTGGTAAGCCTCTTTAGACCCGTGTGCTGCTTTTCGCCGTTCTGTAAGTGTTTTTTCCACTGTTTCAGAGCCTTGCCTCCTTGCGCTTCTGCCCCCTTTGTGCCCCTTCTGATTGCTGTATCCCGATTGTAACTTGTGCCATCATTGTATTTTGTGACTGTTTTTAAAGTTTTTGCCTTTCTGCTTGTGCCTTGTTTTTTTCCTGCTTTTTCGCCCCTTGGGCGCTCCCCCTTGCCGATCTCTTCCTTGCTGCTGCCTCCCTGCGGCCCCGCCCTCCTTGCGCCCCCATTCGCCGCTGCCTCCCGCCTCCCGCCTCCCAGCTGCTCCTCCCTCCCCCCTCCCTTCTTAATGGCTGGCGCTGCGCGTCGCGAGTGAGCGACCTCTGACCTGTTTTAGGTCTAGAGCTCGCCCCCCACGTCCGCAGCACCACCTTGCTGTCTCGTGCCCCTGACCCACGCCCACGCTGCTGCTAGCGTGTTTGAGGCCCTGGCCAGCCTCTTTAGACCTGTGTGCCGCTTTTCCCCGTTCTGTAAGTGTTTTTTCCACTGTTTCAGCGCCTTGCCTCCTTGCGCTTCTGCCCCCTTTGTGCCCCTTCTGATTGCTGTATCCCGATTGTAACTTGTGCCATCATTGTATTTTGTGACTGTTTTTAAAGTTTTTGCCTTTCTGCTTGTGCCTTGTTTTTTTCCTGCTTTTTCGCCCCTTGGGTGCTCCCCCTTGCCGATCTCTTCCTTGCTGCTGCCTCCCTGCGGCCCGCCCTCCTCGCGCCCCCATTTGCCGCTGCCTCCCACCTCCCAGCTGCTCCTCCCTCCCCCCTCCCTTCATAATGGCTGGCGCTGCGCGTCGCGAGTGAGCGACCTCTGACCTGTTTTAGGTCTAGAGCTCGCCCCCCACGTCCGCAGCACCACCTTGCTGTCTCGTGCCCCTGACCCCCGCCCACGCTGCTGCTAGCGTGTTCGAGGCCCTGGCCAGCCTCTTTAGACCTGTGTGCCTCTTTTCGCCGTTCTGTAAGTGTTTTTTCCACTGTTTCAGCGCCTTGCCTCCTTGCGCTTCTGCCCCCTTTGTGCCCCTTCTGATTGCTGTATCCCGATTGTAACTTGTGCCATCATTGTATTTTGTGACTGTTTTTGAAGTTTTTGCCTTTCTGCTTGTGCCTTGTTTTTTTCCTGCTTTTTCGCCCCTTGGGCGCTCCCCCTTGGCGTTCTCTTCCTTTCCACTGCCTCCCTGCGGCCTGCCCCCCTCGCGCCCCCATTCGCCGCTCCCTCCCGCCTCCCAGCTGCTCCTCCCTCCCCCCTCCCTTCTTAATGGCTGGTGCTGCGCGTCCGCGCCGCTGGCGCGCCGGAGGCAAGCCCGTCTGCGCCCGTCCGCGCCTGGACCGTGCCCAGCGCCATCCCCCCTGGTCCACTCGCCCCCGCACCTCCAGCCTCCACTACTCGGCCAGCGAACTCCTCGACCTTAACCCTGGATCCTCCACTGCATGCTTCCAGGCCACCCCGAAGCACACCAAAGGACCCTTCTCCTGCCGCACCTGCAACTTCACCTGCAACAGAACAACAAAGCCTGCAACAATCAACACCAACCACCTGCACTGCATCCTCCTCAACACACGCTCCGCACGAAAGCACGCCATCGAGCTCTGGGACCTGCTCGACACCACCACCCCAGACGTAGCCTTCCTGACCGAAACCTGGTGGAACGACTCCTCGGCCCCAGACATCGCCATCGCCATCCCTGATGGCTACAAGATCACCAGAAGAGATCGCACAAACAGAATCGGTGGAGGGATAGCCATCGTCCACAAATCCATCCTCAAGATACACACCCACACGGAAGATACCCTCAAGACAGCCGAACACCTCCACTTCCAGATCCACACGGACCCCAACACTACCCTCAGAGGAACCCTCATATACCGACCTCCAGGACCAAGAGCCCCCTTCAGTGACACCATCTCTGACCTCGCAAGCACCCACGCCCTCGCCTCTACGGACTACATCCTCCTGGGAGACCTCAACTTCCACCTGGAGAACAACAACGACGCCAACACCGCATCTCTGACCACCAACCTCTCCAACCTCGGACTCAGACAACTGGTCAACACACCCACCCACATCGCCGGTCACACCCTTGACCCACTTTTCACAGCAAGCAACCACATCTCATTCAGCCACACCTCCGAACTCCACTGGACCGACCACCACTGGGTCCATTTCACTTTCAAGAAAAACACCGAACACCACCGCACCCCACTACCGCCTCACCGCCGCTGGGGAAAAGTCACCGAAGACCAACTAACCAGCACCCTCGCCAAAAACTCACCGTCCGACCCCACCGACCCAGATTCCACCGCCATCAACCTCCAACAGTGGATCCTCAACTGCGCCAACATCCTAGCACCACTCAAGAGACCCACCGTCAACCAAGAAAAGAAAAAAGCAGCCTGGTTCACAGACAAACTGATCACCTCCAAACGCAACTGCCAGAAACTCAATAAAAAATGGATCCTCGAGCGCACACCCGACAGCCTAGCAACCCACAAGGAAGCCATCCGCAAACACCACCAACTGATCCGACTTGCCAAATGCTCCCACTTCACAGAATGCCTAAACAACAACGCACACGACAGCAAGGAACTCTTCTGCATCGTGAAGGAGCTCTCTAACCCCAACGCCAACGTCAACGACGTCCCACAATCCCAGAAACTCTGCGACGCTCTCTCCACCTTTTTCTACCAGAAAATCACCGCCATCCGCGACAGCTTCAACACCACACCTCCGCCAGACCCCACCCCCAACAACCCCTCCCACGCTGACCGCCTCACCACCTGGACCCACGTAGACGACGCCGAAACCCTAAAGACCATGAACTCCATCCACTCAGGATCTCCCTCTGACCCCTGCCCACATCACGTCTTCAACAAAGCCAACGCCACCATCGCCCCCCAACTCCGCAAGATCATCAACCTTTCCTTCAACACCGCAACCTTCCCGGACAGCTGGAAGAACTCCGACATCCAACCCCTCCTCAAGAAACCCAAGGCTGACCTCAACGACCTCAAAAACTTCCGACCGATCTCCCTCCTCCCCTTCCCAGCGAAGGTCATCGAGAAGATCGTCAACGCACAGCTCTCCCACTACCTCGAAGACAACTCCATCCTAGACCCCTCCCAATCCGGATTCAGACGCAACCACAGCACCGAGACTGCACTCCTCGCTGCCACAGACAACATCAGACAACAAATGGACAACGGCGAAACCTCAGCCCTGATCCTCCTAGATCTATCCGCCGCCTTCGATACGGTCTGTCACCGCACCCTACTAACCCGACTCCACGAAGCCAGAATTCAAGACAATGCCCTCAACTGAATCTCCTCTTTTCTCTCCGGTAGAACCCAGAGATTCCGACTCACACCCTTCCGCTCCGAAGCCACCAACCTCATCTGCGGCGTCCCCCAAGGCTCCTCGCTAAGCCCGACGCTGTTCAACATCTACATGGCACCCCTCGCACAACTGGCCCGTCTGCACAACCTCAGCATCCTCTCCTACACCGACGACACCCAGCTCGTCCTCTCCCTCACTAAAGATCCACACACCGCCAAAGCCAACCTACACGAGGGACTGAAATCCATTGCCGAATGGATGAGAAACAGCCGCCTGAAACAAAACTCCAACAAGACAGAAGTCCTCATCCTCCGTCGTTCCCCCTCGGCCTGGGACGACTCTTGGTGGCCCACCGCACTGGGCCCCCCACCCACTCCAGCCAACCACGCACGCAACCTCGGCTTCATCCTCGACTCCGCTCTCATCATGTCCAAACAGGTCAACGCAGTCTCCTACTCCTGTTTCAACACCCTCCGCATGCTCTGCAGAATCTTCAAGTGGATCCCTACGGAAACCAGAAAGACGGTGACCCAAGCCCTCGTCAGTAGCAGACTTGACTACGGCAACGCACCCTACACAGGCATCCCAACAAAAGACATCCAACGACTCCAACGCATCCAGAACGCATCTGCCCGCTTGATCCTCGACATACCCCGCCGATGCCACATCTCCAACCACCTGAAGGACCTCCACTGGCTCCCCGTGGACAAGAGGATCACCTTCAAACTTCTCACCCACGCGCACAGAGCACTACACGACGCCGGACCAGCCTACCTGAACAACAGACTCAACTTCTACGTCCCCTACCGCCAACTCCGCTCTGCCAACCTTTCCCTCGCCATCGTCCCCCGAATCCAGCGCAAGACCTCCGGCGGCAGATCCTTCTCTTACCTTGCCGCCAAGACCTGGAACTCACTTCCGACCTCCCTACAACAGACCCAGGACCTCCTCACCTTCAGGAGACTCCTCAAGACATGGCTCTTCGACCGATAGCAGCTACCCCTCCTCCCCCAGCGCCTTGAAACCCTAGCGGGTACATAGCACGCTTTATAAATTTCTTGATTGATTGATTGATTGAATTCCATTCATTATG
Source organism: Pleurodeles waltl (assembly GCF_031143425.1). Classification (NCBI taxonomy): domain Eukaryota; kingdom Metazoa; phylum Chordata; class Amphibia; order Caudata; family Salamandridae; genus Pleurodeles; species Pleurodeles waltl. Next base: position 1,010,020,659 of record NC_090445.1, read on the forward strand.
CAAATTTACATCAAACAGTTTAGATGAAATGGTGTCTCAGTAATGGTAACCTATGAAGTTGTAAGTCTGTTAAATTACATGCAACCATTTGGCCAGGTATGGGGGAATGCATGCAATTGTGCTTGCTTTGGGCAATATTTCCTTTCATATCAGATCACTCCAGAATGAAAACCAGCCCATAAGACCATAATACTGGTCCACAAACAACCAAAAACTGCCCATACACTGAGAGGTCAGAGACACCCTTCCAGAAATGCCCATATGTCAGTCCGACTTTGCAGATCTACGAGGCACTACTGTCACCTGCATAATTCCTGAATCCAAAAAACAGCACTTAAATGACCTGACAATCTTTAAAAAGTGACTGCCATAATATTCCTCTGCACCTACTGCTTTTTTTAGTAACTTTAGATCAATGTGAGAAATAAATATTTTTTATTTTTGTCATACTCTGACAATTATACAGCAAAGATATGCATTTGCAGTGTATCCATTTTAAGGTCGAGCCTACTACACATGTGCTGTCTTTTGCGTGGCTTGGCAAGTACATAGAGGACTAGTAGCACACCCATTGCTTACCAGTGGTTGCTTTCCTTGTCAATCTCGTTTGCCTGCTGATTTTTGTGTCCCATCTTCCCAGGTTGTCCCTCCCATTGAGCATTGCCACTTTGCCATGTGTGTGTTTGCCTAGTATCAGTGCCCGAGATTGGGAAAGTACTTTTTTCTTTTCTGTAAGCACTCACACACAGCATATGTGTTCTGGGGGTTCTCCCTTGTGTAATTCTCTCTGCCTTATGCATATGAATTCTCCCCACCCCTGTTCCTGTTGTCCCTACTTGTGCGCTTTTCTGTGTTGCATCCGTTCCCTTCTCTCCCTGTGTTGCTTCCATGTCCCTCTGTTCCTCCTTGCTGCCTCCATGTGTAAAGCCCTCCTCTTGTTCTTACCATGTTCCTCACACTCTTCATGTTGTTTCATGCCCCCAGCCCTCCTTCCCATGTTGCTTCGGTTTATCTTCCCCCTTCTGTTCCATTCAACAACCCTGTTACTTCACCCTTGTTGCTTCACACCCTGTTGCTGTTAGTCCCTCCTGCTGGCCTAACCCCTGAGTTGCTGGGCCTCCCCACTCGAGCCTTATTTTGGCTATTTGGGGTAGTTCGTGCTTAGGCTTTCATACCTTTTTGTCCATATAAGATATCCACGTCAAATTTGTGTCCTTTTTTTCCAACATCCTAGGGATTCTAAAGGTACCCAGAGTTTGTGGGTTCACCTGGAGTAGACCAAGAAATTAGCCAAAATACAGCTAAAATTGTATTTTATTTCAGAAAAATTGGAAAAAAGGGCTGCAGAAGAAAGCATGTTTTTTTCCCCTGAAAATGGCATCAACAAAGGGTTTGTGGTGCTAAAATCACAATCTTCCCAGCTTTCAGAAACAGGCAGACTTGAATCAGAAAACTGCATTTTTCAACCTCATTTATGTGCTTTTCGGCTCCTTCCAGTTCGTGACAGACACGGGTGTGAAACCAATGCTGGATCCAGGACAGCTAAACATTTCTGAAAAGTAGCAAAATTCTGAATTTAGTAAGGGGTCATTTGTTTAGATCTTACAAGGTTTTCCTACAGAAAATAACAGGTGAAATAAAAAAATATTGAAATTGAGGTGAAAAAACAGCAATTTTTCTCCAAGTTTTACTCTGTAACTTTTCCCTGCAATGTAATATTTTCAAAAGTAATATACCGTTATGTCTGCCGGACTCTTCTGGTTGCGGGGATATATAGGGCTTGTAGGTTTATCAAAAACCCTAGTTACTCAGAGCCAATAAAGGAGTTGCACCTTGCAATGGGTTTTCTTTGTATACCGGGTGAACAGCAATTTAGTTGGTGAAATATAAAGAGTGAAAAATAGGTATCAAGGAAACCTTTGTATTTCCGAAATGGGCACAACATAAGGTGTTGAGAAGCAGTGGTTATTTCCACATCTCTGAATTCTGTGGTGGCCATACTAGCATGTGAATTACAGGGCATTTCTCAAATAGACTTCTTTTTTACACAATGTCTTATATTTGGAAGGAAAAAATGTAGAGAGAGACAAGGGGCAATAACACTTGTTCTTCTATTCTGTGTTCCCCCTAGTCTCCCGATACAAATGGTGCCTCACTTGTGTGGGTAGGCCTACTGCCCGCGACAGGAAATGCAACATGGACACATCACATTTTTACATTGAAATCCAATATGTTTTGTGGAAAGTGCCTAGCTGTGGATTTTGGCCTCTAGCTCAGCCGGCACCTAGAGAAACCAAGCAAACCTGTGCATGTTTGAAAACTAGACACCTGGGGGAATCCTGGATGGGGTGACTTGTGGGGCTCTCACCAGGTTCTGTTACCAAGAATCCTTTGCAAACCTCAACATTTGGCAAAACAAAAAAAAACACTTTTCCTCAGATTTTGGTGCTGCAAAGTTCTGGAATCTAAGAGGAGCCACAAACTTCCTTCCACCCAGCATTTCCCCAAGTCTCCCGATAAAAATGATACCTCACTTGCGTGGGTAAGCCTAGTGCCCGAGACAGGAAATGCCCCAAAAAACAACGTGGACACATCACATTTTTCCAAAGAAAACTGATGTGTTTTTTGCAAAGTGCCTAGCTGTGGATTTTGACCTCTAGCTCAGCCGGCACCTGGGGAAACCTAGCAAACCTATACATTTTTGGAAACTAGACACCTAGAGGAATTCAGAATGGGGTGACTTGTGAGGCTCTCACCAGGTTCTGTTACCCAAAATCTTTTGCAAACCTACACATTTGGCAAAAAACACTTTCTCTTAGATTTTGGTGCTACAAAGTTCTGGAATCTGAGAGAAGCCACACACTTCCTTCCACCCAGCATTCCACCAAGTCTCCCAAAAAAAAATGTACCTCACTTGTGTGGGTAGGCCTAGTGCCCGCGGCAGGAAATGCCCCAAACATAACATGGGCATATCTCATTTTCCCAAAGAAAACAAACCTGTTTTTTTGCAAAGTGTTTAGCTGTGGTCTTTGGCCTCTAGCTCAGCCGGCACCTAGGGAAACTTAGTAAACCTATACAATTTTTAAAACTAGACATCTCGGGGAATCCAGAATAGTTTGACTTGTGGGGCTTTCACTAGGTTCTGTTACCCAGAATCCTTTTCAAACCTCAAAATTTGGCCCAAAAAACTTTTTCCTCATATTTCGGTGATAGAAAGTTCTGGAATCTAAGAGGAGCCACAAATTTCCTTCCACCCAGCATTCCCCCAAGTCTCCCGATAAAAATGATACCTCACTTGCGTGGGTAAGCCTAGTGCCCGAGACAGGAAATGCCCCAAAACACAACATGGACACATCACATTTTTCCAAAGAAAACTGATGTGTTTTTTGCAAAGTGCCTAGCTGTGGATTTTGACCTCTAGCTCAGCCGGCACCTAGGGAAACCTAGCAAACCTATAAATCTTTGGAAACTAGACACCTAGGGGAATTCAGAATGGGGTGACTTGTGGGGCTCTCATCAGCTTCTGTTACGCAAAATCTTTTGCAAACCTCAAAATTTGGCAAAAAAACACTTTCCCTTAGATTTCGGTGCTGCAAAGTTCTGGAATCTGAGAGGAGCCACACACTTCCTTCCACCCAGCATTTCACCAAGTCTCCCAATAAAAAATGCATCTCACTTGTGTGGGTAGGCCTAGTGTCGGCGACAGGAAATGCTCCAAACACAGCATGGACACATCTCATTTTCCCAAAGAAAACAAACCTGTTTTTTTGCAAAGTGCTTAGCTGTGGTCTTTGGCCTCTAGCTCAGCCGGCACCTAGTGAAACTTAGTAAACCTATACAATTTTGAAAACTAGACATCTAGGGGCATCCAGAATAGTTTGACTTGTGGGGCTTTCACTAGGTTCTGTTACCCAGAATCCTTTGCAAACCTCAACATTTGGCCAAAAAAACATTTTCCTCACATTTCGGTGATGCAAAGTTCTGGAATCTAAGAGGAGCCACAAACTTCCTTCCACCCAGCATTTCCCCAAGTCTCCCGATAAAAATGATACCTCACTTGCGTGGGTAAGCCTAGTGCCCGAGACAGGAAATGCCCCAAAAAACAACGTGGACACATCACATTTTTCCAAAGAAAACTGATGTGTTTTTTGCAAAGTGCCTAGCTGTGGATTTTGACCTCTAGCTCAGCCGGCACCTGGGGAAACCTAGCAAACCTATACATTTTTGGAAACTAGACACCTAGAGGAATTCAGAATGGGGTGACTTGTGAGGCTCTCACCAGGTTCTGTTACCCAAAATCTTTTGCAAACCTACACATTTGGCAAAAAACACTTTCTCTTAGATTTTGGTGCTACAAAGTTCTGGAATCTGAGAGAAGCCACACACTTCCTTCCACCCAGCATTCCACCAAGTCTCCCAAAAAAAAATGTACCTCACTTGTGTGGGTAGGCCTAGTGCCCGCGGCAGGAAATGCCCCAAACATAACATGGGCATATCTCATTTTCCCAGAGAAAACAAACCTGTTTTTTTGCAAAGTGTTTAGCTGTGGTCTTTGGCCTCTAGCTCAGCCGGCACCTAGGGAAACTTAGTAAACCTATACAATTTTTAAAACTAGACATCTCGGGGAATCCAGAATAGTTTGACTTGTGGGGCTTTCACTAGGTTCTGTTACCCAGAATCCTTTTCAAACCTCAAAATTTGGCCCAAAAAACTTTTTCCTCATATTTCGGTGATAGAAAGTTCTGGAATCTAAGAGGAGCCACAAATTTCCTTCCACCCAGCATTCCCCCAAGTCTCCCGATAAAAATGATACCTCACTTGCGTGGGTAAGCCTAGTGCCCGAGACAGGAAATGCCCCAAAACACAACATGGACACATCACATTTTTCCAAAGAAAACTGATGTGTTTTTTGCAAAGTGCCTAGCTGTGGATTTTGACCTCTAGCTCAGCCGGCACCTAGGGAAACCTAGCAAACCTATAAATCTTTGGAAACTAGACACCTAGGGGAATTCAGAATGGGGTGACTTGTGGGGCTCTCATCAGCTTCTGTTACGCAAAATCTTTTGCAAACCTCAAAATTTGGCAAAAAAACACTTTCCCTTAGATTTCGGTGCTGCAAAGTTCTGGAATCTGAGAGGAGCCACACACTTCCTTCCACCCAGCATTTCACCAAGTCTCCCAATAAAAAATGCATCTCACTTGTGTGGGTAGGCCTAGTGTCGGCGACAGGAAATGCTCCAAACACAGCATGGACACATCTCATTTTCCCAAAGAAAACAAACCTGTTTTTTTGCAAAGTGCTTAGCTGTGGTCTTTGGCCTCTAGCTCAGCCGGCACCTAGTGAAACTTAGTAAACCTATACAATTTTGAAAACTAGACATCTAGGGGCATCCAGAATAGTTTGACTTGTGGGGCTTTCACTAGGTTCTGTTACCCAGAATCCTTTGCAAACCTCAACATTTGGCCAAAAAAACATTTTCCTCACATTTCGGTGATGCAAAGTTCTGGAATCTAAGAGGAGCCACAAACTTCCTTCCACCCAGCATTTCCCCAAGTCTCCCGATAAAAATGATACCTCACTTGCGTGGGTAAGCCTAGTGCCCTTGACAGGAAATGCCCCAAAACACAACATGGACACATCACATTTTTACATTGAAAACTGACGTGTTTTTTGGAAAGTGCCTAGCTGTGGATTTTGACCTCTAGCTCAGCCGGCACCTGGGGAAACCTAGCAAACCTATACATTTTTGGAAACTAGACACCTAGAGGAATTCAGAATGGGGTGACTTGTGAGGCTCTCACCAGGTTCTGTTACCCAAAATCTTTTGCAAACCTACACATTTGGCAAAAAACACTTTCTCTTAGATTTTGGTGCTACAAAGTTCTGGAATCTGAGAGAAGCCACACACTTCCTTCCACCCAGCATTCCACCAAGTCTCCCAAAAAAAAATGTACCTCACTTGTGTGGGTAGGCCTAGTGCCCGCGGCAGGAAATGCCCCAAACATAACATGGGCATATCTCATTTTCCCAAAGAAAACAAACCTGTTTTTTTGCAAAGTGTTTAGCTGTGGTCTTTGGCCTCTAGCTCAGCCGGCACCTAGGGAAACTTAGTAAACCTATACAATTTTTAAAACTAGACATCTCGGGGAATCCAGAATAGTTTGACTTGTGGGGCTTTCACTAGGTTCTGTTACCCAGAATCCTTTTCAAACCTCAAAATTTGGCCCAAAAAACTTTTTCCTCATATTTCGGTGATAGAAAGTTCTGGAATCTAAGAGGAGCCACAAATTTCCTTCCACCCAGCATTCCCCCAAGTCTCCCGATAAAAATGATACCTCACTTGCGTGGGTAAGCCTAGTGCCCGAGACAGGAAATGCCCCAAAACACAACATGGACACATAACATTTTTCCAAAGAAAACTGATGTGTTTTTTGCAAAGTGCCTAGCTGTGGATTTTGACCTCTAGCTCAGCCGGCACCTAGGGAAACCTAGCAAACCTATAAATCTTTGGAAACTAGACACCTAGGGGAATTCAGAATGGGGTGACTTGTGGGGCTCTCATCAGCTTCTGTTACGCAAAATCTTTTGCAAACCTCAAAATTTGGCAAAAAAACACTTTCCCTTAGATTTCGGTGCTGCAAAGTTCTGGAATCTGAGAGGAGCCACACACTTCCTTCCACCCAGCATTTCACCAAGTCTCCCAATAAAAAATGCATCTCACTTGTGTGGGTAGGCCTAGTGTCGGCGACAGGAAATGCTCCAATCACAGCATGGACACATCTCATTTTCCCAAAGAAAACAAACCTGTTTTTTTGCAAAGTGCTTAGCTGTGGTCTTTGGCCTCTAGCTCAGCCGGCACCTAGTGAAACTTAGTAAACCTATACAATTTTGAAAACTAGACATCTAGGGGCATCCAGAATAGTTTGACTTGTGGGGCTTTCACTAGGTTCTGTTACCCAGAATCCTTTGCAAACCTCAACATTTGGCCAAAAAAACATTTTCCTCACATTTCGGTGATAGAAAGTTCTGGAATCTAAGAGGAGCCACAAACTTCCTTCCACCCAGCATTCCCCCAAGTCTCTGGATTAAAATGGTACCTCACTTGTGTGGGTAGGCCTAGTGCCCTTGACAGGAAATGCCCCAAAACACAACATGGACACATCACATTTTTACATTGAAAACTGACGTGTTTTTTGGAAAGTGCCTAGCTGTGGATTTGGGTCTCTAGCTCAGCCGGTACCTAGGAAAATCTACCAAACCTGTGCATTTTTTAAAACTAGACACCTAAGGGACCCCAGGATGGGGAAACTTGTGGCACTCTCACCAGGTTCTGTTACCCAGAATCCTTTGCAAACCTTAGTATTTGGCAAAAAACCACTTTTTCCTCACATTTCGGTGATAGAAAGTTCTGGAATCTGAGAGGAGCCACAAATGTCCTTCCACCCAGCATCCCCCCAAGTCTCCCAATAAAAATGGTACCTCACTTGTGTGGGTAGGCCTAATGCCCAAACCAGGAACAGATCACACAATGGTCAATGTTGGTCCTTACATGAGGGCAACTGTTGATCCTGGTGTGATCTGTTCTTGACGCAGGCACTAGGTACAGTCACTCAAGTGGGGAAGCGTTTTTATCAGGACAGGTGAGGAAACACTGGGCGGTAGGAATTTTGTGGATCCCAGCATATTCCTCTAGATTGTGTGACAAAAATGAAAGAAAAAATTGAGTTTTTATTCAACATTTCACCTTTGCAGGGTATTCTGGATAAGAAAACTTTGGGGAATCCACTCAAGTCACACCTTTGAGGACTCCCCAGGGTGTCTAGTTTCCAGAAATGTCTGGGTTTAGTAGGTTTATCTATATGGCCGCCGAGCCCAGGACCAAAACATAGATGCCTGCCTTAAAAAAACAGATTATTTTGTGATAGATAATTTTGATGTCTCCACAATACTATTTGGGAGCTGGAATTTGGGGCTGAACTAAATTGGGGAGCTCCCAAGAGAGCACTCTCTCTGTGCTTGCTGTCGCATGCACCTACTTTCTGGGTTGGGCTAACCCGCTATTGTCCCGCTGCCCAGACTGTGCTTGTGAAGGGACAGCAGGACTGACCTCATCACCTCCCTAATAAGCAATGGAAGAGGAGTTATCGAATGGGATTCCTCCAACTGAAAAATCACTCCAGGAGTCTGCGCCATTGTCCTATATATATGTGTGTGTGTGTGTGTATATATATATATATATATATAAATATATATATATATATATATATATATATATATATATATATATATATATATATAGACATCTATATAGATAGATAGATATATCTACATAGATATGTCTACATAGATATGTCTATATATGTATATATAGATCTAAATATATAGAGATATATATTTTTTTAATAGCTGTGTGGTTTCCTTGGAGGCCATAGTGGTCCCCAGGGAAACCATACAACTATTTAAAAAAACATATTGCCCCCAAATGGTATCGCCCTGCTCACGGGCGCCCCCTGTCAATTTCTTTTACATTTTTGTTTTAATTTATAAACCCCTGGGGGGCGTGATCGGATGCGATCTTGCCCCCCAGGGTTAAGCCTAACTTAAAAAAATATATATATAGGCCTCCGGGGTGGGGCCGGCCCGTTTCTCAAGGGAGCCGACCCCCCCCCAAGTGAAATCCCTGGTGTCTAGTGGGTGTTCCCTGTGCTGCGGTCGAGGGCCAAGAAACCGGTTCAAGAAGGCCTTGTTTGAAAGAGGAGAGTCTCCCCTTTCAAGCGAGGCCTTTCTGATTGTCAGGAAGGTGTTTGGGTCTGTTTCCCCCAGTGGAGCAGGAAGCAGCCGCAAGGCCGCTTCCTGCTTTGGTGGAGAAAACAGATAGTGATGTCACAAAGGGGCAGGTGGGGGAGCAGGGGAGGACACAGAAAATCTTCTGTGTCTCCCGTTTTTTTTTTAACCCCCTCTTTGGTGTCGGCCACTGATCATGACCTGCACCAGGGAGGTAGTGCGGGCATCGGCCAGTGGCCGACACCCGCACTGAAGCGTTAAAAAATATGCTTCGTACATTTTCTTTTGTTTTGAGTTACCAATCCGACTCAGACCAATAACTAAAATAAATTTAAAAAAACAAGCAGCCACGTAATTTTATTGCCATACAAGTGTTGTGCGTGCACCTACAACATTATGAGGTGGCAGTTTTACTTTAGCAATGTCACTCAGCATCACGGATGCTGTGCGGAGTGTCTAAAAACTATGGGCAAAGCCATTAGGTCACGAAAGCCAAACTTATTGGCTTTGCCAGTGCTTGTCCTCAGATGCCTCAGAAGCAGAATTGGACAATTCCAGTGGCCCTGACCATACCTCAGCAGCAGAGCAGACACAATGAAATTCCGTGCAGTGGGCAGTGTAAATCTTTGATGCACTGAAAAAGTTTACAAACTTCAGATAGATCACAGCTATTGAGAAGTTAAAACGTGAAAACTAGATCAAATATGCAATGACAAAATTGTACAAAAAGCGTGACTCCTAAAGAGCTATTGACTAAAATGCTTACTTCAGTTTCATAAAAAAAAGGAAACTAGACAAGATGACAAGTTCACAATATGTTCAGTTAACTAAAATATTTAACCCGATAAGCAAAGTCAATTTCTGGTATGGTTTCCGATTCGAGGTTGATTTTGCTATTAGCCGGGTGTTGCTCGTGAACGTGCTCAGGGTACTATTGGACTCTGTTTTTTTAAAGTCTGAAATGTAAACGGAGGGCGAATATAACACAAACTCACGTTCAAACTCCCAACCGCAGTAGCCATGCACCATTTCAAATCCTGATTTTTATGTTACGCTTCAAAGAGTTTTTAACTGTTGGAAGCAACCACAAGAAAGCCAGCTCAAGTCACAATTTAGCCACACTCTCAAATCTTAATGTATATTATGTACATTTATTCCAGGAAATGCTCACATTCTCTGTGTGTGCACAGCAAGGCAGAAAGTGTTATGTAAAAAGCTACACTCTCAAACAGGAGTGACTTCACAAGGTCACTATCTATACATGCAGCCATTCCACATTTTTCATGCAATGAAGAATCCTGAAAAGAATTATCCTAGTTGTTCCAACATAACTATTTTCTTACTTTTATTTTTGCAACATTTTTGTTGTTGGGTTTTAAAATAGTTAACATACAACAGTTGGAGTAGACAAAAAGTTGTACATAGCATCATACTGTGGGCCTGAAAAATCAGGTAGCATATATGCTATCAACAGTGTGAAGAAGCTGGGACATACAATCTCAGATCAATGTATCAAGGTGTTAGGCAGTACACAATAAATGATGAAGTATAGATTGCGTTACGTATGGGATAGATGAACGGGGGTACGAAGTCACACAATTAAGGAGGGAAGGGTGAGGACGTCGGCGAGGCATTGACAGCAGTCAAGTTTCTGCTACAAAAGAGGCACAGAGACTGAGATGATGCAATGCAAAAGACAATAGTACTGTGCAATTTTAAATGACTGGTGTGGCACCATGTGGCATATATACAAGGAGGGGGAAGGGAGGTAGGGCACTGACGGGTACAGCGCACAGAGGGAGGTCACTGATGCGCAGATCGTAGGAGTGCAAGGAGCTACACAAGGGTTATGAGCAGCCTCATGGGGCATTTCATCGCTACTAACTTTTTGTTGAAAGTCTGATAACAAGGTGGCCCAGCAGGGAATACTAGGACACTAAGTAGGCCCTGGGCTTCTTCTTAGTGAAGCGCCTCTTCCTCAGCAATGCTCCATTTGGGGAGCACTCCCTGCCATGCCTCCCCTGGTGGCGGAGTCAGGAAGCGCCACTGGAGCATAAGAGTGCGTGAGTGGATATGGCAATGAGGAGTGCCAGGGCTACGAATCGGTTCTGCACTTTATGTCTCTTCCTGTGCTTGAAAATTCCTAAGGTACATGCTTCCCACGTTTGTAGGTCCATGAGCTTTGTGAGTTCTGATAGTGTGTTATGTATCTAATGCCAATATTCGTGTATGCTGTGCATTCCCAAAGAATGTGTTTGAAGTCCATGTCCGGGGCGTGGCAACATGGGCATGTGGTGTATGCTCTAGGTTAATAGCTGTTCAGCCGTGCAGGGGTGAGATATACCCTGTGAAGCAGGAGTTTTGCAAGACCTGTTGAGGATATGATAGTGGTAATTCCCACTCCTTTTTGCTTAAGGTCGTCCTAAACTCTTCCTCCCACTTGTTTCATGGCATTGTAAGAAAGATGTCTAAGAGGTCCTGAATGGTCTTGTAGAGCCAGGTGATAAGGTGTCTGCCAGGGCCCTTCATAAGAATATTGTGCAGATCCAGATGAGTAGTTGGTTCAGAGGCCAATGTGCCCCATAGAGTGAATCAAATGTTACGGAGTTCCCTATAAATCAGAAATTGACCTGTGGGGAGCTGACCAACAGAGTAAAGATACCCCACTACATAAAGGGAGCATAATATCCATAACATCATGTGTGTTGCAGTAAAGTAGCCTTGGAATCAGGGGAGTCCCAATAAGGGGAGGTTGTGTGTGTGGGAGGGATTGCGATGAGAGAGACGATTTACACGAAGCATGCATGTTTGTGCCACCTCCACCTCCAGGGACCAAGAGGAGGGGGTCAGTACCCTCAGGAAGAGAAGGTTGCGCAGAGTCTCTGTTGTTGGATTTCCCCACGAATCACTGGTCTCACCCATTTAGCGACCAGCCATCGAGCACGAGAGCCACTGCAACTGTGCAGCTAGAACATAGGCCTCAAAGGAGGGGGCCCAAATCCGCCATGACCGACTGGGAGTTGTAATATTTTGAGGGCCACATGGTGCCATTTCAGCACACCAAGGAGGAAGTCCAGATCCGTTAAGTAGGAGCGTGGGGGGAAGAGGGGAAGAATGGCAAAATAATAGAGCAACCTGGGTAACATGATAATGTTTGCCAGAGCTATCTTGCCAATAGGAGCAAGAGGCAGGGATTACAAGAATGCGACCTGAGAGTGGATGCCTGTCAAGGATCTATGGTGATCTCCCACTCAAAGAGGTCTGAAGGGGCATGATAGCTGTGGATGCCCAGGTATCATACTGTGTCAGGACACCAGTGAAGAAGTGACTCACTGAGGTAAATGGTGAATGGGTTTTTTTTGGGGCAAAGCTAGTAAATTGCTGACTTCGACCAGTTTACCTGTACTCCAGATCCATCTACGAAAGTGGAAAGGGTGACATGTTGCAGAGTGAGGCTTGTTGTCACATCACAAAGGTTAAGAAGGAGATCATCAGCATACAAAGAGACATATGTGTGCAATCCGTTAAGGGTATGGCCCAAGAGTGACCCTCCTGCTGCAGGCGTATGGCCAGTGGTTCCATTGTCAAGGTGAAAAGCAAGGGAAGAAGTGGATAGCCATGCCGAGTGCCACTGAGAGCCAAGAACGGACCTGAGACAAGAGGGCCAAACCGGGGTCCGATAGAGTAACCAGGTGTATGCAAGGAGGCATCCCCTGATGTCAATACATGTAAGTACTTGAAAGGGGTATTCCCATGAGAGCGTGTCAAACGCCCTCTCCGAGTCCAATATGAAGCAAGCAGCATTTGGTAAACAAGTTTGGACGTAATCTTGAATGTGGAAAAGGCACCAGATACTTTGGGAGGTGTTACGTCCTGGGACAAACCGGTTTTGATCTGCATTAATAAGGGCTGGAGCAACCTGAGAGCATCTACTGGTGAGGATCTTACCCAGAATTTTATAATCAGCACCCAAGATGGCAATGAGTCGATAGGAACCCAATTGCATAGGGTTCGGAACAGACTTGGAAATGGAGACCAAAAGGGAGTCTCACATGGAGTGAGGGATTTCCAAAGATTAAAGGGCTGCTTCATATGCCACTGTGAGTTGAGGTGCAAGAACAGCTGAAACATTTGAGTAGCATTCCAGGGGAAGGCCATCAAGGCCTGGGGCTTTCTTGTGTGCTAGGTCCCTAAAGGCTTGTTTCACCTCTTTTGTGGCGATCGGGGTATCTGGGTTCTCTCTAGTAATAGGGGGATAAGTGGAAGTAGTATTTTCACTAGGAATGTCCGCAGTGCAGCCACTGGGGTATCCTGAGGGGCTTAGTAGGTCATCAATTAATAGTAATAAAACTCTTGCACAATTTTGTCCTGAGAATGCACCATCAATCTTGAATGAGATTAGCTCTCCATAATGGGGGTGGTGTGGGTGCTCTGTCTGACAAGCCAGCCAAGCAAGCGCCCAGCCTTGTCTCCTTCTCTGTGGACCCTGGACATGTGGGCTGCAAACCTAAAGTGTTGTAGACACCTAGGAGGGCTGCGTAATCCAACTTCATCTCTGCATAGGTTAGGGGAAGGGCAGGGCCGCAGTCTGCCCTGCTGCCTAAGTCGGCAAACCAGGTATCTGTGTTCAATATGTCATGTTCTAGGGTTCAGGGGAAATGGCACATTGGTGTCAGGTGGCGGTGAGGCAGCCATAGTAGGTCTATGATATGGCCATCATGGTAGAAAACAATCAAGGTGGACATATAGGCTGTAAGGGATAGAGTGAAATGAATGCATTTTAGGGCTGGGATTTTGTGCTCTCCAGGCATCTGTTAGTGACCAGTGCTAGATCCAACTGCAGCATCATGCCACCTGCACGTGGCTAGGAGTCGTGGCAATGAGAAGTGTGACCTGTCTGTAGTGGTGTCCAGCACACAGTTGTACTCACCACCAAGGATTCAGGGTATGTGGTTTTAAGGGCCAGTGTAGCTGACAGGGTGTCCCAGAAAGGGACGTGTTCTGCATTGAATGCATAAAAGCTCACAATTAGCACAGCACAACCATCCAAGCATCCCTCTGGCAGGGCATATGTGCTTGTCCACGGTGACACTCAGTTCCTGAATAGGGACCCCCCGGTCTGACCCAGATCAGGGTGCTTCTTGCAGACACAGAGTAGGTCATGGCATGTAAAGTGCCCCGCCATCTCTTGCAGAGGCACTTAAACTCTTCAGCTGTCATATGGAATTCCTGGAGAAGGACAAAGTGCGCCTGGTGGTGTTTTGCATAGCAATATATACAGCATAGAGATTCCTGGCCTTATGAATCCGTCGCACATTCAGAATACGAAATCTAATGTACGTGGTGGGCATAGTAAAATTTATGTTGCAGGGGATCTGTGTGGAGGGGGTGCCATGGTCTAAAGCATTAAGTATTCCCATGTCATGTTGTGCGCATGAGGTTCACATGTCTTGATTGTACAGATAGGAGAAGGGTGTGTAACAGATACATGATAAAGTATTTTGACAGAAAAAAACAACTGAAGGAGCATACCGCAACTGGAAGCATCCCAAACTGATCATACTTCAAAAAGTGCTCTATAAGTAAGCAGGGGTGGCTCAGGAAAGGGATATAGACTATGCGTCCATTAAGCCATGTGTAGCGAATGAGAAATACTCTCAGGCCCAGGAGACTGCTAGGTAGTGCAGGCTGGCCTTGCAAAGGAAAAAGTGAATAGAGGGATCAGCGAGACAGCGGCACTGGGTGGGGTGGTTAAAGCCTCAGAGTTCTGATGTAGTGATAGTGAATTGAGCAATGTGTAAGGTTGAGAGCAGGTACCATGACAGGGTACACAAAGAGGCAAGAGCAGTGTTAAGGCACCTAGTATCTATCTAGCAAGTCAAATATGAATGGCAACAATTAAAGGTGCTAAACAGTTACTCCAAATTTTCCACTGTCTGCGGAGTCACTAATGGGAGCAGCTGCGAGACCTGTTGGATATCATCAGATGCAATGGAGCCTTCTTCAGAGGTAAAGATGTGTGGGTCACACTGCTCATCTGTGGATGCTGCTTCAGAATCTAAATTGGCTGCTGCTTGTAGGGCCTTTTTCCGGTCTGTGATAATTTTCACAAGATCTGGAGAAGCAGATGTGGTGAGGCAGGGTTGTTGTTCAGTCTCGCTTTACCTTTACAGAGTATTCCAAGGTGTGGTAGATGGGGAGGAATCCCAGGGAGAGGTGAGGGGCATCCATCGTAATGCTGATATGCCAAATCCCAGGCATCCTTGGGGACCGTGAAAAAAGTGGTGTTGTCGTTGAATATGACAGTCAGGCGTGCTGGAAATACCAGGGTGTATTGAACCCCGAGCTGGCGGAGGCGGCGTTGACCTCCAAGAATGAGGACTGACTTTGTTGCACTGAACGGGCATAGTCCAGAAAGAGCATAAATGTTTTGTCCTCAACATGTAACGGACATGCCAACCTGGCCACTCAGTGGATAGAACCCGGATAATTTAAAGATTTGGCCACCAAGAGATACAAGTGAACACATGTTGGAGGGCGCATGCCGGGACTCTGTGGGCCATCGCCAGGTGTGTAGAAGGGAGTAAGATTCTTTGCTGAAGTAAATATCTGGAACCACTTTTCCTAGTAGGAAATGGAGTTACGGCCTTCAACTCCCTCTGGCAGCCCCAGTATTGGGTAAAAAAACATAATTGATCCCATAGAAGTATATTGGACAGTGCAAGAAACCTCAGGAAATAACTGATTTGGGCTTAGCACTTGCTCATTCAATTTACCACAACCATTGCTAAAAAGTGGATAACACCTCTACGTTTTTTGTGTACCACTACCTCCGAAGGAGGAGATTTAATTGGGACAATTTTTAAAATGAATTGGTGCCTATTTTTGTTTTGTGCAAATGTTGTAGTTTGATGTGATATAAATGTTTGTTCTGTGTTTTTTGGTTTATGTAATAGGGACAATTTGTCTCATTGGTGATTCTCTTTGCCCTATATGAGTAATAAATTTAATTTGATAAAGAAATAATCTTGCCAAGAAAGTATTCAGTATTTTGCTTGTTAGAAATTAGTTTAATTTATCCCAGGCGTATGACCAATGTTTAATGCATAGATGTATCCTTACCCAGGTCAGGTAGGGTTTTTGGGTAAACCTCTTTTTGTTTCTGCTTTAGGTACACCTGTTGAGGTGTGGGGTGTTTGTTACTTGGTGACAGTGTTTGTCTGCTTTCCAATACTTTATTGGAAAGACTGAATCAAAAATAGTCCTTTCCGGACAAACAGAACCCACAGACCTAGTGGCATATATCACTTGCTTTGTCCACAGAGGTTTAAGATTTAGTTATCAAACCCATTAGGTTGTTAGCTTTTTGGTACATTAAAAGGATGTCAGAGCCTCATACAGTTTGTTATACGGAAGATCAGATCATGAAATTATTGGAGCTTCCCTCCTTACTAAGTGGGGAGCACCCTCCGAGTGAAACACCAAGACTTGATAAAATAGAAAGATTAAAACAACTAAAAAGAAAAACATACGTACTCAATTGCACGCTCAGGTCTTATTAGAACACTTAAAAAACAATACTATTCCTGTAGGTCTACAGGTAAAAAATATGCCAGTCATTTTTTATAGGTGACCCGTTATATCTCACTCAATTTAGTGTAGTCGGTACCAAGTGCTCAAGAGATTGGCTAGCACTCTCTGTTGAAACAGCTCTCAGGATTAGTGAATCAAAATGAAAGGAAATAGGCGATCTAGAATCGGAAATCTCTACAGACAATACGATCCAGAATGCTAAACAGCTTCTGGACAATGTGAACAAAATAATAGCTGACTTTAAAACCAACACCATTAACCAGAAAACTTCCAAATTGGCAAGAGATATAAAAATTTGAACATTTTGACAACATACCCATATTTAAGAGAAGACTTTTATAAGACTAACAATCCTAACTCTTTAAATTTGCAATATCAGACAAGATCTCATAGGAAATGTATCACCTTCTCTGACACATCCTCAGATTCGGACCCAGAAGCAAAGGGGTCATATCCCTCGACCCAACCTTTTTTAGGCAGAGGTGGACGGGGAGGAGTAAGAGGGGTCGGAACATTGAGAGGTCAATTTCACAATCAAGGAGTCTTCCGAACTCGGAGGAGAGCATACAGGAGATAGAGAATACAAAAGATCTTATCTCCATATATAATTTATCTACTTATACTTTGAACTCAGTGGAAAAACAAATTTTTAGTAAAGGTCCATCGTTTGTACCTCTGAGAAATCAAGATCCTTTAGACAGCAAAATAGAAGTTTTGAGGTTTCTCCGCAAGGTAAGACTGAAAGCATACTTTAATGAGTCATCTACACAAGAAGAACCTAACAGTAGCGGACTAAGACTCAAATCTACTTTTCTTCCAGATAGGAATGAGATGCCCTTGGAGATCAAGGTCTTTGAGGACATAGTACTCAAAGAACTGGATCTACTCAATTCACAGACAATTAAGTATAAAGATAATTGTACTAAAATGGAGAAAACAGCTATTATTAGCTTGGCTAACAGGAAAGACATCATTATAAAACCGGCAGGTAAAGGCGGTGGAATAGTAATATGGGATTGTGACCAAGACGATCAAGAAGTTTTAAGGCAACTTAATAATACACTACATTATCGTGAGATAAAAGCAGATGTTCTGAAACAAATTAGCTCGCATATTAAACAGATTACATGCGAAGCAAGAGACAACAATTGGATATGTAAGAAAGAATTTGAGTTTCTGAACCAGAATGATGGAAGAATCCCATGTTTCTACATTCTACCTAAAATCCATAAAAATCCAGATAAACCACCAGGGAGATCCATTGTATCAGCTTGTGGGTCGATTCTTGAACCCTTAGCTCAGTTTGTAGATGTTTTTTTGAAACCATACGTTACCCAGACTCAATCCTATATTCGCGACTCCATGGATATTTTCAATAAGATTGAGGCATTTCCATTTAATGATAACACACAACTGTTGGTCACATTTGACATTGAATCTCTTTATACAAACATCCCTCAGGACGAAGCTTTAGAAGTAATCAGGCAGGTGCTTAACAATAGAAATAAGCCGGAGAATACTCCTACAGAATTTCTAGTGTCCTTAGCTACACTGTGTCTAAAAAAGAACTTCTTCAAATATAAAGAGAAATGGTATAGACAAATCAAAGGTGTAGCGATGGGGTGCAGCTTTGCACCAGAAATAGCCAATCTAGTGATGGATTGTTTCGAACAGAAATGGATTTATTCATACTCAAACCCCTTTTGTAATAACATCATTAAGTGGTATAGATTCATAAATTATGTGTTCTTGATCTGGGAAGGTAATGAAGAAACATTGAATTCATTTCACAGGTGGTTAAACCAACGCACATTAGATTTTAAATTCACTTTGAGCAAAGACAACAAAATAATCCTTTTTTTAGATTTCTGGATTCGAGCTAGAAATGGTCAGCTAGAAGTGAGTTTATACAAGAAACCCACAGACCGCCACACACTTCTTCATTTTTCAAGTGGACATCCAAGGACACTAAGAGAAAATTTACCATACGACCAATTCCTTCGTGTTAGGCGTAATTGTAGCGATAAAGAAGATTTCTTTAATAATGCAACAGAGCTAACAGAAAAAATGATCAATAGGGGTTACCCTAAAAAATTGGTGAAAGACGCAGTAAAAAGAGCTTCGTATACCCCAAGAGAGACATTACTAGTCCCAAAAGAAAAATCTAAAGAAACTCCTCTTACATGTGTTATTACATTCAGTCCGAAAGCCAACAAGATCAGATCCATCATAGAGAGGAATTGGAAGCTAGTGAGAGATTGAGGAATAACGAAACCCCTGTTCGCATTTAAAAGAGCCCTTAGTCGACGTGATCAATGGGTGAGAGCAGATAACACACAAATACAGGAAATAGGACTTAGGACTATGCTTCAGCTACCACCTATACAAGGACACTACAGATGTAGTAAATGTTTGGCATGCAGGTTCACATGTGACTCCAAAGAAGTGATAATAAATGGGAAAGTGCATCCTCAAAGGTATTTTTCAAATTGCAACACCAAGAATGTTATTTATTGCATCATATGTCCATGTGAAAAGGTGTGCATTGGTCAAACCTCGCAGTTGGTGAAGACACGGCTATTGCAACACAGATCAAGAATAAAATGTTCAACGAAAGGAGCAGCACTGGTGGAAGATTATATGGAAATGAAACATACAGCAGATGACATCCATTGGACTGTGTTGGCCGTAGTTCAAACCAAGATGGATGGACAGTCTATAAATAAAAAATTGCTCAGGTTGGCAGCACGGCTGATAGAGAAATATCAAACAGCCCGAAAGGGGTTAAATGACATTGACGAAATGTGGACATTGATTTGATATCACATCGATGCTTGCTTGTCTTTGCCTACAATACCGATTATATGTAGATAGACAAATGCCTAAAGGTTCTTCTTAAGTATGGGTCCATGCACATATTATAGCAGTGGTGCTAACAATTTCCGAAAATGATTTGACTCATTTATGAACAGTGAGTCTAAGCAGCTTGTTTGCGAGTGGGTACTTAAACATCTTTACTTTGTGCCAGCATTAGAGGAAAATTCGTACGTATTGGCAGAGTACTGCTGTTTATATGTATTTAGTGAAAGAGGGGTGTTGAAGATTAGGTAAACCTGCAATAGAGCTTTGCCCCTGACTTCGAACACATTTATTGTGGTTTTCACAGTTTGACTGAAGTTTTGCGATTCAATAACATAGTAGAGAAAACACCCCTTTTTTTTTGTCACTCCTTTGTATTTTAAGATCTGCTGCTGGTTTTTGTCTGTTTTAAACCACTTTAAGATGGCCGCCATAGATACTTAACAATGCCCCGCCCACTCCGTTTTTTAACTTGCCGAGCCGACGCTTCGCGTGTTCAGACGCTGAAGCCTCGAGCCCGGGAGATGTTTGTAACCGCCGTATGCGAGTTAACCCCTTCTGTGCCTTGGACAAGATGATCTCGTCCAAGGCTACAGTTCCCCTGTGCCTTGGACGAGATCATCTCGTCCTAGGCACAGGGGAACTTGGGGGCGCGCTAGCGCGCCCCCCGTGCACCCCCCTCCCCCCCAAGTCGGGGATGGAAGGGGAAGACCTTCCCCTTACATCCCAACCCCCCCCCACCCCTCCCCTGCGACGTCAGCGCGCGCGCGCGCGCTGATGTGTCACAGGGGCCTCCCTAGTCGCGCTGGAAGTTCTGCTTCCAGCGCGATTGAAAAAGAAATGCAAAAGCATTTCTTTTTCAATCACTGGGAGGCCCGGAGGGGCTTCAAAGGGAAGGAAAAGTATTTCCTTCCCTTTGAAGTCCCTCCGAGGGTTTCAAAAGCCGGATTGCTTGCAATCCGGCTTTTGAAACCCCACTAGACACCAGGGATTTTTTTTTTTTTTTATTGAAAGTGACAAAAGGGAGCGACCCCTTGGGCAAGGGTCGCTCCCAGGGGGGGCATTTTTTTGAGAAGGCCTTTTCTTCCCCCAGGGGGGGCAGAAACCTCTAGGCACCAGGGACCATTTTTTTTTTTTTTTTTTTTTTTTTTCATTTTTTTTTTTTTGGTGGGGAGCGACCCCTTAGGCAAGGGTCGCTCCCCTTGGGGGAAAATGATATTTTGGCCATTTCTGCCCCCCTTGGGGGCAGATTGGCCTATTTTGATGAGGCCAATCTGCCCCCAAGGGGGGTAGAAACCACTAGACACGAGGGATTTTTATTTTTTTTATTGTTATTGACAAAAGGGAGCGACCCCTTGGACAAGGGTCGCTCCCAGGGGGGGCATATTTTCGGGAAGGCCTTTTCTGCCCCCCCGGGGGCAGATCGGCCTACTATTAGGCCGATCTGCCCCCAGGGGGGGCAGAAACCTCTAGGCACCAGGGACCTTTTTTTTTGTTTTTTGTTTTTTGTGTTATATTTTTTTTTTTTTTGGTGGGGAGCGACCCCTTAGGCAAGGGTCGCTCCCCTTGGGGGAAAATTATATTTTGGCCATTTCTGCCCCCCTTGGGGGCAGATTGGCCTATTTTGATGAGGCCAATCTGCCCCCAAGGGGTGTAGAAACCACTAGACACCAGGGAGTTTTTTTCTTTGCGTGAATTTCACGCAAAGGGAGCGACCACTTAGGCAAGGGTCGCTCCCTGGGGGGGAGGGCAATTTATTTTAGGCCATTTCTGCCCCCCATGGGGGCAGATCGGCCTATTATTAGGCCGATCTGGCCCCAGGGGGGGAAGAAGCCTCTAGGCGCCAGGGCAATTTTTTTTTTTGTGTTTTTTTTTTGTTGTTGTTTCTTTTTTTAGAGATGGGGAGCGACCCATCAGGCAAGGGTCGCTCCCCTGGGGGGCAAATTGTATTTAGACCATTTCTGCCCCCCTGGGGGCAGATTGGACAATTTTAGGTCAATCTGCCCCCAAGGGGGCAGAAACCACTAGGCACCGGGGATTTGTTTTTTGGCGCCAATGTCACGCAGGGGGAGCGACCCCGTAGGCAAGGGTCGCTCCGGGGGGGGGGTGAGGGTTGGGGGGGCAAATTTATTTTAGGCCATTTCTGCCCCCCCCCGGGGGACAGATCGGCCTAATATTAGGCAGAACTGCCCCCAGGGGGGGGCAGAACCCTCTAGGCGCCAGGGCAATTTTTTTTTTTGTGTTTTTTTTTTTGTTGTTTCTTTTTTTAGAGATGGGGAGCGACCCATCAGGCAAGGGTCGCTCCCCTGGGGGGGCAAATTGTATTTAGACCATTTCTGCCCCCCTGGGGGCAGATTGGCCAATTTTAGGTCAATCTGCCCCTAAGGGGGCAGAAACCACTAGGCACCGGGGATTTGTTTTTTGGTGCCAATGTCACGCAGGGGGAGCGACCCCGTAGGCAAGGGTCGCTCCCGGGGGGGGGGGGTTGGGGGGGCAAATTTATTTTAGGCCATTTCTGCCCCCCCCGGGGGACAGATCGGCCTATTATTAGGCCGAACTGCCCCCAGGGGGGGGGCAGAACCCTCTAGGCGCCAGGGCAATTTTTTTTTTTGTGTTTTTTTTTTTTTGTTGTTTCTTTTTTTAGAGATGGAGAGCGACCCATCAGGCAAGGGTCGCTCCCCTGGGGGGGCAAATTGTATTTAGACCATTTCTGCCCCCCTGGGGGCAGATTGGCCAATTTTAGGTCAATCTGCCCCCAAGGGGGCAGAAACCACTAGGCACCGGGGATTTGTTTTTTGGCGCCAATGTCACGCAGGGGGAGCGACCCCGTAGGCAAGGGTCGCTCCCGGGGGGGGGGTGGGGGTTGGGGGGCAAATTTATTTTAGGCCATTTCTGCCACCCCCGTGGGACAGATCGGCCTATTATTAGGCCGAACTGCCCCCAGGGGGGGCAGAACCCTCTAGGCGCCAGGGCAATTTTTTTTTTGTGTTTTTTTTTTTTGTTGTTTCTTTTTTTAGAGATGGGGAGCGACCCATCAGGCAAGGGTCACTCCCCTGGGGGGGCAAATTGTATTTAGACCATTTCTGCCCCCCTGGGGGCAGATTGGCCAATTTTAGGTCAATCTGCCCCCAAGGGGGCAGAAACCACTAGGCACCGGGGATTTGTTTTTTGGCGCCAATGTCACGCAGGGGGAGCGACCCCGTAGGCAAGGGTCGCTCCCGGGGGGGGGTGAGGGTTGGGGGGGCAAATTTATTTTAGGCCATTTCTGCCCCCCCCCGGGGGACAGATCGGCCTATTATTAGGCCGAACTGCCCCCAGGGTGGGGCAGAACCCTCTATGCGCCAGGGCAATTTTTTTTTTGTGTTTTTTTTTTTTTGTTGTTTCTTTTTTTAGAGATGGGGAGCGACCCATCAGGCAAGGGTCGCTCCCCTGGGGGGGCAAATTGTATTTAGACCATTTCTGCCCCCCTGGGGGCAGATTGGCCAATTTTAGGTCAATCTGCCCCCAAGGGGGCAGAAACCACTAGGCACCGGGGATTTGTTTTTTGGCGCCAATGTCACGCAGGGGGAGCGACCCCGTAGGCAAGGGTCCCTCCCGGGGGGGGGTGGGGGTTGGGGGGGCAAATTTATTTTAGGCCATTTCTGCCCCCCCGGGGGACAGATCGGCCTATTATTAGGCCGAACTGCCCCCAGGGGGGGGCAGAACCCTCTAGGCGCCAGGGCAATATTTTTTTTTTGTGTTTTTATTTTTTTGTTGTTTCTTTTTTTAGAGATGGGGAGCGACCCATCAGGCAAGGGTCGCTCCCCTGGGGGGGGCAAATTGTATTTAGACCATTTCTGCCCCCCTGGGGGCAGATTGGCCAATTTTAGGTCAATCTGCCCCCAAGGGGGCAGAAACCACTAGGCACCGGGGATTTGTTTTTTGGCGCCAATGTCACGCAGGGGGAGCGACCCCGTAGGCAAGGGTCGATCCCGGGGGGGGGTGGGGGTTGGGGGGGCAAATTTATTTTAGGCCATTTCTGCCCCCCCCGGAGACAGATCGGCCTATTATTAGGCCGAACTGCCCCCAGGGGGGGGCAGAACCCTCTAGGCGCCAGGGCAATTTTTTTTTTTGTGTTTTTTTTTTTTGTTGTTTCTTTTTTTAGAGATGGAGAGCGACCCATCAGGCAAGGGTCGCTCCCCTGGGGGGGCAAATTGTATTTAGACCATTTCTGCCCCCCTGGGGGCAGATTGGCCAATTTTAGGTCAATCTGCCCCCAAGGGGGCAGAAACCACTAGGCACCGGGGATTTGTTTTTTGGCGCCAATGTCACGCAGGGGGAGCGACCCCGTAGGCAAGGGTCGCTCCCGGGGGGGGGGTGGGTGTTGGGGGGGCAAATTTATTTTAGGCCATTTCTGCCCCCCCCGGGGGACAGATCGGCCTATTATTAGGCCGATCTGCCCCCGGGGGGGGCAGAACCCTCTAGGCGCCAAGGGAATTTTTTTTTTTGTGTTTTTTTTTTTTTGTTGTTTCTTTTTTTAGAGATGGGGAGCGACCCATCAGGCAAGGGTCGCTCCCCTGGGGGACAAATTGTATTTAGGCCATTTCTGCCCCCCTTGGGGGCAGATTGGCTGAGTTTAGGTCAACCTGCCCCCAAGGGGGCAGAAACCACTAGGCACCGGGGATTTGTTTTTTGGCGCCAATGTCACGCAGGGGGAGCGACCCCGTAGGCAAGGGTCGCTCCCGGGGGGGGTGGAGGTTGGGGGGAGAGAAATTTATTTTAGGGCATTTCTGCCCCCCCCCCCCCGGGGCCGGCTGAGCTACAGGCCAAACACCACAGGTAGGCACCTTGCAAAAAACACCTCTGTTTTCTGTGAAAAAATATGTTGTGTCCACGTTGTGTTTTGGGCCATTTCCTTTTGTGGGCGCTAGGCCTACCCACAGAAGTGAGGTACCATTTTTATCGAGAGACTTAGGGGAACGCTGGGTGGAAGGAAATTTGTGGCTCCTCTCAGATTCCACAACTTTCTGTCACCGAAATGAGAGGAAAAAGTGTTTTTTGGGCCAAATTTTGATGTTTGCAAAGGATTCTGGGTAACATAACCTGGTCAGAGCCCCGCAAGTCACCCCATCTTGGATTCCCCTGGGTTTCTAGTTTTCAAAAATGCACTGGTTTGCTAAGTTTCCTCAGGTGTCGGCTGAGCTACAGGCCAAAATCCACAGGTAGGCACTGCTTTTTATAAAAAAATGTGATGTGTCCACGTTGTGTTTTGGGCCCTTTCCTTTCGTGGGCGCTATTCCTACCCACACAAGTGAGGTATCATTTTTATCGGGAGACTTGGGGAAACGCTGGGTAGAAGGAAATTGGTGGCTCCTCTCAGATTCCAGAACTTTCTGCCACAGAAATGTGAGTAACATGTGTATTTTTAGCCAAATTTTGAGGTTTGCAAAGGATTCTGGGTAACAGAACCTGGTCCGAGCCCCGCAAGTCACCCCTCCTTGGATTCCCCTACGTCTCTAGTTTTCAGAAATGCACAGGTTTGGTAGGTTTTCCTAGGTGCCGGCTGAGCTATAGGCCAAAATCTACAGGTAGGCACTTCGCAAAAAACACCTCTGTTTTTTTCCAAAATTTAGGATGTGTCCACGTTGCGCTTTGGGGTGTTTCCTGTCGCCGGCGCTAGGCCTACCCACGCAAGTGAGGTATCATTTTTATCGGGAGACTTGGGGGAACGCTGGTGGAAGAAAATTTGTAGCTCCTCTCAGATTCCAGAACTTTCTGCCACAGAAATGTGAGGGACATGGGTTTTTGTTAGCCAAATTTTGAGGTTTGCAAAGGATTCTGGGTAACAGAACCTGGTCCGAGCCCCGCAAGTCACCCCTCCTTGGATTCCCCTAGGTCTCTAGTTTTCAGAAATGCACAGGTTTGGTAGGTTTCCCTAGGTGCCGGCTGAGCTAGAGGCCAAAATCTACAGGTAGGCACTTCGCAAAAAACACCTCTGTTTTTTTCCAAAATTTAGGATGTGTCCACGTTGCGCTTTGAGGTGTTTCCTGTCGCCGGCGCTAGGCCTACCCACGCAAGTGAGGTATCATTTTTATCGGGAGACTTGGGGGAACGCTGGGTGGAAGGAAATTTGTAGCTCCTCTCAGATGCCAGAACTGTCTGCCACAGAAATGTGAGGGACATGTGTTTTTTTAGCAAAATTTTGAGGTTTACAAAGGATTCTGGGTAACAGAACCTGGTCCGAGCCCCGCAAGTCACCCCTCCTTGGATTCCCCTAGGTCTCTAGTTTTCAGAAATGCATAGGTTTGGTAGGTTTCCCTAGGTGCCGGCTGAGCTAGAGGCCAAAATCTACAGGTAGGCACTTCGCAAAAAACACCTCTGTTTTTTTCCAAAATTTAGGATGTGTCCACGTTGCGCTTTGTGGTGTTTCCTGTCACCGGCGCTAGGCCTACCCACGCAAGTGAGGTATCATTTTTATCGGGAGACTTGGGGGAACGCTGGGTGGAAGGAAATTTGTAGCTCCTCTCAGATTCCAGAACTTTCTGCCACAGAAATGTGAGGGACATGTGTTTTTTTAGCCAAATTTTGAGGTTTGCAAAGGATTCTGGGTAACAGAACATGGTCCGAGCCCTGCAAGTCACCCCTCCTTGGATTCCCCTAGGTCTCTAGTTTTCAGAAATGCACAGGTTTGGTAGGTTTCCCTAGGTGCCGGCTGAGCTTCAGGCCAAAATCTACAGGTAGGCACTTCGCAAAAAACACCTCTGTTTTTTTCCAAAATTTAGAATGTGTCCACGTTGCACTTTGGGGTGTTTCCTGTCGCCGGCGCTAGGCCTAACCACGCAAGTGAGGTATAATTTTTATCGGGAGACTTGGGGGAACGCTGGGTGGAAGGAAATTTGTAGCTCCTCTCAGATTCCAGAACTTTCTGCCACAGAAATGTGAGGGACATGTGTTTTTTTAGCCAAATTTTGAGGTTTGCAAAGGATTCTGGGTAACAGAACCTGGTCCGAGCCCCGCAAGTCACCCCTCGTTGGATTCCCCTAGGTCTCTAGTTTTCAGAAATGCACAGGTTTGGTAGGTTTCCCTAGGTGCCGGCTGAGTTGAGGCCAAAATCTACAGGTAGGCACTTCGCAAAAAACACCTCTGTTTTTTTCCAAAATTTAGGATGTGTCCACGTTGCGCTTTGGGGTGTTTCCTGTCGCCGGCGCTAGGCCTACCCACGCAAGTGAGGTATCATTTTTATCGGGAGACTTGGGGGAACGCTGGGTGGAAAGAAATTTGTAGCTTCTCTCAGATTCCAGAACTTTCTGCCACAGAAATGTGAGGGACATGTGTTTTTTTAGCCAAATTTTGAGGTTTGCAAAGGATTCTGGGTAACAGAACCTGGTCCGAGCCCCGCAAGTCACCCCTCCTTGGATTCCCCTAGGTCTCTAGTTTTCAGAAATGCACAGGTTTGGTAGGTTTCCCTAGGTGCCGGCTGAGCTACAGGCCAAAATCTACAGGTAGGCACTTCGCAAAAAACACCTCTGTTTTTTTCCTAAATTTAGGATGTGTCCACGTTGCGCTTTGGGGTGTTTCCTGTCGCCGGCGCTAGGCCTACCCACGCAAGTGAGGTATCATTTTTATCGGGAGACTTGGGGGAACGCTGGGTGGAAGGAAATTTGTAGCTCCTCTCAGATTCCAGAACTTTCTGCCACAGAAATGTGAGGGACATGTGTTTTTTTAGCCAAATTTTGAGGTTTGCAAAGGATTCTGGGTAACAGAACCTGGTCCGAGCCCCGCAAGTCACCCCTCCTTGGATTCCCCTAGGTCTCTAGTTTTCAGAAATGCACAGGTTTGGTAGGTTTCCCTAGGTGCCGGCTGAGCTAGAGGCCAAAATCTACAGGTAGGCACTTCGCAAAAAACACCTCTGTTTTTTTCCAAAATTTAGGATGTGTCCACGTTGCGCTTTGGGGTGTTTCCTGTCGCCGGCGCTAGGCCTACCCACGCAAGTGAGGTATCATTTTTATCGGGAGACTTGGGGGAACGCTGGGATGAAGGAAATTTGTAGCTCCTCTCAGATTCCAGAACTTTCTGCCACAGAAATGTGAGGGACATGTGTTTTTTTAGCTAAATTTTGAGGTTTGCAAAGGATTCTGGGTAACAGAACCTGGTCCGAGCCCCGCAAGTCACCCCTCCTTGGATTCCCCTAGGTCTCTAGTTTTCAGAAATGCACAGGTTTGGTAGGTTTCCCTAGGTGCCGGCTGAGCTAGAGGCCAAAATCTACAGGTAGGCACTTCGCAAAAAACACCTCTGTTTTTTTCCAAAATTTAGGATGTGTCCACGTTGCGCTTTGGGGTGTTTCCTGTCGCCGGCGCTAGGCCTACCCACGCAAGTGAGGTATCATTTTTATCGGGAGGCTTGGGGGAACGCTGGGTGGAAGGAAATTTGTAGCTCCTCTCAGATTCCAGAACTTTCTGCCACAGAAATGTGAGGGACATGTGTTTTTTTAGCCAAATTTTGAGGTTTGCAAAGGATTCTGGGTAACAGAACCTGGTCCGAGCCCCGCAAGTCACCCCTCGTTGGATTCCCCTAGGTCTCTAGTTTTCAGAAATGCACAGGTTTGGTAGGTTTCCCTAGGTGCCGGCTGAGCTAGAGGCCAAAATCTACAGGTAGGCACTTCGCAAAAAACACCTCTGTTTTTTTCCAAAATTTAGGATGTGTCCACGTTGCGCTTTGGGGTGTTTCCTGTCGCCGGCGCTAGGCCTACCCACGCAAGTGAGGTATCATTTTTATCGGGAGACTTGGGGGAACGCTGGGTGGAAGGAAATTTGTAGCTCCTCTCAGATTCCAGAACTTTCTGCCACAGAAATGTGAGGGACATGTGTTTTTTTAGCCAAATTTTGAGGTTTGCAAAGGATTCTGGGTAACAGAACCTGGTCAGAGCCCCGCAAGTCACCCCTCCTTGGATTCCCCTAGGTCTCTAGTTTTCAGAAATGCACAGGTTTGGTAGGTTTCCCTAGGTGCCGGCTGAGCTAGAGGCCAAAATCTACAGGTAGGCACTTCGCAAAAAACACCTCTGTTTTTTTCCAAAATTTAGGATGTGTCCACGTTGCGCTTTGGCGTGTTTCCTGTCGCCGGCGCTAGGCCTACCCACGCAAGTGAGGTATCATTTTTATCGGGAGACTTGGGGGAACGCTGGGTGGAAGGAAATTTGTAGCTCCTCTCAGATTCCAGAACTTTCTGCCACAGAAATGTGAGTGACATGTGTTTTTTTAGCCAAATTTTGAGGTTTGCAAAGGATTCTGGGTAACAGAACCTGGTCAGAGCCCCGCAAGTCACCCCTCCTTGGATTCCCCTAGGTCTCTAGTTTTCAGAAATGCACAGGTTTGGTAGGTTTCCCTAGGTGCCGGCTGAGCTAGAGGCCAAAATCTACAGGTAGGCACTTCGCAAAAAACACCTCTGTTTTTTTCCAAAATTTAGGATGTGTCCACGTTGCGCTTTGGGGTGTTTCCTGTCACCGGCGCTAGGCCTACCCACGCAAGTGAGGTATCATTTTTATCGGGAGACTTGGGGGAACGCTGGGTGGAAGGAAATTTGTAGCTCCTCTCAGATTCCAGAACTTTCTGCCACAGAAATGTGAGGGACATGTGTTTTTTTAGCTAAATTTTAAGGTTTGCAAAGGATTCTGGGTAACAGAACCTGGTCCGAGCCCCGCAAGTCACCCCTCCTTGGATTCCCCTAGGTCTCTAGTTTTCAGAAATGCACAGGTTTGGCAGGTTTCCCTAGGTGCCGGCTGAGCTACAGGCCAAAATCTACAGGTAGGCACTTCGCAAAAAACACCTCTGTTTTTTTCCAAAATTTAGGATGTGTCCACGTTGCGCTTTGGGGTGTTTCCTGTCGCCGGCGCTAGGCCTACCCACGCAAGTGAGGTATCATTTTTATCGGGAGACTTGGGGGAACGCTGGGTGGAAGGAAATTTGTAGCTCCTCTCAGATTCCAGAACTTTCTGCCACAGAAATGTGAGGGACATGTGTTTTTTTAGCCAAATTTTGAGGTTTGCAAAGGATTCTGGGTAACAGAACCTGGTCCGAGCCCCGCAAGTCACCCCTCCTTGGATTCCCCTAGGTCTCTAGTTTTCAGAAATTCACAGGTTTGGTAGGTTTCCCTAGGTGCCGGCTGAGCTAGAGGCCAAAATCTACAGGTAGGCACTTCGCAAAAAACACCTCTGTTTTTTTCCAAAATTTAGGATGTGTCCACGTTGCGCTTTGGGGTGTTTCCTGTCGCCGGCGCTAGGCCTACCCACGCAAGTGAGGTATCATTTTTATCGGGAGACTTGGGGGAACGCTGGGTGGAAGGAAATTTGTAGCTCCTCTCAGATTCCAGAACTTTCTGCCACAGAAATGTGAGGGACATGTGTTTTTTTAGCCAAATTTTGAGGTTTGCAAAGGATTCTGGGAAACAGAACATGGTCCGAGCCCTGCAAGTCACCCCTCCTTGGATTCCCCTAGGTCTCTAGTTTTCAGAAATGCACAGGTTTTGTAGGTTTCCCTAGGTGCCGGCTGAGCTAGAGGCCAAAATCTACAGGTAGGCACTTCGCAAAAAACACCTCTGTTTTTTTCCAAAATTTAGGATGTGTCCACGTTGCGCTTTGGGGTGTTTCCTGTCGCCGGCGCTAGGCCTACCCACGCAAGTGAGGTATCATTTTTATCGGGAGACTTGGGGGAACGCTGGGTGGAAGGAAATTTGTAGCTCCTCTCAGATTCCAGAACTTTCTGCCACAGAAATGTGAGGGACATGTGTTTTTTTATCTAAATTTTGAGGTTTGCAAAGGATTCTGGGTAACAGAACCTGGTCCGAGCCCCGCAAGTCACCCCTCCTTGGATTCCCCTAGGTCTCTAGTTTTCAGAAATGCACAGGTTTGGCAGGTTTCCCTAGGTGCCGGCTGAGCTACAGGCCAAAATCTACAGGTAGGCACTTCGCAAAAAACACCTCTGTTTTTTTCCAAAATTTAGGATGTGTCCACGTTGCGCTTTGGGGTGTTTCCTGTCGCCGGCGCTAGGCCTACCCACGCAAGTGAGGTATCATTTTTATCGGGAGGCTTGGGGGAACGCTGGGTGGAAGGAAATTTGTAGCTCCTCTCAGATTCCAGAACTTTCTGCCACAGAAATGTGAGGGACATGTGTTTTTTTAGCCAAATTTTGAGGTTTGCAAAGGATTCTGGGTAACAGAACCTGGTCCGAGCCCCGCAAGTCACCCCTCCTTGGATTCCCCTAGGTCTCTAGTTTTCAGAAATGCACAGGTTTGGTAGGTTTCCCTAGGTGCCGGCTGAGCTAGAGGCCAAAATCTACAGGTAGGCACTTCGCAAAAAACACCTCTGTTTTTTTCCAAAATTTAGGATGTGTCCACGTTGCGCTTTGGGGTGTTTCCTGTCGCCGGCGCTAGGCCTACCCACGCAAGTGAGGTATCATTTTTATCGGGAGACTTGGGGGAACGCTGGGTGGAAGAAAATTTGTAGCTCCTCTCAGATTCCAGAACTTTCTGCCACAGAAATGTGAGGGACATGTGTTTTTTTAGCCAAATTTTGAGGTTTGCAAAGGATTCTGGGAAACAGAACATGGTCCGAGCCCTGCAAGTCACCCCTCCTTGGATTCCCCTACGTCTCTAGTTTTCAGAAATGCACAGGTTTGGTAGGTTTCCCTAGGTGCCGGCTGAGCTACAGGCCAAAATCTACAGGTAGGCACTTCGCAAAAAACACCTCTGTTTTTTTCCAAAATTTAGAATGTGTCCACGTTGCGCTTTGGGGTGTTTCCTGTCGCCGGCGCTAGGCCTAACCACGCAAGTGAGGTATCATTTTTATCGGGAGACTTGGGGGAACGCTGGGTGGAAGGAAATTTGTAGCTCCTCTCAGATTCCAGAACTTTCTGCCACAGAAATGTGAGGGACATGTGTTTTTTTAGCCAAATTTTGAGGTTTGCAAAGGATTCTGGGTAACAGAACCTGGTCCGAGCCCCGCAAGTCACCCCTCGTTGGATTCCCCTAGGTCTCTAGTTTTCAGAAATGCACAGGTTTGGTAGGTTTCCTTAGGTGCCGGCTGAGCTAGAGGCCAAAATCTACAGGTAGGCACTTCGCAAAAAACACCTCTGTTTTTTTCCAAAATTTAGGATGTGTCCACGTTGCGCTTTGGGGTGTTTCCTGTCGCCGGCGCTAGGCCTACCCACTCAAGTGAGGTATCATTTTTATCGGGAGACTTGGGGGAATGCTGGGTGGAAAGAAATTTGTAGCTCCTCTCAGATTCCAGAACTTTCTGCCACAGAAATGTGAGGGACATGTGTTTTTTTAGCCAAATTTTGAGGTTTGCAAAGGATTCTGGGTAACAGAACCTGGTCCGAGCCCCGCAAGTCACCCCTCCTTGGATTCCCCTAGGTCTCTAGTTTTCAGAAATGTACAGGTTTGGTAGGTTTCCCTAGGTGCCGGCTGAGCTACAGGCCAAAATCTACAGGTAGGCACTTCGCAAAAAACACCTCTGTTTTTTTCAAAATTTAGAATGTGTCCACGTTGCGCTTTGGGGTGTTTCCTGTCGCCGGCGCTAGGCCTAACCACGCAAGTGAGGTATCATTTTTATCGGGAGACTTGGGGGAACGCTGGGTGGAAGGAAATTTGTAGCTCCTCTCAGATTCCAGAACTTTCTGCCACAGAAATGTGAGGGACATGTGTTTTTTTAGCCAAATTTTGAGGTTTGCAAAGGATTCTGGGTAACAGAACCTGGTCCGAGCCCCGCAAGTCACCCCTCGTTGGATTCCCCTAGGTCTCTAGTTTTCAGAAATGCACAGGTTTGGTAGGTTTCCCTAGGTGCCGGCTGAGCTAGAGGCCAAAATCTACAGGTAGGCACTTCGCAAAAAACACCTCTGTTTTTTTCCAAAATTTAGGATGTGTCCACGTTGCGCTTTGGGGTGTTTCCTGTCGCCGGCGCTAGGCCTACCCACGCAAGTGAGGTATCATTTTTATCGGGAGACTTGGGGGAACGCTGGGTGGAAAGAAATTTGTAGCTCCTCTCAGATTCCAGAACTTTCTGCCACAGAAATGTGAGGGACATGTGTTTTTTTAGCCAAATTTTGAGGTTTGCAAAGGATTCTGGGAAACAGAACATGGTCCGAGCCCTGCAAGTCACCCCTCCTTGGATTCCCCTAGGTCTCTAGTTTTCAGAAATGCACAGGTTTGGTAGGTTTCCCTAGGTGCCGGCTGAGCTAGAGGCCAAAATCTACAGGTAGGCACTTCGCAAAAAACACCTCTGTTTTTTTCCAAAATTTAGGATGTGTCCACGTTGCGCTTTGGGGTGTTTCCTGTCGCCGGCGCTAGGCCTACCCACGCAAGTGAGGTATCATTTTTATCGGGAGACTTGGGGGAACGCTGGGTGGAAGGAAATTTGTAGCTCCTCTCAGATTCCAGAACTTTCTGCCACAGAAATGTGAGGGACATGTGTTTTTTTAGCTAAATTTTGAGGTTTGCAAAGGATTCTGGGTAACAGAACCTGGTCCGAGCCCCGCAAGTCACCCCTCCTTGGATTCCCCTAGGTCTCTAGTTTTCAGAAATGCACAGGTTTGGCAGGTTTCCCTAGGTGCCGGCTGAGCTACAGGCCAAAATCTACAGGTAGGCACTTCGCAAAAAACACCTCTGTTTTTTTCCAAAATTTAGGATGTGTCCACGTTGCGCTTTGGGGTGTTTCCTGTCGCCGGCGCTAGGCCTACCCACGCAAGTGAGGTATCATTTTTATCGGGAGGCTTGGGGGAACGCTGGGTGGAAGGAAATTTGTAGCTCCTCTCAGATTCCAGAACTTTCTGCCACAGAAATGTGAGGGACATGTGTTTTTTTAGCCAAATTTTGAGGTTTGCAAAGGATTCTGGGTAACAGAACCTGGTCCGAGCCCCGCAAGTCACCCCTCCTTGGATTCCCCTAGGTCTCTAGTTTTCAGAAATGCACAGGTTTGGTAGGTTTCCCTAGGTGCCGGCTGAGCTAGAGGCCAAAATCTACAGGTAGGCACTTCGCAAAAAACACCTCTGTTTTTTTCCAAAATTTAGGATGTGTCCACGTTGCGCTTTGGGGTGTTTCCTGTCGCCGGCGCTAGGCCTACCCACGCAAGTGAGGTATCATTTTTATCGGGAGACTTGGGGGAACGCTGGGTGGAAGAAAATTTGTAGCTCCTCTCAGATTCCAGAACTTTCTGCCACAGAAATGTGAGGGACATGTGTTTTTTTAGCCAAATTTTGAGGTTTGCAAAGGATTCTGGGAAACAGAACATGGTCCGAGCCCTGCAAGTCACCCCTCCTTGGATTCCCCTAGGTCTCTAGTTTTCAGAAATGCACAGGTTTGGTACGTTTCCCTAGGTGCCGGCTGAGCTACAGGCCAAAATCTACAGGTAGGCACTTCGCAAAAAACACCTCTGTTTTTTTCCAAAATTTAGAATGTGTCCACGTTGCGCTTTGGGGTGTTTCCTGTCGCCGGCGCTAGGCCTAACCACGCAAGTGAGGTATCATTTTTATCGGGAGACTTGGGGGAACGCTGGGTGGAAGGAAATTTGTAGCTCCTCTCAGATTCCAGAACTTTCTGCCACAGAAATGTGAGGGACATGTGTTTTTTTAGCCAAATTTTGAGGTTTGCAAAGGATTCTGGGTAACAGAACCTGGTCCGAGCCCCGCAAGTCACCCCTCGTTGGATTCCCCTAGGTCTCTAGTTTTCAGAAATGCACAGGTTTGGTAGGTTTCCTTAGGTGCCGGCTGAGCTAGAGGCCAAAATCTACAGGTAGGCACTTCGCAAAAAACACCTCTGTTTTTTTCCAAAATTTAGGATGTGTCCACGTTGCGCTTTGGGGTGTTTCCTGTCGCCGGCGCTAGGCCTACCCACGCAAGTGAGGTATCATTTTTATCGGGAGACTTGGGGGAACGGTGGGTGGAAAGAAATTTGTAGCTCCTCTCAGATTCCAGAACTTTCTGCCACAGAAATGTGAGGGACATGTGTTTTTTTAGCCAAATTTTGAGGTTTGCAAAGGATTCTGGGTAACAGAACCTGGTCCGAGCCCCGCAAGTCACCCCTCGTTGGATTCCCCTAGGTCTCTAGTTTTCAGAAATGCACAGGTTTGGTAGGTTTCCCTAGGTGCCGGCTGAGCTAGAGGCCAAAATCTACAGGTAGGCACTTCGCAAAAAACACCTCTGTTTTTTTCCAAAATTTAGGATGTGTCCACGTTGCGCTTTGGGGTGTTTCCTGTCGCCGGCGCTAGGCCTACCCACGCAAGTGAGGTATCATTTTTATCGGGAGGCTTGGGGGAACGCTGGGTGGAAGGAAATTTGTAGCTCCTCTCAGATTCCAGAACTTTCTGCCACAGAAATGTGAGGGACATGTGTTTTTTTAGCCAAATTTTGAGGTTTGCAAAGGATTCTGGGTAACAGAACCTGGTCCGAGCCCCGCAAGTCACCCCTCCTTGGATTCCCCTAGGTCTCTAGTTTTCAGAAATGCACAGGTTTGGTAGGTTTCCCTAGGTGCCGGCTGAGCTAGAGGCCAAAATCTACAGGTAGGCACTTCGCAAAAAACACCTCTGTTTTTTTCCAAAATTTAGGATGTGTCCACGTTGCGCTTTGGGGTGTTTCCTGTCGCCGGCGCTAGGCCTACCCACGCAAGTGAGGTATCATTTTTATCGGGAGACTTGGGGGAACGCTGGGTGGAAGAAAATTTGTAGCTCCTCTCAGATTCCAGAACTTTCTGCCACAGAAATGTGAGGGACATGTGTTTTTTTAGCCAAATTTTGAGGTTTGCAAAGGATTCTGGGAAACAGAACATGGTCCGAGCCCTGCAAGTCACCCCTCCTTGGATTCCCCTAGGTCTCTAGTTTTCAGAAATGCACAGGTTTGGTAGGTTTCCCTAGGTGCCGGCTGAGCTACAGGCCAAAATCTACAGGTAGGCACTTCGCAAAAAACACCTCTGTTTTTTTCCAAAATTTAGAATGTGTCCACGTTGCGCTTTGGGGTGTTTCCTGTCGCCGGCGCTAGGCCTAACCACGCAAGTGAGGTATCATTTTTATCGGGAGACTTGGGGGAACGCTGGGTGGAAGGAAATTTGTAGCTCCTCTCAGATTCCAGAACTTTCTGCCACAGAAATGTGAGGGACATGTGTTTTTTTAGCCAAATTTTGAGGTTTGCAAAGGATTCTGGGTAACAGAACCTGGTCCGAGCCCCGCAAGTCACCCCTCGTTGGATTCCCCTAGGTCTCTAGTTTTCAGAAATGCACAGGTTTGGTAGGTTTCCTTAGGTGCCGGCTGAGCTAGAGGCCAAAATCTACAGGTAGGCACTTCGCAAAAAACACCTCTGTTTTTTTCCAAAATTTAGGATGTGTCCACGTTGCGCTTTGGGGTGTTTCCTGTCGCCGGCGCTAGGCCTACCCACGCAAGTGAGGTATCATTTTTATCGGGAGACTTGGGGGAACGCTGGGTGGAAAGAAATTTGTAGCTCCTCTCAGATTCCAGAACTTTCTGCCACAGAAATGTGAGGGACATGTGTTTTTTTAGCCAAATTTTGAGGTTTGCAAAGGATTCTGGGTAACAGAACCTGGTCCGAGCCCCGCAAGTCACCCCTCGTTGGATTCCCCTAGGTCTCTAGTTTTCAGAAATGCACAGGTTTGGTAGGTTTCCCTAGGTGCCGGCTGAGCTAGAGGCCAAAATCTACAGGTAGGCACTTCGCAAAAAACACCTCTGTTTTTTTCCAAAATTTAGGATGTGTCCACGTTGCGCTTTGGGGTGTTTCCTGTCGCCGGCGCTAGGCCTACCCACGCAAGTGAGGTATCATTTTTATCGGGAGACTTGGGGGAACGCTGGGTGGAAAGAAATTTGTAGCTTCTCTCAGATTCCAGAACTTTCTGCCACAGAAATGTGAGGGACATGTGTTTTTTTAGCCAAATTTTGAGGTTTGCAAAGGATTCTGGGTAACAGAACCTGGTCCGAGCCCCGCAAGTCACCCCTCCTTGGATTCCCCTAGGTCTCTAGTTTTCAGAAATGCACAGGTTTGGTAGGTTTCCCTAGGTGCCGGCTGAGCTACAGGCCAAAATCTACAGGTAGGCACTTCGCAAAAAACACCTCTGTTTTTTTCCTAAATTTAGGATGTGTCCACGTTGCGCTTTGGGGTGTTTCCTGTCGCCGGCGCTAGGCCTACCCACGCAAGTGAGGTATCATTTTTATCGGGAGACTTGGGGGAACGCTGGGTGGAAGGAAATTTGTAGCTCCTCTCAGATTCCAGAACTTTCTGCCACAGAAATGTGAGGGACATGTGTTTTTTTAGCCAAATTTTGAGGTTTGCAAAGGATTCTGGGTAACAGAACCTGGTCCGAGCCCCGCAAGTCACCCCTCCTTGGATTCCCCTAGGTCTCTAGTTTTCAGAAATGCACAGGTTTGGTAGGTTTCCCTAGGTGCCGGCTGAGCTAGAGGCCAAAATCTACAGGTAGGCACTTCGCAAAAAACACCTCTGTTTTTTTCCAAAATTTAGGATGTGTCCACGTTGCGCTTTGGGGTGTTTCCTGTCGCCGGCGCTAGGCCTACCCATGCAAGTGAGGTATCATTTTTATCGGGAGACTTGGGGGAACGCTGGGATGAAGGAAATTTGTAGCTCCTCTCAGATTCCAGAACTTTCTGCCACAGAAATGTGAGGGACATGTGTTTTTTTAGCTAAATTTTGAGGTTTGCAAAGGATTCTGGGTAACAGAACCTGGTCCGAGCCCCGCAAGTCACCCCTCCTTGGATTCCCCTAGGTCTCTAGTTTTCAGAAATGCACAGGTTTGGTAGGTTTCCCTAGGTGCCGGCTGAGCTAGAGGCCAAAATCTACAGGTAGGCACTTCGCAAAAAACACCTCTGTTTTTTTCCAAAATTTAGGATGTGTCCACGTTGCGCTTTGGCGTGTTTCCTGTCGCCGGCGCTAGGCCTACCCACGCAAGTGAGGTATCATTTTTATCGGGAGGCTTGGGGGAACGCTGGGTGGAAGGAAATTTGTAGCTCCTCTCAGATTCCAGAACTTTCTGCCACAGAAATGTGAGGGACATGTGTTTTTTTAGCCAAATTTTGAGGTTTGCAAAGGATTCTGGGTAACAGAACCTGGTCCGAGCCCCGCAAGTCACCCCTCGTTGGATTCCCCTAGGTCTCTAGTTTTCAGAAATGCACAGGTTTGGTAGGTTTCCCTAGGTGCCGGCTGAGCTAGAGGCCAAAATCTACAGGTAGGCACTTCGCAAAAAAGACCTCTGTTTTTTTCCAAAATTTAGGATGTGTCCACGTTGCGCTTTGGGGTGTTTCCTGTCGCCGGCGCTAGGCCTACCCACGCAAGTGAGGTATCATTTTTATCGGGAGACTTGGGGGAACGCTGGGTGGAAGGAAATTTGTAGCTCCTCTCAGATTCCAGAACTTTCTACCACAGAAATGTGAGGGACATGTGTTTTTTTAGCCAAATTTTGAGGTTTGCAAAGGATTCTGGGTAACAGAACCTGGTCAGAGCCCCGCAAGTCACCCCTCCTTGGATTCCCCTAGGTCTCTAGTTTTCAGAAATGCACAGGTTTGGTAGGTTTCCCTAGGTGCCGGCTGAGCTAGAGGCCAAAATCTACAGGTAGGCACTTCGCAAAAAACACCTCTGTTTTTTTCCAAAATTTAGGATGTGTCCACGTTGCGCTTTGGCGTGTTTCCTGTCGCCGGCGCTAGGCCTACCCACGCAAGTGAGGTATCATTTTTATCGGGAGACTTGGGGGAACGCTGGGTGGAAGGAAATTTGTAGCTCCTCTCAGATTCCAGAACTTTCTGCCACAGAAATGTGAGTGACATGTGTTTTTTTAGCCAAATTTTGAGGTTTGCAAAGGATTCTGGGTAACAGAACCTGGTCAGAGCCCCGCAAGTCACCCCTCCTTGGATTCCCCTAGGTCTCTAGTTTTCAGAAATGCACAGGTTTGGTAGGTTTCCCTAGGTGCCGGCTGAGCTAGAGGCCAAAATCTACAGGTAGGCACTTCGCAAAAAACACCTCTGTTTTTTTCCAAAATTTAGGATGTGTCCACGTTGCGCTTTGGGGTGTTTCCTGTCACCGGCGCTAGGCCTACCCACGCAAGTGAGGTATCATTTTTATCGGGAGACTTGGGGGAACGCTAGGTGGAAGGAAATTTGTAGCTCCTCTCAGATTCCAGAACTTTCTGCCACAGAAATGTGAGGGACATGTTTTTTTTTAGCTAAATTTTGAGGTTTGCAAAGGATTCTGGGTAACAGAACCTGGTCCGAGCCCCGCAAGTCACCCCTCCTTGGATTCCCCTAGGTCTCTAGTTTTCAGAAATGCACAGGTTTGGCAGGTTTCCCTAGGTGCCGGCTGAGCTACAGGCCAAAATCTACAGGTAGGCACTTCGCAAAAAACACCTCTGTTTTTTTCCAAAATTTAGGATGTGTCCACGTTGCGCTTTGGGGTGTTTCCTGTCGCCGGCGCTAGGCCTACCCACGCAAGTGAGGTATCATTTTTATCGGGAGACTTGGGGGAACGCTGGGTGGAAGGAAATTTGTAGCTCCTCTCAGATTCCAGAACTTTCTGCCACAGAAATGTGAGGGACATGTGTTTTTTTAGCCAAATTTTGAGGTTTGCAAAGGATTCTGGGTAACAGAACCTGGTCCGAGCCCCGCAAGTCACCCCTCCTTGGATTCCCCTAGGTCTCTAGTTTTCAGAAATTCACAGGTTTGGTAGGTTTCCCTAGGTGCCGGCTGAGCTAGAGGCCAAAATCTACAGGTAGGCACTTCGCAAAAAACACCTCTGTTTTTTTCCAAAATTTAGGATGTGTCCACGTTGCGCTTTGGGGTGTTTCCTGTCGCCGGCGCTAGGCCTACCCACGCAAGTGAGGTATCATTTTTATCGGGAGACTTGGGGGAACGCTGGGTGGAAGGAAATTTGTAGCTCCTCTCAGATTCCAGAACTTTCTGCCACAGAAATGTGAGGGACATGTGTTTTTTTAGCCAAATTTTGAGGTTTGCAAAGGATTCTGGGAAACAGAACATGGTCCGAGCCCTGCAAGTCACCCCTCCTTGGATTCCCCTAGGTCTCTAGTTTTCAGAAATGCACAGGTTTGGTAGGTTTCCCTAGGTGCCGGCTGAGCTAGAGGCCAAAATCTACAGGTAGGCACTTCGCAAAAAACACCTCTGTTTTTTTCCAAAATTTAGGATGTGTCCACGTTGCGCTTTGGGGTGTTTCCTGTCGCCGGCGCTAGGCCTACCCACGCAAGTGAGGTATCATTTTTATCGGGAGACTTGGGGGAACGCTGGGTGGAAGGAAATTTGTAGCTCCTCTCAGATTCCAGAACTTTCTGCCACAGAAATGTGAGGGACATGTGTTTTTTTAGCTAAATTTTGAGGTTTGCAAAGGATTCTGGGTAACAGAACCTGGTCCGAGCCCCGCAAGTCACCCCTCCTTGGATTCCCCTAGGTCTCTAGTTTTCAGAAATGCACAGGTTTGGCAGGTTTCCCTAGGTGCCGGCTGAGCTACAGGCCAAAATCTACAGGTAGGCACTTCGCAAAAAACACCTCTGTTTTTTTCCAAAATTTAGGATGTGTCCACGTTGCGCTTTGGGGTGTTTCCTGTCGCCGGCGCTAGGCCTACCCACGCAAGTGAGGTATCATTTTTATCGGGAGGCTTGGGGGAACGCTGGGTGGAAGGAAATTTGTAGCTCCTCTCAGATTCCAGAACTTTCTGCCACAGAAATGTGAGGGACATGTGTTTTTTTAGCCAAATTTTGAGGTTTGCAAAGGATTCTGGGTAACAGAACCTGGTCCGAGCCCCGCAAGTCACCCCTCCTTGGATTCCCCTAGGTCTCTAGTTTTCAGAAATGCACAGGTTTGGTAGGTTTCCCTAGGTGCCGGCTGAGCTAGAGGCCAAAATCTACAGGTAGGCACTTCGCAAAAAACACCTCTGTTTTTTTCCAAAATTTAGGATGTGTCCACGTTGCGCTTTGGGGTGTTTCCTGTCGCCGGCGCTAGGCCTACCCACGCAAGTGAGGTATCATTTTTATCGGGAGACTTGGGGGAACGCTGGGTGGAAGAAAATTTGTAGCTCCTCTCAGATTCCAGAACTTTCTGCCACAGAAATGTGAGGGACATGTGTTTTTTTAGCCAAATTTTGAGGTTTGCAAAGGATTCTGGGAAACAGAACATGGTCCGAGCCCTGCAAGTCACCCCTCCTTGGATTCCCCTAGGTCTCTAGTTTTCAGAAATGCACAGGTTTGGTAGGTTTCCCTAGGTGCCGGCTGAGCTACAGGCCAAAATCTACAGGTAGGCACTTCGCAAAAAACACCTCTGTTTTTTTCCAAAATTTAGAATGTGTCCACGTTGCGCTTTGGGGTGTTTCCTGTCGCCGGCGCTAGGCCTAACCACGCAAGTGAGGTATCATTTTTATCGGGAGACTTGGGGGAACGCTGGGTGGAAGGAAATTTGTAGCTCCTCTCAGATTCCAGAACTTTCTGCCACAGAAATGTGAGGGACATGTGTTTTTTTAGCCAAATTTTGAGGTTTGCAAAGGATTCTGGGTAACAGAACCTGGTCCGAGCCCCGCAAGTCACCCCTCGTTGGATTCCCCTAGGTCTCTAGTTTTCAGAAATGCACAGGTTTGGTAGGTTTCCTTAGGTGCCGGCTGAGCTAGAGGCCAAAATCTACAGGTAGGCACTTCGCAAAAAACACCTCTGTTTTTTTCCAAAATTTAGGATGTGTCCACGTTGCGCTTTGGGGTGTTTCCTGTCGCCGGCGCTAGGCCTACCCACTCAAGTGAGGTATCATTTTTATCGGGAGACTTGGGGGAATGCTGGGTGGAAAGAAATTTGTAGCTCCTCTCAGATTCCAGAACTTTCTGCCACAGAAATGTGAGGGACATGTGTTTTTTTAGCCAAATTTTGAGGTTTGCAAAGGATTCTGGGTAACAGAACCTGGTCCGAGCCCCGCAAGTCACCCCTCCTTGGATTCCCCTAGGTCTCTAGTTTTCAGAAATGCACAGGTTTGGTAGGTTTCCCTAGGTGCCGGCTGAGCTACAGGCCAAAATCTACAGGTAGGCACTTCGCAAAAAACACCTCTGTTTTTTTCAAAATTTAGAATGTGTCCACGTTGCGCTTTGGGGTGTTTCCTGTCGCCGGCGCTAGGCCTAACCACGCAAGTGAGGTATCATTTTTATCGGGAGACTTGGGGGAACGCTGGGTGGAAGGAAATTTGTAGCTCCTCTCAGATTCCAGAACTTTCTGCCACAGAAATGTGAGGGACATGTGTTTTTTTAGCCAAATTTTGAGGTTTGCAAAGGATTCTGGGTAACAGAACCTGGTCCGAGCCCCGCAAGTCACCCCTCGTTGGATTCCCCTAGGTCTCTAGTTTTCAGAAATGCACAGGTTTGGTAGGTTTCCCTAGGTGCCGGCTGAGCTAGAGGCCAAAATCTACAGGTAGGCACTTCGCAAAAAACACCTCTGTTTTTTTCCAAAATTTAGGATGTGTCCACGTTGCGCTTTGGGGTGTTTCCTGTCGCCGGCGCTAGGCCTACCCACGCAAGTGAGGTATCATTTTTATCGGGAGACTTGGGGGAACGCTGGGTGGAAGGAAATTTGTAGCTCCTCTCAGATTCCAGAACTTTCTGCCACAGAAATGTGAGGGACATGTGTTTTTTTAGCCAAATTTTGAGGTTTGCAAAGGATTCTGGGAAACAGAACATGGTCCGAGCCCTGCAAGTCACCCCTCCTTGGATTCCCCTAGGTCTCTAGTTTTCAGAAATGCACAGGTTTGGTAGGTTTCCCTAGGTGCCGGCTGAGCTAGAGGCCAAAATCTACAGGTAGGCACTTCGCAAAAAACACCTCTGTTTTTTTCCAAAATTTAGGATGTGTCCACGTTGCGCTTTGGGGTGTTTCCTGTCGCCGGCGCTAGGCCTACCCACGCAAGTGAGGTATCATTTTTATCGGGAGACTTGGGGGAACGCTGGGTGGAAGGAAATTTGTAGCTCCTCTCAGATTCCAGAACTTTCTGCCACAGAAATGTGAGGGACATGTGTTTTTTTAGCTAAATTTTGAGGTTTGCAAAGGATTCTGGGTAACAGAACCTGGTCCGAGCCCCGCAAGTCACCCCTCCTTGGATTCCCCTAGGACTCTAGTTTTCAGAAATGCACAGGTTTGGCAGGTTTCCCTAGGTGCCGGCTGAGCTACAGGCCAAAATCTACAGGTAGGCACTTCGCAAAAAACACCTCTGTTTTTTTCCAAAATTTAGGATGTGTCCACGTTGCGCTTTGGGGTGTTTCCTGTCGCCGGCGCTAGGCCTACCCACGCAAGTGAGGTATCATTTTTATCGGGAGGCTTGGGGGAACGCTGGGTGGAAGGAAATTTGTAGCTCCTCTCAGATTCCAGAACTTTCTGCCACAGAAATGTGAGGGACATGTGTTTTTTTAGCCAAATTTTGAGGTTTGCAAAGGATTCTGGGTAACAGAACCTGGTCCGAGCCCCGCAAGTCACCCCTCCTTGGATTCCCCTAGGTCTCTAGTTTTCAGAAATGCACAGGTTTGGTAGGTTTCCCTAGGTGCCGGCTGAGCTAGAGGCCAAAATCTACAGGTAGGCACTTCGCAAAAAACACCTCTGTTTTTTTCCAAAATTTAGGATGTGTCCACGTTGCGCTTTGGGGTGTTTCCTGTCGCCGGCGCTAGGCCTACCCACGCAAGTGAGGTATCATTTTTATCGGGAGACTTGGGGGAACGCTGGGTGGAAGAAAATTTGTAGCTCCTCTCAGATTCCAGAACTTTCTGCCACAGAAATGTGAGGGACATGTGTTTTTTTAGCCAAATTTTGAGGTTTGCAAAGGATTCTGGGAAACAGAACATGGTCCGAGCCCTGCAAGTCACCCCTCCTTGGATTCCCCTAGGTCTCTAGTTTTCAGAAATGCACAGGTTTGGTAGGTTTCCCTAGGTGCCGGCTGAGCTACAGGCCAAAATCTACAGGTAGGCACTTCGCA
This sequence comes from Pleurodeles waltl, assembly GCF_031143425.1. Taxonomy (NCBI): domain Eukaryota; kingdom Metazoa; phylum Chordata; class Amphibia; order Caudata; family Salamandridae; genus Pleurodeles; species Pleurodeles waltl. Next base: position 1,010,063,858 of record NC_090445.1, read on the forward strand.
AAAAACACCTCTGTTTTTTTCCAAAATTTAGAATGTGTCCACGTTGCGCTTTGGGGTGTTTCCTGTCGCCGGCGCTAGGCCTAACCACGCAAGTGAGGTATCATTTTTATCGGGAGACTTGGGGGAACGCTGGGTGGAAGGAAATTTGTAGCTCCTCTCAGATTCCAGAACTTTCTGCCACAGAAATGTGAGGGACATGTGTTTTTTTAGCCAAATTTTGAGGTTTGCAAAGGATTCTGGGTAACAGAACCTGGTCCGAGCCCCGCAAGTCACCCCTCGTTGGATTCCCCTAGGTCTCTAGTTTTCAGAAATGCACAGGTTTGGTAGGTTTCCTTAGGTGCCGGCTGAGCTAGAGGCCAAAATCTACAGGTAGGCACTTCGCAAAAAACACCTCTGTTTTTTTCCAAAATTTAGGATGTGTCCACGTTGCGCTTTGGGGTGTTTCCTGTCGCCGGCGCTAGGCCTACCCACGCAAGTGAGGTATCATTTTTATCGGGAGACTTGGGGGAACGCTGGGTGGAAAGAAATTTGTAGCTCCTCTCAGATTCCAGAACTTTCTGCCACAGAAATGTGAGGGACATGTGTTTTTTTAGCCAAATTTTGAGGTTTGCAAAGGATTCTGGGTAACAGAACCTGGTCCGAGCCCCGCAAGTCACCCATCCTTGGATTCCCCCTAGGTCTCTAGTTTTCAGAAATGCACAGGTTTGGTAGGTTTCCCTAGGTGCCGGCTGAGCTACAGGCCAAAATCTACAGGTAGGCACTTCGCAAAAAACACCTCTGTTTTTTTCAAAATTTAGAATGTGTCCACGTTGCGCTTTGGGGTGTTTCCTGTCGCCGGCGCTAGGCCTAACCACGCAAGTGAGGTATCATTTTTATCGGGAGACTTGGGGGAACGCTGGGTGGAAGGAAATTTGTAGCTCCTCTCAGATTCCAGAACTTTCTGCCACAGAAATGTGAGGGACATGTGTTTTTTTAGCCAAATTTTGAGGTTTGCAAAGGATTCTGGGTAACAGAACCTGGTCCGAGCCCCGCAAGTCACCCCTCGTTGGATTCCCCTAGGTCTCTAGTTTTCAGAAATGCACAGGTTTGGTAGGTTTCCCTAGGTGCCGGCTGAGCTAGAGGCCAAAATCTACAGGTAGGCACTTCGCAAAAAACACCTCTGTTTTTTTCCAAAATTTAGGATGTGTCCACGTTGCGCTTTCGGGTGTTTCCTGTCGCCGGCGCTAGGCCTACCCACGCAAGTGAGGTATCATTTTTATCGGGAGACTTGGGGGAACGCTGGGTGGAAAGAAATTTGTAGCTCCTCTCAGATTCCAGAACTTTCTGCCACAGAAATGTGAGGGACATGTGTTTTTTTAGCCAAATTTTGAGGTTTGCAAAGGATTCTGGGTAACAGAACCTGGTCCGAGCCCCGCAAGTCACCCCTCCTTGGATTCCCCTAGGTCTCTAGTTTTCAGAAATGCACAGGTTTGGTAGGTTTCCCTAGATGCCGGCTGAGCTACAGGCCAAAATCTACAGGTAGGCACTTCGCAAAAAACACCTCTGTTTTTTTCCAAAATTTAGGATGTGTCCACGTTGCGCTTTGGGGTGTTTCCTGTCGCCGGCGCTAGGCCTACCCACGCAAGTGAGGTATCATTTTTATCGGGAGACTTGGGGGAACGCTGGGTGGAAGGAAATTTGTAGCTCCTCTCAGATTCCAGAACTTTCTGCCACAGAAATGTGAGGGACATGTGTTTTTTTAGCCAAATTTTGAGGTTTGCAAAGGATTCTGGGTAACAGAACCTGGTCAGAGCCCCGCAAGTCACCCCTCCTTGGATTCCCCTAGGTCTCTAGTTTTCAGAAATGCACAGGTTTGGTAGGTTTCCCTAGGTGCCGGCTGAGCTAGAGGCCAAAATCTACAGGTAGGCACTTCGCAAAAAACACCTCTGTTTTTTTCCAAAATTTAGGATGTGTCCACGTTGCGCTTTGGGGTGTTTCCTGTCGCCGGCGCTAGGCCTACCCACGCAAGTGAGGTATCATTTTTATCGGGAGACTTGGGGGAACGCTGGGTGGAAGGAAATTTGTAGCTCCTCTCAGATTCCAGAACTTTCTGCCACAGAAATGTGAGGGACATGTGTTTTTTTAGCCAAATTTTGAGGTTTGCAAAGGATTCTGGGTAACAGAACATGGTCCGAGCCCTGCAAGTCACCCCTCCTTGGATTCCCCTAGGTCTCTAGTTTTCAGAAATGCACAGGTTTGGTAGGTTTCCCTAGGTGCCGGCTGAGCTAGAGGCCAAAATCTACAGGTAGGCACTTCGCAAAAAACACCTCTGTTTTTTTCCAAAATTTAGGATGTGTCCACGTTGCGCTTTGGGGTGTTTCCTGTCGCCGGCGCTAGGCCTACCCACGCAAGTGAGGTATCATTTTTATCGGGAGACTTGGGGGAACGCTGGGTGGAAGGAAATTTGTAGCTCCTCTCAGATTCCAGAACTTTCTGCCACAGAAATGTGAGGGACATGTGTTTTTTTAGCCAAATTTTGAGGTTTGCAAAGGATTCTGGGAAACAGAACATGGTCCGAGCCCTGCAAGTCACCCCTCCTTGGATTCCCCTAGGTCTCTAGTTTTCAGAAATGCACAGGTTTGGTAGGTTTCCCTAGGTGCCGGCTGAGCTAGAGGCCAAAATCTACAGGTAGGCACTTCGCAAAAAACACCTCTGTTTTTTTCCAAAATTTAGGATGTGTCCACGTTGCGCTTTGGGGTGTTTCCTGTCGCCGGCGCTAGGCCTACCCACGCAAGTGAGGTATCATTTTTATCGGGAGACTTGGGGGAACGCTGGGTGGAAGGAAATTTGTAGCTCCTCTCAGATTCCAGAACTTTCTGCCACAGAAATGTGAGGGACATGTGTTTTTTTAGCTAAATTTTGAGGTTTGCAAAGGATTCTGGGTAACAGAACCTGGTCCGAGCCCCGCAAGTCACCCCTCCTTGGATTCCCCTAGGACTCTAGTTTTCAGAAATGCACAGGTTTGGCAGGTTTCCCTAGGTGCCGGCTGAGCTACAGGCCAAAATCTACAGGTAGGCACTTCGCAAAAAACACCTCTGTTTTTTTCCAAAATTTAGGATGTGTCCACGTTGCGCTTTGGGGTGTTTCCTGTCGCCGGCGCTAGGCCTACCCACGCAAGTGAGGTATCATTTTTATCGGGAGGCTTGGGGGAACGCTGGGTGGAAGGAAATTTGTAGCTCCTCTCAGATTCCAGAACTTTCTGCCACAGAAATGTGAGGGACATGTGTTTTTTTAGCCAAATTTTGAGGTTTGCAAAGGATTCTGGGTAACAGAACCTGGTCCGAGCCCCGCAAGTCACCCCTCCTTGGATTCCCCTAGGTCTCTAGTTTTCAGAAATGCACAGGTTTGGTAGGTTTCCCTAGGTGCCGGCTGAGCTAGAGGCCAAAATCTACAGGTAGGCACTTCGCAAAAAACACCTCTGTTTTTTTCCAAAATTTAGGATGTGTCCACGTTGCGCTTTGGGGTGTTTCCTGTCGCCGGCGCTAGGCCTACCCACGCAAGTGAGGTATCATTTTTATCGGGAGACTTGGGGGAACGCTGGGTGGAAGAAAATTTGTAGCTCCTCTCAGATTCCAGAACTTTCTGCCACAGAAATGTGAGGGACATGTGTTTTTTTAGCCAAATTTTGAGGTTTGCAAAGGATTCTGGGAAACAGAACATGGTCCGAGCCCTGCAAGTCACCCCTCCTTGGATTCCCCTAGGTCTCTAGTTTTCAGAAATGCACAGGTTTGGTAGGTTTCCCTAGGTGCCGGCTGAGCTACAGGCCAAAATCTACAGGTAGGCACTTCGCAAAAAACACCTCTGTTTTTTTCCAAAATTTAGAATGTGTCCACGTTGCGCTTTGGGGTGTTTCCTGTCGCCGGCGCTAGGCCTAACCACGCAAGTGAGGTATCATTTTTATCGGGAGACTTGGGGGAACGCTGGGTGGAAGGAAATTTGTAGCTCCTCTCAGATTCCAGAACTTTCTGCCACAGAAATGTGAGGGACATGTGTTTTTTTAGCCAAATTTTGAGGTTTGCAAAGGATTCTGGGTAACAGAACCTGGTCCGAGCCCCGCAAGTCACCCCTCGTTGGATTCCCCTAGGTCTCTAGTTTTCAGAAATGCACAGGTTTGGTAGGTTTCCTTAGGTGCCGGCTGAGCTAGAGGCCAAAATCTACAGGTAGGCACTTCGCAAAAAACACCTCTGTTTTTTTCCAAAATTTAGGATGTGTCCACGTTGCGCTTTGGGGTGTTTCCTGTCGCCGGCGCTAGGCCTACCCACGCAAGTGAGGTATCATTTTTATCGGGAGACTTGGGGGAACGCTGGGTGGAAAGAAATTTGTAGCTCCTCTCAGATTCCAGAACTTTCTGCCACAGAAATGTGAGGGACATGTGTTTTTTTAGCCAAATTTTGAGGTTTGCAAAGGATTCTGGGTAACAGAACCTGGTCCGAGCCCCGCAAGTCACCCATCCTTGGATTCCCCCTAGGTCTCTAGTTTTCAGAAATGCACAGGTTTGGTAGGTTTCCCTAGGTGCCGGCTGAGCTACAGGCCAAAATCTACAGGTAGGCACTTCGCAAAAAACACCTCTGTTTTTTTCAAAATTTAGAATGTGTCCACGTTGCGCTTTGGGGTGTTTCCTGTCGCCGGCGCTAGGCCTAACCACGCAAGTGAGGTATCATTTTTATCGGGAGACTTGGGGGAACGCTGGGTGGAAGGAAATTTGTAGCTCCTCTCAGATTCCAGAACTTTCTGCCACAGAAATGTGAGGGACATGTGTTTTTTTAGCCAAATTTTGAGGTTTGCAAAGGATTCTGGGTAACAGAACCTGGTCCGAGCCCCGCAAGTCACCCCTCGTTGGATTCCCCTAGGTCTCTAGTTTTCAGAAATGCACAGGTTTGGTAGGTTTCCCTAGGTGCCGGCTGAGCTAGAGGCCAAAATCTACAGGTAGGCACTTCGCAAAAAACACCTCTGTTTTTTTCCAAAATTTAGGATGTGTCCACGTTGCGCTTTCGGGTGTTTCCTGTCGCCGGCGCTAGGCCTACCCACGCAAGTGAGGTATCATTTTTATCGGGAGACTTGGGGGAACGCTGGGTGGAAAGAAATTTGTAGCTCCTCTCAGATTCCAGAACTTTCTGCCACAGAAATGTGAGGGACATGTGTTTTTTTAGCCAAATTTTGAGGTTTGCAAAGGATTCTGGGTAACAGAACCTGGTCCGAGCCCCGCAAGTCACCCCTCCTTGGATTCCCCTAGGTCTCTAGTTTTCAGAAATGCACAGGTTTGGTAGGTTTCCCTAGATGCCGGCTGAGCTACAGGCCAAAATCTACAGGTAGGCACTTCGCAAAAAACACCTCTGTTTTTTTCCAAAATTTAGGATGTGTCCACGTTGCGCTTTGGGGTGTTTCCTGTCGCCGGCGCTAGGCCTACCCACGCAAGTGAGGTATCATTTTTATCGGGAGACTTGGGGGAACGCTGGGTGGAAGGAAATTTGTAGCTCCTCTCAGATTCCAGAACTTTCTGCCACAGAAATGTGAGGGACATGTGTTTTTTTAGCCAAATTTTGAGGTTTGCAAAGGATTCTGGGTAACAGAACCTGGTCAGAGCCCCGCAAGTCACCCCTCCTTGGATTCCCCTAGGTCTCTAGTTTTCAGAAATGCACAGGTTTGGTCGGTTTCCCTAGGTGCCGGCTGAGCTAGAGGCCAAAATCTACAGGTAGGCACTTCGCAAAAAACACCTCTGTTTTTTTCCAAAATTTAGGATGTGTCCACGTTGCGCTTTGGGGTGTTTCCTGTCGCCGGCGCTAGGCCTACCCACGCAAGTGAGGTATCATTTTTATCGGGAGACTTGGGGGAACGCTGGGTGGAAGGAAATTTGTAGCTCCTCTCAGATTCCAGAACTTTCTGCCACAGAAATGTGAGGGACATGTGTTTTTTTAGCCAAATTTTGAGGTTTGCAAAGGATTCTGGGTAACAGAACCTGGTCCGAGCCCCGCAAGTCACCCCTCCTTGGATTCCCCTAGGTCTCTAGTTTTCAGAAATGCACAGGTTTGGTAGGTTTCCCTAGGTGCCGGCTGAGCTAGAGGCCAAAATCTACAGTTAGGCACTTCGCAAAAAACACCTCTGTTTTTTTCCAAAATTTAGGATGTGTCCACGTTGCGCTTTGGGGTGTTTCCTGTCGCCGGCGCTAGGCCTACCCACGCAAGTGAGGTATCATTTTTATCGGGAGACTTGGGGGAACGCTGGGTGGAAGGAAATTTGTAGCTCCTCTCAGATTCCAGAACTTTCTGCCACAGAAATGTGAGGGACATGTGTTTTTTTAGCCAAATTTTGAGGTTTGCAAAGGATTCTGGGTAACAGAACCTGGTCCGAGCCCCGCAAGTCACCCCTCCTTGGATTCCCCTAGGTCTCTAGTTTTCAGAAATGCACAGGTTTGGTAGGTTTCCCTAGGTGCCGGCTGAGCTAGAGGCCAAAATCTACAGGTAGGCACTTCGCAAAAAACACCTCTGTTTTCTCCCAAAATTTTGGATGTGTCCACGTTGCGCTTTGGGGCGTTTCCTGTCGCGGGCGCTAGGCCTACCCACGCAAGTGAGGTATCATTTTTATCAGGAGACTTGGGGGAACGCTGGGTGGAAGGAAATTTGTAGCTCCTCTCAGATTCCAGAACTTTCTGCCACAGAAATGTGAGGGACATGTGTTTTTTTAGCCAAATTTTGAGGTTTGCAAAGGATTCTGGGTAACAGAACCTGGTCCGAGCCCCGCAAGTCACCCCTCCTTGGATTCCCCTAGGTCTCTAGTTTTCAGAAATGCACAGGTTTGGTAGGTTTCCCTAGGTGCCGGCTGAGCTAGAGGCCAAAATCTACAGGTAGGCACTTCGCAAAAAACACCTCTGTTTTTTTCCAAAATTTAGGATGTGTCCACGTTGCGCTTTGGGGTGTTTCCTGTCGCCGGCGCTAGGCCTACCCACGCAAGTGAGGTATCATTTTTATCGGGAGACTTGGGGGAACGCTGGGTGGAAGGAAATTTGTAGCTCCTCTCAGATTCCAGAACTTTCTGCCACAGAAATGTGAGGGACATGTGTTTTTTTAGCCAAATTTTGAGGTTTGCAAAGGATTCTGGGTAACAGAACCTGGTCCGAGCCCCGCAAGTCACCCCTCCTTGGATTCCCCTAGGTCTCTAGTTTTCAGAAATGCACAGGTTTGGTAGGTTTCCCTAGGTGCCGGCTGAGCTAGAGGCCAAAATCTACAGGTAGGCACTTCGCAAAAAACACCTCTGTTTTCTCCCAAAATTTTGGATGTGTCCACGTTGCGCTTTGGGGCGTTTCCTGTCGCGGGCGCTAGGCCTACCCACGCAAGTGAGGTATCATTTTTATCGGGAGACTTGGGGGAACATAGATTAGCAAAACAAGTGCTATTGCCCCTTGTCTTTCTCTACATTTTTTCCTTCCAAATATAGGAGAGTGTGTAAAAAAGACATCTATTTGAGAAATTCCCTATAATTCACATGCTTGTATGGTCACCCCGGAATTCAGAGATGTGCAAATAACCACTGCTCCTCAGCACCTTATCTTGTGCCCTTTTTGGAAATGCAAAGGTTTTCTTGATAGCAATTTTTTACTCTTTATATTTCAGCAAATGAATTGCTGTATACCCGGTATAGAATGAAAACGCACTGCAGGGTGCAGCTCATTTATTGGCTCTGGGTTCCTCGGGTTCTTGATGAACCTACAAACCCTATATATCCCCACAACCAGAGGAGTCCAGCAGACGTAACGGTATATTGCTTTCCATAATCTGACATTGCAGGGAAAAGTTACAGAGTAAAACATAGAGAAAAATTGATGTTTTTTTCACCTCAATTTCAATATTTTTCTTTTTCAGCTGTTATTTTCTGTAGGAAACCCTTGTAGGATCTACACAAATGACCCCTTGCTGAATTCAGAATTTTGTCTACTTTTCAGAAATGGTTAGGTTTCTGAGATCCAGCATTGGTTTCATGCCCATTCCTGTCACTGACTGGAAGGAGGCTGAAAGCACAAAAAATTGCAAAAATGGGGTATGCCCCAGTAAAATACCAAAATTGTGTTGAAAAATTGGGTTTTCTGATTCAAGTCTGCCTGTTCCTGAAAGCTAGGAAGCTGCTGAGTTTAGCACTACAAACCCTTTGTTGATTCAATTTTCAGGGGGAAATCCACAAGCCTTCTTCTGCAGCCACTTTTTCCATTTAAAAAAAAAAAAAACGAAATTTTCACTGTATTTTGGCCAATTTCTTGGCCTCCTTCAAGGGAACCCACAAAGTTTGGGTACCTCTAGAATCCCTAGCATGTTGGAAAAAAAGGACGCACATTTGGCTTGGTTAGCTTATGTGGACAAAAAGTTATGAGGGCCTAAGCGCGAACTGCCCCAAATAGGCAAAAAAAGGCCTGGCACAGGAGGGGGAAAAGGCCTGGCAGCGAAGGGGTTAAACAGCTGATGCTCCAGAATGGCAGGATTACGGTTTGATTATTATATGCAGCCCACACGGAAAGTTATATGAGCTTGCACAAACAGCTTTACATTTACAATAAAGGCTTCAGCCTGATTAACAAGGTAAGCTAGGGGGCTTCTGGCGGCTTAGGAGAGTTACAAAGCTATTGGACATATGAGTGACATTTAACTAATTTTCTCCTTTTTGTACTGGATTTTTAGGAGTAAAGACCTTTTACAAACTGCTCCTAGGTACAATTAATATTTATACTTATCTGGGTGTAGTATATTTTCTATTAATGCTACATTTTTGTAGACTACATTATTGGGAAATTCAGGAGCGTTTTTCTCACTTTCACTATGATTTGTCAGCCACAACAAAACTGGTCTGGCAACACTATTCTTCTAGCATGTTCAAACACATTTAAGGTTTTTTGACATCCGTATCACAGAGTGAGCACCGGGTGATTCAATCATTGGTTCTAACATGATAGTTTGATATGTTTTTAGAGTATTTATTTAGTCTATTTCAATCTATTTAGGTTTTGTTTTCCCATTGTAGTCCTGATGAGGCCTGATGAGGCCTAAAATTAAATGGGCCGAAACGCGTCAACACCATGTGGATTGCGGCAGGGTTGGGTAAAAAAACATAATTGACCCCATAGAAGTATATTGGACAGTGCAAGAAACCTCAGGAAATAATTGATCTGGGCTTAGCACTTGCTCATTCAATTTACCACAACCATTGCTAAAAAGTGGATAACACCTCTATATTTGTTGTGTACCACTATCTCCGAAGGAGGAGATTTAATTGGGACAATTTTCAAAACGAATTGGTGACTATTTTTGTTTTGTGCAAATGTTGTAGTTTGATGTGATATAAATGTTTGTTCTGTGTTTTTTGGTTTATGTAATAGGGACAATTTGTCTCATTGGTGATTCTCTTTGCCCTATATGAGTAATAAATTTAATTTGATAAAGAAATAATCTTGCCAAGAAAGTATTGAGTTTTTTGCTTGTTAGAAATTAGTTTAATTTATCCCAGGCGTATGACCAATGTTTAATGCATATACATATCCTTACCCAGGTCAGGTAGGGTTTTTGGGTAAACCTCTTTTTGTTTCTGCTACCGGCAGCACTCCGGGCATAAAGAGCAAGCAGCTTGTATAGCAGGCCAGAAGGCAAGGGCCCCCTAGCAGGTGATGTGGAGCTCGCTAGCAATACAGGAGCACAGACAGCATGGGACCCCCGCGCACAAGCTCCTAGGTCAGCACTGTGATGGGCGCTGCAATCTGTTTGTGCGCCAGCCTCAGGGAAATTGGGGCCTCTTAAACACCATTGGTGGGGAAGCTGCTCATCATGCAGTCAGCAGCAGCAAGAAGGATGCTTGATCGGGCTCAAAACAGCATGCAGGTCAGTGCTGGCATAACCAGGCATGCAATGATGCAGCTCACCAGGCCGGTAGCAGGGATAACAGCAGATTGTGCGGGCAAAGAGATGGAGCGATATCAGGTCGCGTCTACCATGATGGCCAGCTTGGCCACGATCCAACTATTTTCTTACTTTTAAATTAGGTTTATTTGTTTATACTTTGATGTCTATTAACCCACCTAAATCTTAATACAACAATATAGAGCTCCTCCTTTTCTGCTTCAACAACAAACATTTTTTTATTCAAGCCTGGCTCGCAGAAATGAACCTGTACAGAGTGATCTCCAGGTAATATCCAATGCCAAATAATTTCAGACTGGAAATCAATCTTTGCTTCTTAACACATTGATAAGAAAACCAATCCAGTGTTAAACAAGCTCATGTTCCTGAAGAGAGTTAAGCATTTTCTCCCTGAAATCAAATTCAGAACAACAGTCTAAAAATTAACCTTCTCACACTCTTGCATGGAGGCAAAACCCCTTCTGTACTGCTTCTCTGACAGCACACTGGCATCACTAAAAGGTACCCTATACAGTGCATGTCTCATCAAAGGTCTAAAGAAAGTTGACCTTCTAACTCTAATCCTAAAAAAAGTATACTAGCTTGCCTTCTAAGCTCACATTAAGACAAGCAGCATGGCATACCAAGCCATCAGAAATGGTACTGCTGCATACCGAGAGAAAAAGTAATAAATACCTCCATTAGCCAGCATTAGACAAGTGGATTCAACACTGCCAATCTAGAACCAAACAATGCAAAAAAGGAGAAAAAGACAATGGGCTGCTTTATATATATATATGACAGGATTCAGAACAGGAAGTATCACTTACTGCCATGTTGGGTTCATGTGTAAGGAGGCAGTACCTTCAAGTCATGTACACTAAGGGTGTTCCAGCACAGAAAAAGGATACGGTCAGACTGGCTTCCAGCTGCTTTCCCAAAAGGCCACAGACTCTTGTGCATCAGCAGAAATGGTGGCCATCTTGGATCTTCAGATTTATCTTCACCTGTGAGATGTTTGGCATCCTTGCCAGGAATTTTGTGCTACAATGCTCTTACAGCTGGACCTCACTGCATAGATGTTGAGCCTCTAGTTCTCTAAGGACTGGTGTTGAACCTGACTCTTTCTGCAGGATCATCGCATATTTTTGCCTTCATTTGCGGAGCTCATTTTTATAACTCTGTGTTTCTTACTCCAGCTATTGAGTGGTAGAATGCATGTGCTCTCCCTTCTAAACAAAGACAAACTGGTTTATACCTGATTGATCCATTTAATTTACTTCTAAGTCATTAGTAAATGGTACTATATTTACCCAGGGCCTGTAAATTAAGCGTTATTGTCCATTTAATTTACTTATAAGTCACTAGTAAATGGTACTATATTTTACCCAAGGCCTGTAATTTAAGTGCTAATAGTGGGCGGCAGTACTCATTGTGCCATCCACTAAAGTAGCACTGTAAGGCATGTCTCAGGCCTGGGGCTGCATCCTACAGTGCAGTTTTAAACTGCCATTTAGACCTGGCAAAATAAACCTTTTACCAGGCCTAAATCTTCCTTTTTTTAATACTTATAAGTTATCCTTACGGTAGGCTGTAAAGGCTTATATGGCATGGTGCATGATACGTTAAAAGGAATACCTGGGGTCTTACATATTGCATGTCCTGACAGTTAAAAACAAAAAATCAAAAACTACTGCATCTCATAAACCTTTCACTTGAGTATATATATTACTCATAAAGGATACATGGAGTCAAAATTCACACAATTATATATCAAAACAGAATTTTTATTCCATTGTCAATATTTTTTTCATTATTATATATATATGAAAATGATGTGCAAAAAACAATTGCAATTAATTGACAGAATGTAGTACAAATTATTTGCTAATCACTTAACATTCCTAGGTATCTCGTACAAACAAACTCAATCAACCAAAGAACCCTAATCAATCACTGCATTCATCCCAGACATGCCATCATCACAATTCATCTGCACTCAGCCAAAGTAAAATACCTTTTCAGACTGTTAACATGAGACTGCCACTGTACTCGCTAAATAGCATATCTGTATATTCCAGTTCGGTTGCTTGTTGTAGTGTTAAACTTTGAACATTTATAACAACTAATATCCAAACCAATATACGATTCTCAAACCAAAATTAAGATAAGTCTAAATACAATTCAAAATTTCATGGTTCCACTTATAGTAGCTTGTATGTATGTATGTATGTATGGTGGTATTTGTAAAGCGCATTCCGGCCCGGGGACATCGAAGCGCTAACTAAGGAGAGGCAGCAATGTCAGTGAAAAGAAAGTTGCAGGCTATCGAGCAAACAGCCAGGTCTTAACCCATTTCCTAAAGATAAGATAATTATGCTCTTTTCTGAGATCCAACGGGGGAGAATTCCAAGTCCTAGCGGTCGCTATAGTGAAGGCTTTATCCCCCCACTTCACCTTCTTAGTGCGGGGAACCTGGATAAGAAAGGTACTGGCAGATCGCACCGTGTAGATCGGTACCACTGAAGTTTAGTAGTCAGATACTTGGGCCCAATCCCGTGCGTGGCTTTATGAGAGATACAGAGAGCCTTAAAGGATATTCGTTGGGCTATAGGAAGCCAATTAAGATTTCTAAGGCTTTCCTTACCGGAGGCAGATCGTGGCAGATTCAATATTTATCTAGCAGCTGTGTTCTGCATCAGCTGCAGTTTTTAAAGAGATTTTTTATCCAAGTTAAGCAAGAGGGCGTTACCATAGTCCAATCTGGACATGACCAAAGCCAGAGTGGCAGAAACTCTCCATTCTTTTGATAGATAGGGAAACATTTTCTTCAGTTTCCTCAGAGTCCACATGCAGGTTTTTATGGTCAAATTGACCTGAGGTTGAAAAGATAAGTGGTCATTGAAAAGAAATCCTAGATTCCTAGACGTGGAACCCAGTAGAGGCAAAGTGCCACACTCTTTGGGCCACCAATTGGGGGACCACTGTGCCCTACCTATCCCAAAACAGAGAACTTCTGTCTTATCACAGTTCAATTTTAGCCAATTGGCCTTCATCCAACTGCTTACCGCCGACATGCAGGCGTTAAACCGAGCCGTGACTATCTCCACATCTTTATTGATAGGAATAATAATCTGAGTATCATCTGCATATGAGGTTGGGGTGAAGCCAAAAGAACGTATTAGTTCTGCCAGAGGGGGTCACATAGACATTAAATAAAGTGGGGCTAAGTGAAGAACCTTGAGGAACCCCACAGGGCAGAAGGTAAGCAGGGGACCTAAAGTCTCAGCAGCTTACCGTAGACCACCTGTCAGTAAGAAAGGACTCAAGAAGCTTCAGGACCTGGTCCCTGATACCCACATGATGTAGACGTTCTAAAAAAGTGTGGGGGGCAATGGTGTCGAACGCCGCAGAAAGGTCTAATAGGACCAAAACAACACCCTGTCCCACATCAACCAACCTCCGAATAGTATCTGATGAGGAGATGAGGGCAGATTGCGTACTATGGGACTTCTGAAATCCATGTTGAGAAATATCAAAACCCTCTGAAGCTGACAGAAAATTGACCAGTTCTCTGTTGATAAATTTCTCTAACATTTGAGCCAGCAGAGGAAGCAGAGCTATGGGACGAAGATTGGTTAAATCATCATGTTTCCCCGTTTCCTTCTTTTTTGGAGGAAAAATAGTAGTTTCCTTCCAAGCAGAGGGATAGGTGCTGGAAGTAAGAACTTCTTGGAATACGGGGACCAGCGCAGATGCCACCAACTCCGGGACCAGTTGTAGGATAGCCGGAGGACAGGGGTCTAACGGCGACCCAGATTTGCATTTGTGAAGAAGCTTACAAATCATATCTTGGGATGGCATATTGAACTTGGAAAGTCGCCTACAATTGTCGAGTGTGGCTGAAAGTGGAGCGGGAAGGAGCCCTACCTGGGTAGTGGCCGGGAAGGAGAGCCCCTGAGTCTTAGCTATGGTAAAGCTGGAGTGAATGTTTAAAATTTTGTTTTCAAAGAATTCCGCAACTTTATTGCAAAAATCTTGAGAGTTTTCCAGCTTAGGCGCACAAGAGGAGGTGGTGAGGGCATTAATAACTCTGAATAACTCTCTAGAGGAATTGGCAGCTTTCCTAATTTTAAGCGTAAGATATTCTGATTTAGCTTTAAAACAGGCCTCCTATAACAGTTTAAGGCAATTTTTAAATGAAGTTTCTCATTGGTATCCGGATTAAGTCTCCAGCGACGCTCCTGTTGTCTGTATTTCCTCTGGAGTGCTTCGAGGTCCTTAGAGAACCAAGGTTGGCTGGGTTTTTTCCCCAGGCGTGGTGCATGTACCTTCTGAGGGGCTAGTGAATTAATCGCCACAGTAATTCCCTGATTGAAGCGGGCCAGTGGCGATAATACAGACATCTTAGGATCCTTCCTGCTACTTTTTATTACCGTTTCCAGGGGTTTAGCTTTGATACTTTTCCATTGTCTAATAAGTTTGTTCGAGGGTGTACGAGTGTGAAAAGACTGTTTTTTTATTAAATGAAAAGTCAGAAGAGAGTGATCCGTCCATTCTAACGGAAACGTTATAAGCTTTATATCCTCCTCCGGATGGGTAAAAATTCCATCAAGGGTATGGCCAGCTACATGAGTGGCTGAGCCTTCCTTCAAAATCCAATCTAAAGAGACCATAAGATTGAGGAATTCCGTAACCAGCGGGTTACTACTATCATCGAAATGAATGTTGAAATCCCCCAATATAATTGCTTTAGGGGCCATAACAAGCGGTTCCAGCAAGTCTGTGCACTCCGAAAGAAATTTAGAGAGGGGACCAGGAGGACGAAATATTAAGAGCCCTTCTGAGACTAAAAAATAGCCATAAAAAAGTTTAAAAACCATCATTTCACATACCTCAGAAGGAGTGCTCCCACCAGTCCAAATTCAGGTGAGATCAGACCTACAGATAATGGCCAATCCCCCCCCTCTGCCCGTTGTTCTATCTGCTCTATAATACGAATAACCAGCGGGGGAGGCCTCAATGAAGTCAGGGTCCGAGTCAGGTCTAGCCCATGTCTCAGTTATGAAAATGCAATCAATATCAATGGAGGCGATAAGTTCACTAATTTCCAGCTTGTGCTTGGAAGGGATCTGGCATTAATGAGAGCAAAAGACCCCCTTTCCCTAGTGCCCCTTGTACCTCCACCATTCACATGATTGGCCTTATTCCCAGCTTCCCTCAGAGCTCTATGCTCCTCCACTATTAGTGGATTCGGCACAGACCAGTTACAGCATGCACATTTCCAGGAGGCCGGATTCCCTGGTATAAACTTATGAGGACAGGGACTACCTGCCAAACTGCAGATATCTGAAAGGGTAGGCAGGCCTTCTTTAGTTGGAGATGTAAGGTTCCTGGCCCTCTGGCCCGTACTGGCGCGTACGGGCGCAGACGGGCTTGCCTTTGGCGCGTCGTGCGCCCGCTGCGCGGCCGTGTTCTTACTGGCATTAAATCCCCTCAGCCAGAAACAACTAGAGCGCTGCCCCAACCGGAAGTGATCTGCCGGTAAACAGGAAGTGGGCTCTAACAGGCCCAAACTTCCTGCCGGGTCCGAGGTAAAACTGGACCCCCCCGGCTCCAAAAAAACAAAAATAAACAGCCCCCAGCCAACCCTCACGTCGAGCGCTAAAGCAAGTTTATAAAAGCCCTAGTAACAGAAAACAGTACAAAAATATTAATTCAAAGTCTGCAGGACACGGAAAAGTGCCTGTGCGAATATAGATAAAAGTTTAAAAGTTTAAAAGTTTAAAAGTTTAAAAAGTTAAAATCGATAATATGAACACAGACAGAAACGCGCTCACCTAGTCTGCGCGGCCGTGTTCTTACTGGCATTAAATCCCCTCAGCCAGAAACAACCAGAGCGCTGCCCCAACCGCTAGCTTCAAATGCTTTTGTCCAGTGAGCAATTTTTTTTGTAGTTACACTTGTGGCAACTTGCAGTCCAATGTCCAGCTCTGACGTGCGTTTCAGTGGATGTCATATTAGGCAGGATGCACCTTCCTCAGGGTGTAACAGGTAAAACAATGAGTGCGGAGAGCCCAGGCTGACTCTACAAAACACAGAAAATAAACAATATTGCTCCAAATCCTCATGAAACATAATAACATAAATATAAAGACTGAAACCTGATTGACGTGGTAGGCAAGCTGGATCCAGGAGTTAAAGGCCACAAAACCATGTGAACACGTGATAGATAAACCCTATACATGCTGCCTTGACAAGTGTCTAATGTATCAGCTCAGTATACAAGGCCACAAAAAAGAGAAAGTGCTATTACATGCATAGAGCTATAAAGCATGCACATCACTTACCACAGCCTCAATGCATAACCAGCGGCTCACTTCACTCTCTTATGAAGTTCAAAAGCATTCTCACATAAATGATGACAACACTCTATGGGAAAACATAATATTCCCATGAGATACAGATAAGTACCCACCAAAAAGAATACCAAATACCTGGACACTAAAAGGGGAGACCACCTACCTTTCCCTCAAGCATGGGTGAAATCACTTAGGATATAGTTAACATATGCAGAGATGTCTAAGATAGACATAAATATAAGGAACAACAGCTACATGAGTGGGGGTGGCGCAGCAACACAGGACAAATCTCCTGTAACGAGAAGTTACAATAAACAGATAGTAAGTCAATCAGAATCACTTAGAATGAGTGGGATTGAGTCGTTCCGAGTGAGGAGACTGCATGAATCAGTGAAACTGAGTGAGAGTAAATAAAAATGACTGATGACTAACTCCAAGTGAGAATAAGTGGGAGTTTAAGACTGACTGCAGCAAGTGCGAGCGAACCCCTCAAACCCTCCAAGTGAGCCAGTCTCATTCAGTGGAATTCAAGCCAAGGATTATGCCCCACCACTTTCAATGTTCACCAGCCACCATTGCCAAAAAGAACACCAAATACCCGACAGCAAAAGGAGAGAACCACCTAACGTTCCCTCAAATGCGGGTGAAATCACTGAGGAGGAGAGTCATCTCCTAGATAACATATGCAGCGACGTATAAGATAGACATAAATATGAAGGACAACAGCAAGAAGAGTGGGGGTAGGTGCCGCAACACAAGACAAATGGGGCAAAATGTAGAGCCATAGTTAGAGCAGAAAAAGGAACCTAGGTATGTTTAGCTCGCAGTTAAATTGAGATGAACGAGAGAGACAAATGTCCATACATAGAGGCTGTAGCATCAAAATACGGACAATAGAATAGAATCTGGCTAATTGATTTGCTGCACAAGGTATGTAAAATAAAATGAGCCTGCTTGTCCGATAGGCATACGCCCAGCAGGGAACTAAATAATAATAGCACAGAAGTGTCACCACAGTGACGTGGTTGTCATATGGCAATGGGCCCAAAGTAAGCAAATCAAAACCAGGACCAAGCTTGTCCAAAGGTGCAAGCACACATAAGTATGTGAAAGAGAAACACAACGACATTCCAAACACTTACCTCTGTGACATACATCCCCCTTCGGATGCTCTCGAACTAAGAAGCATCAACATCCGTCTGAATACCAATAGACGCGAACTGGCAAATACGTACCCAACAAATAGAGGGGACTGAATCACGTGGTAAAGCAGGAACACCTGATACTAAAGCAAAGAGTGCCAACAGTAAAAAAGGACTCACATATGGAAAAAACAGCCGCCATGTTGGGAGAATGATTATGGGACTAGGCAGAAGCAGCCTACAATCACTAGACAATCTGAAATATAAATGCTTGCATCCCAGTAGCTGAAGGAACCTGAGAAAGGAAGACAGATCGACTCCTCCTTTCACACAGGGATCAAAACACTGCCTAATAAGAAACAATAAGTCAACAAAACTAATAGGCTTTACTGAAGACAAAAGTCCTGTGTGGCTTTCTGCGTGCTAAATAAAACAAATCTGGTTCCACAATATGAATATAGCAAAAAATAATAAAAGCTAAACTAAAGTGACAAACCTAAAAATATATGTAAATGACTCAAAGAAATTGGGAGGAAAAACCAAAACAACAGATATTGCTAGACCTGTTGCTCCTGAGGCAAAGATGTTCTAAAAGCAACGCTGCAAATCCCAATGACCCAAAGGAGAGCTCAACAGTTAATATGTTAAGGCGGTACTGCAACATTATCCTAGAGGTCAGATAGTTACTAAGGTCCACCATACTCACTATAAAAACATAAAAATAGAACATGTTATATAACCTACACTGGAAGGCACAACGCAAATGTAAATAGATGGGAGATGCATGCATCCCAAACAGACACCCCTACTCATTTGTGATCTCCCTTGGGGCATCTTCATTCAGAACCCTCTCGAATGTAGCCCAAGTGTATATCCAAAACACTTCTCAGCTTTTTCATTTAGTATTAACGTCCTGTCCACTATGCACATATCTTTTCTCCAAGATGATCCAACTAAGTTCCTTATCTGTATGGCCTATATGAAGCCAATGTGACATTAAAGAGACATTTGGTTTACTTGTTGTTATAGCAGATTTATGTTCACTGTAACGTATCCTGAATTCCCTCAATGTTTCACCAACATAACCTATGTTACATGGGCAGATGATAAGGTAGATAACATTTTTATTTCTGCAGTTAGTCATTGCAGGAGGCTGGCCTGGCTTATAAACCCTGAAAAGTAGGAGTAAAGTTACCCTACTACCCCAGAAAGACAGTAAAGTCGAGATAGGTGATTCTGCAAAGGCAACAACTGACTGCAAAGCACTGAAGATGGATTCCTG
Source organism: Pleurodeles waltl (assembly GCF_031143425.1). Lineage (NCBI taxonomy): Eukaryota > Metazoa > Chordata > Amphibia > Caudata > Salamandridae > Pleurodeles > Pleurodeles waltl. Next base: position 1,010,082,555 of record NC_090445.1, read on the forward strand.
GACCTGAGGACCTACAAAAGAAGGGGACCAAGTATAAGAGTCATGCAAGTGTCCAGGAGGGACAGGAGCCCACTAAACCCCAGATGAAGGTGCAAAAGGGCTGCCTCTGGGTGCAAGAAGCCAAAGATTCTGCAACAACGCAAGGTGCCAGGAACTTCTCCTTTGGTCAGAAGATATTCCACAGCATGCTGGAGGAAGCAGAGTTATTTCCAGGTAGAAAGACCGCAAACAAGCCTTGCTAGCTGCAAGAGTTGTTTTTGAAGAAAATGGGTGCTGCCCGGGCCCAGAAAGGACCAGGAGGTCTCCCCTTAGAGGAGGAGACAGAGGAGGCACTCAGCAGCACAGAGAGTCCATGCAGAAGCAGGCAGCACCCGCAGAAGCACTTGAACATGTGTTCAAGAAATCTGAGCATGGCGGTCATCTCAACACAACAAAAGAAGGTCCCACAAAGTCGGTGGTAAACTCAGCGAGTTGAGCAATGCAGGACAGAGTGCTGGGGACCTGGGCTGTGCTGTGCACAAAAGACTCCTTGCAAAAGTGCACAGAAGCCCTCGCAGCTGCACATCATGCAGTACACAGCATTACTGCTTGGCGTGGGGAGGCAAGGACTTACCTCCACCAAATTTGGACAGAAGGACCACTGGACTGTAGGGGTCACTTGGATCTGGCTCCTGTGTTCCAGGGACCACGCTTGTCAAGATGAGAGGGGACCCAGAGGACCGGTGATGCAGAAGTTTGGTGCCTGCATTAGCAGGGGGAAGATTCCGTCGACCCACAGGAGATTTCTTCTTGGCTTCTGGTGCAGGGTGAAGGCAGACAGCCCTCAGAGCATGCACCACCAGGAAACATTCGAGAAAACCAGCAGGATTAGGCGCTACAATGTTGCTGGTAGTCGTCTTGCTACTTTGTTGTGGTTTTGCAGGCTTCCTGGAGCAGTCAGCGGTCTATCTTTGGCAGAAGTTGAAGAGAGAGATCCAAAGGAACTCTGGTGAGCTCTTGCATTCGTTATCTGAAGAGAAACCCACAGGAAAGACCCTAAATAGCCCTCAGAGGAGGATTGGCCACCTAACCAGGTAAACACCCATCAGGAGGGGTCTCTGACATCACCTGCTGGCACTGGCCACTCAGAGGCCTCCACTGTGCCCTCACACCTCTGCATTCAAGATGGCAGAGGTCTGGGACACACTGGAGGAGCTCTGGGCACCACCCCTGGGGTGGTGATGGACAGGGGAGTGGTCACTCCCCTTTTCTTTGTCCAGTTTCGCGCCAGAGCAGGGGCTGGGGGATCCCTGAAATGGTGTAGACTGGCTTATGCAAGGAGGGCACCATCTGTGCCCTTCAAAGCATTTCCAGAGGCTGGAGGAGGCTACACCTCCCCAGCCCTTAACACCTATTTCCAAAGGGAGAGGGTGTTACACCCTCTCTCAGAGGAAATCCTTTGTTCTGCCTTCCTGGGACTGGGCTGCCCAGAACCCAGGAGGGCAGAAACCTACAGCGGTAGCTGCAGAGAAAACCCCAGAGAGCCAGTTTGGCAGTACCCGGGGTCCATGCTGGAGCCCCGGGGATGCATTGGATTGGCACCCCAATACCAGATTTGGCATGGGGGGATAATTCCATGATCTTAGGCATGTTACATGGCCATTTTCGGAGTTACCATTGTGAAGCTACATATAGGTATTGACCTATATGTAGTGCACATGTGTAATGGTGTCCCCGCAATCACAAAGTCCGGGGAAATTACCCTGAACAATGTGGGGGCACCTTGGTTAGTGCCAGGGTGCACGCACACTTAGTAACTTTTCACCTAACCTTCACTAAGTGAGGGTTAGACATATAGGTGACTTATAAGTTACTTAAGTGCAGTGTAAAATGGCTGTGAAATAACGTTGACGTTATTTCACTCAGGCTGCAGTGGCAGTCCTGTGTAAGAATTGTCTGAGCTCCCTATGGGTGGCAAAAGAAATGCTGCAGCCCATAGGGATCTCCTGGAACCTCAATACTCTGGGTACCTAGGTACCATATACTAGGGAATTATAAGGGTGTTCCAGTGTGCCACTCAGAATTGGTGAAAATGGTCACTAGCCTGCAATGACAATTTTAAAAGCAGAGAGAGTATAAACACTGAGGTTCTGGTTAACAGAGCCTCAGTGATACAGTTGGGCACCACACAGGGATCACATATAGGCCACAAACTATGAGCACTGGGGTCCTGGCTAGCAGGATCCCAGTGACACAGGCAAACAAAAACTGACACACAAGTAAAAATGGGGGTAACATGCCAGGCAAGATGGCACTTTCCTACAGTCATGTTGGTCAATTGATTCACCCTATTCGCTATTGTAACCTCACTCGATACAATCCCTCCAGCACTGATATGGCAGTTACCATATCTATGGTCATCCATAATCGGTTGCTCTCCAATCAAAGGCCTCTTAACCTGCTTCTCCGTATTCAGAGGGGATGATTTAACAAGCATGTTCCTCAAGTTACGATTTCTTTTTAATGCAAAGTCAGGTTTGCTTAAAGTATCTGTATCCAAGATGGTGTTAAGCATTCGGCTTTGCGAATTAATGATGTGCCTAATCCTCTCATTAAGATAAATAAAACAACAGAAGATAAATTGGTGTGCATAGTTTGCCGTTCGAACCTTAATGAGAGGATTAGGCACATGATTACTTCTCAGTGGCATATCCTTAACACCAACTCGGATACAGATACTTCAAGCAAATCTGTCTTTGCATTCAAACAAAATCGCAACTTCAGGAACATGCGTGTTAAATCGTCCACTATGAATACGGAGAAGCAGGTTCAAAGGCTTTTAAATGGAAAGAATCCGATTATGGATTACCACAGGTGCTGGAGAAATTGTATTGAGTGAGATTACGATATTGAATAGGATGATTCAATTGACCAACATGGCTAACTGCTGAACTACAAATTGTATCTACCTTATCATCTACCCATGTTGCTTAAATTATGTTGGGGAAACAGCAACGGAATTCAGAATAAGTTACAGCAAACAGAAATCTGCTATAAGAACAAGTAAACCGAATGCCCCTTTAGTGTCACATTGGCTCCATGTGGGGCATCCAGATAAGGAACTTAATTTGACCATCTTGGAAAAAATATATCTGAATAGTGGACAAGACAATAATACTAAACAAAAAAACAGGGACGCTTTCTGGATTCACTCTATGGATATATTTGAGAGGGGTCTGAATAAAGATATCTCATAGGAGAACACGATTGAGTAAGGGTGTTTGTATGGTTTACATGCATCTCCCAGCTATTTACATTTGGGATATGCCCTCCAGTGTAGGTTACCTAACATATTCTTTTTTTATGTTTTTTATATTGAGTATGTGGGACCTCAGTAAGTTTCTGACCTCTAAGCTATCATTTCAGTACCACCTTATTATGTTAACTATGGAGCTCTGCTTTGGGTCATTGAGTTTTGCGGAGTTGCATTGAGGACATCTTTGCCTCAGGAGCAGCAGGTGTAGCAATATCTGTTGTTTTTCCAATTTCTTTTTTGTTATTTATAAATATTTTTAGGTTTGTCACTTTAGTTTTGCTTTTCTTATTTTTTTGCTTTATTTGTATTGTGGAATCAGATTCAGTTTATTTAGCATGTAGCTAGCCACACAGAACTTTTGTCTTCAATATAGCCTATCTGTTTTGTTGACTTATTGTTTCTTATTAGGCATTGTTGTGATCCCTGACTTCCTTTCCCAGGTTCCTTTGGCTTTTGGAAATAAGTTAGTAATATTTCAGAATGTCGGGTGATTTTCGACTACATTCTGCCTAGTCTCATAATCATTCCTAAATGGCAGCTCCTTTTTCCATACTATAGTCCTTTTTGCTGTCAGCACTCATTGCTTTACTATCAGGTGTTCCTGCTTTATCACATGATTCAGTCTCCTCTATTTGTTGGCGTGTATTTGTCGGTTCACAACTATTGGTATTCAGACAGACGTTAATACTTGCAAGTTTGTGGGCGTCCGAGGGGTGGATGTATGCCACAGAGGTAATTGTTTGGAGTATTGTTGTGTTTCTCATTTGGGCTCTTCAGGACCAGCTGCCAGAATGTTTACATACTTATGTGAGCTTGCACCTTTGGACAAGCTTGTTTTGGTTTTGTTTTGCTTTACTTTGGGCCGATTGCCATACGGGAACCACATCACTTTGGTGACACTTCTATGCTAATATTGTTTTGTTACTTGCCGGCCGTATGCCTATCGGACAAACAGGCTCTGTTTATTTTTAACATACCTTAAATGGCAAATCAATTAGCCAGATTCCCTCTTATTGTTCGTATTTTGATGCTACGGCCTCTGTATATAGATGGTAGTCTCTCTTGTTTATCTCTATTTAAGTGTAAGCTAAACTTACCTAGGTTCCTTTTTCTGCTCTAACTATGAGCATATTGTCCCATATTTTCGACTTTTCCTTATATTTATTGGGAGGCCATTGATGGGAACTTGAGTATTATTATTAGGTTTTCTATCTGGTTATTGGTGCTTTTCGTTGCAGGGATTTTGTCTTGTGTTGCTGCTCCTAGCCCCACTCGTCTTGCTGTTGTCCTTCATATTTATGTTTATCTTAGACGTCTCTGCATATGTTATCTAGGAGTAGCCTTTCATCCTCAGTGATTTCAGCTGCATTTGAGGGAAAGGTAGGTGTTCCCTCATTTTACTGTCTGGGTATTCTTTTTGGCAGTGGTGGCTGGTGAACATTAAAAGTGGTGAAGCATAATCCTTGGCTTGAATTCCAGTGAATGAGATTGGCTCACGTCGAGGGTTTGAGGAGTTCGCTCACATTTTCTACAGTTAGTCCTAATCTCTCACTTATTCTCACTTGGATTTAGTCATCAGTCATTTTTATTTACTCTCAATCAGTTTCATTGATTCATGCAGTCTCACCCATTCTCACTCGGACCCACTCAATCCCACTCATTCTAAGTGATTCTGATTGACTCAATCTCACTATGGCTCACTTAGTCTCACTTACTTTCACTTATTTTAACTTTGAATCACTCATTCTCATTCAGTCTCACTCATTCTCACCTAGTTTCCTTGAGTCTCCCCATGACTTGCTCAATCTCTCTGATTCACTCAGTCTTTCTCACGTCAAATCACGCAATTTCACTGTCACTCACTCATACTCAATCAGTTGCACTCATTCTCACTCAGTCCCACTCATTATGACTCACACAATGTCACTCCTCGCTCATTTTCACTCTGTCTCACTCTGACTCACTCATTCCCCCTCAGTCTCACTCATGCTCACCTACTTTCCATGATTCTCCTCCTAACTCACTTGTCCTCCGTGATTCACTTAGTTCTATTCATTCTGATTCAATCTCACTCTGACTCACTCTTACTCAGTCTCACTCATTCACACTCAGTCCCACTCAGTCTCACTGTGACTCTTACTCATTGTTGGAAAATGGGTTATTGGTAGGGCAGGTAGGTACCTACACCTAGCAACAAGCCACTAACCTCCACATAGGTACAGTTAGGTCTCAGTAAATTAATCCCAGCTCTACCCTTGGTAGCTTGGCATCGAGCGTCAAGGCTTAACTTAGGAGACAAAGTGTAAAGCATTCAAATATCACAAAACAGTAATTAAATAAAACACAGGAAACAGTTTAAAAATCCAAAACCAATTTATAAAAATAGTTTATATTTTTATCTTTAAAATGACACAAAAACGATTAAAATCGGTTCAGGGGAACCGGAGATATGAATTTTTAAAGAATTATTACTTTTCTAGCGCTTAGAAACAAAAAGCGCCAATCGGGTCATCTGGTTGCACCTCGACCGGGGCAAAGTCAAACTATCAGGCCGACCGCGATGGAGCCCTGCTCGGCTACAGGTCGCGGGAGGCCTCGGTTAAAAAGTTACCTTCTGTCTTAGTCTTTATTTTGAAGTTTTTCTTCACCGGGACGAACCTGCCAGTTGAATCCGACCTCCTGGAGCCCTTGTCCGGATACGCGATGTGGGTTTCCTCGGTGGAGACTTTTACCTTCGGACTTAGTCGTTTTTTCGAGATGAAAATCCTTCGACCGGGGTAAACCTGGATCTTGATCCGACGTCCATGGAGCCCTTCTCGGATACGATGGCTGGGAGGTCCCGGTCAACTTTTTACGCTCGGACTTAGTCTCTTTTTTGGATGTTTTTCTTTACCGGGATGAACCACGAAGTCAGGCTGGGTCGCGGTTGAGGCAAGCCGGTTAGAATTTCCGCGGCGGGTCGGTCCCTCTCTGGAGCTTTTTTCCAAAAATTCTCAAATCTTTTCCAAACTTCTGGGGCTTCACCCAGGTGTTCTTTTAAGGTTCTTTTGGGGTCCACAGCTCACCCCAAGGGTCCAGAAGTTCTGTGATGGTCCTTGGGAAGTGTGGACTTCAACTCCCAGAATGCACCTGGCGCAAACTCCTTTTTGGCCACTGGACAGTGGTCAGCTGGTCACTTTTTCAGGAGTTGGTGCAGGGGACTCTGGATAGCAATTTTTCACCTGTAGCAAACAGGGAGTCCCTCCTTGAACCAGTGGAAGCCAGGCAAAGTCCTTCTTGTGGTGAAGCCCAAGTGTGCAGCTGGTGCACTCTTTCTGAGTGCAGGGTCCAGGTGCAGGCCAGGGGTCCAGCAGGGCAGTCCTTCTTCTCCTTGTAGTTCCTTCTTCTTGAAATTTGGTGGGGATCTGAGGTGTGGGTGCAGGTCTGCCACTTTTATCCTTGCTTCTGGGTGAAAAGCAGGGGGGCCCTGGTTCTCCAATCAGGAACAGGGTCATCCCCCTGTGATGACCACTTCCTGGGAAGTGTGGCAAAAATCCATCCCAGAAGGCAACAGTCTCTAAAAATCCAACATGGATGAATCTGATTTTTGGAGGTTACATCTGGCTGAGCCCACCCACTGGTGTGGCTAAAAATCATAAACACACCCCTCTCCTGCCCTCTCCTAATCTAATCAAGGGGGCACCTAATTGTCTGGGGTTGCAGGATGTGGGGGTGTTGCTGGGTGCTTCAAATGTCCTTCTCTGCCTTTGAAGACCAGTTTGGCCGCCCTCCCCCTTCCTGCCTCACCATCTGCTGAGGGGAGATTTCTCTCCCCCAAGCACATTCCTTTGTGTGAAGTCAGGCCACTTCACACCTCATCAAGGTAGCCTGGCAGAAGCTGCTGCAGGCTGGCCAATCAGAGCACAGCAGCAAAAACAATGCAGAGCTGAAATTGGCAACTTTTTAGGTAAAGTCTAAACTTTTTACCTGAACTAGTTATATTAAATCCAACAACTGGAAGTTGTGGGATTTATTATAACAATCAATTTGATACCAAATTCTTGGTATGTAACATTTAAGGAGACTTTAAAATTTAAAATAAAGTCTGCCCATTCTAGCCTATGAAGGCCATTTACTTCAATGAGGGAAAAACGAATTTGGCTGTTTTTACCTCACCAGGGCTTATAAATCTATTTTTATAAAGTCCCTGCTTATAGTTACATGGCACCCAGCCCTAGGGGCACATAGGGCACACCTTAGGGGTGACTTATATGTAAAAATAAGGTAGTTTAAGACTTTGGAAGTACCTTTAATTCCAAAGTCGAATTTGCATATAACTTTAATTTAAAAGCAGCCAGCAAGGCAGGCCTGCTTTTAAAATGACACTGGGCACCTCAGCAGTGCACCTAGGTGTGCACCACCTATGCTGTGGTCCCTAAACCTACATGCCCTACCATATACTAGGGACTTATAGGTAGGTTAACTTAGCCAATTATAATTAGCCTAATTTGCATATTGATTTTACACAGAGCACAGGCCCTGGGACTGGTTAGCAGTACCCAGGGCACCTTCAGAGTCAGGAAAACACCAGCATAAAGTGGAAAATGGGGGCAAAAAGTAAGGGGGCCTCTGCAATCAGCCCTGTTTTCCCACACAACCCCCCCCCCCCAGCCCACACGCCCAGGAGACTCAGCCCAACCCTGGGAGAGTCTTCCTGGCTTGTTAGGCGAGGAAGACAGTGAAGAAAACTGGCTGTCCCTTTGCAGGGCCTACTCTGCCTTACATCCTCCTGTCAGGGTCACTCCCTCTGGGTAGTGAAGCCATCCCAACAGGCAAAGGACCCAACTCAAACTGAAACTTCCCTCTAGGGGGGTCTTCCTCCTCTCTCTCTGCCAACTTGGGTAGTGAGGTGCCCACCTCCCCTACTCCAAACTTTGCTAGGGCAACACCTAGCTTACCCAAAGAGGTCACCCAACACTTGAGCAACCCCACCATGACCAATAGGGTCAGGGGGCCTACTTTGCTATTGGCCCTGGGGTCTGCCTCCCAGGCCAAGTACAGTGCTGCCAGGAAGGCTAGCACCCAGCAGAGGCTACTGACAGCTGTCAGTACCCAGAACCACACCCTAAGCTCTCCACTGACAGGTGGCTGAGCTGCTTTAAGGGCAACTTTGGGGTCCTGGCACCTCTCTTGCTGTCTAGAGTGGGGGGCTACCACCTCCTGTGGCAGACACCCTCCTTCCACTCTCCCTTCTGTCAGTGCAGGGGCAACACCTTGCATCTGGACAGCTGCCTGACTACTCAGGACTTCCTTGGGGTCAGGTGAGGCCTCACCAGTGCCAACTCTGGGCTCCCCCCCTACTGGGGCAGAAGGCCCTTGGCTCCCTGGAACTCTCTTTAAGAGTGGCCTACCCTTCCTTTTCTTCTTTCCTTTTCTTGGGGACCCCTGTCTCCTAACTGTAGGGACTGACTCCCCAGGACTTTGGGTTGGGGGGGCGCCCTGGGCGACCACCCCATCTGTGACCAGACTCACCTCTGGGAGGTCATTGCCCAGGATACAATCTAGGGGAAGGTCAGCACTGACTACCACCCTAATCCAGTCAAGGATACCCTCCCTCTCTAGGGGCACTATGGCTACAGGTTTGGAGGTGACCTCCCCTGTGGCTATCCTGACTTTCTTTGTCTTTCCTGGGACATACATGTCTGGGGTCACTAACCGGTCACTCACTATAGTGTGACTGGCACAGGTGTCTCTCAGGCCAGTGGTAGGGATCCCATTCACTTGAATGTGGTGGAAGTGCCTACTCCCACCCTCAGGGATCACCAGCTTACCATCTGGTCCTGTCTCCCAGCACAATGCTAGGAGGACTTCATCATCTGAGGAATCCTCCTCTATGGCTACACTGGACAGCCCAGTGCTAACCACCTTCCTTGGACAGGCTGCATCTCCTCTGAAGTGACCTGTCTGCTGACAGTCAAAGCAAGCCCTACTGTCCAAGAGTTTTTTTAACCCTGGGTCTCCCTGTCTCTGCTTGTCAGAGTGGGAGTGGGATTTACTCTCCTCCTTCTTAGGGTTCTGGGGTACAGAGGGAGTCTCTGTGGTGGGCTTACCACCTCCCTCCTTAGGTTTTTGGGGACCTGTCCCCCCCTTCTTGGAGTCTCCCCCCTGGGACTTGACAACCACCCTGGTTCTCAACCACTCATCAGCTGCCTCCCCTAGCTCTCTACGGTTGGTCTGCTTAGAGTCCACTAGATGCTAGCGTAACCTTTCTTGGATACAATTGGTCAAGATGTGCTCTCTCATGATCAGATTGTATAACCCCTCATAAGTATCTACTTTGTTACCAATAATCCAGCCCTCTAGTGCCTTTAGTGAAATGTCCACAAAGTCAACCCAAGACTGGGTACTGACCTTCTGGGTGTCCCTGAACTTCATTCTATATTGCTCTGGGGTCAGACCACACTTCTTGGCTAAGCACCTCTTCATACTAGGGTATGAATCTGCCTCCTCCCCCCTTAAGGTGAGAAGCCTATCCCTCCCTGAGTTGGGGACCAACTCCCACAAAAGGGAACCCCAGTATTGAGGCCTAACCCTTCTCATTTGGAGTGCCCTCTCAAAGGCCCCTAGCCACTTATCTATGTCATCCCCCTCTACATAAGCAGGAACCACCCCCTTGGGTAATCTGGGGCAAACTCCCCCACCCATGGACACCTCAGCTTCTTTATCGCTGCTTCCATCTTTTTTTTCTTTGCTTGCCCACTTTTTCTTTTCTAGGGCAAGCTTATCTGCTTCCAAAGCTATGTAGGCTAGCTGGGCTTCCAGCTCTCTTTCTCTGATGGATGGGTTCTCTCCTCCTGAAAGGACCCCCTTCCTACCACTAGCTTTGGGTCTGCCCCTAGTGACTGTATCCACTGAGGACCGTTCCTCCTCTTCCTCACTTGGGGTCTGATGCCTTCCCTCCCCTGAAAGGTTAGAGCTAGCATCTTCCCCTTTTTCTTCCTCCTCTGGAGCTTCCTCTGTCTCTACCTCTTGGGCCTCAGCCCATGCTGTCAGGGATTTAATCAGGATTTCCTTCCTGAGATTAGTGGTTGCAGGCAACCCTCTTTCAATACACAACCCCCTAAGCTGGACTACTGTCAGTGTGGGTAGGCTAGCCAGATCAAGCTCCATGGTTCCCTAGTTTTGTGTCAACAAAAACTTTTTGCAAAAATTGGAAACAAGAATTTAGAAAAATTACAAAAATTCAATAATTGAAATTAATCCAAATTAAAAATTAAAAACAATTTTTGCACTAGGACAATTTAAAGGATTTTTAATTTGTTCTACCTAAAATTGTAACGTGATATTGAACACAAGTACAGGATCCCGTCGCTGCTTCCAATTATGTTGGAAAATGGGTTATTGGTAGGGCAGGTAGGTACCTACACCTAGCAACAAGCCACTAACCTCCACATAGGTACAGTTAGGTCTCAGTAAATTAATCCCAGCTCTACCCTTGGTAGCTTGGCATCGAGCGTCAAGGCTTAACTTAGGAGACAAAGTGTAAAGCATTCAAATATCACAAAACAGTAATTAAATAAAACACAGGAAACAGTTTAAAAATCCAAAACCAATTTATAAAAATAGTTTATATTTTTATCTTTAAAATGACACAAAAGCGATTAAAATCGGTTCAGGGGAACCGGAGATATGAATTTTTAAAGAATTATTACTTTTCTAGCGCTTAGAAACAAAAAGCGCCAATCGGGTCATCTGGTTGCACCTCGACCGGGGCAAAGTCAAACTTTCAGGCCGACCGCGATGGAGCCCTGCTCGGCTACAGGTCGCGGGAGGCCTCGGTTAAAAAGTTACCTTCTGTCTTAGTCTTTATTTTGAAGTTTTTCTTCACCGGGACGAACCTGCCAGTTGAATCCGACCTCCTGGAGCCCTTGTCCGGATACGCGATGTGGGTTTCCTCGGTGGAGACTTTTACCTTCGGATTTAGTCGTTTTTTCGAGATGAAAATCCTTCGACCGGGGTAAACCTGGATCTTGATCCGACGTCCATGGAGCCCTTCTCGGATACGATGGCTGGGAGGTCCCGGTCAACTTTTTACGTTCGGACTTAGTCTCTTTTTTGGATGTTTTTCTTTACCGGGACGAACCACGAAGTCAGGCCGGGTCGCGGTTGAGGCAAGCCGGCTAGAATTTCTGCGGCGGGTCGGTCCCTCTCTGGAGCTTTTTTCCAAAAATTCTCAAATCTTTTCCAAACTTCTGGGGCTTCACCCAGATGTTCTTTTAAGGTTCTTTTGGGGTCCACAGCTCACCCCAAGGGTCCAGAAGTTCTGTGATGGTCCTTGGGAAGTGCGGACTTCAACTCCCAGAATGCACCTGGCGCAAACTCCTTTTTGGCCACTGGACAGTGGTCAGCTGGTCACTTTTTCAGGAGTTGGTGCAGGGGACTCTGGATAGCAATTTTTCACCTGTAGCAAACAGGGAGTCCCTCCTTGAACCAGTGGAAGCCAGGCAAAGTCCTTCTTGTGGTGAAGCCCAAGTGTGCAGCTGGTGCAGTCTTTCTGAGTGCAGGTTCCAGGTGCAGGCCAGGGGTCCAGCAGGGCAGTCCTTCTTCTCCTTGTAGTTCCTTCTTCTTGAAATTTGGTGGGGATCTGAGGTGTGGGTGCAGGTCTGCCAGTTTTATCCTTGCTTCTGGGTGAAAAAGCAGGGGGGCCCTGGTTCTCCAATCAGGAACAGGGTCGTCCCCCTGTGATGACCACTTCCTGGGAAGTGTGGCAAAAATCCATCCCAGAAGGCAACAGTCTCTAAAAATCCAACATGGATGAATCTGATTTTTGGAGGTTACATCTGGCTGAGCCCACCCACTGGTGTGGCTAAAAATCATAAACACACCCCTCTCCTGCCCTCTCCTAATCTAATCAAGGGGGCACCTAATTGTCTGGGGTTGCAGGATGTGGGGGTGTTGCTGGGTGCTTCAAATGTCCTTCTCTGCCTTTGAAGACCAGTTTGGCCGCCCTCCCCCTTCCTGCCTCACCATCTGCTGAGGGGAGATTTCTCTCCCCCAAGCACATTCCTTTATGTGAAGTCAGGCCACTTCACACCTCATCAAGGTAGCCTGGCAGAAGCTGCTGCAGGCTGGCCAATCAGAGCACAGCAGCAAAAACAATGCAGAGCTGAAATTGGCAACTTTTTAGGTAAAGTCTAAACTTTTTACCTGAACTAGTTATATTAAATCCAACAACTGGAAGTTGTGGGATTTATTATAACAATCAATTTGATACCAAATTCTTGGTATGTAACATTTAAGGAGACTTTAAAATTTAAAATAAAGTCTGCCCATTCTAGCCTATGAAGGCCATTTACTTCAATGAGGGAAAAACGAATTTGGCTGTTTTTACCTCACCAGGGCTTATAAATCTATTTTTATAAAGTCCCTGCTTATAGTTACATGGCACCCAGCCCTAGGGGCACATAGGGCACACCTTAGGGGTGACTTATATGTAAAAATAAGGTAGTTTAAGACTTTGGAAGTACCTTTAATTCCAAAGTCGAATTTGCATATAACTTGATTTTAAAAGCAGCCAGCAAGGCAGGCCTGCTTTTAAAATGACACTGGGCACCTCTGCAGTGCACCTAGGTGTGCACCACCTATGCTGTGGTCCCTAAACCTACATGCCCTACCATATACTAGGGACTTATAGGTAGGTTAACTTAGCCAATTATAATTAGCCTAATTTGCATATTGATTTTACACAGAGCACAGGCCCTGGGACTGGTTAGCAGTACCCAGGGCAACTTCAGAGTCAGGAAAACACCAGCATAAAGTGGAAAATGGGGGCAAAAAGTAAGGGGGCCTCTGCAATCAGCCCTGTTTTCCCACACTCATTCACAGTCATTTGCACTCAAGTGCAGTCATTCTCACTGAATCGCTCAGTCATACTCCTTCTGATTCACTCTGACTCCCTCAGACTCACTCAAACTCATTCACCCTCATTCTGATTCAAACTCACTCACACAGTCATTCTTTCTCACTCTGTCTCAGTCTGCCTTACTCTCCCAATGACTCACTCTGTCCCACTCATTTTCTGACTCTTTAAAACTCACCCAGACTTAACTCAGTCTCACACACAATAACATTCAGTTATACTTCCTGTCATTCTCCCTCACTTATTCATTCTCACTTGTACTCACTCTTTACATCACTCATTGCCCTCAGTTTGACTCACTCCTTCACTGACATTATCACTTATACTCACACATATTCAAATAGACACACAGACATGCTCACATATACAGACTATCACAGATACAGACTCTCACACATCCATACATACACAGTATTTCAAAGCATTTTTTACTTACATTGCTGTCTGTGCACGTCTCATTTGTAGTCCTGCTGCTTCTTTCAGCTTCAGTTGCTTGTAACTGAAACCTCAAACCTGCGCAGTCACAGATTCGATTTTTCAGTCTCTGCTCATTCACCCCACCCTTTCCCAACTCTGTGACAAGTTGGCGAACGGGTAGGGTGACTGGCTGAGTGACATGTAGCCATGGGCACTGCAAAGCTTAAGCCTGGAACACCCGTGGTAAACATTATCTGTGGCACTTCACCATGTCACAGATTGAGAGGAACTGATGAGTGCCAGGGGTCTGAGGCAAGGGCTGGGGGGTTTTACCAGCCCTGGATAATCTCTGATGGATGATGCAGGCACATTCATGCGCTGGCACCAGACATCAGACATTCTGTCTAGCAGAGCTGCTTAGGGCTGTTGCTAGATAGCATTTTCTGTTTATACCAAGAGTGAATAAGAGATTATTATTGCTGCTTGGTCTAATAAAGCAGGGGGCGTAGCCCAGGAGCCCTAACTGGAAAACCGCCACTGCTTTTTGGGAACTTATCAGTATCTCATGGGAACATCATTTTTTCCCACAGTGTGTTAAATCATGATTTATGTGGGAATTCTTTTCAACTTCATAAGAGAGTGAGTTGAGCCACTGGTTATGCACTGAGGCTGTGGTAAGTGATGTGCATGCTTTATAGCTCTATGCATGTAATAGCACTTTCTTTTTTTGGGGGGCACGTCGACTGAGGTGGTATATTAGACAATGGTGAAGGCAGCATGTATAGGCTTTATCTGTCTATCACATATTGACATGATGTTGGTACCTTCAGCTCTTGGATCCAGCTTGCTTTACCATGTCAATCGCATTTCAATCTTCATATCTCCATTATTATGTTAAATGAGAATTTGGAGCAATATTGTTTATTTTCTGTGTTTTGTAGAATCAGCCTGGGGTATCCGCACTTATTGTTTTAACTGTCACGCCCTGAGGAAGGTAGCTCTAGCCTAGCGCGGGACCCACTGAAACACACGTCGGTGCTGGATTGGATTGCAAGTTGCCACAAGTGTAACTACAAATATATAATTGTGCACTGGACAATGGCATTTGAAGTTGCCATAACTGGAACAATGAAAATGTAATTTATATTTGGACTTATTTTGATGATGGTTTGGGATTCATGTTTTGTTTTGGATATGAACTGTTAGAATTATTCAGAGTTTAACACTGCAACAAGCATCTGAACTGGAATATACAGATATTCTGTTTAGCTAGTACAGTGGCAGTCCCATGTTAAGTGTATGAAAAAGGTATTCTACTTTGGCTGAGTTCAGATGAATTGGAATGATGGTATTCTGAAATGAATGCAGTGATTGATTGGGGTTCTTTGGATGATTGAATTTGCTTGTGCGAGATACCTGGTGATGTTAAGTGCTGAGCAAATCATTTGTGCTGTATTCTGTTGATTCATTGCAATTGTTTTTTTGTACATAATTTTTTATAAATCTAATAATGAAAAAAATATTAATGATGGAAGAACAATTCTGTTTGAATATATATTTGTGTGAATTTTGCCTCCATTTTTGCACGTAAAACATGTATCCTTAATGAGTTATATCTATACTCAAGTGAAAAGTTTAGGAGATGCAGTAGTTTTTTATTTGTTGTGTACAATCCTCTGGAGGCTGCTCTCCATTTTATAGCAGGGGTCCTTTATTTTTTAGGTACTGACAGTTAAAAACTACCAAAGTCATTGTTCACTGTAATTAGGCAATCTCTCCCATATATCAATACTGAGTTACTTTATTACACCTAATAAGTGATAAAATCAGTTTGGGAGCAGTTTGAGAAAATTTTTTTTCGCTCATTTGAAATGAAATTTAAAATCCTCTTGTGGCAAAGTCAGACTTGGAATTACTATTCTGAAAATGCAACTTTTAGAAAGTTGGCATTTTCCTTTCTGAACTAAATGTGTCTTTCTGACAGTTTCCAAGGTCATGTGATGGTACTGGCCTTCATGGGGTATGACATGTATTCCTTCCAGACAGGGGACAAAAGGGGCCTCTGTGTAGAGGTAGAAGGTCTTCCTGACAGGATGGCTTGGGAGAAGCTGTACTCTACCCTGCTTGCACTTCAGAGGAGCTTGCCTGCAGAACACACAAAGGAACCTGACACCCGGCCTGCCTTTGCCTTTGTCCCCCTAGCCAGGTTGGAGCCAAACCTAGGGAAGAGGGAAGAACTGGCCAGAATTAGTTTGGGAGCTGGGCCAGGGATTGACCCTCACATGCAGGCTAGCACTGCGCTTAAACATTGCACTTTCAGAACCGAGAATCAGATCACTACTAGATCAGAGAAAATCAAAAGGGCTGCCTTGCTGTCTTTAGAAGGAAGACTGGACCTGCTTACCTTGAGCACAGGATCACAGAAGTGAGTCAATGGGTCAGTTGGCTGACCTTTTGTTTTAGCTATGGGGAGGGCACAACAAGCTTCCAGAAGCCTTCCCTGTAACTGCCAATATGACCAGCACCAAATGGATCTGTCTGGATCCTGCTGCTGGCCTCTGCTGGAATGAGTCCTGAACACCAAGAGGTGGCTTTATGGGTCTTCGACCCTTGGCTGGTGTAAGAGTGTTTGCTCCTCCTACAAACTGGAAGAACTGGACTTCAGGTGAAAATCCAGAGATTATGAGCTCTTTGATAATAAAAAATTAAAAAAAATATTCCCGGTCTCCTGTGAACGCAAAGAGAATTCACTGAGACTGACACAGGACCTGCATCTGACCTGCAACGGGTCCTGTCTACAGACTTAGGACTTCACAGACACAATGCACTTCATGTCATCAAGAACTGACCCGTGCTTTCTGTCAATGAGACGCTCTGACTGTTGCCCAGAACTTCGAGCTGACAATGACAACACTGCCAACACAAACCTCCAATTAAGGCTCATTGGGTGGAACTTACTAAGTTACTAACTTCCACCATTAAAACCCTGGTCCCTGTATAAAAAGCATCCCGGTCAGCCTGAACTTTTGACTTTGACCCAATCCAGATAACTGCGGTTGGTGGTTTGTGCTTCTAGGTGCTATTTTTATTCAAAACTTTTAAATTCATAACACATTTCTTCGTATTGGAAGAGTGCTGCTTCCATGCCATTCTAATTATTAAAATTCACTCTATGTTCCTAGGTTGGTTTGGAATTTTTCTTTTGTTGTGTTTCATTTTATTACTGTTGGAGTGCTACATAAATACTTTACATATTGCCTCTAAGTTAATGCTGACTGCTTTTATACCAAGCCACCAGAGGGTTAAACACAGGTTTATGTAGTGACTTTTGTGGTTTATCCTGACAAGCATTTGTTTATTAATGAGTTGGGCCCTAACCATTCTCAACTAATAACCAATTTATTACAACAGATAGTGGACTTTTGGCTCTCAGAGAAGTATCCTAAATTTGTGATTGATTTGAAAATTAACTTTGAACTATTTTTGAACATTTACTTGAAGTGGGTAGATTATATGTTCTCTAAAGGCTCCTGTGAAAAAACAGGACTTAATCCAAAGCAAAAATTGGTATGCATATAAATGTTAGTGCACAAGTATATAATGTATTAACATTCCAGTGTACATATATATTTCTACTTGTAGGGAATCAGAGGAAGTTAATGGTGTTCTTATGTTTTCAGTTTACAGCAATCAAGTAGAAAGTGTACATCCAGAGAAAAGCATGTAATTAATTCAATATATGGAGTGATATTATAGCTATATATTTTTTTTCAATGACAAAACAAGGGTTACAGGGACATTATAGATAGGAAATATAATTTAAAAAAGACAGAAATGCACTGATAAAACCAAAGGCTACAGGGACGTTGCATTTCGCCTCACATTTTAAATGTACAAAACTTGCAAAACCAATTGCACGCTTAAAATGTGAGCCTAACTATATCCTTGTAGCCTTTGGGTTTTTAGGTGAAAAAGTTATATATAGTCCTTGTAGCCAACCCCCTATAACCACCAACCCCGAGTTGACCCCAGGTGACTCCTTGCTATGCAGTTTCCATACATACATATGACATTCAACCCAAAGATTTTGATGGCAAAAAGATGCAAAGGTTCCATCACTAAGAATGTTAACATTCAAAATGCTAGTAAATAAACAGATAAACTACCATGAAATACAAGGATTTGAACCTTCAACCTAGTGAGTGACAGTCCAAGAGATTTACCAGTGGGCCACAAGAGACTCTCTTTTGCTGTGCCTCCAAACATAACTGTAACATTTGCAACCAAACATCTTGCCAGTGTGACACTTTAAAGTTATTGTATGGAGAGACCATTGCAATAACAGTCTCTCTCTCTCTCTTTCATCCCTTTATGGGATGGAAGAGAGAGCAAGAGAGTGACTGGACCGCAGTGGGAGCCTGAAGGCCCCAACTGTCCTAGCAAGCTCCCCACATCCTGCAGGAACCGGCGCTGCTCCCGTAAGCAGGGAGCTGCTTGAAATAGCAGCTCCTGCTTGCAAAAAGCAGAGTTTTCATCTGTTACCCTGCATGCTTATTTGTGGGCCAGGAAATAGGTAAAAACTCTGCTTTCTGCAAGCGTGAGCTGTTTGACAGCTCCCGTTTGCAAAAAGCAGAGGTATGCTTGCTTTTCCTTGGTGGGTGCTGTCAGCTCCCCCCAAACAAAAGCAAACAGCTACCTCCCAAGGGTGGACACCTCGTGAGGTAGTAGAAGTCAGCCCTGGGGGGTGGTGGTCCCATGGACCATTCATGGTTCCACGAGGGTGGGTATGCAGCCCACCTCCATTGTAGCACTTAGCCCCGGGGAGGTGGTGCTCCCCGGGGCTGGGGTCTGCAACAGACCCCCTATATTAATTTATTTAGGCCTGGGGAGGTGGTGGTCCCTTGGGGTGCGGGAGAGAGGTGCACACTCTCCCCTTAATTTGAAAGTATTGGCCCGGGGAGGTGGCAGTCCCTAGGGCTACAGGGGGCCTCTGCATGAATTGTGTGTTTAGCCCCAGGGAGGTGGCAGTCCCCGGGGCTGTGGGGGAAGGCCGTGTGGGTCCCTCACATTATGTTAATGAGATTTGCCCCAGGGAGGGGGTGGTAAAGCCCAGCGGGCCTGCCCATATACATATTTTTAAGTGCCCCAGGCAGGTGATGGTCCCCTTCATTTATTTATAGAGATTAGCCCTAGGGAGGTGGTGGTTCCCGGGGCTGCATGGGGCCACTCGGGTCCCCCTCAATATTTTAATGAGATTTCCCCAAGGAGGTGACGGTCTTCATGGTGCGGGGGCTGCGTGGGGCTGCATGGGCCCCCTGCATTATTTTAACAAGGTTTGGCCCGGGGTAGCAGTCTTTGCAGCTTTCATAAGCCCTAGTATGGGAGCCGCATGTGCCCCCCTCATATTTTCATGGTATGGCTTCAGGATATGGCACACGCAGGGGCAAAAAAGAAGAAAGCATGGGAGACCTCTTTTTTTTTTTTTCATCACAGATTTGCCACGATTTTCATTGTGATTTTAAAAACAATATTTTAAGCTTTGAGGGGTGTGTAGGGAACCCTTGCACCAAGGCTTGATGGGTAGGGTAACAGTGTCCTACCCCCTTTTAAGTTTTTTTTTTTTTCTTTGGGAGAACCGCCTGAACCAGATTCTCCTAATGGCTGCCACCACTTCCTGGTTGAAGGGTTGGCAGTCAATCAGATCTCTGCATGAGATCGGAAGTATTCATGAAACCTTCACACCTCCAGATGTACAAATTAGTTTTTCTTTTAATGTTTCAAAAACTATGGAATGAATTTACACCAAATAACAAAAAGGCTTCTTCCTGGACCAAAAGCTACCTCTGCCAAATTTTGTGCAATTCCATCTAGCAGTTCAGACTGTGGGAGTTAAAATGGGAAATGCACTTTTTTAGATCCCCCTGTTTTCTAAGCTCCTGCTTGAAGGATCCCAAATGATTACACCAAATTTGGCACAAAAGGCAGCTTTTGCTCCGCAGATTGCATTTTTTATTATTTGTTGTAAATCCGCCCAGTAGTTTAAGAGAAAGTAAAGGAAAACTAAATTTGTAAATCTAGCGGCACAAACACTTTGTGAATACTCCTGATCTCGTGCACAGATCAGATTGACTGCCAACACTTCAACCAGGAAGTCGTTTTGAGACTTGACTTCAGCCGATTCTCAAAAACAAACATTGAAAAAAAAGTTAAGGGGGCAAGGTACGTTTACCCTAATCACCCTAGCCTTGGTGCAAAGGGTCTCCCTGGGACCCGACCAGGGCAAAAAAGCATTTTATTTTTTAATTCATGGTGAAATTTGTGAATATTCACAAATTTCACTGAGAACTTTTTAAAAAAGGCAAGTGCGATCTCCTGCACTTGCTTTTAATTTTGCCCCCGGGTAGACCATGCTCTGGGGGCATGCTTAATAATACAAATATGAGGGAATGGAGCATGGGTCCCCGCTCCTTGTGCTTTTAAAAGCCCCTGGGACCACTGAAATGAAGAAGTGAAAGAGGTCTGGTAGATCAGAACATGACAGAGCCGTCTCGCACTGCCACAACTTCAAAGGCTAAAGACTATTGATTGAGATGAAAGCTTCTCCCTTTGTCTACTGTCCAAGACACTTCTTGTTGCCTGAAAACCATGCACAAAATTAAGCACAGGTGTAGCGAGAGTCCTCCGTTTTGCCCTGGTCACTCTTAAATATTTTGGACAGATACTGGTGGTTACTGACTCTTGACTGTGCCCTAGGTACTGCTAACCAGTCCCAGGGCCAGTGCTCTGTTTAAAATGTTTTAAATGGCTTATGCAAATTATGCTAATTATAATTGGCTGTATCAACCTACCTATAAGTCCCTAGTATATGGTAGGGCATGCAGGTTTAGGGACCCCAGCATAGGTTGTGCACCCATAGGTGCACTGCTTATGTGCCCAGTGTCATTTTAAAGGCAGGCCTAAAGTTAACCCCAAATTTGCCTTTACTTAAGCTACCTTATTTTTACATATAGTTCACTCCTACGTTGTGCCCTAGGTGCCCCCACGGTTGCGTGCAGTGTTACTATAAGCAGAGACCTTATAAATGATGTTTTATAGACCCTGGTGAAGGAAAAAATAGCTAAGTGTGTTTCCCCCCATTGTAGTGAATGGGCTCCATAGGCTAACATGGGGAAAACTTAATTTAAAATAAGAGTCTTATTTTCCTTAGAAAGGAGCTAAATATGGCATGTTTAGTACCAAATTAAAAGTTAGGATAGATCCAACAACTCGCCACTGTTGAATTTAATATAACTGGCCCCTAGAAAGAGTTTTAGAACTTAAAAGTCACCAGTTTCAGCTCTGTAGTGCCCTTCTCTGATTGGCCTGCCTCTGGCAGCCTGGCCAGGTTGCCTTGATGAGGTGTGAAGTGACCTGGGCTGAACACAAAGGAAGTGCCTGTGGGAGGAGAACTGCCTCGGCAGATAGTGAAGCAGGATGGGGGAGAGCAGCCAAACTGTACTTCAAAGTGGGGAAGGACATGTGGGCCAGCAAGTGGACCGCCACCATTTCCTGCAAAACCAGACAGCCAGGTGCCCCCTAATTAGATTAATAGAGGGCTGGAAAGGGGTGTGCCAAGGGAAACCTAGCCACACCAGTGGGTGGGCTCAACAAGACCTAACCTCTGAGATTGAATTCTTGCCATTTTGGATTTTTGGACAATGTTGCTCCCTGGGATTGATTTTTGCCACAATTCCTAGGTAGTGGTCACTCAATAGGGTGGTGGCCTGCACGTGGTTGGACAGAGGCCTCCCTCCTTACCACCCCCAGGAGCAAGGATAAAACTGGAAGAGCTGCACCCCACTTTGGATCCTACAAGGAATAAGACAAGAAGGAGTAGGACTGCCCTGCTGGAGCCCTGACCTGCACCTGGAACCTGCACTCTGAAGAACAGCACCAGCTGAACACTTGGGCCTCACCACTAAAATAACTTTGCCTGTCTTCAACTGCTTCAAACAAGGGACTCCCTGTTTGCCACGGGTAGAAAAAAGCTGACCATAGTCCCCTGCATCAAGCCCTGAAGAAACTGACCAGCTGACCAATGACCAGTGGTCATTTTTGGATTTGAACCCGGTGCATTCTGGGAGTTGGAGTCCTAACCCTCAAGAAGCAGCTTAGACCTTCTGGAACCTTGGGGTGAGTTGTTGACTCCTGAAGGACCTTCAAAGACTTTCTGGAAGAATATCCAGAAGTTTGGAGATGTTTGGAGCACCTTTGAAAAAGAAGCTAAATAAGTCGGCCAACCCAACTCGTAGGTCAAGCTGGCTTAGGTCGACCGCAACCTGGCCTGACTTTCAGGTTCTTCCGCTGAAAAGCTCTGTAGCCCCAGACTTCCAGGATTTCACAGGGGGTTTGTGGAAAGGCAATCTGATGACTAAAAGGGGCTTGCTATGGAGGGTCACCCTACGCCGGAGAGAAAAAGCTCCAAAAAAAACTTTCTAAGTCAGAACGAAAAAAGCTGACGGAGGCTACCTGTGCAGCACAGCTGAAGAGGGCTCCAGGAAGGTTGGCTTCAATTTCAAGTTTGTCCCAGATGAAGATTTCCATCACGAAAAACCGTCTAATTCCAAAAATAGAATTCTTCACTGAGTTCTCCTGCATCGCATATCCGAAGAGGGCTCCTGGGTGGTCGGATTCAACTTGTGACTTCGGGTGACAAAAGTCTTCAAGAAAAATACTAAGGGGCATATTTAAGAGCCCCTAGCGCCACCCAAGAGTCACTTTTAGTGACGCTTGGTGGCGCTTTGCACGGCACCTTATTTAAAAGGCCCCGATAAGCCACTTTTTGTGGCTTAACATCACCTGGTAAATACGACCCCTTCCAGCACTTTACATGGAAGGGGCATGTAATGGGTGTTGCTATGGGTCTGCCACAGCTACACCCATTGCATTTTGATGTTGCCTCAGATTTACGAGTTTCTGTAAACCTGAGGCAGCGCCAAAATCTAACGCCAGGTGTTAGAGTGGAACACATAGAAGGAGCAAATCACCATTGAAGATTGTTTTTGTGGAGGAAGGTGTCCCTTTCTGCACAAAAACAATCTCCACCTCAACGCAGCCATCCTTGCACTATGGTGTAAAGGTGGTTGTGTTGGCGCGCGGTAGCAAATTTTGCACCAGCGCAGGGGTAAACACAGAAGTGCACCATATTATTGGAAATACAGCGCATCCTTGCATTTTGAAAATGACGGTGGACGACACTGCCAATTTTGGCACAGCGACACGCACCGTCATTTTCACTTTGACAGAGGCCTCCCGTTCACTGTAGCTGAGCAGGGCTCCATCGCGGTCGGCCTCAAGTTTTAACTTTAACCAGGTTGCGTGCGCCCAGATTGGTGTTTTTAATTTCTATGCTCTAACAAACATTTAGGCCCTCATTACAACCCCGGCGGATGGCGGTATTATGGAGAAAAGTACTGCTAACAGGCATGTGGTACTTTTTCCCATAATATGACATTGGCGGTTTGGCTCAAGCCAAACCGCCAATGTACCACTCCATCTGCCACAGCACTTCAGTCTCCAGCCAGGCAGCTGTCACTAGCCCCCTGCGGATTATGACCCCGCCTACCTCCATGGTTTTCGTGGCCTCCTTATGGCCACGAAAACCATGGTGGTAGGCACTATCAGTGACAGGGAATCCCTTCCATGTCACTGATAGGGGTCTACACCCCCTCCGACTCCCCAAGTTTCTCTCCCACACCCCACTCCAGACCCCCCCCCCAACATACACGCACCTTCATGCACCATCATAAACACTCATATACACACCAATACCCACATGCACCCACGCTTGCATAAATCCATTCACACACACATCCAAACACACTAACATACATACGAGCACACACACATTCACACAACACAACATACGTGCACTCACACATCCACACATGCACACACATACAACATGCAACACACACCCACATACACGCACAGACATACACACACACACACCCACACACACACACAACACCCCTCTCAGAGCACCCAACTTACCTGATTTCAGGGGGTCCTCCGGCAGGAGACAGGACGGGGTGCTGCTGCCAGCAGCAGCGTCCTCCATCTGCACACTGCCAGGCCGTATCATGGGTCCTGATATGGTCGGCGGGGTCTGCTGGCGTGGCGCTGCTGCTGGCAGCAGCACCACCTTACTGCCATCTGCCGCCATGGCCGCAGCCGGAATTCCACCATCCATCTAGCGGAATTCCGGCTGCGTTCAAAATATGGCAGACGGCTGGTAGCCGCGGCGACGGTCTTTTGCCAGCCGTCACCGCGGTGGTAGACGGTTTTTACCGCCAATGTTATAATGAGGGCCTTAATCTTTAAAAAATCATATTTCCAGTTCCCTTTATTGGAGTTTTGACCTTTTAGTGGCATTTTAAAAATGAAAATGTAATCAATTTTTATAAATTGGTGTTGGATTTTTATTGTGTTTTGTATTTTACCTATTTACTTTTTGTGATTTTTAAAAGCTTTACACACCTATCTCCTAAATTAGGCCTAGCTGCTCATTGCCAAGATACCAAAGGTTGATCTGGGATTCATTTATTGAGCCTTGACTGGACCTAGTGAGGGTTAGTGGGCTGTTGCTAAGTGTGGGGACTTATCATGCCCTTACCAACAATCCACTTTCCAAATCAGGCTATAAAATGGCTCTGAACTCAGCTACATTAAACTTCGCTATTATTTAATTTAGGTAAAGAAGTTATTATTTTCATTGCTGGATTTTAATGAGCGACGTCTGGTGATCTTCGCTGTGCCGAAAAATAAAACGCTGGTCACGCAGCAGTCTAATGTACACTTGATAACATAGCACGCTAGGTTAACACAAACAGAGAGCGATGCCTCAACCTCCCTAGCAAAGCAGGACTGATAATTGAGTTTGTGCCGTAGCGAGTATGTGATTATGGAGAATTGAGCAGTGCCGGTGAGCTGGAGAGAATGGCAGAGCATGACTGTTAAGAGCACTTCCAAATGAAAAGAGATCCGAACAAAGTATGTGAAGCTGCTCTTTAGGGAATTGAGACTCACAAATTTGGCTTTCGACGGAAATATTAGTATCACGAGGTGGCATCTTCCTCTTGCAGTGTGCACTGATCCCTCCTAAGTATAACGTTTACACCAGGCTCCACATCTCATGACCCCACTGCCCACCGTCCAGAGGATTGAAGTGCACCCCCCGTTCCAGTCCCTATTAGGGTGCAAACGTATTACAAGTTGTGCAGAAAAACTGCACATCGTGTACTTGTTCACAGTTCACCAGGAAAAATGTGAACGGGAAAAACTATTTGGAAAGAAGCAAAGAATAGTATTCAGTGTGATAATCTCTGGTTGCACATGTTATGTATATCTCGTTTGAGGCAGGAATACTTGGAAAAGGAAGTTAATACCGCATCCAGTAGATACCTCACCCTGCAGTAGTCGGTATTTACTGGAGAACTGGTGGTGACTCCCTAAGGAGGGATGCTTATGAGGAAAATGGAATACCATCATTTTTGCCTTTCTGTTCCTGGCATTGTGCAACTGGTTCCTGTTCCTAGCATCTTTCCGGTAATCTTTCTATTTCGCCTTGTTTCTCTAGTGAGGTGAAGTGATGTACCCTATCCCCACCCTACAGTTCAGACGTATATCAGAATAGTGCGAGCAGTGGCAGGGTTCAAGGCTTCATTTCCGACAGTGACCATACAGCTGCGTACAAAGACAGGAGAGAGCCTAGAAGCGGTATGCAGTGTGAGACATTTGAAGACATTGCTGTGAATCTTAGTCTTCCTTGCTAAAAACTGCTTCTCACCTTCTGTATCTGAAACGTATCCCTGTACCCCTGGGGTGAATTGGAAGTGCAAATGATTCAATAATCAATGTGCTCCTCCTTTGCTTGCGGGTGTAAGGTGGTGAGGAAAGAGGGTGCCTACAGTAGAGACACAATGAGGCAAGGTGGGTGTAGGAAGCCGAAGAAGGGGGAGGGAGAGAGCAGCGAAGGGAGGGAGCGACCTTTGAAGCAAGCATCTGAGCGATGGCACATTTTTTTAAAGGGCCCTAAAAAAGCTGAGGAGCTGATGTGTAATGCACCCCCTCCCAGAAAAAAACTGTTATGTGTTTTATTGTTGACGACTAGACGGGTAAGTGTGTAGCATTTGGCCATTATTTTTATAGTATTAATGTGAATAAGAACATTTCAAACATAAATTGATGATAATACTGTGTGTGGCACAGAAACCCTGCTAGCCTTCTCTGTGTAAGGAGGAAGCTATGTGTGGATGCACGGTACAGCCAAACAGACACTTTTCAGTACATATGACTCCAGCCGAATGTGTAAGTGGTACGACCTCCACTATTCTGAAAACCATCTCTCTGTGTGTAATTCTTAACTACTCCTACACCGTCCAAGCACCTCTTGTAGTCCAGTGGTCATATATATAAGCCGCAGAATTCACTTAAGATTGATTTTCGTGTAGTTTGAAAAGACAACCTCAGCCAAAGTTAAGAAAAAAATGCTTAATATTTCATATTGGCGCCCAATATTGTGAAATTATTTCACAGGTGGGTAGGGAATGAAGAGGGCAGTGGAGTTGTGTCTTTTTATCTTTGAAACTGAGGCCCATATTTATAAATTTTTGCGCCGCATTTGCGTCACACTTACAAAACGCAATTACTTTTTGTAAGTTTGCGCCGCTTTTACGTCAAAATGACGCAAATGCTGCGCAAAAAAGTATAAATATGGGCCTGAATGTGGCTAAATGGTAGCGCCTAGCAGCAGCACTTAATGCCCGCGCTTGCATAAAACGAATTTTCATCAGAGTGAAGAGATGTGTATATGGTAAACCAAACGCCTCAGAATTATGGCTTTTAGAAAGTTCTAGAAATACGCCATTTATGTTTTTCTGTGAGACACAACTTTGTGCCTTGCATTTACAGTTTTCAATAAACATTCAGGTACAATCTACCTTGAGAGGAAATTTGCCAATATTAAATGTGCTGCATCTACAGTTTGGGGAGAGTCTGTATGGCACCACCACAAGCAGTCTGCCAGCATTACAATGAATCCGATCACCGTTACCTGTCAATTCTACATTCAGTTTGTCAAAGGATGGTGATGATGTAAACAGGTACTGATGTCACTGGGTTTATTACTGTGGGTAGTCCCAGCAGGACTTGTTTATCAAAGGAGTTTATGCTTCAAGACCATCCCACCCTTTGACCGTCTATGCTTCCCAACCCCTCTGCCCCACACACACCCCTCTGAGCCCTAGCCTGGCCCTGTGTGAATCAGTGATTAATCCATGGATCCAGCCCCAATGGAAAAATACACCCACTCACAGACCCACTCACACCCCTCACACTACCACTCAAACACCCTTACAGTCACTCACAAACTCACTTACACACTCACACTAGCACTTGCACACCCATGGACAGACTCACACAGCCACTAACAAACCCATTCATGCACCCTGTCATACATTCACACACCCACTTACAC
This sequence comes from Pleurodeles waltl, assembly GCF_031143425.1. Taxonomy (NCBI): domain Eukaryota; kingdom Metazoa; phylum Chordata; class Amphibia; order Caudata; family Salamandridae; genus Pleurodeles; species Pleurodeles waltl. The sequence continues at coordinate 1,010,109,681 of NC_090445.1, forward strand.
ATCCACAGAACCAGTCACACACTCATTCACACACATATTCACACTCCCATTATACACTAACACACCCACATAACCACTCACACACCCACTCACTGACCCATAAATCCACTTACACACCCACTCACAGACCCATAAAGCTACTCACACACCCACTAACAGACTTATACAGCTATTCACACACCCAGGAAATCAGTCACAGACCCATACAGCCACTTACACACCCACTCACTGACCTACAAAATCACTCACACACATACACCCTTACAGCCACTCACACACCCACTCACACAATGATACAGTCACTCACACACTGATACAGCCACTCACACACCCAGCCACACACCAACACAGACTCTGACACAGCCACTTAGACACTGACAAAGACACTCACACACCCACTCAGACACTGATACAAACAATCACACATCCACTCAAACACTGACACAAATCACACACCAATTCACACACTGATACGGACACCCACACACTAATACAGACACTCATACACCCACTCACACACAGATATAGTAACTTGCACACCCACTCATACACTGATACAGCCACTCACACCCACTCACACACGGATTCAACCACTAACACACCCACTCAAACACCGATACAGCCACTCTCACACCCAGCTTCACACGTATACTGCCACTCACACAATGATAGACATTCATACATCCACCTAGACAGCCATACACTCACACACCTACACACACAGTGATACGGACACTCATACACCCACTCACACACTTATGCAGCAACTCACACAACTAGTCTCAGAGTGACACAGACATTCACACACCCACTCATCGATCCATACAGCTACTCACATGCCCACTCACACACCCACAAAACCATTCTTACATCTACTCACATACCCTTATAGTAACTCACACACCTACATAGCCACTCACATAGCCACTCACAGACCCATATAGTCAATCACTGATCAATGAAGCCACTCATACAACCACTCACAGATCCACACACCTACCCACTCACACACCCACAAAACCACTCACAAACCCACAGACCAATACAGCCACTCACACACCCATTCAGCCACTAACACAACCACTCACAGACCTATACAGCCACTCACAGACCCATAGATCCACTTACACACTCACAGACCCATACAGCCACTCACACATCCATTCTCAGGCCCATACAGACAATCACACACCCAGAAAATGACTCACACACCCACTCACAGATTGTTACAGCCACTCCACACTGACTCACAGACCAATACAGCTACTCACACACCCACTTACTGACTCACTAAACCACTTACACAGCTGCTGACACACCCTCAAAACTAGTCACTCACCCACTCATACACCCATACGGACACTTGCACAGCCACTCACTCACCCAGACAGCCACTAATACAAACATTCACACACCCAATCACAGACCCATGCAGCCACTCATAAACCCACTCACACACCAATACAGCCACTCACACACCCAGCTATACACTGATACATCCACTTACTCACCCACTCACACACTGATACAGATATACCAAAAACGTACTCACACAGCCATACCGACACTCATACACCCACTCACACACTGATACAGATATTCACACACTCACGCACAAAGCCATACTGACACTCACACAGCCATAGTGACATTCATACACCCACTCACACACTGATACAGCAACTCATACACTCAGTCACATACTGACACAGACACTCAGGCATCCACTCACACACCCACAGAGACACTAGCACACACACTGATACAGCCACTCACACACCCACTCACACACTGATACAGCCACTCACACACTCACTCACACACAGATACACTCATACACCTACTCACACACTGATACAGCCACTCATACACCCACTTAAACACTGATACAGACACTCCCACGACCATTCACACACTGATAAGACATTCACATACCCATTCACACACCGCTACAGCAACTCACACACTGATACAGCCATTTACACACCCTCTCACACACTGATTTAGCCACTAACACACCCACTGGCACACTGATAGTCACTCACACACCCACTCACACACCGACACACCCACTTAGATACCCACTCACACACTAATACAGACACCCTCACATCCACTCATACACTGCTACAGCCTCACACACACCCACTCACACACCAATTCAGTGACTCACACACCCAGTCACACACCGATACAGCCACTCAAACACCAATGCAGCAACTCACACAGTCACTCACACACTTATACAGACAGGCACACAGTCACACACACAGATTCTAGTAATCACACACTCACTAACCCACCAATTCGGCTACTCACACAGCCACTGAGAAACACTTAAACACATATTTGTACAAAAAAAAAAAAGAAAATTAGTTAGCTCTTTCTTTGACCAGATAAGGTGGTTCTAACAAGAACAGTTTTTTGTATGGATTTTTACAGAAAGTTATATATATATATATATATATATATATATATTTTTTTTATTGGGGAACAAAAATAACCAGGTTTGTAAAATAGGTTAGGGAAGGGAACTTAGGGGAAGCAACTGGCCTCAGTATTTTAAAAAAGTAAAACAAGCATCTGTGGCCATTGACTGCATCTATAAATGCAACCAAGGAAGAGAAGTTAAGCCCAACAGGCATTTGCCATTTCCCACAGAGTGTGAGCATGGTTGCCAGATTTGCAGAAGAACCATGAAGTGTGATCATTTCCACCAGCTGAGGAAGTTCTAGTGGTGTTCCAGCTGATGAGGATTGGCCACCAGGTGCTTTTTATCATATCATCATGTAGTACATTCTCTTGTGGATGGTGTATAAATGCTTCCACCGTGGAGATGTGCATTGGGAGTACTTTTTCCCCATCTCACAGAATAGCTTCTTTCCGCAGATCGTGCACTCCACAATTTTTGCAACCACCTTTTTTTTCCCCAAAGGAATTCTGAAAATCTTTCACACATCTCAGTATATCTTTTGGCAGTGGCATGTCCTCCTCTTCTTCAGATGGTAGAACTCCTTCTGGTTCAGCAGCAGGCACAGCAGATGTCATAGCTTCCAATGCAAAGAGTGCGGCACTGGTTAGTAATTCCGTCTCTGTACAGAGCTGTAAGGCAAATTACTTAGGGTGTGGTTTTCACTTTGCATGGGTGGGGACTTACTGAAACGAATCAGAAGTTGAGGTTTGAGTTTGTTCCTGTCATCTCTGTAGATCCGCGGATTCAGCCCATGGATTCACCGATCCACCAAACTCTTAAAATAAATAATTATGTTTTAAAACATACATAGGCTACCACAATTGTATGTATGAAAATGTTTCCTTTGATGTCATTATTAAAATGTGAGGAACCTAAATATTTTATTTACAGTTTTACACTTTTTGACAAATCCGCGGATCCAAATTAGCAGATCCAACGCAATTTTGTCACAGGAACTAGAAATCATGGAGTGCCCCTATTAGTGCTTTATTGCATCTACAAAAACAGTACATAGATTAGATGACATTCAATTGTGATTTTTTTTACCTTTAAAATGTATATTGAGAATAATTGTGAAAATAAAATGAGTGTTTTAAAAATAGTATATTACTAAATTAAACTTATAGGTGAAATTGTGGTACAATTCATATTAATTAAACCGGTGAATTCCACTAAAACAACAAGAATTTACACGGATGTTATAGTTACTAAATATAATTTTTTTTAAACTAGAGAAATTCACCCAAAACTCAAAGGTTGCATGGACGTTATAGTTAGGAGATAGCTTTAAAACACCTTAGAATTTCACGGAAAAAAGAAAATAAAAGTTACAGGGACATTACAGTTAGTATATAGAATGAAAACAACCTTAAAAATTCAATGAAAAAAACAAAGTTTACAGGGATTTTATAGTAAGGCTCAGATTTTACGCGCGCAAACCCAAAGAAATTCAGGAGTTATAGTTAACCGAGCGAACTATAACTTACACCCTTGCTATGCACTGCTTATGACCTCCCATATTACAACACTTATGACACGGTCAGTGACATCACTGATGACATCACTAATGACATCTTAAATTACATCTGTTAGATTCAAATTTTACACACACATGCAGAAATTCAATAGTTATAGTTATACTTTTCAAAACACTATAAATTGTGCTGTAAGGTAACTGTCATCCGCACCCTCGCTATGCACTGCTACTTACCACCTATATGACACTAGTAATAACATCTTCTATGAAATCCTTGATAATATTTCTGCAAGATTTCCAGTGAAGTTATTGAAGTTATTGATTAGAAAACGGTGCATGGCGGGGGCCAAGGTATACGTACCTTAGAGCACAAGTTATATCTTTAGATGAGTATAACTATAACTATTGGATTTCTGTAGTTTTGTGTGTGTAAAATCTGAACCGAACTATAACGTCCCTCTAACCTTCATTTTTTGTGTGAATTTGTAAGGTTTTTTAAAATTCTATTTCCTAAGTATAGCGTCCCTTTAACCTTTGATTTTTTCAGTTTGGTTAAGATTTTATATGCACAAAACCATAGAAATTCAGCTGTTATAGTTAGAGTTATTTCAACTAGCTATAACTCTTGCCCTAAGATAACGTTAACTCGTGCCCTCGCCATGCACAGTATTTTCCTCAATGATTTTACTGCAAATGTTACAGTGATATTATCAATGATGTCATAGAAGATGTCATGAGTGATGTAATATCTGGGGTAATTAGCAGTGGATGGTGAGGGCATGAGTTATAGTTACCTTAGGGCACGAGTTATATTTACTTGAAACAATTCTAGCTATAACAAGTGAATTTCTACAGTTTTGTGCACGTAAAATCTGAACCTAACTATAACGTCCCTGTAACCTTTGTTTTTCTAATGAATTTCTAAGGTTGTTTTAAATCCTTTTCCATAGCTCTAACGTCCCTGTAATATGTATTTAACATTAAGTAAGAGACCCATCAAAATGCACAGTGGAGTGTAAGGGGTTGAATACAGGGCCTAGCCTGGCATTGTGCTGCCCCCAAACAAGCTTGAGGCTCCTGCCCCCCTCTTCCTTGTCATCCATTGTTCAAGTCCATGACCCTGCTCTCTCACTTCAACCTTGTGTGGCTGTTGTTCTGCCACTGCCCTTCACGCTTGCCCTGAACAGTTAGCTTGCTGCACTATCTACCCTCTGTTGTCTGAATTCATGTGCCAGCCCTCTACCTCTTGCATGGTCTGATGTGCTGCCACTGCCCCCCACTTAGTGTGAAGTCCCTGCCCATTCTTCCTGCTCTCCATTGTCCATTTCTATGCTCCATCATTGCCCTCCTGCTTAGCCTCTGTGCTTAGCTCACTGCCCCTACCCTCTGTCCCCCTGCCCTCTGATGTCTGTGTGTATGCCCTGCACCCTCCTTTGTGCCCACGATGTTACATGGACCTGCCACTGCCCCTCCTATCTACTCTCAGGCCACTATTAGGAGTTTGGTGGGTGGTGGAGGCTGCCCACCAAACTCTTTGGGTCGGAAAACAGCCACTCCGGTTTTCCGTCCGCTGGCCCTATTATGAATTTTCTTCTGGCCCAGTGGGCGGAAACAGCACTTCCGCCCACTGGCCCAGAGGGAGATTCACCACAACATTAATGCTGGCTTGTAATCAAGCCGGAGTCAATGTTGTGGTGCTTCGGGTGCAACAGCACCGGTCACGCTTTTCACTGTCTGTAATTTGGGCAGTGAAAAGCATGACAGGGCTGTCCATGGGAGCCCCTGCACTGCCCATGCCAAGTACCAGGGCAGTGCAGGGGCCTCCTGGGGCCCCTGGCACCCCACCTCCGCCAGTCTTTGCATGGCAGTGGGACTGCCATGCAAAACCTGTGGATTAGGGAATTGTAATCCCCAGGGCAGCACTGCTTGCAGCACTGCACTGGCAGATTAAGACTGTCGGCACCACCAGGCTGTCGTCTGGCAACAACCAGCGGTCGGACCATGGCGGCGCCACCAGGTTTAAAATGTGGAGGCCGGACCGCTGCTTTGGTGGCAGTCCGACCTCCACCACAAGTCCGGCAGTCCCAGGACCGCCAGACTCGCAGTAAGTGGATGAGTGTTCTGTTAAGCTGCCAGTGCCCCTTCCACCTGCCTAGCATGGTCAGATGGCTGCCGCCTGTCCCTGCCACCTCCACCCTGTCTGTCTGAGTTCCATGCCCCTATCCCCTCCCTCTTGTCGCCCAGGGTCAATTTTACTGACACTCCCTTCTACTCTCCATGCTTTGTTGATCAGCAACTGCTCCTCCTACCTTCCCTGTGAGGTATGTTGTGAAGCCCCTTCTGCTGCCCTCTTTTGTTTGTGTCCAACCCCTACCCGTCCATTCTGTACTCCATGGTCCGTTGTGCATGCCCCATCCCTTCCCTCTTGCCCGCGACGATTCTGGACAAATCACTAAATCTCCCCATGTCTAATACCAAAATTAATGTGTCCTTGTGTAATGTAACTGATGCTCATGTAAAGCACTCCAATACATTACTATGTAATACTGCAGAAAAACAACAAAATAAGTATTTTGCACACTTCTGTCATTGGAATATACTTGGGCTACATTTGGATGATATGTGTGCTACATTCGGACTTTATTATTCTCTGGTAGCTATCTTAAAATACTTATTTGTTATGGAGCTCCCTAATGTTCTCATTTACTGCAGTATCCTCAATAGAAAATGCTTTTCGTTTTCCACTTCGATTCTATCAAGATGGCGTTTAAATGTGCCGCACTTTTGGCTTAAATACATAATGTTAGCACTCTAGTTGCTCATTAGAATACTGCACTAAATCTGCTGATCACCAGATAGTTAACGGGCAGTCTTATGCAGGTGTGGAAAGTGCATGTTTCAGTCTGCATGTCAGAATGTTTTAATGAAATAGAAGAGGAAGAAATTTGAGAACTCACCTAAAAAATGTGCCCAATTTTTTCTTTCAACCACATTAACCATAATTTCTATGACAAAATGAACCCCCTCAGTTTGTTCCTTTCTACATTAAGGCGGTCATTACAACATAGGCGGTAAAAGGCACTTACCGCCGTGCAGGAGACCGCCAATACACCGCCGGGGCAGCGGAATTTCGCCACAGCTATTATGACCCACATCTCGGAATCCGCCAAAAGTCAGACACCCACACAAGTCCGCCACACCAAAGGTCAGTGATAAACTGGCGAAAAACAAACCGACACCGTGACGCCAACAGAAATACGCCCACACTATCACGACACACGAATCCACGCGCGTTCTTTCAACCGTGGTACTCCATTGGCAGTACACACCGCCGCACTCAAAATACACACACTCATACAAAACACAGCCACATTGGACAATTCAAAATACACACACCTGAGACACATACACACATCACTCCCACACACCCATTACAATATAAAACACACACCCACATCACTCACAAACCCCCACGACAAAAAATCCGTAAGAAGGCCAGAGAGAGACACCACCAGCAAGAACAGCAGCATTCACAGGCACACAACACCATCACCCACACAACTTCCACGCACCTCACACAACACACCACTACATATCACCACACTTATCACCACACACTCCACCCCACACATCCCCTACACCACCCCATGGCACGGCAAAGACAGCCCAGGTTCTTGGAGGAGGAGCTCAGGGTCATGGTGGAGGAAATCGTCTGGGTAGAGCCACAGCTATTCGGATCACTGGTGCAGCACACCTCCATAGCTAGGAAGATGGAGATATGGCGAAGAATAGTGGACAGGGTCAACGCAGTGGGACAACACCCAAAAAATCGGGAGGACATCAGGAAGAGGTGGAATGACCTACGGGGGAAGGTGCGTTCCGTGCTCTCAAGACACCACCTGGCGGTTAAGCGGACTGGCGGCGGACCCCCACCTCCGCCCCCACAACTAACAACATGGGAGGAGCAGGTCTTGGCGATTCTGCATCCTGAGGGCCTCACAGGAGTAGGTGGAGGAATGGACTCTGGTAAGTCAAAGCTTTACTATTACATCCCCCACCCTACCTGCATGCTATCACATACCCCCACCCCCACCCTCACCCCCAGCACCCCAACTCCTCACAAATGTCTCAACATCACAAGCCACACATCCCAACAACAAGCCCTGCATGCAACAACAAAGCATGGACACCCATCACCAAAGCATGGCCACTGCACAAACCCATACACCCCCCTAAACCATCATCACACAAGCTCCCACACAGGAATGCTAGCACTGGGGTACACGGTCACCCACCCATTGCACACCATTACACACACAGATGTAATAAACATCCTTTTATACCCTTGCAGGACCCCTACCCAACGTCACTGGACAGGAGGGTCCACACATGTTCACACCACCAACAGAAGAGGCCCACAGTGATGACAGCACCTCTGTCCAACCGGATCTAGATGACCAGCCCCGACCATCGGGGACCTCTGGACAGTCGGTTCCCCTCACACAGGCACAGGCCACCACAGACCTTCCCCCCCCTCTGGAAAAACCAGCACAGCACCCATCCAGCGGGCCCATACCTCCGTCCCCAGGACACGTCAATCAGCTGTGTGTCCACCACTACAGGGAATCCAGGCTAACCCACCACCCCAACAACAACAGGGACCTGGGGGCAGTGGTAGTGGGCACACGGTCCAGGGGACGGAGGCACTGGAACACAGGGGAACTGGGAGGGCTGCCGTGCGACAGGGGGCGGACAGGCCAAGGGAACCCACTCTCCACGAGGCCCTCTCCTCCATCATGGGAGCCTACCACCACTCCCAGGAGACGATGGCAACGGTACAGGCCAAGTTTCAGATGACCCAGCGCATGCAGGAGGAACAGTATATGGGCTTCAGGGAGGAACTCAGAACCATCAGCTCCACCCTGGGCACCATAGTAGGGGTGCTGAAGGAACTACTCAACACCAGGAGGGACACTGTGGCACTACAAGGGGCCCCTGACACTAGCGTGGACGATGAACTGCCCACCACCTCCGCCGGTGCTAGTGGACAGGACTCCCCGCTACAGGACCACCACTCCAGCACCCCACCCCCTGCAGAGGGAGAACCACCCCGCAAACGGTCCCTGAGATCCAGGAACAAGACAGAGAATGATGCCAAGATCCCCGCCAAGAAATGAGACCACCCTGATTGTCATCCTACTGTCCCACTTTGTCACCCTGTCCATAATTAAACTGCCCCAGCTCCACTTCCTATGCCCATATGGGCAATGCACCTGTGAGACTAATAGACTGGACTCACCATTTCACTACCCCCTCCAATTTTGAGCATTTAAATAAACACACCTAAAGCACAAAATTATCTGGAGTCTGTCTGTGATTTCGAAATAGTGTATTAGCAATTACAGTGACAAAATGTTTTTTAAATAGTAATGCCAACATACCTATGTCACACAGCTCTAGTCCATGAGGAATCTAAGCAGATGTCACACAGTGGGTGCAACATCTGTGAAACAACTCAGTGACCATACACTGGGTGAAAACGACACAGGAGAGAGGTAGTAGTGTTAAAGTACATGTAGTAGGCAGGATTGTATTCTTACCTGTGTCTCACTGGAAGTATTGCTGGATCACTGAGTCCCTTTTGTGCATGTCTTCTTCCTCTGCTTCCTCCTCATCACTGTCCACAGGCTCCAAAGCTGCAACAACACCGCCATCTGGACCCTCCTCCTGCAGAAAAGGCACCTGGCGTCGCAAAGCCAAGTTGTGAAGCCTACAGCAGGCCACGATGATCTGGCACACCTTCTTTGGTGAGTAGAATAGGGATCCACCTGTCATATGGAGGCACCTGAACCTGGCCTTCAGGATGCCGAAGGTCCGCTCGATCACCCTCCTAGTTCGCCCATGGGCCTCATTGTAGCATTACTCTGCCCTGGGATTCCTCACTGGGGTCAGTAGCCATGACAGGTTGGGGTAACCAGAGTCACCTGCAAATGGTGAGGGGCAACTGTTAGACACACACTAACCTGGAGGGATAACCCCAGACCCAGGCAACCATTCCCACTGACTTGCTTCCAGGTGCTCACCTAATAGCCACACACGGTGCCTCTGGAGTTGACCCATCACATAAGGGATGCTGCTATTCCACAGGATGTAGGCGTCATGCACTGAGCCAGGGAACATGGCATTCACATGGGGTATGTACTGGTCTGCCAAACATACCATCTGTACATTCATAGAATGATAACTATTCCGGTTTCTGTACACCTGTTCACTCCAGTGGGGGGGGGGGGCAAAGCCACATGGGTACCATCAATGGCACCTATGATGTTGGGGATATGTCCCTGGGCACAGAAATCACCTTTCACTGTAGGCAAATCCTCCACCTGAGGGAAAACGATGTAGCTCTGCATGTGTTTCAGAAGGGCAGACAACACTCTGGACAATACTTTGGAAAACATAGGCTGCGACATCCCTGATGCCATGGCCACAGTTGTTTGAAAAGAGCCACTTGCAAGGAAATGGAGCACTGACAGCACCTGCACTTGAGGGGGGATTCTTGTGGGATGGCGGATTGCTGACATCAGGTCTGGCTCCAACTGGGTGCACAGTTCCTGTATTGTGGCACGGTCAAGCCTGTAGGTGATTATCAAATGTCGCTCCTCCATTGTCGACAGGTCCACCAACGGTCGGTACACCGGAGGATGCCGCCATCTCCTCACATGTCCCAGCGCACGGTGCCTATGAAGGACAACAGCAAGCACAGAGTCAAACAACTCAGAGGTACGTACCCACAGTTTACCCAGAACACCAATCATACACAAAAGGTGGCCTGTATGTGTGTTGAGACTAGGCCTAGGTATGTGTGACACAGTTGAAAATGAAGCCATGTGGGCCCCTGAAATGGCAGCTGCCTGACCTGTAAAGTGGGACAATGGGATGTGAGGTAACTGCGCTGGTGTTGTACACCATCGCGGTAGGCGATCAAAGACCGCGGTGCAATGCTGCATTGGTTAACATTGGACCCTATGGGTCCCAGGAGCCAATGACGATGTACGCCGGCGGTGACGGTATGCACCGCCGCGGACATGACCGCCATTTTCTATCTGTTCTATCACTCAATAGCTGATCTTCTACAGGAGAGGACCTACACTGCAAGTGCTGCTGTGACCTCGGTCTGGAAGAGACAATGGCTCGTGCGTCTGGGGAAAGGGCCCCTGCCTTCACATCGGAGGAGTTGGAGAAGCTCCTGGATGGGGTCCTCCCCCAGTACACGCTACTCTACAATCCTCCAGACAAGCAGGTAAGTACACAGGGAGCATGTTGTATGGGCTATGCCTGTGTGGAGAGGGCTGGATGTAAGAAGGAAGGGGGCAGAGTGCTGCGTGCATGAAAGACGGTGAATGCATGTGCCACATGGCAAGGGTAGGGATGGGGGCCAATCACTTTTCGACGGTGCAGTTGGTAATGACTTCTCTTCTTCCCCTGTACATTTCATGTAGGTCAGCGCCCACCAGAAGAAAGATATTTGGCGTGCCATCACCAAGGACGTCCGGACCCTGGGGGTCTACCACAGACGGAGCACCCTCTGCTGGAAAAGATGGGAGGACATTTGCCGCTGGAGCAAGAAGACGGAGGAGGCTCAGCTGGGGATGGCCTCCCAACGTGGGAGGGGTGCCTGTCGCACCATGACCCCACTGATGTTCAGGATCCAGGCGTGGCCTACCCGGAGTTGAATGGACGCTTAAGGGCATCACAGCAGACACAAGGGGGTGAGTACACTCTCATTCTGCTGACTTTGCGCGCAGTGTAGTTGTCTGGGTGGGGGAGGAGGGCTGTGGGTTTCCCTAGGCCAGGGCGAGTTCCGTAGGCAAGGCCCCTCTGTAAGGCAGGCCATGTGGCACTCCAGCCCACCTCTGTAGAGTGCCAAGTACAGCTATTCATGCCCCTGTGTCATCTATGTGTGCAGATGTCGTCCATAGGCTTGTAGGCCATTTCCCAGGAATTGAACATTGGAGCCCAAGAGCGCGGCGTAGTGCAGGGGGCTTCTGTGTCTGTCTTGTCCACCAACGGTAGTGGTAATCCATGCACTCAAAATGTCTTTCTTCTGTTGTCCCCCCCTTTTTGTGGTCTCCCTGTTCTTGTGGGCATTAGCATCATCAGGTGGAGGAGCAGTGGCACCGGAGCACGAGGGAGCTGCATCCCACATGGCCCTGGAGGGCGAGACTACGGACTTGGAATTCACCAGTGGGACAGAGAGCTAGGGGAGCTTCACGGCGACACCAGCGACACGGACTCATCCTCTGATGGGAGCTCCCTTGTGGTGGCAGCAACATCTGTGCCCCCCACATCTACAGGTACAGAAACCACCCCGCCTACCAGCACCGCCCTCACAGCAGCCCCTCAGCCTTCGCCCCGTGCCCGCTCACCCAGGAGGGTGGGCATCACCTTCACCCCAGGCACCTCAGACCCTGCCCCAGTCACCCCTGCTGCCCTCAGTGAGGAGGCCATTGACCTCTTCAGGTCCCTCACTGTTGGGCAGTCTACCATTTTGAATGCCATCCAGGGTGTAGAAAGGCAGTTGCAACAAACGAATGCATTCCTGGAGGGCATTCATTCTGGTCAGGCGGCCCTTCACCGAGATTTTCAAACTCTGGCCTCAGCACTGATTGTAGCCATTGTCCCCGTCTCTAGCCTCCCCCCTCCAACTTCCTCCACCCAGACCCAATCCCCTGTACCTCAGCCTATCTGAAGCACACCATCAGACCAGCCTGCACACACCTCAACACACAAGGGAAGCTCAGGCAAACATAAGCACCACACATCCCACAGGCACTCACGCAAGCAACACACACATGCAGACACACCAACATCCACTGCCTCCACTGTGTCCCCCGCCTCGTCCTCTCCCTCCTCCCTCCCAGTCTCGTCTACACTCACACCTGCATGCACTACCTCTACAGCCACTACGTCCCTCACCAGCACACCCACCAGCACACCCCGCTCACGTGCAGTCACCACCCCCACTACCATTCACACGTCCCCTGTGTCCTCTCCCAGTGTGTCTGTGACGCCCCCTCCCAAGATACACAAACGTAGGCGCACACCCACCCAACAGCCATCCACCTCACGACAGCCTCCAGCGCATGCACCTGCACCCAAAGACACCAAACGTACACCTCCTACTACCACCACCTCTTCCTCCACTCCCAAACCCCCTCCAGCTACTCGTTCCAGTGTGTCCAAAAAACATTTCCTGTCCATTCTTGACCTTTTTCCCACACCTTCCCCACCCCGTCCATCTCATAGGTCCCGAAGTAGCACCTCAGCCACAACATCTCCGGGACCAGTGGTGCCTGTAGTGACTGGTATGTGGAGTGCACCGGCCACCAGGACAGCCAGTGTGGCACTGAGCCACAGCACAGACAGTCCCCCACATGTGAGGCATCAGAAGTTGGCCAGTGCCCGGCGGGAGAGGGGGAAGACTCCAGCCACCCAAGCCGCTCGCAGGGGTCCCGTTGGGAGTGTGTAGTCAGCTGTGACACCTTCCAAGGGCCACAAGAAACCCGGCAACTCTGGAGGCCACCGCCAGCCCCAGCCCAGCTGCCCCGGAGGCCACCGCCAGGCCCAGCCCAGCTGCCCCGGAGGCCACCGCCAGGCCCAGCCCAGCTGCCCCGGAGGCCACCGCCAGGCCCAGCTGCCCCGGAGGCCACCGCCAGGCCCAGCCCAGCTGCCCCGGAGGCCACCGCCAGCCCCAGCCCAGCTGCCCAGGAGGCCACCGCCAGCTCCAGCCCAGCTGCCCAGGAGGCTACCGTCAGCCCCAGCACATTTGCCCAGGAGGCCACCGCCAGTACCAGCCCTGCTGATCCATGAAGGGCCGCCAGCACAAGCTCCGCTGGGCCATGAAGGACCGCCAGCACAAGCCCCGCTGGGCCATGAAGGACCGCCAGCACAAGCCCCGCTGAGCCATGAAGGACCACCAACTCAAGCACCGCTGAACAGGGCACCCCCGACTCAAGCACCGCTGAACAGGGCACCGCCAACTCAAGCACCGCTAGCCCATGAGCGGCAGGGGCACTGATGCAACTGGGTCCGTCACGGGGTGAGTGATGCACTCTGGGCACCAGTCCCCCTCCAGAACCAGTGGAGAGATCCATCCACTACCTCTGTCCTTCACAGGATGAAGCACTCTGGGCACCATGCCCCCTCTAGAACCAGTGGAGACTGTTATCCACTACCTCTGTCCTACACAGGATGAAGCACTCTGAGCACCAGTCCCCCTCCAGAACCAGTGGAGACTGTTATCCACTTGAGAGACTGTGGCTTTGCACTCCCCAGGATATGGCAGTGGGCAACCCACCCACTGTAGAGACTTGAGAGACTGTGGCTTTGCACTCCCCAGGATTGAACAGTGGGCAACCCACCCACTGTAGAAACTTGAGAGACTGTGACTTTGCACTCCCCAGGATATGGCAGTGGGCAACCCACCCACTGTAGAGACTTGAGAGACTGTGGCTTTGCACTCCCCAGCATTGAACAGTGGGCAAACCACCCACTGTATAGACTTGAGAGACTGTGGCTTTGCACTCCCCAGGATTGAACAGTGGGCAAACCACCCACTGTATAGACTTGAGAGACTGTGGCTTTGCACTCCCCAGGATTGAACAGTGGGCAACCCACCCACTGGAGAGACTTGAGAGACTGTGGCTTTGCACTCCCCAGGATTGGACAGTGGGCATGTGGCCCCCTCGTGGATTTGGCGTCGTGCACTCAAGCGGCTGATGTGCCCCCCTTTCCTTCCCCCTGAGGTGCCTGTTTTCTTGCTGTCTGATGCCCCTGCAGTGTTCTCTCCGTCATGGTCGGGGATCTTGTGTGGGCCTCGCCCATACCATGTGGTCCCAGTGTTCCACTGACTTTCTTTGTGCAGTACCTGGGCTCCTATGCCTGGTATATATTTTGTACATGGTGTGTATATATATATATATATTTCTGCCTACTTGTTTGTAATATATTCCGACGGTTACACTCATTTTCTTTGGTCTGTGCATTCTTCGGGGGAGCTTGGGGGGTGTAACTGTGATGTATTGATATGTATTGGTGTGTGTGTTGTAGTGGGTGAGGGTGGGGGTGGGGGTGTTACGTGTGTGTGTCCCTGTTTTTTGCCTCCCCCCTCCCCTGTGTCGTAGGTGCAGTACTCACCGTGGTCTTCGCCGCCAGCGTTCGTGCTCCTGGTAGAGGAGCAGGAAGACTATTGCAGGTAGAATTTGGAGTTCCGGTTCCATGGTGTCCTCGTTCCTCGTGGAGTGTGTAGAGGTGAGCGTTTTTCCTTCGAAATTCCTGTTTCTGCCGTGTTTTTATCCGCGGTGTATCCGACCCGGAAAAGGCGGCAGATTGGCCTGTCATAATAGTGTGGGCGGTACATTGTCTTCCGTCTGTCTGTTGGCGGTGACCGCCACGCTGTTTGTTTGTACCGCCGTGGCGGTCGGATTGTTAAAGTGGCTGTCTTTGTTGGCGGGTTCCGCCACGGTCGTAATTGCTTTTTTTTTTACCGCCGGCCTGTTGGTGGTCTTACCGCAACTTTAACACCGTCCGCCAGGGTTGTAATGACCACCTACATGTTTTACATTTTACCAGTTTGATTCAATAAACTTGGTTTTAAGCGTGTCACACTTTTGTCATAAGTAAGACTGCTGGTGCTCCATTTGTTTCTTGGAACTCTCTGGGATGCTGGAGTAGAACCTAAGGAAATCAATTGACAGGGTGCTCTTGTTGGAAGTACATATTTTATAGAGAATGTCAGACTTCATTCTCATATGGCTGAGAAAGATAGGGTGAATGTACAGAATGTATGCTCTCATTTTAGCTTCTGGATCACCTTCCATAACCCGTATGGGAAAATCATGGGAAAACAGTTTTCTTTCAAACATGATTCATAGAATCCCAGCAGAAGACTTTTTCACAGGATAAAATCACCTTAGAACACACCACAATTCCTGAAATTACAATGGTACCATCAACAAATGAGTTATAATGTAACTAAAATCTGTTATCACTCATTATATGTCCTCCTTTTTGTGACCCTCAAAACATGCCTTTCACTACAAAGCATTTCAAAGAGGTGCTATCATGTATATTAACTGATTGAAGTGCTGACAGCCAATCAGATCTCACCATGAGAGCTGTGCTTAGGCTTCGCCAAGATATACAAATTTATTTTTCCTTCAGTATCTCAAAAACTACTGAACAGATTTACACCAAATAACAAAAAGCTTGCTTTCTGGACCAAAAGCTACCTTTCGGCCAAATTTGGTGTAATCCCATCCAGCGGTTCAAGCTGTAGTCATGTCTAAAAATCTCTACTGAAATCACATGGGGAAAATGCATTTTAGGATTCCCCTTTTTCTCAGCACCTGCTTGAGGGATCACCTTGAAACTTTCAACTTTGAATTTAGAGACACAAACTAGTTTTGAAAATTTCATAAAGAACTGTCAAATGGTGCCAAAGTGATATGCAAAACAAAAAATGGTTTTCCAATGGAAACCAGGTCCCAGAGGCATGTTAAAACCAAAGGAGGGGTTATACAGGCCCCCCTCCTGAGCTTATTTATGCCCAGTGAGCTGATTTCTATGACTTGGCAGGAGTTTTGAAAGCTCCTACCAAGTAAGAGCAAACGCTCCGGTATATATTACAATTAAGAGGTGTGTTTGTCTTGATGTCTTATAGAGCTTTTCTACATCCTACAACCTTCCTTGACTCCTGACATGATGGCAAGACAAGGCAGAGTGTGGAGTCCTGTTTCCTTCTTATCCCTTGCTTCTGATGGCCTTTGTGCACAAAGGTAGCGCAAAATCTGACAATACTCTACTAGAATCTAAAACAAAGTTGTTGTCAACATCTTAACTACCCTAATTGTTCTGCAATTAAAAAATAAAGTGCTGAAGACGTACCTCTTCAGAGACCGCAACATCTCTAAGTGCTAGGAATCATCATCTGTTAGATTGACCCTGAAACTTAGCACTCAGAGACATTTGCTTAGGGCAGCAGGAAGTATAATTAAGAGTGTGTGAAATTCACGTAATTTGTTTTTGCGTATTTACATGAAATTTCGGCCAAATATGTCATAATATGAAATGCAAAACTGTCATTTTATGGTATATTTTAGTGCAAAATGCATCCTAGCATCAATTTTTAACACAAGGTGCAACAAAACAAAAGCACCAGAAGCAATAGCCACTCGTGTTCTTTTTTCCCGTGCATTTGTGGTAAGGTTTTACTGAATAGTGATAATTATGGAAATTTCCCTAATGCCGTTATTTAGAGAATTTTGTGCAATAAGCATAATGTGAAATTTCTAAAAATTAGGCAAATGGCACTGGCATAATTTAACTTTCGTCCACGGCTAGTAAAGAAAGTAAGGAAACGTGTTCATTCCAGAATGGTTGCGATTCCATAACATTAAAATAGGAAACTATTAACTCTTTAAAAATAGAAACAGCACATTTAATTTATTCAGTGTCACTTTAAAGTACACACTTTAAATATGCTAACTAATAACTTAAAGAATCATTCCAAAGTTTTCACTTTCAATTATTTCTATTTTAAGCTATCCCTTAAAACCTGAAAGAGATATGTGTGAGCAGTGCTTAATTTGTAAATAAAAATGTGCTGGTGCCCAAAGTTCTCCTCTGAAACACGCGCCCTGCTGCAATTAAATGTACGACCACAGAATACTGAGGCTGCGTAATCCTGAATCCATCTCGGGCCTCTTTAATCCATTGCCACTCCCTGCCCCTTCAGCTCACTCTTGCAGCTTTATACTTTCGCCCTTTGTGACAATTCTTTGTTTTTCTCTTCCTCTGTCTTTCCCATGTGTGTCTTTTGCTCACAGTAAATGCTTAAGGTAGGAAAAAAAATGCCGGCCACTCAAAAATAAGTGCTGGTGCCCTGCACCGGAAAACTTTGGCTCAAATAAAGCCCTACGTGTGATTTACTATGAGCAAATGACAACTAAATGGTCTTTCCAAATTTAGATGTGTGATATTATTATGTTTTACTTTTATTTCATGGTGAGATATGTTATGCAGAGTTGGAAAGCGTACTATCACCCTCGAGGCTATCCTGGCACTGAGCCTACCCAAACCTAGGACCTCGTAGGTCTACTCTTATAGCCAGGTCTACAGCTTCTTGCAGAATATGAGAAATGAGTAAGAGGCTCTCATGTATACTGGCAGGTCCTTTCACACTTTAGGAGCAATGTAGGAGAATGCATGACCGCTGGATCTGATTTTCCCCATATGTGTGATACGTGCAAGTAGGAGTCCTGAGGAGTGGATGTGCCTGAAATGTTTGTGAAAGCAGATGTGGTTGTTGTTGAGGTATGCTAGGCCAATGTTATGTAGTGCTTTGATAGTGTGGTTGAGGAGTTTGAATTGTTCTTGTTTATATACAGGAAGCAAGTGGTGTTCTTTCAGGTGTGTTGTGATGTGAGTGCTGCATGGAAGGTTGAGAGTGATTTTGCTTGCCTGGTTCTTAATGGTCTGCAGCCTTCTAGCAATTTTTTTTTGTGGGCCCTAGGCATGGAAGGTGTTCTCGTTGGATAGCTTCCTTGTGACCAGAGCATGTGTGACAGCTTTCTGGGTGCTGATAAAGGAGGTTGCCCTAGTGCTCCATCAAAAACAAATCAATAATAACAGCACAAAGCTTCATAAAGCAAACTCTTCATTCCTTGTGTTTCATCACTGCATGACAGCTGTACCTCGTCGCTACACTACCTTTTGCCTTTCTACTGAGATACATTTACTTGTAAAGAGTAGTGAAGTTTAATAGTACCAAGGATCAGTCATAGTTAAGAAAAGTTTTGTATTCAACAATTAACTTGGTCTGCTTTTGTGTTGGTGTGCTTACATGCTCTCCAGCAATGGGGAGTCATCACAAGCTGTTTCGGCTCGGGCAGTAACAACTCGATGTCAGGGTCTCCCACCAGTGTTAACTCTATCTCGTTATAAACAATCCTCAATTATAATCAGTGATTAATTTGTGCCGGTGCGTGCAGGTGCTAGGATGAAGACTTAGGGGCATATTTAAGAGCCCCTAGCGCCAATTTTAACACCACATGAGCATAATTTTTTTAAGTTAATGTGGTGTTAGAAGGCCAAAAACATCACACCATATTGTAACCCTTTGCCCTACATTATACCTGCGCCAGGCATAATGTATGCAAAGAGGGCGTTCCCCCATTAGGGGGGCCAAAAAAATGGTGCAAGGAAGTCTAAAAGATTTCCTTTCGTCATTTCTTTTCAGAACTTTTAACACCTGCTCACCACAGGCATTAAAATGGGGCATGCCATTGAATACAATGGGCCCCTATGTACTCTGCATGAGTAGCGCCAGAATTTTGGCGCTACTCCTGCAGAGTACATCAAAAATAACGCTATTGCCCCCTGCCCTGCGCCATGGTACTCTGTATTTTAAATAAGGTGCACACTGGTGGCAGAGGGGGGGCGCTAAGGGGCGCAAGAAAAGTGACATTGCACTGTGTGCAGCACTACTTTTCTTAAATATGCCCCTTAATTTTCATCATCAGACTTCTATCCAGAGAAAAAAAAGGAAAAGGCAGAAATGCGAAAAAGGAGGAAGGAGAGAAAGATAGCAAAACAGTGAAGAACAAAGCATAGTAGGTAAGAAAGGATGTACAAAAGTGAAATAAGAATGCTGGACATGTAAAGTTGTAGAAGAGAGGCAAAGTCCCGGGGGCTTGTCAGGGAGCAAAACACGTTGGGCTTTCATTTTCTGCATGTCCGCACCGGAATACGCCTGCTTTAAATCTATGAAGATTGTGTCGGATTTATTTTCGCACTGGAGTGCACGTTTCCAAAAGCTGCTGTATATACATATATACCGTTTTGACTGGACTTTTAGACAGTCAATAATCTGGCACTACCAGATGGCCAGTTTGAGGGCCAGTGTGTGGACCGTTTTTGGTCCTGACTGCCGTGACGAACAAAAGAGAAAAGACTGGTCCTTTCAAGATGGCAAATCTTTCAGGGTACAGTACCCCTATAATGAAATCTTTACTATGTAGTACGTTCACCAACCAGTTTTTTTACAAAGCAAATGCAGCTGTAACTCAAGTCGTTATAACTTCCATTCCTTTACAAAGCAAGCCCTTACAAATCAACCTTTTTAGAGTTATGTATAATGGGTAGGATGGATAGGGGAAAACGTGGTTTGAAAAGGGTGAGAAAGGGGAAGTACCCCACCAGAAAGAGGAGTTGTCCGTTGGTCCCCAAAAAAAGGTTTATTAAAGGGTTTCAAAAGGATTAGAGGAGTTTCTGGGGTTAACAACTACCGTTAAAGATAGGTTTAAAGGAGTTAAAAGGAGGGTGGCGTTAATCCCGCCAAAAAAAGGAATGGTTGCAAGGGTTACAAAAGAAAGCTTGAGGTATTTTTTTGGGTGTGAGTATTTATTTTGTAAGTTATTTCGATTTCCACGCGCCCTTTGACCCTCACTTTAGTTCACAGGCACATACACATAACACACACATTCACACTTAAATTCACACTCTCGCATGGACACACACTCATCCACAAGCACGCACACAACATACATTTTTTAAAAGCATTTTACTTACCTCAGCTGCCATTGAAGGGAATATTCACATTTTTACTACACTAATACTGAATAATATATATATTTTTTTACTATTAATGTAATAAAAAATTTACAGAAAACAAAGAGAACAGAGCTTCAACTGACGTCCATAAGGACGAGCTGCAACTGTTTTCCTGGCAGTGATTTTGCCTCCTCTGAAGCCAGGGGTCGCAAAGGCACTGCCAGGGGTCGCAAAGGTCAAGTTGGGGGTCGCAGCTTCGTCCACGCCCTTTTGGCTCTTAGAAAAACACAAGGAAATGTTTTAATATCAATCAGTGTTCATATTATCAGCAGCACAATGCCTTTCGTCGAGCCCCTTCCATTTGAGAGGCGTGTCTGTTCACACAGGAAGCACGCATGAACCAGAAGAGAAGTTGGTTTATTTTATCGCGTTCACGTTTTATTCCCCATTGTGACATTTTATTCCTAAATGAGTTATTAAATCAATTATCAAGTGCACGGTAGAATGCTCAAAGGCCAACTAGGAAAACAAATACTTCCAAGCACAGCCCTACCCACCTCCTTCACCCTGCTCAATTAAACTAAGTCAGGTTCTCAACATGCCCACAACTTGTTTATTTTCAGTCATTACCGCAACTTTCCTGCAAAGGCCGTAAGGTCATTCTAAGTTTTGCAGTTCCCTTCCTCTGAGAATTTGTAACGACTAATTTGTTTCCGTTCTGGTTGTTGGAAGAATTTGCAGAACTTTGATGTGTTCTCTTTCAGCTATTTTCAGACTGCCATGTTCCAAAGATGGCGGCTCTCGATACAGTGATCTGGACATGGACAGGTTTTGTTATTCACTTTAGCACATTCATGGAGATTTTATTCTTAACCTGTTGTCTGTGTGTTTTATGTACTCCTTGTAAATACGAATTATCATATTCATTAATGCTCAGAAAGTGATTTTCGCATGATGACGCAAACAAGTGAAGAAATCTGGATCATAACTGCTCACCTGACTCAATAATGGCATCTTAACCATCGCAAAATAGCTCCTTTACGTTCAAATATGTTTTTGTTTTCCTTAAAGCAATAGGTTATCACAAATCCACCTCAATAACACACCAAACTGAGATTTGTTCTTTTTCCTTCCATTTATTTCATACCTAACCACTTCCCCTCCCGTCAAAGTATTTGTCTTGAGTATTTGTTATGTCATTGTTCCTGCGGAAAAAAAAGGAGCGATAGAGAACTCTCGCACAACATGCCCGTTGCTGAAGAGATGTGTTGGTATCAGTAGATAAATGGCAATTGTATATAAAACTTAATAGAAACATGATAAAGTGCTAGACTAGATTAGATATATAAAGAGTGGTAAAGTAGTAGGAATAACAAACCCCACCGAAAGAAAGTCCTTAGAATTGTAGTGCAGGGCTTTTAGGGGTCATAGTCATATCTATATGAATACAGAGGTTAAAGATACCTGCTTATCATGAGCAAAACATCTGAGAATCTTTACCCTCAGCTTCAGAGCAGTTCTTCTTGTAGAACTGAACTACCTACCTTTCTTAGCCCGCTTTAACCTCAGTGGTTGTTTTGCAGAATGGCTTCTCCAGGCGCTTGGGTTGCTTTGGTCATCTGGAATGGTAAATTAAATGTACAAAATGTTGCAAAAATTGCCACCGGTGCGTTACAATGCACATGCACACATTGTGATGTCACAGTGCATGTGTGGGCACTGGTAGCCACCTGACTCAGTAATGGCATCTTAACCATTGCAACATAGCTTCTTTACGTTCAAATATGTTTTTGTGTTCCTCAAAGCAGTAGGTTATCACAAACCCATCTCAATAACACACCAACCTGTGATTTGTTCTTTTTCCTTCCATTTATTTCATATACCTAACCGCTTCCGCTCCCGTCAAAGTATCTGTCTGAGTATCTGTTATGTCATTGTTCCTGCGGAAATTATAGAATAGTGCATATTAGTGCTATATAGTGCTGCAGCATTCTGGTGATTTAATGACTTTACAGTCATTAAGCTGGTGACTACCGGGATCCCCCATTCATATTGTTGTTTAAACTTCAAGTGAGAAGATGCAACCTTCCAGTCCGGTCAGGGGCCCCTGCACCGCTGGGGCTGTCAGGGATTATGCTTCGCCAGTGTCCAGGGCTCATTGTAAGACATGTTGGGGCATATTTATGTAATTGTTCCTGCACCTAGTGCAGCACCACCTTTCTAGTGCCTCCCTAACGCCACCATGTATGCACCATATTTAGGGAACTGGCGACTGAATTTGTGATGCTAGTTCGGTGCTTTGCAGGATTAGCATAACATTTTTTGATGCTAATCCTGTAAAGCACCCAGAGGCGCAGTGTAACCAATGGGAGCCCCATTTTACACCTGCGCTGAGCAGGAGTTAAAAGTGCTGAAACAAATGACACAAAGAAATCTGTTAGATTTCTTTGCACCATTTTTTGGGACCCCCTAACGGTGGAACATCCCCTTTGCATACATTATGCCTGGAGCAGGCATAATGTAACACAAAGGGTTACAAAGTGGTGCAATGCATGCATTGCACCACTTTGTAAATATGGTGACGCGTTTTTGGCCTTCTAACACCACATTAGTGTAAAAAAATGACACTAATGTTTTGTTAGAATCGTGAAATAATGTTAAATTGCCAGTTTAACATTATTTCCTAAGCTATGTTATTTTAAGTTCCTGTCGCCATTATTTTTTATGGAAGTGTGTTGCAGTCCTTTGTAACTTTAGGGCTGTGTTAACTTTATAACGCTAGGCCTAGATTTACCAAATATAAATGCAACACAGCAAAGCAACTAAGGTTTCTGCACAAAATTATGTGAAAGGTAGAGGGCAGAACAGGATAATATCTACTAATCCTTTTGTGTTCTGGAGTAGCATGCTACTCACCGAAAAGCGCTTTAACGCCTCATCAGTGGTAGTAAGAGCTATATAAACACAATTACTAAGATATGGCACTTTTTTTGTCTCTCCGTCACTGGCACACTTTAGGCTGCCATGCGCCAATTAACACATCCTTGTGCCATAGTGCAAGTGTATGTGAATTGTGTGTGTGAGGAATAGTTTTTGTGCTGGAAGGACTACATTTGTTTTTAGACTGGGATTTGCTTCAAGACCCATGGGTGGGTGCATCAGAATGATTATGTGGAAAAGCCTATGTACCACCCAATGAATGCCCCTTAATGCAGGTAATACACAGCAATGCATAATAACAGTAACAGTAATAGTGTAACTTTGTGTTACTTTGAGAAACTATCCAACGTAAATCCTGACTTGCGTTGGTTGTTAGATCTCAGCATAAGACTTTGTATCGGGTTTGCATTACACAAGTAATGCAAACCTGGTGCAACACTTTAGTAAATCTGGGCCATAGGTTGTGAGTAGCATTGGTCTCACTCTTTCCTGTATCTTTTTGTATTTGCATGTCCCTCCATAACCCCCTCCTTGCATTTCCTATATTCCTCAAATTTCTAAGTAATTATTCCACATCTTCTTACCACACCCGGTCCCTCACTTATTTAAATCTAATTTGTATACTTGCATGTACAGAGTTCTCCACCATTATAGAAGATTTCCACATAAAAAAGCTGAAAGAGGTAAAGGCTGAGGTCTCTGTATGAAGGTTTGTGAATAGCATTGTGTGGTTTGTAATTAGTAGTACTGTACTACAGAACACAGTTTATGAACAGGCATCAATTTTATTAACTTTTATATTCTGTATGCATGAACATAAAAAAAGAAAAAGTGATATATTCAAGTAATTAATAAATACAAAACTTTAAACAATAAACAGTACGTTCCAAAAGTATTGAATAACAAAAGAGAAAGATCTTCATTGTAACTCCAGCACAACCCCGGGTGATAATTGCACACCATGAAAATGCCAGAACTGTCTGATGCTGTATCTCCAGGCTGCACAAATACTTCACCTCTCTGAGCTTTTCTGCCTCAGAATGGGAGTTAACGTGGTTCCTAACTTCCAAGTTGCACTGCTTTGAAACAAACAGTGTTTACTTTCATGATTTGCACCAGTTTGAACTCTCAAAAACATGCAGGTAAAAAAGAAACACAGAGAAAGGAATTACCAATGATACTGATGATGGTCAGGGCAAATATTGTTACTTCTCTTCTTCCAGCAGACCTTTTTAGGAGTCTCTAGGGGTAAACAGGAATTTAAATCAACACTTCAAATCAATTAACATAGTAACCAATTTAGTCTAACATTAAATCCCAAAGACGGAGAGTAAAGTTCAAAAGTTACAAGTTAAGGGCCAAATTTATGTAAACGAAATTCAAAAACATGCTATGTAAATACAGACCCGCCAAAGTTGAAGTAAAGCATCAATTGAGATTAAATCGTAGCATAAGACATACACGAATTTCAGATGCAGCAATACATCCAGCTCTGTCCGGAGGTAATCTCCATAGCTGCGTGATTTTTGTCAAACCCAGCCACCGTTCAGATCTGTCAGTCACACAAGTCTATGGAGGCAGTGGCTCCCGTTGTCCACAGGTTGGAAGTGTTTAGTCTTTTGCAGCCTCTTCAGCCCCATGCCGCATGCATATCCTGCTGGCCCCACCCCCTCTATCACTAGTTCCCAAGTCATAGTGCAGGCTCACCATCCTAGTGCTCAGCAGACAAGCATAGCCTGCTGTGATGCCTACTCCTCGATTGCCAGCTCCTTCCCTTTATGCGCCTCCCTCTCCATCTCATTACTCAGCTCTGATACTGGTGGCCTCCATCTTGTCCACTCATGTCTTCTTGTGGGCCTCTCAGCAGCTTTCTTAAAAATCTGCGAAATCCATCCCTTTTGTGGCTGCAAACTGTGTTCCTGCCAGTATTGAAGGGGTCTCAGTCTCTGGGAGTCTCGCATGCATAATAGTTCAGGATGCTTGGTTCTGGGGCCTCCATTTGGCAGAGAAGCTCTAACTCACCACTCCTGCTCCGTTGCCAGCCAGACCACACCCCCGGATATCCATATTGTTGATTACATTATTATGTCACTCTTGTGGAGCATTGTGGCACAGCCAAAAGTATGTGTTCTCAAGCCCCCTCTGGTGACAAATTAAGTCATCATAATCATGATTCATGATAAAACCCTCTAAATAGATAGGCTAAGGAGACAGGCTAAAACCTTGTGATTTTCATCAATTTCTGTAATTTCTGTCTAAACTCCTCCAGACTTTTCATGGCATCATAACATTTATACTGATTCTCTTCCAGTTCAATGTCCACTCTCCTTCTCTTTCTTACCTGTTCAACTTTCCTCTTCTGATACATTTTAAAACCCAAAGAACTATTGCACATATGGCAACAACCAACAACTGCTTCAGAACAAAACCTATAGCTCCACTTGCTAAGTTTTGAAACCATCTGCCTGCAGCAGCATATCCTTCTCCAATAGCTCCCCAGGCACCTGTTGCTTCCAACTCTTTCAAATTTTTGGTCAAGCCAAAAATGTTCTGAATGTATTTCTACAGATCCTAACTTTAGTCTGAGATGTAAGTACAGCATTGCTGACCTTTTTGCATTGGAAGACTCCACCCTCTTTTGCAAGTAAAAGGTCTAACACACCCCTGTTCTGCAAAACATCAGATCTTATCGCTACCATCTCAGTATTCACAAGCAATTAAGAATTTGCTGTACTTCTTTCTCCACTACGGAAGACAGCTTTCTAATCTTTAAATCAGTCAAATTATATCTGTGTGCATATGTAGGGCCTAGTGACTTGAGAGATTAAAAATATTTGCCAGCAATTTCTGCACCTTTAAAATAGAGATATTTATTCAAATGTTTGAACATAGGAACTTCTGAAGGAACTTAATCATAACTCAAAAATTAATATTGCTAACTACCCTGACTATAAAATATACTCAACATAAGACTACAGGAAACTTCATATGTCACAGGAATGTGGTGGCAAGTGATGCCTTCTGAAATGGAAACAGGTAATTGCACACAAACGTTGCAGTCACTTATGTCCTTAGAGTTGAGAGAGCGTAGCTTATATAATCTATATTCACATGAAATGTTTATGAATTAATGTGTGATGACGCCGCATAGAAACTATAATAATAGCGATTTTGCTTAAACGTGCACTTGAATTGTGACCACGATAAGTGGCCACCAAGGTATACGCAAACTAATAATGGTGATCAAAATGTTTATGTTATGTTCAATTAAGCTTATAGTAACATTTGCATTATTAAATCTGTATTGAAAATCCTTATAGGCCTTAAATTAGCATGAGCTGGAGATTAGCTGCCTGGCTCTCATATTAAATTGATTTTTCTATTTTTCAGTGTGCTGACTCACAAGGGGCCATGACCCCGCAATGTTCTTTTTCTTCAAACTTGGAAGATGAATGTAACCATGTTAAATCCGTTCTCAGGCGCATCTTCTGTGCCATGGATTAAATGTTATAAACAAAATGAAACAGTGTAGATTAATGTAATGTACAAGGTCATTTAAACCGGTGAATACAATGGAACTGCTGACCAAAAGATGTGCAAAGAATTTTCGAGAGATGAAGTCACACCGGACGTGCCACCTCTGAAGACGTCAATTGCGAAGACCAATCAAAGACTTGTAAACCAATATGGGGTGAAGATTAGGATTACCTAATGTCAAATTTGATAGGTTAAAGATAGTGGGGTACAACAAATGTCCAATAGAATTTTGGGGGAATGTACTACGAATAAGGGATAAAAACCCATGTCACAGAGGGGTCATTTAGGCGGGTTAGGGAATGCTATTGATTTTTTACAGAAACTCTGTCACTCTGTTTGTTGACTTGAGATTTTATTAAACCATCCTCGTTCTTAGTTTGTCCATTTACACTTTTCCTCCTTATGAGGGAAGTGCCCTTTTGTCCCTTAGCTGAGTTCTGACTGATGGCGATTTGACTGATGTCCTGAAGACGAAGACTGAACCTGTGCGCTGACCTAATCTTTGGAGGGTAATAATGACAATGCATTTGTAATTTGTCTGTTTGCTTTTCCTTTCTAGGGACCAACTGCTTGCTTTTGACGGAGACCATAGCTAGTTGTTTTCCAAATTGGTGTTCTAAATTGTTTTGCATGAAGCCCAACATGCAAATGCTAATTAGTGGTTAGGACAGGTGTTCACCAAAACTGATGCAAACAGACAAATGACTTACATTATGCTATGTTGAACTGACGCGATATTGACCCTCTGCTATACTTGATCTATGTTCATGCTGTGTTATATTCTAATGT
The DNA here is from genome assembly GCF_031143425.1 of Pleurodeles waltl. Lineage (NCBI taxonomy): Eukaryota > Metazoa > Chordata > Amphibia > Caudata > Salamandridae > Pleurodeles > Pleurodeles waltl. Next base: position 1,010,137,508 of record NC_090445.1, read on the forward strand.
TTGTGATTCTTGCCTTAATGAAATCTTATCAAAGCTGCTATATCGTGACTATGCTATGGTGTTTCTTGGTTTTGAGGTTAACACATCTAATCTTAGAGTGTAATTAATAGGGAATAAAATTCATAAAATTCTACTAAACTGGTGTGGTTATTCATGGCTGAAAGGTCATGGTAGTGTCTTGAATTGATTAATGACTTTGACTAAAGTGAAATGTATTGTGATAAATATTGATGACATTATTGATGTATTGATTGATATATTGATTAGCTATCTCGTCCTACGGTGTCTCTCAACTGGGTCAAAAGATTAATTGGCCTAAAACGAGTCCTAATGTGTAATAAATTAACATAAAGGGATGTGTTAGCAGTTCCACTCTACTCTTAAGGCAGTCTAAAATATACATCTGTAGAATAATCTCTTCTAGAATCGTGTAAGTGCAAAGCCTTATCATCTAATCTATATAAGCTACTATCTCTAGGACTCAGGGCCTCATTTACAAGAATCTGACACATTGCTCCGATGCATCATATTTCTTGCACTTCCCTACAGTCCCCTAACAATGCCATGGATGCACAGTATTTATAATACAGAGCACCAGGGTGCATGTTTACATAGATGCACCAAAAATTCTGATGCATCTGTTGGTGCTAAACTTGCATTGCTGGACTATCTGGTAAAAAAATTACGCTATGCCGGCAATGCGAGGAGGCATCCATCCGGAATAGCCCTGCATCAATTTTATACCTGCTCTGAGCAGGCAGAAAAATTCTGACTGTGAAGTCGCAGAATGACGCAGTGAAATGTAAATTTCACTCCATCAGTTCTGCATGGCTTTTCCTGTGGGAACGTCTACTCTGCTTAAATTATACCTGGCGCAGGTATAATATATTGCAAGGGTTTACAAACTGATGCATTGGGACAAATGTGTCAGTTTTAAATCTGGGCCAGTGTAGAGCACTGGTAGCATCACCATTGCTTTAAAAAAATGACGCAATGGTGGCACAAAGGCCTTGTAAATGAGGCCCTCAGTGTTTGTGGGGGAACACTAGACTGTAACTCATTGAGTGCAGAAGGGGTAGGGTAAAATGCTCCTATCAATAAAATGATTAATACTACAAGGAAAACAAGCAAAACTGTACCTAATATGTATTTGCATCTATGGGTTTTGTTAGTTTCGATGACATTTCTAAAATCAGACCTTTATGGTGGAATGCAGCAGCAGAGTATCCTCTGTTGAGTTCCACCTGTTCAAAGTGACTAAACAAAGTCCAAGTGATGAATAGCAGCAGGTTTATTTACAAGGTCTTCGCAACTCTTCCTTAACCATCCCGTGTTCTTCCAAAGCACAACCCTCTCTTCTTCTGCAGACGGTCTCCAGCTTTTACTCACTTTCTCACAGCACTATGTCCTTTGTCAGGTTCTGAATCTGAATTCAACTTATTCACTATACAGGCCGAGACTCCTCAATCTTAACTTCAGCTGTGGATGTCTCCAGATCCCCCCAGACAGAACATGTGCTTTCCCCACCTCCGTTTGATCCCCAGCAACTTTGCAACCTGCTCCCATTGCATCTCTGTCAACAGGTGCTGTCCAATCAAGGGTACACTCACTTCTGTGACTATGGGAAGCATTCATCCAGTTAGAAAGACCTCCCCATTTAACAGCTGTTGTTGTCATCAGATGACTTGATATGGCCCACACAATCAAGGTTCCAAAAATGTATTTTTTATGTGTTTCTTTACCAGGACCCACACGCTGGGACTCAGGTCATGGCGCTGTTCCTGATGTGGAAGGGCTATGGCTGCTCCGACATGATGAGACACAGAACACACCACGTCAGCTAGCCCTTTGCAGTAATGAAGGATCATATCACCTGTAATGTTCATAAGTGCATTCATAGGAATAGCTGGAAGTCTCAAAGCACTGCCCATGATTACCCGATGGGGTGACAAGTCTGATCGTGCATTCAGTTACACTGTGAAGACTCATCAACACAAGAGGCAAAGTATCAGGCCACTTTAAAGATGTCAAGGAACACACCTTTAACAATCTGGATTTCAGTGGCCCTTTAACCTGATCAACAAGACCGAAAGCCTCAGGTCTATAGCTGCAATGTAGTCTCTCTTCCACCTGCAGTGCTGTACACAACAATCTCAGGATCTCATTAGTAAAATGTGTCCCATGATCTGATACCAGAGAAGTTGGAAAGCCAAACCTCGGTATGGGTTCCCTTAACAACAGTTTGTGACAGAGAGTCTGTAATTTCTTCTGGTCAGATAAGCTTCAACCCAATGCAAGAAGATGCATACAACCACCAGGACATATCTCAGCATGTCTCACACAGGCATCTTGATAAACTGCATCCTGTTAAGGAGTCCTTTGATCTACTTATGTGACTTAGGGCCTTACTACAAGTCTGGTGGTCCGAAACCTGGACCGCCAGACCCATGGAGGAGATCGCTGAGAGGCTGGTGGGCTCCCCACCAGCCCTATTACAAGGTTTGCACTGGGCTGACTGGCAGAAAGCTCAGAAATCTGAGGTTTCTGCTGGTCAGCCTAGTGGAAACCATGTGGTTGCATTGACCTTGGCTCCTCATAGAGCTGAGGCCAATGGCATTGCACAGAGGGTTCCCCCAGCACCCTCAGAATGAGCAATGTCTGCCAGACAAGAAAGTGAGCATTCTGAGGGTGCTGGGCAGGGGTCCCCTGCACTTCCCAGGACATGGTCGTGGGCAGTGCAGGACCCCCGGTGGCTACCAACATTTCCTTTCCACCAGGCTTTTCATGGCGGTGACCCTGCTATGGTGGAAAGCGGACTTGTGATCAGCACAGTGCGCTGAACTTAGCGCCGCCGTGGCTGACCACGACTCTGACCGCTGCCATCCCGCTGGGAACCATGCTCCTGGCGGTTGCAAAAGACTGCCAGGAGTGGAGCGGTCCAACCACCATAGTGAGTCTAGCAATCTTAAGGCCGCCAGACTCGTAATGAGGCTCTTAGTGCTCCTGCAGTTTCCTTTCCAATATTGTTCTACTGGCATACAACACACCTATGACACAATGCTTTAGCCATCAACCTGAACTTAGGATTAAACTGTGTATGCCTAAACAATGCACCATTGCATATCTGCTAACAAGAGCCAGACCATGGAAATGCCTAGCCATTGGAGGTACAAACTATTTGGCAACACCGGTTTCCCATCCATTGAAACCCAAATGAAATTGACTCTCTTGTGACATAACCTGCTGTGACCCATCTCTGCTGTTCTTCCTCTAACACTTCTTCCTGAAGCCTCTTTACCTCTTTACATGTGTCTGAAGTTGGTAACAAAAGGTTGTAGTCAGTCTCATCTATTCCCTCATTGGTGTGTTCTCCATTAAAGATACAGATATTGTGAGCACAGTAATATGCCACCACATCAGCATAATTATTACCCAATGTTACATGATTTCCACTAAAGTGTACAGGGCGCATCACCAATGCAAACTGTTCAGGCAACTGTAATGCTTCAAGGAGATTCCTCACTTGTTCGCCATTTCTGATTAGGGATCGGGAGGACATCATAAACCCCCTATAGACCATATGTGTCCTACGTCATGCATGACACCAAAGCCATACTGACTGTTGGTAATATTGTTACTTTCATCTGGTCTGAAACACATCATGCTCTAGTAAAATCAATCAATTCAGCCACTTGTGTAGAAAATATTCTTCGAAGCCAGGAAGCTTCAACAATTCCTGAAATTGTGCAGACCGCATAAGCAGCTCTCATAATTCCTACATTGCCTTGTAAAGATGAGCCACCAACATATGGCACAAAATAAGATTCAGCTTGACAGTCACATTTTCTGCCACGAGTATGGTTTGTTCATACTTAGTAAGGTGGCTACTTGTCAAATGCTGAGTTCCAGCCTTTATCAACAATAACTCCACCTAATGGGGAATATAAACAGTTTGTGAGTGATCCATGACTATGTTTTCACACCTCTCTATGCTGACACTGACGGCTGCCACCACGTTAAGGCAGCGTAGAAGCTATGAGATCAAGAGTAACAGAGAAATAGGCTACAGATCTTCTGGCATTTCTGTGTAACTTTGTAAGCACTGAGAAAGCACATTCCTTCCTCTCACTGCAGAAAAGTGCAACTGCCTTATTGTAATCAGGCATTCCCAGTGCTGGGGCATGACTGAGACTTTTTCTCATCTCTAGGAAGGCAATCAAGCATTCGTTATTCCACGGTTGCAGATGAGACACATCCTTGGGTGTCAGCCTCATCAAAAGCTTGGCCACTAGGGAAAAGTTGGTTATCCACCGGAAACAGTTGCCCATCATCTCCAGGAACATCCTGACTCCTCTCTGGGTAGTTGGCGGATTCATTTTCACAATTGCTAAAATCCTCTATTGTGACACATTCATTGCTCCTCTTTCAATGTGATGTCCAAGATACTGAACCTCTTTCTGAGACTTTGGGGGTCATTATGACCCTGGCGGAAGGGGAGAAGCAGTGGTAAGACTGCCAACAGGCTGGCGGTCTTTTTTTGTGTATTATGTAACCGCCATGGCCATCCTCCGCTTCTCCGTTCCGCCCGCCAGGGCGGAGACGACCGCCGGGCTGGAGACCTGGGTCTCCAGCCCGGCGGCCGTCACTATACCGCTGGCGGTATTTCTACCCGGCTTACCGCAGTGGATTTCCTGCGGTTGGAACCGCCATGAAATTTCATGGCGGTAAGCACTACCAGTGCCAGGGAAGTACTTCCCTGGCACTGATAGGGGTCTCCCCCGCCCCCACCCGACTCCCTCCTCAAGCCCCCCACCACCCCTGCCACCCCCCAAAGGTGGCAGGGCCCCCCTCCCCACCCGACCCCCAACATAACTACACTCATACACACACGACACGCACGCAGGCACCACCAACACACATACACGCACACACACCGACATACATGCCAACATCCACACACACAGTCATACACGCACACCCACATTCAAACATACACGCACACATCCATACAGACATACCTACAGACATACACGCACTCATTCCCAAACACACAACACCCCTGCAAGCATACACACACTCACACACCCCCTCTACATACACACACGCATGTACACAACACACAACACCCCCCCACATACTCCCCTCACGGACGATCGACTTACCTGGCCCGACGATCCTCCGGGAGGGGATGGGAGCCATGGGGGCAGCTCCGCCGACACCACACTGTCAACAGAACACCGTTACGGCGAACCACAGGACGTGATTCGCTGGGTGGTGTTCTGTTGGCGTGGCGGTGGAGGTGGAGCAACCTCCACTTCCCCGCCTCCCGCCAGTATGGCTGTTGACGGCTCTCCGTCCGTAAAAAATTGGAGAGCTGCCAACGGTCATAATAGGCCGAGCGGCAAACCGCCACCACTGGCGGTCTTCCGCACGGCGGTCCCTCGGCGGTCTTGGAAAAAGACCGCCGAGGTCAAAATGACCCCCTTTATGTCTATTCTCAGCCAGATGGTTCAACAATGCAATGGTATCTTGCTTACAGACTTCTTGAGTGTTCAATGCCACCAGTAGGTTGTCCATATCATCTGCCTCTTTTTACTTTGTATCCTTTGCTTTCTTGTCCTTTTTCTTTTCCTTCTCTCTTTTGAAAGCTTCACTTGTTAAGGCTGGAGACAATCTAGTTCCATCTATCATGTCGTTCGGCATTTCTTTTGTTAAGCATCTCATCTAGCATTGGCGTATGTGCGCACTGCTTTTCAAGCTCTTCCCTGATACTTTGCTTTCTCTTGAGCATGAGCAGTATGTTCCCAAGTGTTAAGCGCCTCATATTGTGCAGGTCTAGGAGGTGGTTTCATCTCATGTAATAAATATAAAACATGAAATCTCAATGCATCTTCCTTTTCAGTGATCATGTGCCACTGACTAAGTCAAATATATGCATGGAACCCTACATGTATAGCTATATACCTGGTGTATCTTAGGGAGGTGCCTCTTCTCCCTCTCTTCTCAATGCAAGCACATGTCCTCTAAACAGATCTCGTATTACGTTGAAACAATTCATTTTTTCAACCTAACACCAATAATCACAGATAAAAAATTTTTTTATTCAAAACCAGGAAATAACTCTTTATCCAGAATAACCAATTGCAGTGCGACCTTTTGTGACGCAGACAACCAATACATGCGCAGCACTACAACAACCAACTAATATGATTGTGGCAACCTGTGATGTAAATCTAGCTCCTTGCAGTGACTCACACTCCTTTACAATCTGTACCTATGCATTCTTCTTAGCATCAAACACACATAACAAAATATGATACAATTCCCTTTGTGTGCTCCACTAAAGGATTGACAGTATTCAGTCACACAAGCATCAACAAGCACTTCGAGCAAAACCTGGACTTCCAGGGTGTCATTCAGATTAGTAAGATTCCCCATGCAAATTAGGATCCATTATGCAAACCGCCTGATATTGATGCAAAGATATGTCCCTATCTCAATTGTGCTGTTGACGACGTCTCACAATAAGCATCACAATCGTAATAGACAATTACAATATAGTGTCTTCTACACTTTTAACAATATCCGGGATCTTAGGTCATGTTGGACGTGATAACAACTACAACTTCTTTTACTAAACTCCACACTCACTCAACATTCCAAACATCTCCATCTAACACTAGACTCACTCGACAAAACATCATAAGCTAAACATGAACCACTTCAAATTACAACCCTATTGATACTCACTCTTCCATCGCTGATACAGCTCTCTCCCAAATCTCTGGAAGTCCGCCCATTCTCCAAATTCTAGACATGGGCACTAAGGACATGGTTCTATGAACTAAGTAATCCAAAATAAAGGGTTCTAGCCTCCCTTACTTCGGAATATTAACAATCCTCCCTCTGCTACCATCTGATGATGCTTGGTGCCCACATTCATGCTTCTCTTTTTGAGACAGAACTTAAAAAAATTCTCAAGAGTTAAATCAACACTTCAAATCAATTAACAGTGTAACCTATTTTGTCTAACATTAAATCAAGGAGACAGAGAATAAAGTTCAAAAGTTACAAGTTCAGGACCAAACTTATGTAAACGAAATTCAAAAACATGCTATGTAAATACAGACCCGCCAAAGTTGAAGTAAAGAATCAAATGAGTTTAAATCGTAACATAGGACATACACAAATGTCAGTTGCAGCAATACAAAAGATGACGAACAAGATCTGATGATCGGTATATGAGTTGCGGTCCTTTTGCCTAATCATTGAAGAAACTAAGTCAATATAAGTACCATAATCTAAGCTAAAGGGAATCCTAATTATCTCTCAGGAAATTTAGGAAAGTGTCAGCATAGCAGAACCCTCAGTAGAAGTTCTGATAAAGAGGTGTTGCATAGCATAAAGCTACACCAAGGAATACAGGTAGAGAGGTCTGTACCCCTCTAAGTCTCTAGGGGAATCGGCTCTCGTCAGAGGCTAAAGAGAATCTGCCTTCATCTAACTAGGTAATTACCAGTTACAGCTACAGATCTTTCAAGAAATCGGTATCACAATCACCAGTACTTTTCCATCTTCCTTGCTCAGTTGAAATTGGCAACTCCCATTAAGTTCTCATCCTGGGAATCGAACATCAGGATGACCTTGAGAATCTCTTGGATCCTCGTACACAATAGGACTTTTTTCCTTTCAGCTTGTTAGTGCTCCTTCATCCTTACAAAGTACCATTCTATACCCCACTATTTCAGATACACAATATGCCTTTCATTAACTGTAGACTCAAATGGATGCACATGCAATTAAAGAACATTGCTATGCAAGCAAAACTGCAGGTTGAAATGTAGACACATAAAATCAACATTTCAGGCCTATGGTTATGCTAACTTAATACAACATTAACATATACATCTGAAATACATGAATATACATGCATCCTCAATCTTAATTGAAAAATGATTATGAATGAAACACAAACATATGCAAGTACACCATAATATCACAGTTAGATTACAACAATATAAATGTTCATACATATTACAACCCAACATGTTAAAATCAACATTATAACACATATGTATGTATATGAATTAATCATTTTCAACTGTGAATGCACCTTCAATAATATGACATAGATGCTTCACTTCATATTATTAACATTAAGGCACACAGTATATGTATTGTTGATAATATTATTATGTCACTCCTGTGATGCATAATGGCACAGGCAAAAGGTATGTGTTCTCAACATCAGGATTGAGACTTGCATGGCAAGATGACAGAGTTATGGTTGTGCCGATGAGAAGGCAAGCTGAATTCAATTAGTTAAAAGTTTCCCTGGAGATAGGTGGTAATGACCAATATTTATGATGTATCTTACACATTTATCTAAATAAGCAGAAGTATAAAACAGTGAGTAATTAATGTATCCCTTTTCCAGCAGGAGGTGTTGGGATCTATATCTATTCATTAAGATGTTCTGGGTGCCTGGTGTAGCATACTTACTTCCAGTACTTAATTCGTAAATGAACAAGGGCCGGTGCGAAAGCTCCATGCAGAAGCCTGCAGCTGGTACAATTAAATCTCGACAGACAAAACGCCAATGCTGCATTAGCTTAAACAACCTCATGCCTCTTAAATCCGCACCAGAATGTCCTTCCCCTTTATCTCATTGTTGTGGTTTCCTGCTTTTTCCATTTGTGATAGATTTTCCTTATTTCTCTTCATCTGTCTTTCCACTGTGTGTATTTTTACTCCCTTGCTTTTGGTGAATGTGCAATGCATAAATAAAGTTCCAGTTCCCAAACACAAGTGCTGGAGGCCTCCACCATCTGCTCAAATTAAGGACTGATTACTTCTGAACTTCTGAATAGAAGATATAAGCCCAGACTTACTAAACATTTCCACAAGTGCAGGGTGATGCAAAGAAACATAAATGATTGCGTAAATATATATTCAGGTCCAAAATATTATTATTACTCCCTCCCTGAAAATGTATGCAAAGTGGATGTTGCAGTGTGGGAATTGCAGGAATGATAAATTCATACCTACTTAAGGCAACCAAAGTAGAGCAATCTGGTGCTGTATTGAGTACTAGTACCAAATAAAAACAGGCACCAACATGGGTCAAATCTTCTTGAGCAATATTGCATATTTTTCAACAGGTAATGCAGGAAACAAATGCCAAATGTGCTCTTCTCATGCAATGTACCCTTGGGCAGTTGTCTCCACGCTGATAACTGTACTTGTTTTTTTTCTTCTTTTGTACAAAAAACACACAATACAGCTCAATATTATTTGTGCCACGGGGCAATGCTCTATCGTTTTTAGCATTATACGAGTGCATAGTCATATGTGTTTGTATCGATGAGGATGTCATTGTCGCACAACACATGTTAAATATGGTGCTTTGCTTAGTTTGTTAGTTCATATCATTAAATTACACTCTGATTGATTAATGGATTCTGCAGGAGTTCACCCATCAAAGCACCAGGTCATTGTGTGTCCAGGGTATCTAGATAGGGTAAACTCCTTGGTGGTGGACTTGGCAACAGAAAGGTTTCTGGAGTTGACTGGGCCTCATGGGAGTGCTCACGCAGCTGGTCCTTGACCCCTGAGCTGATTTGGCACACAAGGCAGTGTTCTAGCTTTGTCCCTCAGATCCAGATAGTCTAATCCTTTTCCTTCATTCTTCCTTCGGTACAAAGTCATAAGAGGACAGCAAATTGTCTGATCAGAAGTGAAATTCTTCTTCTGATTCGGTTCGCAGATTGCTTTCGAAATCAAAGGTGAACATGTTTCCGGTTACCCTAAGCCAGATTATATTTTCATACAAGGACAGAATGTTGGTTAAGGAAACTATAGCTTTCTTTGACTGCAAAGAAAGCTAAGACAGTACAGTGTCTGTGGCTTCTGCCTTGTGGAAAAGGTGCTCCCGAGGCCCACATAAAAGCAATGACTCCAAGACTGAGTCAGCTTGCCTCCTGAAAACAGCACCAGGGCCATCAAAGCTAAAGTAGCCCACTCCAGCAAGTCATTATCCACTTCCAGCAAATCGTCGCTGACCACCGCTGGGCAACCCAAGAGACCAATCTCGATGGCCAAAAGATGCACCCAAGTCCACTCAACCTGGGAGTACCATCTGAGTCCAGATTGGTTGCCGAAGAAGGACACCAGCCTTCACCAAAGAATATCACCGGACCTGCTGTGTTAAGAGATTGATAGCCCAGTCGTAACTTGCCTTCTACTGGCTCAAAGAGGACATTTAGGGACACCGTCCCCTGTAGCGAAAGTGACCCCACCTTATTGTGGATCAAGGAACACCTACAAGGACATCACCATCGACCACACAGCATCCAGAGCATCTTTTAGCATCCTCAGCATCCTGCATTCCCAGCATCAGGACCACTCCATGTAACATGTAAGGAAATGCCTCTTTTTGCAAGATCACTCCCCAAGTTTTGGACTGATACTATTGGCTTGCTTACCATACCTCAGTGCCAGTCATCTAACCCCTTACAACATGTATGTTGAATTGGCTACCCCCAATTGGCATAAGCTGACTTACTTATATGTCCCTAGTACATGGTACCAAGGGTACCCACAGTATGCAAGACCACGTGTCTGCCCAGGACTGCAGCACTAGTTGCACCACCCTCTGTTTGACAAAGTACAAATGGCTTGCAGCCTGCCATTGTAGCCTGGAAGAGCAGTTTTAAATTGCTAGTTTGATTTTGCCATTTAACCCAATGTCAAAGCCCCTATTTCCCTTAAAATATATGGGTCTCCCCTATGGAAGGTCTATGGAGCCCTGAGGCAGGGAAATGTATTATATTAAGTAGGACATATTCCTTTTATATGTCCTGACAGCAAAACTTTTAAATTGTCATTTTTGCTGTGGAAAAGTTAGTAGCCCATTGGCTAACCCAGAGTTGCTGGCCAAACCTCTCAGGCCAGCTAACGTCTGAATGAGACTACTAAAATGAGTACTTCAAGTTAAGAAATTAATCGTGGCATTTAACTCAACTTGATAACTAAGTCAACTTTAATGTCAGTTATAAGGAAAGGCAATTTTTAGAAAGTTGCCACACTGTCACCCAGTTTGTCCAGTGGCTTTGCAAATTTGCTGGCCACTACACAGCCTTCTGTCATCTTGGTGCATAGTGTGAATGACTACAACGCTTAGGAACAATAGAAGCCTGCTACTATGAGAGATATTACATCCCCCTTGCAGGAAGCCACCCAGTGTGTTGACCCAAAAGTTGAACTTCAAAGTTGAAGCCCCCTTGGGTGGGCAAATGGTGATCACAGTCCTGATGGGTTGCCCCTTTGTTCAGGTAGATAGGCTGGCAGTGGGAAAAGAGAGAGGAGACCAGTGCACAAACCAGTATCCCCATGGGTGTGTAACCCACAAGTAGCCAGGCCTCTTGGATGGGCTGCCCTACTCCTAGCATCCAAGGAAGGGTTCAGACATCTTGGGAGTGGTTAGAATATTGTACTCTGGGATTGCTAGATGCCACAGATAGCAGGACGTTATCACAGGATGGGAGGGGTACTGGTAGCCCATTGGCAAGTGACTGCATCATCTTCCAGGGCACTTTCTGGGCATAATTATGGGACCCCTGGCCTTTATACCACAGATTATGATGGAACTGGAAAATGTACCAAAGAAGGACTGCTCTACTGACCCCTTGACCTTGCAAGAGAGTCAGCACCGACTGCTAGACTGCACCTGCCTCACCTTGGATCAGCAAAGAGAGGGCAGTGGCTCTCTGGCTCCTAGCTTGTGGAAAAGTTGCTCTCGAGCCCCAGATAAAAGCAATGACTTTAAGGGTCAGTCGGTTGGCCCCCTAAAACCAGCACCAGGGCCATCAAAGCTGAAGTAGCCCATTCCAGCAAGTCAGTATCCATTTCCTGTGAATTGCTACTGTCCACCGCTGCGCAACTCAAGAGACCAATCCTTAATGGCTAAAAGTTGTACCTGAGTCTGCTTGACTTGGGAGAGTCATCTGAGTCCAGATTAGTTGCCAAAGAGGGACACCAGCATTCACCAAAGGATACCACTGACACACTTTGTACGGAGATCGATAGCCCAGCCGCAACTGGCCTTTTGCTTGCTCAAAAAATACTCTGAGGGACATCTACTCCTGGGGCCAAAGTGGCCTAATCTTATCTATGGACCAAGGCATAACAGCAAGGACACTCCTTTTGACCTCACAACATCCAGAGCATCTTTAAGCATCCTGCATCCCCAGCATCAGGACCACTACCTGAAGCCTTTGGCAGTGTTGATGTCATGTGTGGAACTAGCATTGAGACAGCTTTGGTGATCAGGTAACTGTTCAAATATTCCTTAGTAGTCCCGATCTTCTCCCTGTCAGATTTATTTACTCCACAAGACACAACTTTTTCAAACATTTCAAAACTTTTTAAACTTTACCGTTACCAATGCTTGCTTGTGCTTTGGACTAAAAAGCTGAGGTTAACATTTTACTTGAAAAAATATTTCTCCTGATCCCTTAAGTGGATTTTGCTCATCTTGGTTTCTAAAAATTCCCCCAAATATATATTTTTATATAATAGTGTTGGATTTCTTTTTGTGTTGTGTGACTTTCTATATTTCATTGTTTGGTCCTTCTAAATGCTTTACATTAGTTCCTTTGTTTAAGCCTTGCTGCACGAAGCCACAGGGTAAGCTAAAGGTTCTACAAACAATCCTGACTGGAGACAAGACTGTTTTGCACATGTACTACAAGGTAAGGTCGCACAACCATACCATATAATACACCACAATTATCACATAACACAGGCTGCATTCATACAACATCCCATTGCGCAAATCTTAATAAATTTGACCCAGAATCTCTTTCATTTTTCAGGCCACATTGCTTTAAGATAATCGTCAAGTAAACAAAATAAATTAGTACACTGACTTTCATTTTTTAATGTGGTCAATCTTAGCTTTCAAAAAAGAACTTACTTAAGATGGGCGCAAAAGCGGTCTTTAGGGCTAATGTTGTATCTCACAGTAAAGCTCCCTGGTGATTTCTACCTGAAAGGTAGCTTCAGCTCTGTCAACTATATACTGAGATGAAGTAGGCAGGGAGCAGACCTGCAAAAAACAACACTTCACCTTAAAGCTGAATCAACAATGTGTTTTCCTGGACATCGGTTCACAGGTCTATCCAAATAAACAAAGGCTTAGTGCAAGTGTGAGGATTTGGGGTGTACTATATGCTGCGGCTGGTAGCCCTACCATGCAGTACACTCCCAAATACCACCTTGGGTCCGGTCAGGTACATTTACTTAAACTCAAGCTCAACCCTGGGTAGCTGTGACTGTGAGCAGTAAGGTTTAGCAAAGAAACAATGTGAGAAGCATTTAACAACACCAAACAACGAAATAGGAAAGTCACACAACACGAAAGAAACAAGACACCAGGTTAGAAACATAGATTTAATTGTTATGAATCTTTGCAGACCTTGATCATGAAAATCCACTTGAAGGCACTGGACACATAGAATTTTAAAGAAATAAATACATTTAGCATCAACCGCAAACAAGCATTGGTCAACAAAAACGTTGGAAACTTTTGAAAAGTTTGAAAAGTTAGTTTGCCAACTCTGGCATGATTTGGGTGACCAAGTCTGGCTGTACAGAGGTCCAGGCAGTTTAGAGAGTATACTTTGGAGAATTTCATGGCCACTAGAGCATTTGTAGCTCAAGATCCAAACTTTACAGCATGACTGCCATAGATGATAATTGAGTGGTCCGGATGCTGAGGGATGCAGGCTCAGAAATGCTTAAGGATGCTTTGGATGCTGTGCAGTTCACAGAGGTGAAGTCCAGTTGAGTCCTCAGTGCGCAGGTGAGTGAGGGTGACTCTGTCCATGGATTTCTGAGTCCCACTAAGTCCTCTTTGCAGGCTTCTAAGGGCTGCCAATGCAGAACCTGCGCTTTTGCTACACACCGGTCACGGTGTAAAATGTTGGTGGAGAGTGGTGTTCCCCTCAGGTGATGAATCCTGTCACAACCAACACTCATGGGTACAGCTGACATGGGTGCACCTTTTGGCTATCTCCGAATTGCCCTTGGGGTGGCCCGGTGTGCGGTAGATGCAAGACTTCTGCGGTGGCTATCAAAGATGCAAGTTGGGCTCTGTTAGACTTTTCATCCTAGGCGTGGTCTCCCTTAACTTTTTGCCTCTGTTCCCCAGGTTGTTGATGTGTGCTGGACTCTGATTTTGCTGTTTTTGTTACTCTGGGCACTTTACCACTGCTAACCAGTGCGAAAGTGCAAGTGTCCTTTACAAAATGTGTATATAATTGGCTTATCCATGATTGGCATATTTGGTTTACTAGTAAGTCCCTAGTAAAGTGCACTAGAGGTGCCAGGGCCTGTAAATCAAATGCTACTAGTGGGCTTGCAGCACTGGTTGTGCCACCCACATGAGTAGCTCTGTAATCATGTCTCAGACCTGCCACTGCAGTGTCTGTGTGTGCAGTTTTAACTGTAAATTCGACTTGGCAAGTGTACCCACCTGCCAGGCCTAAACCTTCCCTTTTCCTACATGTCAGACACCCCTAAGGTAGGCCCTAGGTACCCCCAAGGGCAGGGTGCAGTGTATGGTTAAGGTAGGACATATAGCAATGTGTTTTATATGTCCTGACAGTGAAATATTGCTAAATTTGTTTTTCACTGTTGCAAGGCCTGTCCCTCTCATAAGTTAACATGGGGGCTACCTTTAAATCTGATTAAAGTGTAGATTCCCTTTAGGAGCGGATGGACATGTGGAGTTTGGGGTCTCTGAGCTCACAATTTAAAAATACATATTTTAGTAAAGTTGATTTTAAGATTGTGTGTTTGAAAATGCCACTTTTAGAAAGTGAGCATTTTCTTGCTTATACCATTTCTGGGACTCTGCCTGTTTGTGGAGTCCTTGTCTGGGTCAGTTTGACAGTTGGGCTGGTTGCACCTCACACTAGACAGTGACACAAAGGGAGCTGGGGTGTAGCCTGCATATCCTGATGAGCCATCTGTGCTAGGAGGGAGGGGAGGAGTGGTCACTTACACCTGAAAGGGCTGTGCCTGTCCTCACACAATGCAGTCTCCGACCCCCTGGTGAGTGTCTGGGGCCTGGCCTGGGCAAGGCAGAATTTCACATTCACAAGAGCCTTTACTTTGAAGTAGGCCTACTTCATGGGAGAAATTGTGTATAAGAAGGGCACCAAAAACCACAGACTTTAGAACACTTCTGGAAACCAGAGGAACCTCTGCCTGGAGAAGAGCTGAAGAGCTGAGGAGAAGTGCTGCCCTGCCTGTGACTGTGCTTTTTGGAGCTATCCTGCAGTTGCTGCTTCTGACAGAGTAAGAGGAAGTGAGAACATGTTTTTCTACCTTTGGAACTTGGCATTTGTTTTTGAATCTTCATCATGTCCTAAGCTGGAGATGCATCAGTTGGAGCTGACTTTGACCTTGAGAAATTAGAGAGTTATACCAAGGCTCAGTTGAAGCAGTTCTGTAATAGTTTTGACTGTCGCATTAAGTGCTCATCCAGGAAGGAGGAGCTGCAAAAGGTGCTGAGGGCCTGGGTGACGGCCAAGAGCACTGAAGGGCACACAAAGGATGAGGGAGATGAGGAGGAGGAGAAAGAGTGTTCAGTACACAATGGTATTGTGGATGGGCCTGTTATGTCCAGGGAGAAGGTCTCCAGGACAGGTAGCAGTGTCTCATCTAAGGGTCTGACACCTGAGGAGTTACAGGACAGACAGGCAGAAAGGGAGTACCAACTGGAGCAGAGAAGGCTAGCCCTTGAGGAGAGGAAGTTAGCGATGACTCATGAGCTTAGCTTGAGAGAGATGGATCATAGAAGCCATTCCAATGGTGATGGTGGCAGCAACCCTACAGTGCACCCTGAGAGGAGGGTACACATTCCTAAAGACCTTGTGAAAGATTACAAGAGGGAGGATGACATATACTTGTGGTTGAAGGGGTATGAGTCTCCTCTCCACATGAATCTGGTCCCTGAAGCTCATTGGGGGGCGGGTCAGTGGAAGCACTTTGAGGTAGAGGGGAGGGATACACTGCCAGTCTTAGGGGATGCTCAGAATATCACCTACTTCAGCATGAAGGATGCCTTGCTTGCAAGGTATGGTCTTACCCCTGAGCAGTACAAGGATACATTTAGGTCCTACAAGAAGAAGGAATCCCAAACATGGTTGGAATGTGTTGATTCTTATTGCAGGTCACTGGATAGTTGGGTGAAGGGCAGTAAGGTAACTACGTATGAGGGACTTTACAATCTGATTGCTTGGGAGCACTTGTACAGTTTATGTTTTCCAGAGCTGCACCAGCACCTGATTGACAGCAAGCTGACTGACCCCAGGAAGCTTGCGCAGGAAGCTGACCGCTGGGAGAGCACCAGGGTCCAAAAGAGGTATGAAGGAGACCACGCCAAGGGTGGGCAGGGTCCTTCTCAGAAGAAAGGGGGGGTAAGGGTAAACAGGGGGAGTTCTCTAAAGGGCCCCAAACTGATTCCCAGGGTCTGCCTGGGTGGGTATGCATATCCACCCGGTAAATGGCAGCCCGTCAGGGTAATCAAGAGCCCCTGGAGCCTGAAACAGTGGCCCAGGGGACCCCCAAGAAGAGGAAGGGCAGGGGGCGCGGGAAACCGGCCCTAGATGTTCCCATGGTCCGGGAGGAGGCAGAGCCTGAGAATGACGCCCCAGAGCCTACAGGGGGACGGGTGGCTGAACTTGGGGAGGTCCCTGAGCTGTCGCAGTGGCAGCAGGAAGGGTGGCACACCAGGGAAGCATTCTGTGCAGCACAGAAGACATGCCCTACTTTGGAAGGTTTGCGGCAGCAGACTGCAGACCAGGCGGCTGGCAAGGAGCAAGGATCACACCTGATATATTGGGAGGATGACCTCCTGTATAGCGAGCCTAAGGATCCTGAGCCTGGGTCAGCCCGTGTGCTGGTGGTACCCCAGTGCTTCAGGGCCTTCCTACTGGGGTTGGCTTATGATGTACCTTTAGCTGGACATTTGGGGCAGGACAAGACCTTTGAGAGGCTTGTCACCTATTTTTACTGGCCCCTAATGCGCAGGCACTCAGATGCACATTGCAGGTCTTGTCAGACTTGTCAGGGAAGTGGCAAGAGTGGGAGGAAATGTAAGGCTCCCCTCCAACCTTTGCCTGTTGTCAGTACTCCCTTTGAGAGGATAGGCATTGCCATTGTGGGTCCTCTGGATCCCAAGACAGCCATGGGCAACAGATTTATCCTGGTCTTGGTGGACCATGCCACCCGGTACCCAGAAGCCATTCCTTTGAGATCAATCACTTCCCCAGTGGTGGGTCGTGCTTTGATGGGGATTTTTACCCGATGGGGTTCCCCAAGGAAGTGGTATCTGATAGGGGTACCAACTTCATATCCACATATGTGAAGTCTCTGTGGAAGGAGTGTGGGGTAACCTACAAGTTCACCACCCCTTACCACCCCCAAAGTAATGGTCTGGTTGAGAGATTCAACCTCACCTTAAAAGGCATGAACATAAGCCTGTCAGAGCCCTTGAGGCGGAAGTGGGACGTCCTCTTGCCATGCCTTCTGATCGCCTACTGGGAGGTGCCTCAAAAGGGACTTGGGTTTAGACCCTTTTAACTGATTTATGGAAACCCTGTAAGGGGACCTTTGAGTCTGGTTAAGGAAGCTTTGGAGAAAGCTCCTAGTAAACCCCCCCAGGATGTATTAAGTTACATGCTGGCTATGAGAAACCAGACTTCCCGCTTCAGGAGTCTCGCTCAGTAGAACCTGGAAGCAAGCTAGGAGGACATGAAACGCTGTATAACCAGAATGCCACTCTGGGCAAGTTTCAACCTGGTCAAAAAGTGTGGGTGATGTCACCAGTGGAGCCTAGGGTGCTCCAGGATAAGTGGACTAGGCCATTTGAGGTGGTGGAGCACAAGAGTGAAGTCACCTACCTGGTGGACTTGCGGTCTCCAAGGAACCCTTTAAGGGTCCTGCATGTCAACCGCCTCAAACCTCACATTGAGCGGACTGAACTGTCCATGCTCCTTGCGACAGATGATGGGGTAGAGGAGGAGAGTGGGCCTCTTCCTGACCTCCTGTCTGCAGGAAAAAAAGATGGGTCAGTGGAGGGTGTGATCCTCTCCCCCTCCCTGACTGAGGAGCAGCAAGGTGACTGTCGCCACGTGGTAGGACAGTTTTCCACACTGTTTTCCCTGATCCCAGGAGCCACACACTTGTGCACACATGATGTGGACACTGGGGACAGTACACCTATTAAACAGAAGGTTTACAGGGTGACTGACAGGGTCAGGGCATGCATTAAGGATGAGGTATCCAAAATGCTTACCCTAGGGGTTATTGAGCTCTCCAGCAGTCCTTGGGCCAGCCCAGTGGTATTAGTCCCAAAGGCTGCTGCACCTGGTGCCACTCCAGAACTCAGGTTCTGTGTGGACTACCGGGGACTCAATGCGGTCTGCAAGACTGACGCACACCCCATCCCCGAGCTGATGAGCTCATTGAACGGTTGGGACCTGCCAAGTACCTCAGTACATTTGATTTAACATCTGGGTACTGGCAGATCGCCTTAACTGAGGGGGCCAAGGAGAGGTCAGCATTCTCTATGCCAGATGGGCACTTTCAATTCAAAGTGATGCCATTTGGGATGAAGAATGCCCCTGCCACCTTGCAGAGGTTGGTCAACCAGGTGTTGGCTGGGATGGATGAGTTCTGTGCCGCCTACCTGGATGACATTGCTGTGTTTAGTTCCACATGGGAGGAACTCCTGCTACACCTCTGGAGAGTGTTAGAGGCCCTGCAGAAGGGAGGCCTCACTATTAAGGCAAGCAAGTGCCAAATAGGGCAGGGTTCTGTGGTGTACTTAGGACACCAGGTGGGGAGTGGGCAGGTGGCACCCTTACAGCCTAAGATTGACACGATTCTGGCTTGGGAGCCTCCCAAGTCCCAGACTGAAGTGAGAGCCTTTTTAGGTCTCACAGGATACTACAGGAGGTTTGTTAAGGGATATGGTACAATTGTCACCCCCTTAACTGAGTTGACTTCTAAGAAGCAACCCAGGAAAGTGATCTGGACTGAGGCTTGCCAGAACGCTTTTGATGCCCTGAAGGCTGCCATGTGCACAGCAGGCACCTGACTACTCCAAGGAGTTTGTTGTGCAAACAGACGCCTCAGAGCATGGTATTAGAGCAGTACTCTCACAGCTTACTGAAGAGGGCCTAGATCAACCCGTAGCCTTCATTAGCAGGAGGTTACTACCCAGGGAACGTAGGTGGAGTGCCATAGAACGTGAAGCGTTTGCTGTGGTCTGGGCACTGAAGAAGCTAAGACCCTACTTGTTTGGGACTCACTTCCGAGTTCAGACCGACCACAGGCCCCTCACATGGTTAATGCAGATGAGGGGTGAGAATCCAAAACTGTTGAGGTGGTCCATTTCCCTACAAGGGATGGACTTTACGATGGAACACCGTCCTGGTACAGAGCACGCCAATGCTGATGGTCTGTCCAGGTTCCTCTGCTTTAGTGATGAAAACTCCCATGAGGTTGGGTAGTTACTCCCCACTTTCAGCTGGGGGGGACACGTGTTAGACTTTTCATCCTTGGCGTGGTCTCCCTTAACTTTTTGCCTCTGTTCCCCAGGTTGTTGTTGTGTGCTGGACTCTGATTTTGCTGTTTTTGTTACTCTGAGAACTTTAACTGCTAACCAGTGCAAGTGCTTCTTTACAAAAGTTGTATGTAATTGGCTTATTCATGATTGGCATATTTGGTTTACTTATAAGTCCCTAGTAAAGTGCACTAGACGTGCCAGGGCCTGTAAATCAAATGCTACTAGTGGGCCTGCAGCACTGGTTGTGCCACCCACATGAGTAGCTCTGTAATCATGTCTCAGACCTGCCACTGCAGTGTCTGCCTGTGCAACTGTAACTGTAAATTTGACTTTGCAAGTGTACCCACTTGCCAGGCCTAAACCTTCCCTTTTCCTACATGTCAGACACCCCTAAGGTAGGCCCTAGGTAGCCCCAAAGGCAGGGTGCAGTGTATGGTTAAGGTAGGAAATAGAGTAATGTGTTTTATATGTCCTGACAGTGAAATATTGCTAAATTCGTTTTTCACTGTTGCAAGGCCTGTCCCTATCAGAGGTTAGCCTGTGGGCTACCTTTAAATCTCATTAAAGTGTAGATTCCCTTTGGGAGTGGATGGACATGTGGTGTTTGGGGTCTCTGAGCTCACAATTTAAAAATACATCTTTTAGTAAAGTTGATTTTAAGATTGTGTGTTTGAAAATGCCACTTTTAGAAAGTGAGCATTTTCTTGCTTATACCATTTCTGGGACTCTGCCTCGTTGTTTATTCCCTGTCTAGGTCAGTTTGACAGTTGGGCTGGTTGCACCTCACACTAGACAGCGACACAAAGGGAGCTGGGGTGTATCCTGCATATCCTGATTAGCCATCTGTGCTAGGAGGGAGGGGAAGAGTGGTCACTTACACCTGAAAGGGCTGTGCCTGTCCTCACACAATGCAGTCTCCGACCCCCTGGTGAGTGTCTGGGGCCTGGCTTGGGCAAGGCAGGATTTCACATTCACAAGAGACTTTACTTTGAAGTAGGCCTACTTCAAAGGAGAAATTGGGTATAAGAAGGGCACCCAAAACCACAGACTTTAGAACACTTCTGGAAACTAGAGGAACCTCTGCCTGGAGAAGAGCTGAGGAGAAGTGCTGCCCTGCCTGTGACTGTGCTTTTTGGAGCTATCCTGCAGTTGCTGCTCTGCCAGAGTAAGAGGGCAACCACTGGACTTTGTGTGCCTTCCATCTTGTGAAGAAATCTCCAAGGGCTTGATTTAGAGCTTGCCTCCTGTTGTTTGAAGTCTCAGGAACAGCAAAGACTTCTCTCTACCAGCACCTGGGGTCTCTGGAGAGACTTCTGCTCTGACAAGTGGTGCCCTATCCAGTCCCTGGGCCCTTGAAAGGAAAGCTGGTGGAAATCCCAGGAAATCGACTTCAGACAAACAACGCTGCTGAATCCGGTGACGCCACCTGCACCCGACTCCGTGACCTGTGCTGGAACGCGGCGACCTTTGCAGGCTCGATGCCTCTGCAGCCCGCTGAAGTCCGTGACTCCGTGGAAGTCGCCACACCACATTGTGACCGACGCCCTTGAAGTGCGCGGATTCAACGTTTCGCACAGACGCCGCGATCCCAGACTTCGCGCATCGGCTTGTTTTTACTCTTCACCAAAGTTACTGTACTTGGGGGTCTACGCGACTCCGTGTCCAGCGCCGCTGGTGTCGGCTTGTTGGGAACGACTCCGTCACGACGCCGTGTTAACACCTCATCGAAGCATTTTGTATTTCTAAGCACTATTTTTTAGTTTAATCTTTAAAAATTCATAACTTGACTTGTGTGTGTCGGATTTTTGTCGTTTTGGTCTTGTTTTGTTTAGATAAATATTTCCTATTTCTCTAAACTGGTGTTGCGTCATTTTGTAGTGCTTTCATTAAGTTACTCTGTGTGTTGGTACAAATACTTTAGACCTAGCACTCTGAAGTTAAGCCTACTGCTCTGCCAAGCTACCAAGGGGGCAAGCAGGGGTTAGCTGAGGGTGATTCTCTTTTACCCTGACTAGAGTGAGGGTTCTTGCTTGAACAGGGGGTAACCAGACTGTCAACCAAAGACCCCATTTCTAACTTTGGTGATCAGCTGTTGGGATTTGGACTTGTATTTGTACTTGACATACAGTGATTAAGTGTACACTACTGTTTTGATCCCAGACCACTACGTGACCACATACTACTTGTTTGGTGATCTTTTGATTTTTCTCTTTGGGACTGTTTTTGTTCTACTTCAATTTTTTCACTGATTCCTTGATTAACTTTCTTTGGAACTTGATTTGGGAACTTGTTTTTCTGCCTTTTGGAACTTGTTATTTGTTTTTGAATCTTCATCATTTCCCAAGCTGGAGATGCATCAGTTGGAGCTGACTTTGACCTTGAGAAATTGGAGAGTTATACCAAGGCTCAGTTGAAGCAGTTCTGTAAAAGGTTTGACTGTCCCATTAAGAGCTCATCCAGGAAGGAGGAGCTGCAAAAGGAGCTGAGGGCCTGGGTGACAGCCACAAGCACTGAAGGCCACACAAAGGATGAAGGAGATGAGGAGGAGGAGGAAGAGCGTTCAGTACACAATGGTTTTGTGGGTGGGCCTCTTATTTCCAGGGAGAAGGTCTCCAGGGCAGGTAGCAGTGTCTCATCTAAAGGTCAGACACCTGAGGAGTTACAGGACAGACAGGCAGAAAGGGAGTACCAATTGGAGCAGAGAAGGCTAGCCCTTGAGGAGAGGAAGTTAGCGATGGCTCATGAGCTTAGCTTGAGAGATGGATCATAGAAGCCAGTCCAGTAGAGATGGTGGCAGCAGCCCTACAGTGCAGCCTGAGAGGAGGGTACACATTCCTAAAGACCTTGTGAAAGATTACAAGAGGGAGGATGACATATACTTGTGGTTCAGGGGGTATGAGTCTGCTCTCCACATGAATCTGGTCCCTGAAGCTCATTGGGGGGCGGGTCTGTGGAAGCACTTTGAGGTAGAGGGGAGGGATACACTGACAGCCTTAGGGGATGCTCAGAATCTCACCTACTCCAGCATGAAGGATGCCTTGCTTACAAGGTATGGTCTTACCCCTGAGCGGTATAAGGGTAAGTTTAGGTCCTACAAGAAGAAGGAATCCCAAACATGGTTGGAATGTGTTGATTCCTTTTGCAGGTGACTGGATGGTTGGGTGAAGGGCAGTGTAGCCGAGAGTTGGACTCCCCAACTACATGAAACATAGAATCGGGAGCGGAACGCCGCTCTGCTGACTCCTGCGGGCATGTGTAAGGAAATGCCTCCTTGGCATGGTTGCCCCCTGACTTTTTGCCTTTGCTGATGCTATGTTTACAATTGAAAGTGTGCTGAGGCCTGCTAACCAGGCCCCAGCACCAGTGTTCTTTCCCTAACCTGTACTTTTGTATCCACAATTGGCAGACCCTGGCATCCAGATAAGTCCCTTGTAACTGGTACTTCTAGTACCAAGGGCCCTGATGCCAAGGAAGGTCTCTAAGGGCTGCAGCATGTCTTATGCCACCCTGGAGACCTCTCACTCAGCACAGACACACTGCTTGCCAGCTTGTGTGTGCTAGTGAGGACAAAACGAGTAAGTCGACATGGCACTCCCCTCAGGGTGCCATGCCAGCCTCTCACTGCCTATGCAGTATAGGTAAGACACCCCTCTAGCAGGCCTTACAGCCCTAAGGCAGGGTGCACTATACCATAGGTGAGGGTACCAGTGCATGAGCATGGTACCCCTACAGTGTCTAAACAAAACCTTAGACATTGTAAGTGCAGGGTAGCCATAAGAGTATATGGTCTGGGAGTCTGTCAAACACGAACTCCACAGCACCATAATGGCTACACTGAAAACTGGGAAGTTTGGTATCAAACTTCTCAGCACAATAAATGCACACTGATGCCAGTGTACATTTTATTGTAAAATACACCACAGAGGGCACCTTAGAGGTGCCCCCTGAAACTTAACCGACTGTCTGTGTAGGCTGACTAGTTCCAGCAGCCTGCCACACCAGAGACATGTTGCTGGCCCCATGGGGAGAGTGCCTTTGTCACTCTGAGGCCAGTAACAAATCCTGCACTGGGTGGAGATGCTAACACCTCCCCCAGGCAGGAGCTGTAACACCTGGCGGTGAGCCTCAAAGGCTCACCCCTTTGTCACAGCCCAGCAGGGCACTCCAGCTTAGTGGAGTTGCCCGCCCCCCTCCGGCCACGGCCCCCACTTTTGGCGGCAAGGCTGGAGGGAACAAAGAAAGCAACAAGGAGGAGTCACTGGCCAGTCAGGACAGCCCCTAAGGTGTCCTGAGCTGAAGTGACTCTAACTTGTAGAAATCCTCCATCTTGCAGATGGAGGATTCCCCCAATAGGGTTAGGATTGTGACCCCCTCCCCTTTGGAGGAGGCACAAAGAGGGTGTACCCACCCTCAGGGCTAGTAGCCATTGGCTACTAACCCCACAGACCTAAACACGCCCTTAAATTTAGTATTTAAGGGCTACCCTGAACCCTAGAAAATTAGATTCCTGCAACTACAAGAAGAAGGACTGCCTAGCTGAAAACCCCTGCAGAGGAAGACCAGAAGACGACAACTGCCTTGGCTCCAGAAACTCACCGGCCTGTCTCCTGCCTTCCAAAGATCCTGCTCCAGCGACGCCTTCCAAAGGGACCAGCGACCTCGACATCCTCTGAGGACTGCCCCTGCTTCGAAAAGACAAGAAACTCCCGAGGACAGCGGACCTGCTCCAAGAAAGGCTGCAACTTTGTTTCCAGCAGCTTTGAAAGAACCCTGCAAGCTCCCCGCAAGAAGCGTGAGACTTGCAACACTGCACCCGGCGACCCCGACTCGGCTGGTGGAGATCCAACACCTCAGGAGGGACCCCAGGACTACTCTGATACTGTGAGTACCAAAACCTGTCCCCCCTGAGCCCCCACAGCGCCGCCTGCAGAGGGAATCCCGAGGCTTCCCCTGACCGCGACTCTTTGAATCCAAAGTCCCGACGCCTGGGAGAGACCCTGCACCCGCAGCCCCCAGGACCTGAAGGACCGGACTTTCACTGGAGAAGTGACCCCCAGGAGTCCCTCTCCCTTGCCCAAGTGGAGGTTTCCCCGAGGAATCCCCCCCTTGCCTGCCTGCAGCGCTGAAGAGATCCCGAGATCTCTCATAGACTAACATTGCGAACCCGACGCTTGTTTCTACACTGCACCCGGCCGCCCCGCGCTGCTGAGGGTGAAATTTCTGTGTGGGCTTGTGTCCCCCCCGGTGCCCTACAAAACCCCCCTGGTCTGCCCTCCGAAGATGCGGGTACTTACCTGCAAGCAGACCGGAACCGGGGCACCCCTTTCTCTCCATTCTAGCCTATGTGTTTTGGGCACCACTTTGAGCTCTGCACCTGACCGGCCCTGAGCTGCTGATGTGGTGACTTTGGGGTTGCTCTGAACCCCCAACGGTGGGCTACCTTGGACCAAGAACTAAGCCCTGTAAGTGTCTTACTTACCTGGTTAACCTAACAAATACTTACCTCCCCTAGGAACTGTGAAAATTGCACTGTGTCCACTTTTAAAACAGCTATTTGTGAATAACTTGAAAAGTATACATGCAATTTTGATGATTTGAAGTTCCTAAAGTACTTACCTGCAATACCTTTCGAATGAGATATTACATGTAGAATTTGAACCTGTGGTTCTTAAAATAAACTAAGAAAAGATATTTTTCTATATAAAAACCTATTGGCTGGATTTGTCTCTGAGTGTGTGTACCTCATTTATTGTCTATGTGTATGTACAACAAATGCTTAACACTACTCCTTGGATAAGCCTACTGCTCGACCACACTACCACAAAATAGAGCATTAGTATTATCTATTTTTACCACTATTTTACCTCTAAGGGGAACCCTTGGACTCTGTGCATGCTATTCCTTACTTTGAAATAGCACATACAGAGCCAACTTCCTACATTGGTGGATCAGCGGTGGGGTACAAGACTTTGCATTTGCTGGACTACTCAGCCAATACCTGATCACACGACAAATTCCAAAATTGTCATTAGAAATTCATTTTTGCAATTTGAAATTTTTCTAAATTCTTAAAAGTCCTGCTAGGGCCTTGTGTGTTAAGTCCCTGTTTAGCATTGTCTTTTAGAGTTTAAAAGTTTGTTAAAAGTTTGAAATTAGATTCTAGAAACAGTTTTAGATTCTTTAAAAAGTATTCCAACTCTTAGCAGAATAATGTCTGATACAGAGATGCAGGTGGTGGAACTCGACACCACACCTTACCTCCGTCTTAAGATGAGGGAGCTAAGGTCTCTCTGTAATATAAAGAAAATAACCATTGGCTCCAGACCTACCAAAATTCAGCTCCAGGAGCTGTTGGCAGAGTTTGAAAAAGCCAACCCCTCTGATGATGACATCACAGAGGAAGAAATTAGTGACTTGGAGGCCAATGTCACTCCTCCAGTCCTAAATAGGGAGAACAGGACCCCTCAAGTCCTGTCTCCAACTGTGTTAGTCAGAAATAGTGAGTCCCTCACAGGAGGGTCCCACATTTCTGAAATCACTGAGGATGCTCTCAGTGAAGATGACCTCCTGTTAGCCAGGATGGCCAGAAGATTGGCTTTAGAGAGACAGCTCCTAGCCATAGAAAGGGAAAGACAAGAGATGGGCCTAGGACCCATCAATGGTGGCAGCAATATAAATAGGGTCAGAGATTCTCCTGACATGTTGAAAATCCCTAAAGGGATTGTAACTAAATATGAAGATGGTGATGACATCACCAAATGGTTCACAGCTTTTGAGAGGGCTTGTGTAACCAGAAAAGTGAACAGGTCTCACTGGGGTGCTCTCCTTTGGGAAATGTTCACTGGAAAGTGTAGGGATAGACTCCTCACACTCTCTGGAAAAGATGCAGAATCTTATGACCTCATGAAGGGTACCCTGATTGAGGGCTTTGGATTCTCCACTGAGGAGTACAGGATTAGGTTCAGGGGGGCTCAAAAATCCTCGAGCCAGACCTGGGTTGACTTTGTTGACTACTCAGTGAAAACACTAGATGGTTGGATTCAAGGCAGTGGTGTAAGTAATTATGATGGGCTGTACAATTTATTTGTGAAAGAACACCTGTTAAGTAATTGTTTCAATGATAAACTGCATCAGCATCTGGTAGACCTAGGACCAATTTCTCCTCAAGAATTGGGAAAGAAGGCGGACCATTGGGTCAAGACAAGGGTGTCCAAGACTTCAACAGGGGGTGACCAAAAGAAAGGGGTCACAAAGACTCCCCAGGGGAAGGGTGATGAGACAACCAAAACTAAAAATAGTAAAGAGTCTTCTACAGGCCCCCAAAAACCTGCACAGGAGGGTGGGCCCAGAGCCTCTTCACAAAACAATGGGTACAAGGGTAAAAACTTTGATCCCAAAAAGGCCTGGTGTCATAGCTGTAAACAGCATGGACACCAAACTGGAGACAAGGCCTGTCCCAAGAAAGGTTCCACTCCAAACTCCCATCCAGGTAACACTGGTATGGCTAGTCTCCAAGTGGGATCAACAGTGTGCCCAGAGCAAATCAGGGTCCACACTGAAGCTACTCTAGTTTCTGAGGGTGGGGTGGATTTAGCCACACTAGCTGTCTGGCCGCCTAACATGCAAAAATACAGACAGCAACTCTTAATTAATGGGACTAGAATAGAGGGCCTGAGGGATACAGGTGCCAGTGTCACCATGGTGACAGAGAAACTGGTTTCCCCTGGCCAATACCTGACTGGAAAAACTTACACAGTCACCAACGCTGACAATCAGAGAAAAGTACATCCCATGGCAATGGTTACTTTAGAATGGGGAGGGGTCAATGGCCTGAAACAGGTGGTGGTCTCCTCAAATATCCCAGTGGACTGTCTGCTTGGAAATGACCTGGAGTCCTCAGCATGGGCTGAGGTAGAACTAAAAACCCATACAGCAATGCTGGGTATCCCTGAACTGGTGTGTGTGAAAACAAGAGCACAATGCAAGGCACAGGGTGAAAAAGTAGAGCTGGAGTCTGGAAAAATGGCCCAGCCTACCAAGAGAACAGGAAAGTCAGTTGGGAAACCAACTTCAACACAGCAAAAGAAAGGGAACCTCTCTTCTCAGGAAGAAGTTCTGCCCTCTGAGGGAACTGAGCCTTTGGAGCTTGAACCTTACCAGGTTGAGCTCTTAGGCCCAGGGGGACCCTCAAGGGAGGAGCTGTGTAAGGGACAAGAAACCTGTCCCTCTCTTGAAGGCCTTAGGCAGCAAGCTGCTGAAGAGTCCAAAGGCAAGAAAAATGGAACGCATAGGGTCTATTGGGAAGATGGACTCCTGTACACTGAGGCCAGAGACCCCAAACCTGGTGCCACTAGGAGAGTGGTAGTGCCTCAGCTGTTCAGGAAGTTCATCCTAACATTGGCCCATGACATTCCCCTTGCTGGACATTTGGGACAAACCAAGACGTGGGAGAGGTTAGTCAACCACTTCTACTGGCCCAATATGTCCAACATGGTTAAGGAGTTTTGCCTCTCCTGCCCCACCTGTCAAGCCAGTGGTAAGACAGGTGGGCATCCAAAGGCCCCCCTCATTCCACTTCCAGTGGTGGGGGTTCCCTTTGAAAGAGTGGGTGTGGACATAGTTGGTCCACTAGAACCTCCCACAGCCTCAGGAAATATGTATATCCTGGTAGTAGTGGATCATGCTACCAGGTATCCTGAAGCTATTCCCCTTAGGTCGACTACTGCCCCTGCAGTAGCCAAGGCCCTCATTGGTATCTTTACCAGAGTGGGTTTCCCTAAGGAGGTGGTGTCTGACAGAGGTACCAACTTCATGTCAGCATACCTAAAGCACATGTGGAATGAGTGTGGAGTGACTTATAAATTCACTACACCATACCATCCACAAACTAATGGCTTGGTTGAGAGATTCAACAAGACATTAAAAGGCATGATCATGGGGCTCCCAGAAAAACTCAAAAGGAGATGGGATGTCCTCTTGCCATGTCTGCTTTTCGCTTACAGAGAGGTGCCACAGAAGGGAGTAGGATTCTCACCCTTTGAACTTCTGTTTGGTCATCCTGTAAGGGGACCACTTGCCCTTGTTAAAGAAGGCTGGGAGAGACCTCTCCATGAGCCTAAACAGGACATAGTGGACTATGTACTTGGCCTTCGCTCTAGAATGGCAGAGTACATGGAAAAGGCAACCAAAAACCTTGAGGCCAGCCAACAGCTCCAGAAGTTTTGGTATGACCAAAAGGCTGCACTGGTTGAGTTCCAACCAGGGCAGAAAGTCTGGGTTCTGGAGCCTGTGGCTCCCAGGGCACTCCAGGACAAATGGAGTGGCCCTTACCCAGTGCTAGAAAGGAAGAGTCAGGTCACCTACCTGGTGGACCTGGGCACAAGCAGGAGCCCCAAGAGGGTGATCCATGTGAACCGCCTTAAGCTCTTCCATGACAGGGCTGATGTGAATCTGTTGATGGTAACAGATGAGGATCAGGAGGCAGAGAGTGAACCTCTCCCTGATCTTCTGTCATCAGACCCAAAAGATGGCACAGTAGATGGAGTGATCTACTCAGACACCCTCTCTGGCCAACAGCAAGCTGATTGTAGGAGAGTCCTACAACAGTTTCCTGAACTCTTCTCCTTAACCCCTGGTCAGACACACCTGTGTACCCATGATGTGGACACAGGAGACAGCATGCCTGTCAAAAACAAAATCTTTAGACAGTCTGACCATGTTAAGGAAAGCATCAAGGTGGAAGTCCACAAGATGCTGGAACTGGGAGTAATTGAGCGCTCTGACAGCCCCTGGGCTAGCCCAGTGGTCTTAGTCCCCAAACCTCACACCAAAGATGGAAAGAAAGAGATGAAGTTTTGTGTGGACTACAGAGGGCTCAATTCTGTCACCAAGACAGATGCTCATCCAATTCCAAGAGCTGATGAGCTCATAGACAAATTAGGTGCTGCCAAATTCTTAAGTACCTTTGACTTGACAGCAGGGTACTGGCAAATAAAAATGGCACCTGGAGCAAAAGAGAAAACAGCATTCTCCACACCTGATGGGCATTATCAGTTTACTGTTATGCCCTTTGGTTTAAAGAATGCCCCTGCCACCTTCCAAAGGTTGGTGAATCAAGTCCTTGCTGGCTTGGAGTCCTTTAGCACAGCTTATCTTGATGATATTGCTGTCTTTAGCTCCACCTGGCAGGATCACCTG
Source organism: Pleurodeles waltl (assembly GCF_031143425.1). Lineage (NCBI taxonomy): Eukaryota > Metazoa > Chordata > Amphibia > Caudata > Salamandridae > Pleurodeles > Pleurodeles waltl. The sequence continues at coordinate 1,010,167,347 of NC_090445.1, forward strand.
GTCCACCTGAAGAAGGTTTTGAAGGCTCTGCAATCTGCAGGCCTCTCTATCAAGGCATCCAAATGCCAGATAGGGCAGGGAACTGTGGTTTACTTGGGCCACCTTGTAGGTGGAGGCCAAGTTCAGCCACTCCAACCCAAGATCCAGACTATTCTGGACTGGGTAGCTCCAAAAACCCAGACTCAAGTCAGGGCATTCCTTGGCTTGACTGGGTATTACAGGAGGTTTGTGAAGGGATATGGATCCATTGTGACAGCCCTCACTGAACTCACCTCCAAGAAAATGCCCAAGAAAGTGAACTGGACTGTGGAATGCCAACAGGCCTTTGACACCCTGAAACAAGCAATGTGCTCAGCACCAGTTCTAAAAGCTCCAGATTATTCTAAGCAGTTCATTGTGCAGACTGATGCCTCTGAACATGGGATAGGGGCAGTTTTGTCCCAAACAAATGATGATGGCCTTGACCAGCCTGTTGCTTTCATTAGCAGGAGGTTACTCCCCAGGGAGCAGCGTTGGAGTGCCATTGAGAGGGAGGCCTTTGCTGTGGTTTGGTCCCTGAAGAAGCTGAGACCATACCTCTTTGGGACTCACTTCCTAGTTCAGACTGACCACAGACCTCTCAAATGGCTGATGCAAATGAAAGGTGAAAATCCTAAACTGTTGAGGTGGTCCATCTCCCTACAGGGAATGGACTTTATAGTGGAACACAGACCTGGGACTGCCCATGCCAATGCAGATGGCCTTTCCAGGTTCTTCCACTTAGAAAATGAAGACTCTCTTGGGAAAGGTTAGTCTCATCCTCTTTCGTTTGGGGGGGGGTTGTGTAAGGAAATGCCTCCTTGGCATGGTTGCCCCCTGACTTTTTGCCTTTGCTGATGCTATGTTTACAATTGAAAGTGTGCTGAGGCCTGCTAACCAGGCCCCAGCACCAGTGTTCTTTCCCTAACCTGTACTTTTGTATCCACAATTGGCAGACCCTGGCATCCAGATAAGTCCCTTGTAACTGGTACTTCTAGTACCAAGGGCCCTGATGCCAAGGAAGGTCTCTAAGGGCTGCAGCATGTCTTATGCCACCCTGGAGACCTCTCACTCAGCACAGACACACTGCTTGCCAGCTTGTGTGTGCTAGTGAGGACAAAACGAGTAAGTCGACATGGCACTCCCCTCAGGGTGCCATGCCAGCCTCTCACTGCCTATGCAGTATAGGTAAGACACCCCTCTAGCAGGCCTTACAGCCCTAAGGCAGGGTGCACTATACCATAGGTGAGGGTACCAGTGCATGAGCATGGTACCCCTACAGTGTCTAAACAAAACCTTAGACATTGTAAGTGCAGGGTAGCCATAAGAGTATATGGTCTGGGAGTCTGTCAAACACGAACTCCACAGCACCATAATGGCTACACTGAAAACTGGGAAGTTTGGTATCAAACTTCTCAGCACAATAAATGCACACTGATGCCAGTGTACATTTTATTGTAAAATACACCACAGAGGGCACCTTAGAGGTGCCCCCTGAAACTTAACCGACTGTCTGTGTAGGCTGACTAGTTCCAGCAGCCTGCCACACCAGAGACATGTTGCTGGCCCCATGGGGAGAGTGCCTTTGTCACTCTGAGGCCAGTAACAAAGCCTGCACTGGGTGGAGATGCTAACACCTCCCCCAGGCAGGAGCTGTAACACCTGGCGGTGAGCCTCAAAGGCTCACCCCTTTGTCACAGCCCAGCAGGGCACTCCAGCTTAGTGGAGTTGCCCGCCCCCTCCGGCCACGGCCCCCACTTTTGGCGGCAAGGCTGGAGGGAACAAAGAAAGCAACAAGGAGGAGTCACTGGCCAGTCAGGACAGCCCCTAAGGTGTCCTGAGCTGAAGTGACTCTAACTTGTAGATATCCTCCATCTTGCAGATGGAGGATTCCCCCAATAGGGTTAGGATTGTGACCCCCTCCCCTTGGGAGGAGGCACAAAGAGGGTGTACCCACCCTCAGGGCTAGTAGCCATTGGCTACTAACCCCCCAGACCTAAACACGCCCTTAAATTTAGTATTTAAGGGCTACCCTGAACCCTAGAAAATTAGATTCCTGCAACTACAAGAAGAAGGACTGCCTAGCTGAAAACCCCTGCAGAGGAAGACCAGAAGACGACAACTGCCTTGGCTCCAGAAACTCACCGGCCTGTCTCCTGCCTTCCAAAGATCCTGCTCCAGCGACGCCCCTGCTTCGAAAAGACAAGAAACTCCCGAGGACAGCGGACCTGCTCCAAGAAAGGCTGCAACTTTGTTTCCAGCAGCTTTGAAAGAACCCTGCAAGCTCCCCGCAAGAAGCGTGAGACTTGCAACACTGCACCCGGCGACCCCGACTCGGCTGGTGGAGATCCAACACCTCAGGAGGGACCCCAGGACTACTCTGATACTGTGAGTACCAAAACCTGTCCCCCCTGATCCCCCACAGCGCCGCCTGCAGAGGGAATCCCGAGGCTTCCCTTGACCGCGACTCTTTGAATCCAAAGTCCCGACGCCTGGGAGAGACCCTGCACCCGCAGCCCCCAGGACCTGAAGGACCGGACTTTCACTGGAGAAGTGACCCCCAGGAGTCCCTCTCCCTTGCCCAAGTGGAGGTTTCCCCGAGGAATCCCCCCCTTGCCTGCCTGCAGCGCTGAAGAGATCCCGAGATCTCTCATAGACTAACATTGCGAACCCGACGCTTGTTTCTACACTGCACCCGGCCGCCCCCGCGCTGCTGAGGGTGAAATTTCTGTGTGGGCTTGTGTCCCCCCCGGTGCCCTACAAAACCCCCCTGGTCTGCCCTCCGAAGACGCGGGTACTTACCTGCAAGCAGACCGGAACCGGGGCACCCCCTTCTCTCCATTCTAGCCTATGTGTTTTGGGCACCACTTTGAGCTCTGCACCTGACCGGCCCTGAGCTGCTGGTGTGGTGACTTTGGGGTTGCTCTGAACCCCCAACGGTGGGCTACCTTGGACCAAGAACTAAGCCCTGTAAGTGTCTTACTTACCTGGTTAACCTAACAAATACTTACCTCCCCTAGGAACTGTGAAAATTGCACTGTGTCCACTTTTAAAACAGCTATTTGTGAATAACTTGAAAAGTATACATGCAATTTTGATGATTTGAAGTTCCTAAAGTACTTACCTGCAATACCTTTCGAATGAGATATTACATGTAGAATTTGAACCTGTGGTTCTTAAAATAAACTAAGAAAATATATTTTTCTATATAAAAACCTATTGGCTGGATTTGTCTCTGAGTGTGTGTACCTCATTTATTGTCTATGTGTATGTACAACAAATGCTTAACACTACTCCTTGGATAAGCCTACTGCTCGACCACACTACCACAAAATAGAGCATTAGTATTATCTATTTTTACCACTACTTTACCTCTAAGGGAATCCTTGGACTCTGTGCATGCTATTCCTTACTTTGAAATAGCACATACAGAGCCAACTTCCTACAGCATGAAATTAAAGATATCGGGAATCCGGATGGCCGGATTCCCAAACACATACCTGCGAGAAGCAAGGAGGAGGAGACAATCGCCGAAGCCGGGAACCCGGATATCCGGGTTCCCGATAACTTAAAGAAAGAAGACGGACTACGTGCGCGGCGCGCGTTGGAAGCAAGAGATGAAGAGGAAGGAGGAGAGCAAGGAGGCGAGAGAAGGGAGGTAGCCGACGGACAAACACCGGCGGAGGAGCAGACGAGCACCGGTCAAGATGATACCACTAAGGGACAGGACGGTCCCAAGGAGCCTGAACGCCGCCACGTCCCCGGAGAGAAGTGGCTAAGTCAGGTACGGTCCTGCTTGAAGGACAGACTCCGCTATATAGTGGGTAGGGAGGGGGTTAGTGGAGACGAGTTGGGGGAGGGAGGAAATAGGGAAGAGAGAAGGGGGGGTTGAGAAGGGCACCTGAACACCACTAATGAGCACAAAGACAAAGAAAGTTATTAAACACATTACGAGACTAAAACCCACAGAGGTGACTTCACTGGACGCCTGAATCCATCACCATCGCTTTATTCTTTTCTGTGGGGAGAGGACCCTTATATACCACTCTCTCTCTCTCTCTCTCTCCCTCTCTTCACAAAGAGAATACCACACAGTCCACAAACCCTTGACTTACCGGTCTTTTCGTTCCTCTTGTTTTTCCGGTCTTTCTGGAAACACCGTCGGGGAAAACCATCTTCAGTCATCAGGAACCCTGGGGAAAAAGAGGACAGTGGAGATCACTAACCAACAGATCATAAACAATGGATACTGAAAAAAAAATAAAACTTTATACAATAAAATCATGTCTGTTCACCCTTCCAATTGAGTACCGTCGTCCTTCTTATCGCTACACCCACTGCCACAGGCAGTAAGGTAACTAATTATGAGGGGCTTTACAATCTGATTGCTTGGGAGCACTTGTACAGTTTATGTTTTCCAGAGCTGCACCAGCATCTGATTGACAGCCAGCTGACTGACCCCAGGAAGCTTGCGCAGGAAGCGGACCGCTGGGAGAGCACCAGGGTCCAAAAGAGGTATGAAGGAAACCACGCCAAGGGTGGGCAGGGTCCCTCTCAGAAGAAAGGGGGGGGTAAGGGTAAACGGGGGGAGTTCTCTAAAGGGCCCCAAACTGATTCCCAGGGTAAGGATTCCCAACGCCCCAGTGAAACAAAGCCATGGTTCTCCAAAGAGAAGCCAGTGGCTGGTGGTCCCCCACGTAAGTGCTATGCATGTGACCAGGTGGGTCATGTGAGGGGGGACCCCAAATGCCCCAAAAGTACACCGGTATCCACTGGTGTGACGCCCCAGGTTTTGGCCAGTGTAGTGCTTGGGGAGGAGTTGGTTTCAGGTGGGTGGGAACCAGCTGAGATGACCCTTGTCTCACTAGGGGACAGTGAGATGGTCCAGAGAACCCCAGTGCCTGAAAACACTAAGAAGTACAGGCAGTGGGTGACCATTAATAGAAAGAGGGTAGAGGCTCTGAGAGACACAGGAGCCAGTGTGACTACAGTGAGGAGTCATCTGGTGTCTGAAGAGCAGATAGATCCCCGGGTACTTCATCAAGTAGTTGCAGTGGACAACTCAGAGCACCTGTGCAGAGTGGCGCACGTTCCCTTTGAATGGTGCGGGTCTCAGGTTCCTTGAAGGTAGCTGTGAGTCCAACCATGCCTGTTGATTGTTTGCTAGGCAATGACCTGGAGGATTCCCCTTAGAAGGGGGTGGAACACAGTTCTCACTTGGAGATGTTGGGTCTGCCTGGGTGGGTATGTGTATCCACCCAGTCAATGGCAGCCCGTCAGGGTAATCAAGAGCCCCTGGAGCCTGAAACAGTGGCCCAGGGGACCCCCAAGAAGAGGAAGGTCAGGGGGCGTGAGAAACCGGCCCCAGAATTTACCACGGTCCGGGAGGAGGCAGAGTCTGAGGGTGACGCCCCAGAGCCTACAGGGGAACAGGTGGCTGAACTGGGGGAGGTCCTAGAGCTGTCACAGTGGCAGCAGGAAGGGGGGCCCACCAGGAAAGCATTCTGTGCAGCACAGAAGACATGCCCTACTTTGGAAGGTTTTCAGCAGCAGGCTGCAGACCAGGCGGCTGGCAAGGAGCCAGGATCACACCTGATTTATTGGGAGGATGACCTCCTGTATAGCGAGCCTAAGGATCCTGAGCCTGGGTCAGCCCGTGTGCTGGTGGTACCCCAGTGCTTCAGCCCCTTCCTACTGGGGTTGGCTTATGATGTGCAGTTAGCTGGACATTTGGGGCAGGACAAGACCTTTGAGAGGCTTGTCACCCACTTTCACTGGCCCCTAATGCGCAGGCACTCAGATGATATTGCAGGTCTTGTCAGACTTGTCAGGCAAATGGCAAGAGTGGGAGGAAATGTAAGGCTCCCCTCCAACCTTTGCCTGTTGTCAGTACTCCCTTTGAGAGGATAGGCATTGCCATTGTGGGTCCTCTGGATCCCAAGACAGCCATGGGCAACAGGTTTATCCTGGTCTTGGTGGACCATGCCACCCGGTACCCAGAAGCCACACCTTTGAGATCAATCACTTCCCCGGTGGTTGGTCGTGCTTTGATGGGGGTTTTTACCCGATGGGGTTCCCCAAGGAAGTGTTATCTGATAGGGGTACCAACTTCATATCCATGTATGTGAAGTCTCTGTGGAAGGAGTGCGGGGTAACCTACAAGTTCACCACCCCTTACCACCCCCAAAGTAATGGTCTGGTTGAGATTCAACCTTACCTTAAAAGGCATGAACATTGGCCTGTCAGATCCCTTGAGGTGGAAGTGGGACGTCCTCTTGCCATGCCTTCTGTTCGCCTACAGGGAGGTGCCTCAAAAGGGACTTGGGTTTAGTCCCTTTGAACTGATTTATGGCCACCCTGTAAGGGGACCTTTGAGTCTGGTCAAGGAAGCTTTGGAGAAAGCTCCTAGTAAACCCCCCAGGATGTATTCAGTTATATGCTGGCTATGAGAAACCAGACTGCCCGCTTCAGGAGTCTCGCTCAGGAGAACCTGGAAGCAAGCTAGGAGGACATGAATTGCTGGTATGACCAGAATGCCACTCTGGTCGAGTTTCAACCTGGTCAAAAAGTGTGGGTGATGTCACCAGTGGAGCCTAGGGCGCTCCAGGATAAGTGGACTGGGATATTTGAGGTGGTGGAGTGCAAGAGTGAGGTCACCTACCTGGTGGACTTGCAGTCTCCAAGGAACCCTTTAAGAGTCCTGCATGTCAACTGCCTCAAACCTCACTTTGAGCGGACTGAACTGTCCATGCTCCTTGCGACAGATAATGGGGTAGAGGAGGAGAGTGAGCCTCTTCTTGACCTCCTGTCTGCAGGAAACAAAGATGGGTCAGTGGAGGGTGTGATCCTCTCCCCCTCCCTGACTGAGGAGCAGAAGGTGACTGTTGCCACGTGTTGAGACAGTTTTCCTTACTGTTTTCCCTGATCCCAGGAGTCACACACATGTGCACACATGATGTGGACACTGGGGGCAGTACACCTATTAAACAGAAGGTTTACAGGGTGACTCACAGGGTCAGGGCATGCATTAAGGATGAGGTATCCAAAATGCTTACCCTAGGGGTTATTGAGTACTCCAGCAGTCCTTCGGCCAGCCCAGTGGTATTAGTCCCAAAGTCTGCTGCACCTGATACCACTCCAGAACTCAAGTTCTGTGTGGACTACCAGGGACTCAATGGGGTCAGCAAGACTGACGCACACCCCATCCCCTGAGCTGATGAGCTCATTGACCGGTTGGGAGCTGCCAAGTACCTCATTCCATTTGATTTAACATCTGGGTACTGGCAGATCACCTTAACTGAGGGGGGCAAGGAGAGGTCAGCATTCTCTACGCCAGATGGACACTTTCAATTCAAAGTGATGCCATTTGGGATGAAGAATGCCCTTCCACCTTTCAGAGGTTGGTCAACCAGGTGTTGGCTGGGCTGGATGAGTTCAGTGCTGCCTACCTGGATGACATTGCTGTGTTTAGTTCCACATGGGAGGAACACCTGCAACAGCTCTGGAGAGTGTTAGAGGCCCTGCAGAAGGCAGGCCTCACTATTAAGGTGAGGAAGTGCCAAATAGAGCCGGGTTTTGTGGTGTACTTAGGACACCAGGTGGGGAGTGGCCATGTGGCACCCCTACAGCCTAAGATTGACACGATTCTGGCTTGGGAGCCTCCCAAGTCCCAGACTGAAGTGAGAGCCTTTTTAGTTCTCACAGGATACTACAGGAGGTTTGTTAAGGGATATGATACCATTGTCACCCTCTTAACTGAGTTGACTTCTAAGAAGCAACCTAGGAAAGTGATCTGTACTGAGGCTTGCCAGAACGCTTTTGATGCCCTGAAGGCTGCCATGTGCACAGCACCTGTGCTGAAGGCACCTGACTACTCCAAGGAGTTTGTTGTGCAAACAGATGCCTCAGAGCATGGTATTGGAGCAGTACTCTCACAGCTTCATATAGAGGGCCTAGATCAACCCGTAGCCTTCATTAGCAGGAGGTTACTACCCAGGGAACGTAGGTGGAGTGCCATAGAACGTGAATCGTTTGATGTGTTCTGGGCACTGAAGAAGCTAAGACCCTACTTGTTTGGGACTCACTTCCGAGTTCAGACCGACCACAGGCCCCTCAGATGGTTAATGCAGATGAGGGGTGAGAATCCAAAACTGTTGAGGTGGTCCATTTCCGTACAGGGGATGGACTTTACGGTGGAACACCGTCCTGGTACAGAGCACGCCAATGCTGATGGTCTGTCCAGGTTCTTCCGCCTTAGTGATGAGAACTCCCATGAGGTTGGATAGTTACTCCCCACTTTCAGCTGGGGGGACACGTGTTACACTTTTCATCCTTGGTGTGGTCTCCCTTAATTTTTTGCCTCTGTTCCCCAGGTTGTTGATGTGTGCTGGACTCTGATTTTGCTGTTTTTGTTACTCTGGGCACTTGAACTGCTAACCAGTGCGAAAGTGCAAGTGCTCCTTTACAAAAGTTGTATGTAATTGGCTTATTCATGATTGGCATATTTGGTTTACTAGTAAGTCCCTAGTAAAGTGCACTAGAGGTGCCAGGGCCTGTAAATCAAATGCTACTAGTGGGCCTGCAGCACTGGTTGTGCCACCCACATGAGTAGCTCTGTAATCATGTCTCAGACCTGCCACTGCAGTGTCTGTGTGTGCAGTTTTAACTGTAAATTAGACTTGGCAAGTGTACCCACTTGCCAGGCCTAAACCTTCCCTTTTCCTACATGTCAGACACCCCTAAGGTAGGCCCTAGGTAGCCCCAATGGCAGGGTGCAGTGTATGGTAAGGTAGGATATATAGGGGGTCATTCCGATCTTGGCGCCCGCCGGCCCAACGGGAATGAGGCCGCAACACAGGAGCCGGCTCCTAATGGAGCCGGCGGTGTTGCGGCCGTGCGACGGGTGCAGTTGCACCCGTCGTGCTTTTCACTGTCTGCTATGCAGACAGTGAAAAGCTGGCCGGGGCCCTGTTAGGGGGCCCCTGGACACCCCTTACCGCCAGCCTCTTCCTGGCGTTGAAAACCACCATAAACAGGCTGGCGGTAAGGGGGTCATAATCCCCAGGCAGCGCTGCTTGCAGTGCTGCCCTGGCGGATTATCACCGCCGGGGCAGAAATGGCGGAAAACCGCCGGCCCTGGCGGTGCGACCGTGGCTATACCGCCGCGGTCAGAATACCAAAAAAAGCACCGCCAGCCTGTTGGCGGTGCTTTGGTCTTTTTTTCCCTGGTGGTCTCGGAATGACCCCCATAGTAATGTGTTTTATATGTCCTGACAGTGAAATATTGCTAAATTCGTTTTTCACTGTTGCAAGGCCTGTCTCTCTCATAGGTGAACATGGGGGCTACCTTTAAATCTGATTAAAGTATAGATTCCCTTTGGGAGCGGATGGACATGTGGAGTTTGGAGTCTCTGAGCTCACAATTTGAAAATGCATCTTTTAGTAAAGTTGATTTAAGATTGTGTGTTTGAAAATGCCACTTTTAGAAAGTGAGCATTTTCTTGCTTATATTATTTCTGTGACTCTGCCTGTTTGTGGATTCCCTGTCTGGGTCAGTTTGACGGTTAGGCTGGTTGCACCTCACACTAGACAATGACACAAAGGGAGCTGGGGTGTATCCTGCATATCCTGATGAGCCATCTGTGCTAGGAGGGAGGGGAGGAGTGGTCACTTACACTGTGCCTGTCCTCACACAATGCAGTCTCCGACCCCCTGTTGAGTGTCTGGGGCCTGGCCTGGGCAAGGCAGGATTTCACATTCACAAGAGACTTTTCTTTGAAGTAGGCCTACTTCAAAGGAGAAATTGAGTATAAGAAGGGCACCCAAAGCCACAGACTTTAGAACACTTCTGGAAACAAGAGGAACCTCTGCCTGGAGAAGGGCTGAAGAGCTGAGGAGAAGTGCTGCCCTGCCTGTGACTGTGCTTTGTGGAGCTATCCTGCAGTTGCTGCTTCTGACAGAGTAAGAGGGCAAACACTGGACTTTGTGTGCCTATCCATCTTGTGAAGAAATCTCCAAGGGCTTGATTTAGAGCTTGCTTCCTGTTGTTTGAAGTCTCAGGGACAGCAAAGACTTCTCTCTGCCAGAACCCGGGGTCTCTGGAGAGACTCCTGCTCTGACAAGTGGTGCCCTATCCAGTCACAAACCAAGTACTTTGTGCTCGCAAGAGACCATTGTTGTTTTTAAGAACTAAAAGACTCTATTCATTACCAATGTTATATCTCAACTTGTATTTATCTTGATCGTTTTGACCGTAATATACTCAGATAAATATTCTATATTTTTCTAAACCTGTGTGATGTATTTTTGTGGTGTTATACTGTGCTATTACATGATTTATTGCACAAATACTTTACACATTGTCTTCTGACTGATCAGTGCCAAGCTGCCAGAGGATGGGCACAGGATAATTTGGATTGTGTGTGACTTACCCTGACTAGAGTGAGGGTCCTTGCTTGGATGGGAATAACCTGACTGTCAACCAAAGACCCCATTTCTAACACAATGGAATAGGATCTTCAACAGTAGTGATAGAGTGGTGGACTGTTCAAATAAGGGGGCGAGTCTCTTCAGGTCACAGGAGGGGGGGCAAAAAGGGGTGGGGAAAATACATGCAGGGGAATGGGATCACCTAATGTCTGTATTGGATAGGGCAAATAGTCGTTTTGTCTTGGAATCATATGTTGTATGCACGGGGGCTGTATCATAGTTACCTAACCACCCACTCTGTAGGGGCATTCCCCGGGGGTCGCACTGAATGTGCCAGTTGTTTATGGGGGTTCTGTTGTCTGATTTGGCAACCACCTTTTCTAAATATTTCTGCCAGTCCTGGGCTGTGGCTAGAGCCAGGCACCCTGGACCCCCATTCATGTTTCTTGTTCTTCCACCAGAATACTAAAGCCCTCATTGCAACATTACAACCCTGGCGGTCGGTGATAAAGCGGCGGTAACACCGCCAACAGGCCAGCAGTAAGAAAAAATGGAATTATGACCACGGCAGAAATCGACAACAGATACAGCCACTTTAACACTCCGACCGCCACGGCGGTAGCAACAAACACCGAGGCGATAACCGCCAACAGCCAGGCGGAAGACAATGTACCGCCAACCGCATTACAACCCGCCCATCCGCCAGCTTTTCCAGAGCGGTACCAATGCCATCAAAACCACGGGGCAAACAGAACACAGAAGGGAAACAACTCACCTCTCAACACTCAATGAAGAACCAGGACGACATAGAGCCCAAGCTGCAGGATTCCCCATGCTGGTGTATCTTCTCATGCACCAGGAACATGAACACCGGCGACGACGACCACAGTGAGTACTGCACCTAGCACACAGGGGAGGAGGAGGAAAAAGAGAGTGACACACACATGCAACACGCAACAACCCCACCCCCACCCTCACCCCGAACACTATACACACAAACACATGCAACAACATTACATATACATGCTGTAACCCTCTGGAATAACGCAAGGACTAAAGGAATGGAGTAAAATGAGTGTAATATTAGTAATTTTAAGAAACACGTCCATAAAGAAAAAACAGTATGTACAATATATACAATATATACAAAAGGCAGGACAATGCCCACTAAACAATTGTCCATGGCCCACTGGGCCAAAACACATAGGCCAAGTCCACACTTGACTCCTTCCTCAATACAGAGAGAACACTGCAGGGGAATCAGGTCAAAAACACACGGGCACTTCAGGGGGACGGGGAATGGAGGGGCCTCCTCAGCCGGAAGATGGTACAATGCCACTGCTCCTGGAGGGGGCTCCATGCCCACTGCTTGGTCCTGGGAGTACAAAGCCACAGTCTCTCAAGTGGGTGGTTTGCCCACTGCTTGGTCCGGGGGAGTGCAAAGCCATAGTCTCTCAAGTGGGTAGTTTCCCCACTGCTTGGTGCTAGGGAGTGCAAGGCCACAGTCTCCCAAGTGGATGGTTGTCCCACTGCTTGGTCCTGGGGAGCGCAAGGCCACAGTATCTCAAGTGGGTGGTTTGCCCACTGCTTGGTCCTGGGGAGTGTAAGGCCACATTCTCTCAAGTGGATGGTTTGCCCACTGCTTGGTCCTGGGGAGTGTAAAGCCACAGTCTCTCAAGTGGATGGCTTCTCCACTGGGTCTGGAGGGGGCCTTGTGCCCAGTCTGCTTCATCCTGGCAAGGGGGGCCTGAGTGGATGCCTTCTTCCACTGGTTCTGGAGGGGGCATGGTGCCCATTCTGCTTCATCCTGGCAAGGAGGGGCTGAGTGGATGCCTTCTTCCACTGGTTCTGGAGGAGGCATTGTGCCCAGGCTGCTTCATCCTGGCAAGGAGGGGCTGAGTGGATGCCTTCTTCCACTGGTTCTGGAGGGGGCATTGCACCCTGTGATGCAGATGTTTTAGAGTGCAAGGTCACAGTCTCTCACCTGGGTGTCACAACGACAGCTTTTGGAGTGGCCAGGACACACTGCAGCCCACGTAGTCACCACTACACACTGCTCTCAGGCAGTGAGGGCTGCTCAGTGTATGCCAGTTGTGCTACAGGTGGCGGTGCAGGCATTGGTGGTGGTAGCATCCAGGCCTTCACCTGCAGCATCGGACGGCTGCCCACTGGGGCTGCTGCTGGTGGCAATGGTGCTGCTGGTGGTGGTGCAGGTGATGGTGCTGGTGGCGGTGCAGGTGGCCGTGCTGGCCCCGGTGCAAGTGGCGGTGTTGGCCACAGTGCAGGTGACGGTTCCGGAAGTTGTGGTAGTCTCTAGGCCTTCACCTGCAGCCTCGGATGGCTGAAGTGCCATGGCTGGTGTTCTGTGCCCCTTCCTGCCCTTGGCAGATGGTGGTGCCTCCTTGCTTCTGCCAGCTGGAGTCTTTGACTTGGCATTTCTGGCTGGTTGTGCCTCCTTCCACTTGCTGGCGGCTGTCCCCTTCATGCCCTTGCCGGGTGGCGGTCCCTTCTTGGCCTTGGCAGGTGTTGGTGGCACTCTGGCTGGGCTGACAAGTGCCTCCTTGGAGCCTCTCACAGCTGCAGAAACCACAGTGGCCATGTACTGGGTGGCTGAGGTGCTGGGCTGGGTTCTGGACACCCTGGCCAGAGGACGGGGGAGGGGTAGGGAATAGGTCAATGGTGGCGAGAAAAAGCTTCTTAGGGACACTGGGGCGGGAAGTGGGTGAAGGTTTGTGATTGGAGGAAGAGTGGTTGTAGGAGGTGTCAGTCTGCTGTGTTTGGGTGCTGGTGCATGGGCTGGATGCTGTTGTGAGGTGGATGCCTGTTGGGGGTGTGTGTGCTTGCGTTTGTGTACTTTGGGAGCAGGGGTCACAGACACAGTGGGAGAGGACACAGGGGAGGTGTGCATGGATGTGGGGGTGGTGACTGCCAGTGAGGGGCGTGTAGTGATAGGCGTGCTGGTGATGGAGGTAGTGGGTGGGGATGTAGTGCATGCAGGTGTGAGTGGAGACGCTACTGGGAAGGGGTGGATGAGGAAGAGGAGGGGGACAAAGTGGAGGCAGTGGATGTTGTTGTGTCTGCATGGGGATAGTGCTTATGTGAGTGCCTGTGAGATGAAGTGTGGTGCTTGTGTTTGCCTGAGCCACTTCCCATGGCTCATGTGGGATGCAGCTCCCTCTGTTGTCGGTGCCTCTGCTTCTTTGCCAGATGATGCTAATGCACACAAGGACAGGGTGACAAAGCAAGAAGGGGGGGCGAGAGACAGGGTATACACTTGGTCTTTGCCAGCAACAACACCACCGTTGGCGTACACAACACACAGAGATCAGCCCTATGCACTACGCCATGCACTACCAGTTACAATGCTAGTCACCAGCCCATGGGGTACAATGCCTAACGCCATTAGCTGCACACCTGAAACCCACAGGACCCTGCCCAGTAGTAGATGTCCACTAACACTATTGGGGTTGGAGTGCATCTGATCTTGCCCATCATTGAACATACCCTGCCATGTTCGCCCTTGCCTAGGGACACCCACATCCCACATCCCCCCCCCAGGTAAAACCTTAACACGCGCAAAGTCATGATTCTGAATCTGTACTCACCCCCTTGTGGCTGCTGTGATGCCTTCAAGCACCCATCCAACTCCGGATAGGCCACCGCCAGGATGCAGAACATCAGGGGGGTCACCGCTTACGATGGGCAACCCTTCCTCGTTGGGAGGCCAGCCCCAGCTGGGCCTCCGCCGTCTTCCATGCCCAACAGCAGAGGTCCTCCCACCGTTTGCAGCAGTGGGTGCTCTGCCTGTCAAAGACCCCCAGGGTCTGCACCTCCTTGGCGATGGCACGCCAAATACCCTTTTTCTGATGGGCGCTGACCTAGAAAAAGGTATGAGTCATACCGTCCAGCCTGTTACACTCATGGCCCACCATATACCTCCCATCCCCTTACTCACATACATTGACCACCAGACATGCAGCACTCTGCCCAGGGCCCCTCAGACCCCCCTACACGAGGCTTACACACACAGAAATCCATACATTCATGGCCCACACATCATGCTCACAGTGTACTCACCTGTTTGTCTGGAGGACCATAGAGTAAAGTGTACTGGGGTAGGACCCCATCCACCAGTCTCTCCAAACCCTCCGAAGTGAGGGCCCTTTCCCCAGACACTCGAGCCATTGTCGCTTCCAGACACAGGTCAGAGCAGCACTTGCAGTGTAGGTCCTCTCCTGTTGAAGGTCAGGTAGCAAGTGAGTGAACAGATAGAAAATGGCGGTCATGTCCGCAGCGGTGTGTACCTTCAACGCCGGCGTACATCGCTATTGGCTCCTGGAACCTATAGGGCCCAATGATAACCAATGCGATGTTGCATGGCGGTCATCGCACAGCGCCAGCTGAATTTCCTCATTTCCACTTGTCTCTCCTCACAGGTCAGACAGCCGCCTTTTCAGGGGGGCACAGGCTATGGCACCTAACTGCATCACAGCAGCCATTGGCACATCAACTGACTCACAAGTTCACATACTGTGTCTGTAAAGGAAGAAATGCATATTTATTTTAACATATGTGTGAATATGACCCTCTGCTCACCGTTTTTCACCCTAGAGTTCAACCGTTGAGGATGAATAGGGGATGGAGGCATCCCCCCCCTGTACAGACCCCAGGAGGACCCGGCAACAATGGAGGACAGGCACATTATCCTGGCCTACAGACTTGATAGGGCCACAATCCAAGAACTGTGTGCCCAATTGAAGCCAGACCTGATTTCAGCTATCCGCCACCCCACAGTTATCCCCCCTCTAGTGCAGGTCCTGCCAGAGTGCCATTTCCTGACAAGTGGTTCCTTCCAAGCGACAGTGGCCATGGCATCAGGGATGTCTCAGCCAATGTTCTCAAACATGCTGACCAGAGTGTTGTCTGCCCTGCTGAAACACATGCACAGCTACATCATATTTCCCCAGGTGGAGGATTTGGCCACAAGTGAAGGCTGACTTTTATGCCCTGGGACATATCCCCAACCTTAATGGTGTCATTGATGGTACACATATTGCATTTGTCCCCCCCCCCCGAAGAACTGAACAAGTGTTCAGAAATAGAAAAAACTTTCACTCGCTTAATGTGCAGATGGTGTGTTTGGCAGACCAGTACATCTCCCATGTCAAAGCCAAGTATCCTGGCTCTGTGCATGATGTCTTTATCTTGAGGAATAGCAGCATTCCATATGTGATGTCTCAACTCCAGAGGCACCGGGTGTGGCTTATAGGTGAGCCCATGGTCCCCACCCAATTGATGTAGGTATATAGGTGAGGGTTTGGCCCTAAGGGTGAGTGTGTGGCTAACAGGTATCCCTCGATATTTACAGGTGACTCTAGTTACCCCAACCAGATAATTGGTTGCATGTTGTACAACTTAGCCTTGAGACGCCAGGTGCCTTTTCTGCAGGAGGATGAGCCTGGAGATGATCGTGTGGCAGTGGTGGAGCCTGTGGACAGTGTCGAAGAGGAGGCAGAGGAAGAAGATGTGGGCAACAGTACTTCCAGTGACACACAGGTAAGACACTGTAACTTCACCTTCCATTGCAGTATTGTGTTTGACATTGAACATGGCAGCTTGATTTCCCTGATTCTATGGCCACTTACTGTGCCCTTTGGCATCTCTATTTTCAGATCTCTGTGCCCCACTCTGGCTCCTGGTGTGTTTACTGCTGCCCACTACAGGTCATACCTATGTTAATATTACACTAGATTTGAATTGCAATGTTTAGAGTTTGTGAAACTAATACATTTGTCATATAATCCACAGACTCCATACTTGAATTTGTTCATAGGGTGTTTATTTATGTGCTAATAGGAGGATGGGGTATTGCAATGGGCTGGGTTGGTGATGGAGGAAAGTCCAGGGTAGTGTCCATTCAATTTGTATCACAGGTGCATTGTCCAAAGGGGCATAGGAAGTGGAGCAATGTCAGTCCAAGGTGGACAGGGTGACAGAGTGGGACAGAAGGGTGACAATCAGGAGAGTCTTATTTCCTGGCGGGGGTCTTGGCATGTTCTCTGGCTTATGCCTGGATCGCAGGGACCTTTTGCGTGTTGGTTCTCCTTCTGCAGGGGGTGGGGTGCTGGTGGCCTGTTGGTCCTGTGCAGGGCCTCCTGTCCACTAGCGCTGGCGGAGGTGGAGGGCTGTTCATCAGTGTGGTTAGTGTCAGGAGCCCGGTGGTGTGCCACTGCCTCCCTCATAGTGTTGGCCATTTCTGCCAGCACCCCTGCAATGGTGACCAGGGTGGTGTGGATGCCTTTCAGGTCCTCCCTGCTCCCCAGGTACTATACCTCCTTCAGCCGCTCGGTCTCCTACAACTTGTACATTATCTGGCCCATGGTCTCCTGGGAATGGTGGTTTGCTCCCAGGATCCCTGTAAGTGCCTCGTGGATAGTGGGCTCCCTGGGCCTGTCCTCCCCCTGTCACACAGCAGTCCTCCCAGCTTCCCTGTTGTCCTGTGCCTCTGTCCCCAAAACTGTGTGCCCACTGCCACTGACCCCAGGTCCCTGATCGTTCTGTGTTTGTGGGGTTGCCTGGGGTCCCTGTAGTGGTGGACACACTGCTGATTGATGTGTCCTGGGAACAGAGGTATGAGCCCACTGGGTGGGTGTTGTGGTGGTGTTTCCTGGCTACACTTGCCAGGCCGAATTGGCAGTGCAAAGCTGCACGCACAGAGACTGCAGTTGCAGGTCAAAGACATGTTGACAGGGCTACTCAGGTGGGTGACACAATGAGTGTTGCAGGCCCGCTAGTTGCGTTTGATTTACAGGCCCTGGGCACCTCTAGTGCACTTTACTAGGGTCTTACTAGTAAATTAAATATGCAAATCATGGATAAACCAATCACCAATACAATTTAGACAGAGAGCACTTGCACTTTAGCACAGGGTAACAGTGGTAAAGTACCCAGAGTATCAAAACCAACAAAAACAAATTGAAACACAGGATTCAAAAACAGGGGGTCAGAAGCAAAAAGTATAGGGAAACCACGTTAAGAACTGCCAGGTCTAACAATGGGGACAGGGGACAACCCTGCTGGGTGCCACATTCGATTGTGAATGGGTCTGAGATAATGCACCCGGTTTTCATTCAGGCTTGTGGTTTATTATGAAGTAGGGCTATGCATTGCAAAACTTTGGGACCCATCCTCATTCCTGTATTGATACTCAGCAGATAATCTCACCCTAGGGTGTTGAACTCCTATTCTATGTCCAGTGAAGCAACCCAGGGGTTTGTTCTTGAGAACTGTGCCCAATCCAGCAGCATGAACACGCGGCACAGGCTTAGGAAAGTATTCCTCCTAGGTATAAATCTGTTCTAATCGGAGTGTATGAGGGATTGCGCTATAGGGATCAGCCGGTTAGCCAGCACCTTTCCGGTATGACCCCCCTCAGTTGGGCGCCTCTGCCCGGTTTGGTAAGACAATAAAGAGCATTTTGCAGAGTCAGTGAGGCAGTATGCCCTTTGAAAATGCTCAGTTGAACACTTTAACAAGTGAGCGGTTCGTTTGGGGCAGAAGGTGGCATAAAATTCCACCGGCCAGCTATCTGCACCAGGAGTCTTTCCCCGTGCCATTTGCTTGATCCCGTCTGGGATCCCCAACGCAAACAACGGGGCCTTGAGGCTGGCCCATTAGGGTGCTTAGAGCCTTGGTAGATATAAAGGTGGTCATTACAACCCTTGCGAATGGTGTTAAAGCGGCGGTAAAAAAATTGGAAATATGACCGTGGCGGAAACCGCCAACAAAGGCAGCCACTTTAACACTCCGACCGCCACGGCGGTACAAACAAACAGTGCGGTGGTCACCGCCAACAGACAGGCAGAGGACAATGTACCGCCCACAGTATCACAACAGTCCAATCCGCCACCTTTTCCGGGGTGGATTCACCACGGACAAAAACACTTTGAAGGGAAAACGCTCACCTCTACACACCCCACGATTAATCAGGATGCCATGGAACCAGAGCTGCACATCCTGCCAGCCCCTATCTTCTTGCTCCTCTACCACGAGCACGAACGCCTGCGGCGAAGACCACGGTGAGTACTGCACCTACGACACAGGGGAGGGAAAAAACAGGGACACACACACGCAACAACCAACACCCCCAACCTCACCCACCACAACGCACGCACCAATACAGCATGATATATTACAGGTACACCCCCAACCCCCCCGGAAGAATGCAAAGACAAAAGAAATTTAGTGAAACCATTGTAATATATTAAAATCCAGTACGCAAATATATATATACACACCATAAACAAATATATACATCAACAATAGTAGTTCAGGTAGTGCTCCATTGAAGTCCGTGGAACACTGGGTTCACACGGTATAGGCGAGGCCCACACAGGATCCCCGACCATGACGGAGAGAACACTGCAGGGCCATCAGATACCAATAAAACAGGCACCTCAGGGGGAGGGAAAGGGAGGGCACCTCAGCCGCTTGAGTGCACAATGCCAAATCCACGAGGGGGCCACATGCCCACTGTTCCATCCTGGGGAGTGCAAAGCCACAATCTCTCAAGTCTATACAGTGGGTGGTTTGCCCACTGTTCCATCCTGGGGAGTGCAACGCCACAGTCTCTCAAGTCTATACAGTGGGCGGGTTGCCCACTGTTCCATCCGGGGGAGTGCAAAGCCACAATCTTTCAAGTCTCTACAGTGGGTGGTTTGCCCACTGTTCCATCCTGGGGAGTGCAAAGCCACAGTCTCTCAAGTCTATACAGTGGGTGGTTTGCCCACTGTTCAATCCTGGGGAGTGCAAAGCCACAGTCTCTCAAGTCTATACAGTGGGTAGTTTGCCCACTGGTCCATCCAGGGGAGTGCAAAGCCACAGTCTCTCAAGTGGATAACAGTCTCCACTGGTTCTGGAGGGGGCCTTGTGCCCAGAGTGCTTCATCCTGCCAAGGACAGAGGTAGTGGATGTCAATCTCCACTGGTTCTGGAGGGGGCCTTGTGCCCAGAGTGCTTCATCTTGCCAAGGACAGAGGTAGTGGATGTCAATCTCCACTGGTTCTGGAGGGGGCCTTGTGCCCAGAGTGCTTCATCCTGCCAAAGAAAGAGGTAGTGGATGTATCTCTCCACTGGTTCTGGAGGGGGCCTTGTGCCCAGAGTTCTTCATCCTGCTCGTGGTGGCCTCAGTAGCATCAGAGCTTTTGGCGCTCATGGGCTTGCGGTGCTTGTAGCGGTGGTGCCCTGTTCAGCGGTGCTTGAGGCGGGGGTGTCCTTGGCAGCGGTGCTTGTAGCGGCGGTGCCCTGTTCAGCGGTGCTTGAGGCGGCGGTGTCCTTGGCAGCGGTGCTTGTAGCGGCGGTGCCCTGTTCAGCGGTGCTTTAGGTGGCGGTGCCCTGTTCAGCGGTGCTTGAGGCGGCGGTGTCATCGGCAGCGGTGCTTGTAGCGGCAGTGCCCTGTTCAGCGGTGCTTGAGGCGGCGGTGTCCTTGGCAGTGGTGCTTATAGTGGCGGTGCCCTGTTCAGCGGTGTTTGAGGTGGCAGTGCCCTGTTCAGCGGTGCTTGAGGCGGCGGTGTCCTTGGCAGCGGAGCTTGTAGCGGCAGGCTCCTTTGCAGTGACTCAGCTGCTGGCGGTCCTCTCTAGCCTAGCGGGGCTTGTGCTGGCGGTCCTCTCTAGCCCAGTGGGGCTTGTGCTGGCGGTCCTCTCTGGCCCATCGGGGCTTGGGCTGGCGGTCCTCTCTAGCCCAGCGGGGCTTGTGCTGGTGGTCATCTCTGGTCCAGTGGGGCTTGTGCGGGCGGTCCTCTCTAGCCCAGCGGGGCTTGTGCTGGCGGTCCTCTGGCCCAGCGGGGCCTGTGCTGGTGGTCCTCTCTAGCCCAGCGGGGCTTGTGCTGGCGGTGGCCTCTTGGGCAGCAGGGCAGCATGGCAGGTGCTGGCGGTGGCCTCCTGGGCAGCGAGGATGATGGCGGTGGCCTCTTGGGCAGCAGGGCAGGTGCTGGTGGAAGCCTCCTGCGTAGCGGGGCTGATCGCGGTCGCCTCTTGGGCAGCAGGGCAGGTGCTGGCGGTGGTCTCCTGGGCAGCGGGGATGATTTCGGTCTTCTCCGGCGTGCTGCTCTTCCCAGACTTGATGGGTTTCTTGTGGCCCTTCCCCATCTTGGAAGGTGTCGCAGCTGACTCAACACTCCCAACTGTACCCCTGGGAGCGGCTTTGGTGGCTGGAGTCTTCCCCCTCTCCCGCCGGGCACTGGCCAACTTTTGATGCTTCACAGGTGGGGGACGGTCCGTGCTGTGGCTCTGTGCCACACTGGCTGCCCTGGTGGGTGGTGCACTCCAGATTCCGGTGACTACAGGCACCACTGGTCACGGTGATGTTGTGGCTGAGGTGCTAGGTTGGGACCTGGAGAGTCGACCCTAGGAGACGGACGGGGTGGTGGAGGTGTGGGAAAGAGGTCAAGGTTGGACAGGAAAAGCTTTTTGGAGACACTGGGACGGGTAGCTGGAGGGGGTTTGGGAGTGGAGGAAGAGGTTGTGGTTGTAGTAGGTGTACGTTTGGTGACTTTGTGTGAAGGTGCATGCGCTGTAGGCTGTCGTGAGGTGGATGGCTGTTGGGTGGGTGTGTGCCTGCGTTTCTCTATCTTGGGAGGTGGCGTCACAGACACACTGGGAGAGGACAAAGGGGACGTGTGAATGGTAGTGGGGGTGGTGACTGCACGTGAGCGGGGTGTGGAGGTGTGTGTGCTGGTGATGGCAGTAGTGGCTGTAGATGCAGTGCATGCAGGTGTGAGTGTAGACGAGACAGGGAGGGAGGAGGGAGTCGAGAAGGAGGGGGACACAGTGGAGGCAGTGGATGTTGGTGTGTCTGCATGTGTGTGATGCTTGCATGAGTGCCTGTGGGATGTGTGGTGCTTATGTTTGCCAGAGCTTCCCTTGTGTGTTGACGTGTGTGCATGTGTGCATGCTGGTCTGAAGGTGTGCTTGGGATAGGCTGGGGTACAGGGGATTGGGTCTGGGTGAAGGAAGTTGGAGGGGGGAGGCTAGAGACGGGGACAATGGCTGCCATCAGTGCTGAGGCCAGAGTCTGAAAAGCTCGCTGAAGGGCTGCCTGACCAGAATTAATGCCCTCCAGGAATGCATTTGTTTGTTGCAACTGCCTTTCTACACCCTGGATGGCATTCACAATGGTAGACTGCCCAACAGTGAGGGACCTGAGGAGGTCAATGGCCTCCTCACTGAGGGCAGCAGGGGTGACTGGGGCAGGGGCTGTGGTGCCTGAGGCGAAGGTGATGATCACCCTCCTGGGTGAGCGGGCACGGGGCAAAGGCTGAGGGGCTGCTGGGAGGGCGGTGCTGGTAGGGGGGTGGCGGCTATACTTGTAGATGCGGGGCCACAAGGGAGCTCTCATCAGAGGATGAGTCCGTGTCACTGGGGTCAGCTCCTGTCCCCGAGCTCCCCTCGCCCTCCGTCCCACTGGTGAAATCCGACTCTGTAGTGTCACCCTCCGAGGCCATGTGGGATGCAGCTCCCTCCTGCTCCGGTACCACTGCTCCTCCGTCTGATGATGCTAATGCACACAAGAACAGGGAGACCACAAAAAGGGGGGGACGACAGAAGAAAGACATGTTGAGTGCATGCATTACCGCTACCGTTGGCGGACACAACAGACACAGAAGCCCCCTGCACTACGCCGCGCTCTTGGGCTCCACTGTTCAATCCCTGGGACATGGCATACAAGGCTATGGACGACAGCTGCACACATGGATGACACAGGGGCATGACTAGGTGTACTTGGCACTCTACAGAGGTGGGGTGGGGTGCCACATGGCCTGCCTTATGGAGGGACCTTGCCTACTAAACTCTCCCTGGCCTAGGGAAACCCACAGCCCACCGCCCCCACCCAGACACCTCCACTGCGCGCAAAATCAGCAGGATGAGAGTGTACTCACCCCCTTGTGGCCGCTGTGATGCTCCCAAGCGCCCATCC
This sequence comes from Pleurodeles waltl, assembly GCF_031143425.1. Lineage (NCBI taxonomy): Eukaryota > Metazoa > Chordata > Amphibia > Caudata > Salamandridae > Pleurodeles > Pleurodeles waltl. The sequence continues at coordinate 1,010,189,766 of NC_090445.1, forward strand.
AACTCCGGGTACGCCACTCTCAGGATCCTGAACATCAGGGGGGTCATGGTGCGATGGGCACCCCTCCCACAGTGGGAGGCCATCCCCATCTGAGCCTACGCCGTCTTCTTGCTCCAGCGGCGAATGTTCTCCCATCTTTTCCGGCAGTGGGTGCTGAGTCTGTGGTAGACCCCCAGGGTCCGGACGTCCTTGGCGATGGCACGCCAAATATCTTTTTCTGGTGGGTGCTGACCTACATGAATTGTACAGGGGGAAGAGAAATTTTATTACCAACTGCACTGTCACAGTCATTGGCCCCCATCCCTACCCTTGCCATGTGGCACATGCATTCATCGTCATTTCATGCACGCTGCAATCTCCCCCCCATCTTTCATCCACCCCACTCCACAAAGGCATAGCCCACACACCATGCTCCCAGTGTACTTACCTGTTTGTCTAGAGGACCGTAGAGTAGCATGTACTGGGGGAGGACCCCATCCACGAGTTTCTACAACTCCTCCGATGTGAAGGCAGCGGCCCTTTCCCCAGACACTCAAGCCATTGTCTCTTCCAGACCGAGGTCACAGCAGCACTTGCAGTGTAGGTCCTCTCCTGTCGAAGATCAGGTATCGAGTGATTGAACAGATAGAAAATGGCGGTCACGTCCGCGGCAGTGCATACCGTCACCGCCTGTGTACATCGTCATTGGCTCCTGGGACCCATAGGGTCCAATGTTAACCAATGCAGCATTGCGCCGCAGTCTTCGCCCGCCTACCGCGACGGTGTACAACGCCAGTGCAGTTACCTCACATCCCATTGTCCCACTTTAGAGGTCAGGCAGCCGCCATTTCAGGGGCCCACATGGCTTAATTTGTAACTGCATCACACATACCTAGGCCTAGCCTCAACACACATACAGGCCACTTTTTGGATTATGAATCATGTTCTGTGTAAGCTGTGGGTACTTACCTCTGAGTTGGTTGACTCTGTGCTTGCTGTTGTCCTTCATAGGCACCGTCCTCTGGGACATGTGAGGAGATGGCAGCATCCTCTGGTGTACAGACCGCTGGTGGACCTGTCGACAATGGAGGAAAGACATGTGATCATCACCTACAGGCTTGACTGTGCCACAATCCAGGAACTGTGTACCCAGCTGGAGCCAGACCTGATGTCAGCTATCCTCCATCCCACAGGAATCCCCCCTCAAGTGCAGGAGCTGTTAGTAGTCCATTTCCTTGCAAGTGGGTCACTTCAAACAACAGTGGCCATAGCATCAGGGATGTCTCAGCCTATGTTTTCTAACATGTTGTCCAGAGTGTTGTCTGCCCTGCTGAAACACATACTGAGCTACATCGTTTTCCCTCAGGTGGAGGAATTGCCTACAGTGAAAGGTGATTTCTATGCCCTGGGACATATCCCCAACATCATAGGTGCCATTGATGGGACACATGTGGCTTTGGTCCCCCCCCGCAGGAGTGAACAGGTGTACAGAAACCGGAAGAGTTATCATTCCATGAATGTGCAGATGGTGTATTTGGCTGACCAGTACATCTCCCATGTGAATGCCAAGTTTCCTGGCTCAGTGCATGACGCTTACATCCTGCGGAATAGCAGCATCCCTTATGTGATGGGTCAACTCCAGAGGCACAGTGTGTGGCTATTAGGTGAGCAACTGGAAGCAAGGCAGTGGGAATGGTTGTCTGGGTCTGGGGATATCCCTACAGGTTAGTGTGTCTCTAACAGTTGTCCATCGCCATTTGCAGGTAACTCTGGTTACCCCAACCTGTCATGGCTACTGACCCCAGTGAGGAATCCCAGGACAAGGGCAGAGGAACGCTACAATGAGGCTCATGGGCGAACTCGGCGGATTATAGAACGGACCTTCGGCCTCCTGAAGGCCAGGTTCAGGTGCCTCCATATGACAGGTGGATCCCTATTCTACTCACCAAAGAAGGTGTGCCAGATCGTTGTGGCCTGCTGTATGCTTCACAACTTAGCTTTGCGACAACAGGTGCCTTTTCTGCAGGAGGATGGTCCAGATGGCGGTGTTGTTGCAGCTGTGGAGCCTGCGGACAGTGAAGACGAGGAAGCAGAAGAAGAGGACATGGACAACAGGAACTCAGTGATCCTGCAATATTTCCAGTGAGACACAGGTAAGAGTACAGACCTGCCTACTACATGTACTTTAACACTACTACCTCTCTACTGTCTGTCGTTTTCAACCAGTGTATGGTCACTGAGTTGTCACTTTCCCTTACGATTTCACAGATGTGGGTCCCACTGTGTGACATCTGCTTTGTTTCCTCATGGACTAGAGCTGTGTGACATAGGTATGTTGACATTACAATTGAAAGAGCATTTTGTCACTGTAATTGCTAATACACTATTTCGAAATCACAGACTGACTCCAGATTGTTTGTGCTTCAAGGGTGTTTATTGAAATGCTCAATATTGGAGGGGGTTATCAAATGGTGAGGGCGAATGGTGGAGGAATGTCCATGGCAGAGTCCAGTCTATTAGTCTCACAGGTGCGTTGCCCAAATGGGCATAGGAAGTGGGGCAGTTTGAGGATGGACAGGGTGACAAAGTGGGACAAAAGGATGACATTCAGGGTGGTCTCATTTCTTGGTGGGAGTCTTGGCATCGTTCTCTGTCTTTGTCCTGGATCTCAGGGACCGTTTACGGGGTGGTTCTCCCTCTGCAGCGGTTGGGGTGCTGGTGTGGTGGTCCTGTGGTGGGGCGTCCTGTCCACTAGCGCCGGCGGAGGCGGTGGACAGTTCATCGTCCATGCTAGTGTCAGGGGCCCCTTGTTGTGCAACAGTGTCCCTCCTGGTGTTGAGTACTTCCTTCAACACCCCTACGATGGTGCCCAGGGTGGAAATTGATGGATTTGAGTTCCTCCCTGAACCCCAAATACTGTTCCTTCTGCAGGCACTGGGTCTCCTGAAACTTGGCCAGTACCGTTGCCATCGTCTCCTGGGAGTGGTGGTAGGCTCCCATGATGGAGGATAGGGCCTCGTGGAGAGTGGGTTCCCTTGGCCTGTCCTCCCCCTGTCGCACAGCAGCCCTCCCAGTTCCCCTGTGTTCCTGGGCCTCTGTCCACTGAACTGTGTGCCCACTACCACTGCCCCCAGGTCCATGTTGTTGTTGGGGTGGTGGGTTAGCCTGGGTTCCCTGTAGTGGTGGGCACACTGCTGCTTGACGTGTCCTGGGGACAGAGGTATGGGCCCGCGGGGTGGGTGCTGTGCTGGTGTTTCCAGAGGGGGGAAGCTCTGTTGTGGCCTGTGACTGTGTGAGGGGAACCGACTGTCCAGAGGTCCCCGATGGGCCGGGCTGGTCATCTAGATCCAGTTGGACAAAGGTGCTGTCATCACTGTGGGCCTCTTCTGTTGGTGGTGTGGACATCTGTGGACCCTCCTGTCTGCTGACGTTGGGTAGGGGTCCTGCAGGAGTATAAAAGGATGTTTAGTACATCTGTGTGTGCTATGGTGTGCAATAGGTGGGTGACCGTGTACCCCAGTGCTTTCATTCCTGTGTGGGACCTTGTGTGATGGTGTTTTAGGGGGGTGTATGGGTATTTGCATTGGCCATGCTTTGGTGATGGGTGCCCATGCTTTGTTGTTGCATGCAGGGCATGGTGTTAGGATGTGTGGTTTGTGATGTTGGGACATTTGTGAGGAGTTGGAGTGATGGGAGTGAGGGTGAGGGTGGGGGTATGTGATAGCATGCAAGTAGGGTGGGGGATGTAATAGTTAAGAATTTACTTACCAGAGTCCATTCCTCAATCTATTCCTGCGAGGCCCTCAGGATGCAGAATCGGCAAGACTTCCTCCTCCCATGTTGTTAGTTGTGGGGGAGGAGGTGGGGGTCCGCCGCCAGTCTGCTGAACCGCAAGGTGGTGGCTTGAGTTCACGAAACGCACCTTCCCCCATAGGTCGTTCCACCTCTTCCTGATGTCATCCCTATTTCTTGGGTGCTGTCCCACTGCGTTGACCTTGTCCACTATTGTTCGCCATAGCTCCATCTTCCTAGCTATGGAGGTGTGCTGCACCTGTGATCCGAATAGCTGTGGCTCTACTCGGACGATTTCCTCCACCATGACCCTGAGCTCCTCCTCAGAGAACCTGGGGTGTATTTGCAGTGCCATGGGGTGGTGTTGGTGATGTGTGGGGTGGTGTGTGTGGTGATAAGTGTGCTGACATGTAGTGGTGTGTTGTATGAGGTGCATGGAAGTTCTGTGGGTGATGGTATTTTGTGCCTGTGGATGCTTGGTAGTAGTTTGTGGTGTCTCTCTCTGGCCTTCTCTTGGTAATGTTGTCATAGGGGTTTGTGGGTGATGTGGATGTGTGTTTTATATTGTATTGGGTGTGAGGGAGTGGTGTGTGTATGTGTATCAGGTGTGTATATTTTGAATTGTCCAATTTGGCTGTGTTTTGTAAAAGTGTGTGTATTTTGAGCACAGCTTTGTGTACCGCCAATGGAATACCGAGGTCGAAAGACCGCCGCGTGGATTCGTGTGTCGTGATAGTGTGGGCGTATTTCTGTTGGCGTGACGGTGGAGGATTTGTTTTCACCAGTTTATCACTGACCTTTGGTGTGGCGGACTTGTGTGGGTGGCTGAATTTTGGCGGATTCTGTGTTGTGGGTCATAATAGCTGTAGCGGATTTCCGCTGCCGCGGCGGTGTGTTGGCGGTCTTCTGCACGGCGGTAAGCGGCTTTTACCGCCAATGTTGTAATGAGGGCCAAAGTGTCTAGGAACAACCCAATTTAGTTAGTGTCTGCCATCGCCGGGGCCAGAGTTCAGCATAGTAGGAGCAAAAAGCAGGATTAATAGCTACTTGAGTGTTAAGAATATGGCCTGATGCCCTGTGAACTGTGGAGATAGGGACCCTTGGGCAGTCAGAGCGAAGGATTCAGGTCAGGAGTTTGCCCGCTTTATCACCCTCTGTATGTTTCCAGGTTAGTTAATCTCAGTTATCTAGTCTGTTCAGCTGTTCTAAGGTAGACGCTTGTGCCAGGCATGCCCATGCTAGATCCAGAGCAGCTGTTGGGTCACTCAGTAATATCTGTTTGTACACGAATATCTACTTCGAGCGTGTGCAACTCTTTATGTAGACCTGTCTTGGCATCAGATTGTCATTTTGACGCATGCCCAAGTAGGACCTTTTTGAAAGCTTCCCATATAATGCCTGCATTGGATGCTGTGCCCCCATTGTCCATAAAGAAAGTGGTGATATGTTCTGCAAGGGTAGCACAAAAGACCTCATCCTGTATGGCGGCTGTGGAAAGGTGCTAAGTGGGTATACTGGGGCACCCGTGGCCCCAGGACAACTGGAGTTTTAGGGGACAGTGGTAGGATGCAGTGCAATTTAAGTATTCTGCCCAGACCATCTGCATCCTGGCTGCAGTAGATAATGTCAATTCTGATGTGAAAGTCATGTATCTTTGAATAAAAAGAGTATTCTCTGAGCAGTGGGTATAAACTGTACCAGACGTCTACTACCTGAGTGTGGGCAATCCAATGCATAAGATGTTGTATGAGTGTGACTGAGTGTGCCCCTGGTATAAGTGGGCAAAAGCAGTCCCAATTGAGGTCTGGAATACAGTTAAAATCTCCGTCCCATTAGCACGGTGCCAGTGTATTCCGGACCATCACCAGGGTAAGAGATTGGTAAAAGAGGGCCTAGTTGGTGTTTAGCACTTATAATGAAATAAATTACATTGGGAAGCCATCCAGAATCCCCTGCAGTACCACATGTCTCCCGTCTTGATCTACCCTGTTGTATAACACCTCTAGTAGTGTCTTTGGTGCCAACCATATAAGAGCCCCCCAGACGTATAGAGAATATGTGGTTTCCACCAGCATACCCCACCATTGCTTGTGTATAATCTAAGGGGCGGGAATCATCAGATGGGTCTCCTCTAGGAGAGCCATTTATATTTTATGCCTAGATGGGTACTGGTGTACTCAATATCTTTTAGTGTAGTTAGCCATCCCTCTAACATTCCAGGTCATCAATAGGTAGTGCGTGCCCATTCCATTATCCTGTGTAGTAATTCTGTAGCTATCATGAGATAGAACAACATTATCCACTACCCCCCTCTCCCATCCCCTCCCCCTCCAGAGCTAGGGAACCCTACCATGCAGTGTTCATCCAAGCAAATCATGTGTCCATGGGCCATCTGCCACAGCAGCTGTGGTTGTGGATTTCACTTCATAGCGACAGCTACCTCAGGGATATGACATAAGGATTCTGAGCATATGATTAGCATTGGGTGTCTACTGCACCTCCTCCGAACACTGGGGGTAACTCCTGGGCCCCCTCCGAGTAGCTCATTAACCAATGCCAGGGAAATTATTGGTGGTTCCTCGTTGAGTTTATCAGCTTCCATCTGAGCAGGAGATGACTGTGTTCCACCTCTGCCACAACCTGTGCTCTTTCTTTAGCCACTTGTTTATATGAGGCACCCAATTTGAAGTGTGGTCTGCGAACTCAGTGGCACCTTTGTACCTTCCACGTGGCAGAGATGTCTGCGGGCCCCATGGGTGGGGTGGTTATGCCTTTACATTCCAACCAACTCCAGGCCTCCTCTGGGGACACACAGAAGGTGGCTGTATCTCCCTGCATTATCCCAAGCGTGGCTGGGAATTGTTAAGCAGACTTAATGTTGTGGTCACTGAAGCATTGTTTCACTGATAGGAAGGAAGGCCATTGATGCTGTACTTCCAAGGTATAACTGGGGAAATTATTAACCTGAGCATTCTCCACTGTGAATGGGCCTCACGCTCGGGTGGCTTTCAGGATGTGGTCCCTATCTCTGTAGTTGAAAACAATGGTGACCACTCGGTGTGGAGCGGCCCCTTGGGGCAGTGGCTGACCCAGAACCTTGTGGGCCTATTCACAGAAAATAAAGATGAGTGTTTGCCCTGCAAGAGGATCGTGGAAAACCATTCCTTGAGGTACAATTCCATACTGGGGTGATCAACATGTTACGGGAGGCCCATGATCAGTATATTGTTGTGACGGGCCTGCCTTCCTGATCATCAGCACGTTTTCTGAGGTAATCCACCTCATCCTGCAGGGTGTGAGACACTGTTGGCCCAACCGAGGGCTGTGTGCATTCTGTGGACTCTACACATTCTTTCAACTTTTTTGGGCCCTCCTCAATAGTACCATATCTATTCATAGGGCATCTATCTTCGGTTCCAGTGTGGTCTTAATGTCCAGTACAGCTGCCAGGATCTTGTCAAATCTGTGTGAGTGGGCAGGCATCGCAGACTCAATTGCACCTCCTGCAGTGTGTTGGGGGTACTCTGCCACTCCCAAGAAACCGGGCGCCACAGTATTGGCTTCATCTTTCTTGTTGTGGACCATTGGGGCAGAGATGTGCGGCAGGAAGAAGTGGGGGAGAGAAATGCCAAGAGAGTGACAGATGCCAGTCTCACAATGCTGGGTGCCAGCTCAGGGTTCCTGTCTGTGTGTTAGGAGCAGAAAGTACAAGTTAATAGTGGGGAGCAAAGTAATGAGCTCAGTACTTGTCCCGCTCCTATGGGGGTTGTGGTCAGTGGTCATGTTCCCTTTTTCATGAGTCACAGTGCCCCGGGTCCCAAAGCAGTGAACAGTCTGAGTAAAACATGGGGCCAGCACCAGAAGAGATTGCGGGTGGTTACCATTTGAGTGTAGCAACTCACAGGCACAGACAAAAAAAGAGAGATTGGGGTGGCCAGAGGCACAATACCTTACTGTTCAGTAGTGAAGAAGTGATGTCTCAGATTGTGTCAGGGTGTCAGGTGTTTAGTTACAGTGTCATCATAAATCCCCCATGGTGGCAGGTGGCACCCTGAGGCCTCACATGAACAGGAGGGTGTCCATCTTCATGTACTGCACTCCTTACAGTTAGACATACACCCAGTACATGCACTCACCATCCATCCATGCACTGCACAACGTGGCTCTCTCCCTGTATTATACCTTTCCAGGCGCATATACTAATGCAAAGTCGCCACTCTTGCACTGCACTGTACTTCACATCTAACTGATGTAGGCCAAGGGTGAGTTAAGCACACAGCAGCAGAACTTTAAAACGTGAATGAGCCTGTAGGCTTCACTCCAGTGACAGGTTAAAAAGGACCTATTCACTTCTACTGATCACTTCACGGTATGCTGCCTGTAGCACGCTTGTGTTGCTTTACTCCTGGTAAAGGCAGTAATCTCCCACCAATATGAAGATAGCGCTTTGGATGCCGCTCCCAATCCAGCAAGGCCATAATCCATGAGATGGGTATATATCATGGCACACACGCATGATCCATGTTTACCTGTGGCAAAATAAATCAGCATTAGGGATCCGGACAACACTGCAGTTGGGCACACTGGGCAGGTCTACACATCCATTACCATGCAGAGGACTTTTCTAGCCTAACAGTGTTCATTGTATATTTTAAAGTGTCTGATCCAATCTTAATTGTGCTATAAAGATGAATGGTTGCTGGGTAGTTAGACGACGCACACAAAGTGGAAATTATTGCATCCGCTTTGCACAAGTTTGTGGTCACATGTGCAAGGGTGATATGCTGTTGGTGCCGTCAGAATACTATTATTGAAGAATCTATCCCCTGCCTTTTAGTTTACACTCTAACAACTGATGAAACTTGCTCGAAGACTGCTAATGAAGAGATTGACTCCTTGCTTTGGTGAATTGTTTATGGTAATAGAAGTAGCCCTGATGAAGTTCAGGAACATTTTAACGGCAACGAAACACATGTTGGCTAGAATTGGAAAAATTTAGAATTAGTCTAATCGAAATAAAATAATCAGAAGACGAACTGTGAATGTTTGATTTACTTATACTCTACATTGGAGTGCTTGGGGACGTCTTGGCAATCTAAATTGTAATTTCCCAAAAGTGAAACTAGTCTATGGTCTCTCGCATTTATGTCAGTCTATTTAAAAATAGGTGGCTGTCAACAATCACCATCTTATCGTCTGTATATAAGCAAATACCACTCAAAAGCAGTGCATTTCAGATCAGACTTATACAGTGCATTATAACTTCAGGTTATAAGGTGCTATATAAATACAAGACTGTATGAGTCACCCTGTTGCTCAAACAGCAAGGCCCATGCAGCCCATGTATCTGTAATACGAAAGCAGCTCGTCTCCTGCTGATTTTTTTCTGGAATGTGATATGAATTCCTCGTATATTTTATATGTTTTGTCTCATAGCTGGTCCAAAGCCTCATACATTTCCCATCATCAGCTGTTTGCAATAATGACAAGCTTCGGTTTTCAATATATCACTTAACAGACAGTTACAGAGAAAACAATATCTTCGAGTTACAAACTTTTGTGGTCGCCCTCTGAAGGGGAGCTGACTTCACACATGAGGGAGCAAGGTCACCTGCTATAAAAATGGGAGTGCCCTACATTTTACAAAGGGTATCATGTGTTCAATATATTTGTCTTGTCAGTAACAATTATGTATGGTCAATAAAAACACGTTAAAAGCTTACACTTTTCAGATTGTTTTACCGAAGTGAAACCTTTGTTAATGTTCTGCTTGAAATGTTCTTTCCACGGTGCATTTAGGAAACAGAAGTTTACAGCCTTAGATCTTTATGGTCTGCATAAAAAAGGTCGCTCCTTCCTTTTGGGCCAAATTGAGGTTTTTGAATTCAAGAGAATCCCCCGAACTGTTATAAAAGAAGAAAATGTCTCGAGAAAAACAAAAGTGCCAAAATTGTTGCAAGATGTTCACGGTTTGGAGTCTTACAGCAGAGGGGGAAAAAAACTCGTGTTTCTGGGCATCTGGTCAAAAGACACAGAAGTGAGATATTTTTAGACAAGCAGGTTTTGGTATAAAATTACCCATTACTGTGCTCACAATGGGTGTTCAGGCACTTTCACTGTAATTGTGGGATATTACCGGCATTTTGTAAAACAATAGCGATGTCTGCGCTGTCGATTCCTCTGCAAGCCATTGAGTTCTATCAAACTACAGTGTTGACAAACAACAAAATATGCGGAGCACATTGGAAATGAGAGAATGAGAGAACCTCCGGGCCTTCTGGTTTATTGAAGGATTATTACCAAAAGGTGGTCGAGAAAGAAATGAGTTTCTACGATGGGGTTCTCCTGGATGTAGACAGAACATGCTTTTGTGGAGGAGTTTGGACTGCTCTAGTTCACGATTTTTCGAAACCCCTGAAACCTGTTGCGACTCACGCTACCTACCAACGGGTCAATTTTTAGCCATTTAGGGCCAGATTTATGTTATCTTTGCGCCATTCCAATGCCACATTAACGTAATTTTTTTGAGGCGAATGTGGCGCTGGGATGGGAAAAACTCTGCACCATGTTCACAAAGTGGCGCAATGCTTGCATTGCACCACTTTGTAACCCTTTGCACCACATTATACCTGCGCCAGGCATAATGTATGTGGGGAGGGCATTATGGGTCTATGTGGCATAAAAACAGTGCACAGAAATCTATAAGATTCCCTTGCTCCATTTTTATCTTCATTTTTTAACGGCTGCTAAGTGCAGGCATTAAAAAGGGCCAGCTATTGATTACAATGGGCCTCTGGGTGCTTTGCAGGATTAGTGTCATTTTTTTTTTAATGCTAATCCTGCAAAGCGCCAGACTAGCGTAAAAAATTATGACGCTAGTCACATTAACTACCGCCATGGTGTGCTGTATTTTAAATATGGCACTACGATGGTGCCATTAGGGGGGAGCTAAGGCGCGCCGGAAAAGTGGTGCTGCACTAGGTGCAGCGTTACTTTTCATAAATCTGTCCCTAAGTTTTTTGTAGTCTGGGCCCCCTTTCTGTGGCACCCTACATTCACCCTTAGTACCCACGTCAAGCGTGTGAAAGAAGGTCAGTTGAGAAAGAGAAAATGGTGGAAGGCCAGTGCTTTAAATGGGCAGGTACTGTCCAGTACTGAGTACCTGCACTTCTTTAATTTGGAAGTGAGAGTACCTGCACTGCTCAGCACTGCTGCAATACATTTAATGGGAAAGTACCAACACTTCTAAAGAGCGAACAGGTAGTCAGAAGAGTGAGCACCTGCACTTCGATATTTCCTTTAAAAGCACTGTGGAAGGCTGCGAAAGCTGAATTTATTACTAATAGATTTGTATTGCCTAAGGGGTTAAGAATGTACATGAATTAGGCTAACATAGAAAATAATGTGTACCTTGGAAAATGTGCCCACTTGAGTGGCTACCACAAGGCATACGTAAACTAATAATTAATTCACGTTTATAGTTAAATAATGTGCACACATAGAATAAAATGTATTAATGGGTTATACTAATATATTAATGTTATATATTTGTTTAAATAATGTTGAGCTTCTGATTAATTACGAGGTTTGGGCCTAGTCGACAGAGCATCATGTTAAGTTTAGTGGCATAATAAATGTTCGTAAATGTCTTGTGAAAGCAGAGAATTAATTTTGTTCATTTTTCACACTGCGCTGACCAAGCAATTTGTAAATGTCTTAAACTTTCTCACGAGAACTGCTTGTGGAGATGTTCTGTACTAGAAGTTGTTACTTTGTAGATTTGATGTGGGAGACAGAGATGTTCCCAGGCTTGGACAATAGCTGCACTAACTAGAGCTAGAATTGCAACAAAACGTTACCTGACAAACCTGACGATGGGAATAGGAGAAGAGGAGGCAATTCTGTAAATGTACAATTTTTCTAACCAATGACTGCGTGAGAAGATTCTTTATGGAGTTTTAACATAGCCTGGCTGCACTTAGGAGCTGAAGCTCATTCTATTCCATTCTTCATACCCATAATGGTCCCGTTTGAGGAGTTGAGTAGTTCCCGTTGATTCCTTTTCCTCATAACCATCCTCATAGAGTAATTGTGTTAATGCTGATTCCTTAACTTGATAACCATCCTCATAGAGTAATTGTGTGTATACTGATTCTTTAGCTTGATGCCATTTAAGTGGTTCAGTTAACATAGAGCCCACCTATGGCTGAACCATCCCCTTCATTGTCCCATTGCCGACGCTGACCAAGACAGATGTCCAACTGACGAAAAGAAATTGCAGCTTGTTGATCCTTTGAGAAGATTTATAACGAAATGCTAATTGTTTCTGTTGTAACTTTTTGTTCTTCTAGCTACCAACCGCTCTTTTGTCAGAGCCCTAGTTTAGATGTTTTCCAAATTTTCTTTTGATTATGTTTGTTTTGCATGAATCCCAGGCATGCCATTCTAATCGGAAGGCTAGTTAGTATGCCCAAATGAGTTGTCAAATGTTATTAATAAAGAGTTGGTTTTGCTCACCTGTTGAAATCTAGATGTATGCTATCTCTGTTGTTCAGTTATTGATGTTTCTAATTTGCACTGTAACTCTTGAATGCTTAATTATAAATGCGCTATCTAACTTGAGATTCTTTCGACGCTTTGGTCAGCCTGTGTTGTTTGTATTTGGATTTCATTTGGTGTGGAGACTAATTTACGTGATATTAGTGTTGTTAATATAGAGAAATAAACGTTCTAAATGTTACCAAAAGGCATGGTTATTCAAGGCCACTTGGGTCATGATGCACAAAGATTACTGACTCAAAGGTATGACAAAATGTTAATTGTTTCTGTTGTAGATTTATATTCTTTCTTCTAGGTACCAACCGCTATTTTCTTAGAGCCCTAGTTTAGATGTTTTCCAAATTTACTTATGACTATTTTGCATGAAGTCCAAACATGTTATTCTAATTGGATAGTTAGTTAGTATGCCCAAATGAGTTGTCAAATGTTATTAACAAAGAGTTGGTTTTGCTCCCCTGTTGAAATCTAGATGTATGCTATCTCTGTTGTTCAGTTATTGATGTTTCTAATTTGCACTGTAACTCTTGAATGCTTAATTATAAATGCTCTATCTAACTTGAGGTTCTTTCCACGCTTTGGTCAGCAGGTGTTGTTTGTATATGCATTTCATTTGGTGTTAAGACTAATTTAGGTGGTATTAGCATTGTTAATATAGGGAAATAAATCTTCTAAATTTTACCAAAGGGCGTGGTTATTCAAGGCCACATGGGTCATGATGCATAAAGATTACTGACTCAAAGTTTTTATAATACATTTGTTGATCTTGTTATGTTTTTGTTGGTCAGAGTATGAGTAAAGATTGTGTACATGGTGGAATCACTCTAAGCGTAGTCAAAAGGTCCATCGAACCTCTAATGCCCCCCCTTATAATTAAATTAATAAAAGACCAAATAAGGCCAGACGCGCTCATAGATCTTGGTGGCCTCTGGCAACTCGCCACATCCCTGCCTGTACCTTAGGGCAGTTGGACAGCCGGGCCGGATATTAGCATCTCCGACCCGGCGGTCCACTGAAGACCACTGAGGGTATCAGGAGTCGGCTTTCCAGCAGGGTTTCCGCAGCAGTAGCTCCGTCATGAAAACCATGGGGAAATGCTACTGGTGATGGAAATTTAATTCCTGTCAGCAGCAGATGATTCCCCCAACCCCCCTGCAATCCCAATACCCCATACCCACCCTCCATACCAGAACCCCCAACCCCTTCCAGTACAGCACCCCCCACCCCCTCATATACGCACAAACACCCACACGCACCCCACATACACTCATTCACCAACACTTACATAAACTCATTCACTCACACACATCCATACATGCATTCACTCACACGCATCCATACTCGCATTCACACAAACATTCCAACATGCACTCACTTCAACAATCATACACGTATTCAAACACCAATACACACACGCATTCAAACAAGCATTCAAACACCCATACACACATGCATACACACTTACATTCACACACGCAGACAACACCCACTCACACACACACGCACACACACACACAACACCCCACCATCCTCCCACCCCTGCCCTGTCGGGCGATTGATTTACCTTGTCCAATGAGCAGGTCACCCGGAAGGGTAAAGGCGCTTCCACTGGCAGCAGCGCCCTGCCATCAAGACTCTGCCAGGCGATCTTACAGGTCGTAACGCAGCTGATGGAGTCTTTTTGGCGGGGCGGGCCGGTGGTAGAACCTCCCATGCGCTTCTGACCTCCAGCACAACTACTGGAGGATTTCCACCCAAAATGTGGCAGAAATCCATCAGTACTCGTAATATGGTGATCGGAAGACTGCCAGCACTGGCGGCCTTCTGGTGCCTGTGGCTTCAGCGGTCTTCTGAGAAGACGCCCAAAGTCATAATGAGGGCCTATGTCTCCCTGGGAGCCTACCATGACTTTCCCAAAACCTTGGAGGTTGTAAATGCTTGTTTGATGATGTTCTCAGCGTTTCTAAAGAGAGTTTGAATAAAATAGGTTTTGCGCTTAAGCAAATTGCAGGGGAATTATGATGTCTGTGAGTAATAGGGAGTCTGCATACTCCAAATGAAGTTGTTTAAGGAGTTTGCGTACTCCACTGAAGTTGTTCAGGGAGTTTGCCTACTCCAAAGTGTGAGAGTAGGGAAGTTGTCAAACTTCACATGTGTGTGGCACTTTGTGCTCAAGAATTGCCCCAGTGGTTGTTGGTATACGGACCCTGCGTTGTCCAAGACTGTGGAGTATTGTATAAGTGTATGAGACACTTGGTTTATGTTGTAATTTGTCTGTTTAATAGGTCAATCGGGTGTGTTGACAAACTCAGAGTGGGTGTTAAAGTGAGTGATAGTTTTTGACAGAGATTTGGTGAGTCCTATGTGCACCAGGAGGATCCAATGATCAGTTGAGAGTAAAATTTGCTGGTCGAATTATGCTTGTAAGTCAGGGAAACTGAGATCAAAGGAGCATGTGTGAGAGCTAAATGACTCAGTTGAAAATCCAGTAAGGTTTCTGAAGTGATTGTGTTACCTACCTGTAGTAAACAGACAAATTGTTTGTTGATTTTATTTAGTGCTCGCAATATTTGCATTTAGTTTGGTGTGGATCTGAATTGAGGAGGACAAGCCGAAAGGCTTTGTCAGCTGCTGTACGTGTGAGTTTGACGTCACTAGAGCTGAACTTTGATAGGTTGGTAAGTGGGAAAGGCTGCAAACGGATTGATGGGCAACCGTGAAGCATGATTGGTTGAGAAGGTAGACAAAATGGATTTTGGGATTGAAATTTACTTCCTGATTTGATTGACAGAAGCTACACCCGCCTATATCGTATTCGAAGAACAAGGTGCTGCGCCACATCTTTGGCTGAAACAATGGTGCAAACAGACAGAGAAAGAAGGGAGCTCAGCGTTTCCTGCCACGGAACATTTAATTTAAGAATTTTAGAGAATTTGAGGAGAGTACTGTATGATTCGAAACCTCCTTCAAGACCTGTCCAATTCAAAGCCTTAGCTATTTGGGAGTTAGTGGCCAGGCAGCAACCGAAACTTGAGAGAAGAATGAGAAAAGCTGAGAAAACTTTAGCTTGGGCGAGATGGGATAGTGAGCAGAAATTTTGGAGAGCTGAGACTAGACAGGGAATTAAGATGTTTCCTGCAATTACCTAAGAGAATGAGAGCAAGGCTAGGAAGAGTACCAAGAAGAGGAATTGGTATCCTTCAGATGACCGAGAGCAGAAATCAACGAAGTCTAGAGAGTCTTTAACTTATGATGAAAAATCAGATGATGACATATTTATTTTGCAATTATTGAGTCGTCCCCCACCATATGCAGCACATGAGACAGGTCCCAGTACTAGCTCAGACTCTGCAGCTCTGGTACCGATTGAAACTACACCAAAGCATGCACAGGTTAGCCATAATTGTCCTACCACTTCTACATTACAGATATCTATGCCACAGGTTGAAATTCCGAGAATTTATCCAGATGTACCTATTGTAGAAACTGCAATGGGTTTGATGGTGCTGACAGGACAAGCTGCCCACATGAGACAGGTTTATCAGAAGCCGACTCTGATCCAGATGGAGTCTACCCCTAATTTAATATCTCAGATGCAAACACAACAGTCCTGAGATACACCCCCATAACAGGGTCACAGACAGTGATGTCTGCATTAACAAGTCAGAATACGGGAGTAATATACTCTAGAGATAAGCACGTCCAACCAAGTACAGACGCTGTGTCAGTACCCGTTACTATTGGTCCAGTTATTCCATTGTTTGCCCAGGGAAACAATAATAGTAGTGAACAGAAAATTCTGAATCCAAGTGTAGAAATGGAAGGTTCAATGAACATACAGGAATGATGACTCCATTGAAACTGACATTTGACAGGGCAGGTCCGTTAATTGACTTGAGTTGCCCAAGGACTCCACCGAATAATCCAGGGAGATCGGATGTAGGACCTAACCCAAGTATAGTGACACCAGAGACTCTGTGACTAACTTTAAAGCAAGTACCCAGTGTAAGTAATAATAATATCTCTTTATAAGGTTTGACAGCCCAGCAATTAACTGAATGGCTGTAGAAGCTGAGTAGCACACAAGGAGATTCAAGGGAGAAAGTTCACTGAATTTAACCAGGCTTAGTCTAGAAGCAGATTAATTAATTGAAGGAACTATAGGGTTAAACAGAATTGACTCATACTATGAAGAAGAGTTGCGTTATTTGTGCAAAATGATTATTAACAAAGTAGGATTAGTACATCAGAAATTAGCAGATCTGGCAGAGAAATGTGACATAGATAGTGAGAAAACAAAGCATTTGAATAGTAGTTACAGATTAGAATTTGACTCAAAAGACATTGAGAACATGAGAATACCAGGAATGAAAATTCACCTTAGAGAATTAATTCGGAGCATTCAAACATGGGGAGCATTAGACAAGTGGGGAGCCAGATGGGTAAAGAAACAAGACAAGAAGAAAAGGGATTCTGTGAATCTTACTGCTAGTGTGCAGCAGATTGATAACCCAGTGAAAATATTACCAGTGAGAGAAATTCCAGGAGGGAATTTTGTCCATGTCCCTTGGAGCAGAAGCGACATTCTGCCATTTACAAACTATTACCCCAGGTTGAGAGAGAAACCAGTGGAATGGTACCAGCAAACAGATATGTTTGTGAAGCTTGCAAAATGCATGGTGGGGGGATTTGAATAACATTACAAAAGAGGAAAAAGGATTTTCCTGTTAGAAAACCCATCACCCACTAGGGTTATACCTTGGTGGCATGCTTCATCATTAGGTTTCTTCCTGTTACGTTATGGAGCGGGGCGTGCTACGACCTACGGGATGCGTGGGAGCACTGATGTAGTCTCGCAATGTGAATCACAGGAGGGATAGGAGTGGTGGGGTCTTGGATGAGTTAAAAATACCTGTCTCCCAGTAATTCCATGGTTTAATAGATCTCTTGGAGGCGGTATGATTAAAAAGGGGGCTGCGGAAGTGGGGGATATAATGTACTTGACTTCCTAGTCTACATATATCGGAGCCTAACCCCTAGGCTCCTCATCAAGACCAAGTTGGACTTCCTGGTGCCACTCCTTGTTTGACTACCTCTAATGAAAGCATAAATATTACATGCTCTGTGATATGGTGCAATTCACCTAACTAATGTGGTGTCATAAGATGATACCTATAGTTTATGGTGTCTGTCATTGATACCTGTGGAAATACAAAAGAGGCATAGTTGTCATAGCCCCCATTTGTAATGGGCTGCCATACATATTGTTTCTGAGTGTGGTGCCACCTATTTGCAAACTGCACACGACTCGTGGGAAACAGCACCCATGAATATTTGCAATGAGAGACCAAAGTACTCTCACAATCAACAATACAAGACATACTACATTTAAAACCTTTAACCCCTTCGCTGCCAGGCCTTTTCCCCCTCCTGTGCCGAGCCCTGTTTTGGCTATCTGGGGCAGTTTGCGCTTCGGCCCTCATAACTTTTTGTTCACATAAGCTACCCATGCCAAATTGTGTCCTTTTTTTCCAACATCCTAGGGATTCTAGAGGTACCCAGAATTTGTGGGTTCCCCTGAAGGAGACCAAGAAATTAGCCAAAATACAGTGAATTTTGTTTTTTTCAGAAAAATTGGAAAAAAGGGCTGCAGAAGGCAGCTTGTGTTTTTTTCCCTGAAAATGTCATCATCAAAGGGTTTGCTGTGGCAAGATCACCATCTTCCCGGCTTTCAGGAACAGGCAGACTTGAATTGGAAAACCCAATTTTTCAATACAATTTTGACATTTTACTGGGACATACCCCATTTTTACAATTCTTTGTGCTTTCAGCCTCCTTCCAGTTAGTGACCAAAATGGGTGAGAAACCAATGCTCGATCCCAGAAAGCTAAACACTTCTGAAAAGTAGACACAATTCTGAATTCAGCAAGAGGTCATTTGTGTAGATCCTACAAGTGTTTCCTTCAGAAAATAACAGCTGAAATAAAAAAATATTGAAATTGAGGTGAAAAAAACAGCCATTTCTCTCCACATTTTGCTCTGTAACTTTTTCCTGAGATGTCAGATTTTTTAAAGCAATACACTGTTACGTCAGCTGGACTCTTCTGGTAGCGGGATATATAGGGCTTGTAGGTTCATCAAGAACTCTAGGTACCCAGAGCCAATAAATGAGCTTCACCTTGCAATGGGTTTTTATTCTATGCCGGGTATACAGCAATTCATTTGCTGAAATATAAAAAGTGAAAAATATGTATCAAGAAAACCTTTGTATTTCCGAAATGGCCACAAGATAAGATGTTGAGAAGCAGTGGTTATTTGCACATCTCTGAATTCCGGGGTGCCCATACTAGCATGTGAATTACAGGGCATTTCTCAAATAGACGTCTTTTTTACACACTTCCTCACATTTGGAAGGAATAAATGTAGAGAAAGACAAGGGGCAATAACACTTGTTTTGATATTCTGTGTTCCCCCATGTCTCCCAATAAAAATGGACCCTCACTTGTGTGGGTAGGCCTAGCGCCCACGAAAGGAAATGGCCCAAAACACAACATGGACACATCACATTTTTTCACAGAAAGCAGAGGTGTTTTTTGCAAAGTGCCTACCTGTGGATTTTGGCCTCTAGCTCAGTCGGCACCTCTGGAAACCTGGCAACCCAGCACATTTATGAAAACTACACACATAGGGGAATCCATGATGGGGTGACTTGTGGGGATCTGACCAGGTTCTGTTACCCAGAATCCTTTGCAAACCTCATAATTTGACCAAAAATAAACCTTTTCCTCTCAGTTCGGTAACAGAAAGTTCTGAAATCTGAGAGGAGCCACAAATTTCCTTCTACCCAGCGTTCCCCCAAGCCTCCCGATAAAAATGGTATCTCACTTGTGTGGGTAGGCCTAGCGCCCACGAAAGGAAATGGCCCAAAACACAACGTGGACACATCACATTTTTTCACAGAAAACAGAGGTGTTTTTTTACAAAGTGCGTACCTGTGGATTTGGCCTCTAGCTCAGCCGGCACCTTGGGAAACACAGCAAACCAGCACATTTTTGAAAACTAGACACCTAGGGGAATCCAAGATAGGGTGACTTGTTGGGCTCTGACCAGGTTCTGTTACCTAGAATCCTTTGCAAACCTCAAAAGTTGACCAAAAAAACACTTTTTCCTCTCATTTCAGTGACAGAAAGTTCTGGAATCTGAGAGGAGCCACAATTTTCCTTCCACCCAGCGTTCCCCCAAGTCTCCCGATAAAAATGGTACCTCACTTGTGTGGGTAGGCCTAGTGCCCACGAAAGGAAATGGCCCAAAACACAATGTGGACACATCACATTTTTTCACAGAAAACAGAGGTGTTTTTTACAAAGTGCCTACCTGTGGATTTGGCCTCTAGCTCAAACCTCAACATTTGGCTAAAAAAACACATGTTCCTCACATTTCTGTGGCAGAAAGTTCTGGAATCTGAGAGGAGCCACAAATTTCCTTCCACCCAGCGTTCCCCCAAATCTCCCAATAAAAATGATACCTCACTTGTGTGGGTAGTCCTAGCGCCCGCGACAGGAAATGCCCCAAAGCGCAACGTGGACACATCCAATTTTTTGAAAGAAAACAGAGGTGTTTTTTGCAAAGTGCCTACCTGTAGATTTTGGCCTCTAGCTCAGCCGGCACCTAGGGAAACCTACCAAACCTGTGCATTTTTGAAAACTAGAGACCTAGGGGAATCCAGGATGGGGTGACTTGTGGGGCTCTGACCAGGTTCTGTTACCCAGAATCCTTTGCAAACCTCAAAATTTGGCTAAAAAAACACATGTTCCTCACATTTCTGTGGTAGAAAGTTCTGGAATCTGAGAGCAGACACGAATTTCCTTCCACCCAGCGTTCCCCCAAGTCTCCCGATACAAATGATACCACACTTGTGTGGGTAGGACTAGCGCCCAGGAAAGGAAATGGCCCAAAACACAACGTGGACACATCACATTTTTTCATAGAAAACAGTGCCTACCTATGGATTTTGGCCTGTAGGTCAGCCGGCACCTGGGGAAACCTAGCAAACCAGCGCATTTTTGAAAACTAGAAACCCAGGGGAATCCAAGATGGGGTGACTTGCGGGGCTCTGACCAGGTTATGTTACCCAGAATTCTTGGCAAACATCAAAATTTGGCCAAAAAACACTTTTTCCTCTCATTTCGGTGACAGAAAGTTCTGGAATCTGAGAGGAGCCACACATTTCCTTCCACACAGCGTTCCCCTAAGTCTCTCAATAAAAATGGTACCTCACTTGTGTGGGTAGGCCTAGCGCCCACGTAAAGAAATGGCCCAAAACACAACGTGGACACAACATATTTTTTCACAGAAAACAGAGGTGTTTTTTGCAAAGTGCCTACCTGTGGATTTTGGCCTCTAGCTCAGCCGGCCCCAGGGGGGGCAGAAATGCCCTAAAATAAATTTGACCCCCCACCCCCCCACCAAACCCCCCCTGCCCGGGAGCGACCCTTGCCTACGGGGTCGCTCCCCCTGCGTGACATTGGCACCAAAAAACAAATCCCCGGTGCCTAGTGGTTTCTGCCCCCTTAGGGGCAGATTGACCTAAAATCGGCCAATCTGCCCCCAAGGGGGGCAGAAATGGTCTAAATACAATTTGCCCCTCAGGGGAGTGACCCTTGCCTGATGGGTCGCTCCCCATCTCTAAAAAAAAAAAAAAACCCAAAAAAAAACACACAAAAAAATATATGCCCTGGCGCCTAGAGGTTTCTGCCCCCAGGTGGGACAGAAATGGCCTAAAATAAATTTGACCTCCAACCCCCACCACCCCCCCAGGAGCGACCCTTGCCTACGGGGTCGCACCCCCTGCGTGACAAAAATATATGCCCTGGCGCCTAGAGGTTTCTGCCCCCAGGTGGGACAGAAATGGCCTAAAATAAATTTGACCTCCCAACCCCCACCACCCCCCCAGGAGCGACCCTTGCCTAAGGGGTCGCTCATCATCTGTAAACAAACAACAACAACAAAATCCCTGGTGTCTAGTGGTTTCTGGGGGCAGATCGGCCTAATTAAAATAGGCTGATCTGCCCCCCAGGGGGGCAGAAATGGCCTAAAATAAATTTGCCCCCCCAGGGGAACGACCCTTACCTAAGGGGTTGCTCCCCACCTCTAAAAAAACTAAAAAAACTAAAACAAAACAACAACAAAAAATGATCCCTGGTGCATAGAGGTTTCTGCGCCCCGCTGAGGCAGATCGGCCTAATAATAGGCCGATCTGCCCCCGGGGGGGCAGAAAAGGCCTTCAAAAAAAATGCCCCCCCTGGGAGTGACCCTTGCCCAAGGGGTCGCTCCTTTATGCCAATTTCCAAATAAAAAATAAATCCCTGGTGTCTAGTGGGCGTTTTAGCAGCCGAATTGCTTGCAATCCGGCTGCTAAAACGCTCAGAGAGACTTCAAAGGGAAGGAAATTCATTTCCTTCCCTTTGAAGCCTCTCCGACCTCCTCCACGTGATCGGAAGAGAAATGCTTTGCATTTCTCATCCGATCGCACTGGAAACTGAGCTTCCAGCACGTTGGGAGGAGCCCTCTGTGATTGTCAGCGCGCGATTGCGCGCTGACGTCACGGGGGGGGTCGGGGTGGAAGGGGAAGGGGAAGGGATTCCCATTCCATCAACGACCGGGGGGTGTGGGTGGGGGGCCCGGTTCCCGGGTGCAGGACGAGGTGATTTCGTCCAAGGCACCCGGGAACCGGTGCCTTGGACGAGATCACCTCGTCCAAGGAACCCAACCTGTTAAACATGGAAAGACGTGAAACACACCATACGGCACACACATGGTGCATGTGTAACCTACTCTGTAGTATCAGGACTCTCATATCATAGCTCCTCCTGGAGGGGTGTGTGCTTCTAGCCACATTCAAAACATTTGGCAAAGTTTTAGAATCAATTCATCTTACTGTTTCTGTAGCGTGATGTAAACACTGATCAAAAGGCACTTACTTCCTCAAAGCAACACTCCCGCTCTGTACCTAATGCTCACCTCCACGGGGTCTGAACCTTAAAAGCTCACATGGGAGCTAAGTTTAAATGTGCAGCAGCCCTTGCATCTGGGCACTCTAAAGCGTGCAGCACTAGACTGTTATCTGCCCCAAGATGGTGTCCTCCCGTGGAAAGAAGGGGGGTCCGCGAGGACCCTAAAAGTAGGTATCCCTTGTTGGTGCCTGTAATTGCACGGAGGTCATTGGGCTTCATGGGCTTACAAAGGCAGAACTGGGGATTCCCATATTGTTTTGATGATCATTTGTGAGTTTCTTTCTTGTGTTTAACAAATGGTTACTCGTTCCCTTCTTACAGTGATGGTGACATGTATGTAAGTGGCTAATACTTATTGTTGAGGGTTTGCTCTTTGTGACACTATGGAATGTGAAGGAATGAGATAGACATAGGACCTTTTTCACTGCCTAGGTGTTCCATTCATTTTAGGAGATGTGTATCTGACTAATGGTTAATGAGATGTTAATATTTCGGCCTCCGAGGCATGTTCTCATTGAGTTCTGAACTGGATTAATGCCAGCCATACCCTGAAAGTACCCTGCCCATTAAATAATGAAGAAGAGTTGTTGTGAGTACCAACAACTTCCAGACAATCTCCAGAAACAGGGGAGGAACCTGGAGGATCAGAGACTGACTCTGAGCAGATCAAAGACAATCCAGACACCCCTGTGAGAGACGAAAAGGAGGACCTACAGGAGAGTGACAGTGAACCAACCTCTCCTGAGGTAGCAGGAGAGTCTAGTCAGAGAAGTACTCTCCCATAAGCAGACAATCTTGAAAGACAACCTGACCAAACTACCGACCCAGTGGAGGGAGTTGAGTTGGATCAAAGTAAAAACTGTCTGACTACTCCAAGAGAAATCACAGGTACATCAAGTCAAATTCCTGCCGAATTTGAAAAGGCTGAAAGTCCAACGTTGAAAAGAGCATTAACCAAGGGTCCACTGAAAGGTGATAAGTGGCCGAAATCAAAAGCCAAGAGAAAAGAATCAGTTACAGTGTCAACAATTGAAGGAGAAGTAGACACTACAAGAAAGGAAGATTTGAGTGATGGGGAGGTAAATGAAGATCGAAGACTGAAACGAAAGAAAGTTGCAAATAGAAGATACGCTGGTACTGAATGGGCGTATGCAACAACTAGTGATTGGCAGAGTGAATTTTTGTCCTTTTGTTTTGATCGTGAAATTCCAGGTCAATACTTTGGCACGTGAAGTAGGTCCATGAACTGTACTTTGAGAAAGTTTTGCAAAACGGAAAGAAAGAGAGAGACGATTGAAAGTAACCTGAAAAGACCTTTTGAAACAAATTGATTTTGACAAGGTGCTAAACTGATTTTTTACAACAATTGCCGATTTTGACAAGTTACCTAATTTTGACGAAAGTTCTGGAAGAGAGACTGAAAGTTGTGGAAGAGAGATAATTGCAAAGAAGATTTTTGTTTTACTGCATAGATAGTTTCCTTTTCCTTTTTCTTCTTCTTTCTGATCCTTTACAGATCATGAGTAACCCTCACGGGCAGGTTAGAAAGTATAGGTGTTGTAAATACATAGGTATTGGCTTAGCAATTTTGTGTATGATAGTACGTTTGCTATTGATTGTGAGTATGAGCTTTCTTAATAAAGCTGTAGTTAATCATACCTCTGTTTTAGAAACTACTACTACTACCCTTACAGAGTGAGACAAGTTTAAAAGGAATGAAATATATTTACACGTAGATAATCCATAAGGAGAGCTTTCTTCTAATGTCTTCTATTGCTTATTGCATGAGTATGTTGAGACAATGGATGCGAGAGAGTGTTATGTTTGCACACAAATTACTTCATCAGTAGAGGGAGGGTTACTTAACATAGCTTGCCACTAACATATGGAATTAGTTGCAGTCTTTCACTAACAAGGTTCTATAATCAAGAATACATCCAGTATTTCTATTCAAATCATGATGTGGTGTTGTCGTCTCTCCCTCTTAT
The DNA here is from genome assembly GCF_031143425.1 of Pleurodeles waltl. Taxonomy (NCBI): domain Eukaryota; kingdom Metazoa; phylum Chordata; class Amphibia; order Caudata; family Salamandridae; genus Pleurodeles; species Pleurodeles waltl. The sequence goes on from NC_090445.1 coordinate 1,010,214,094, forward strand.
TAAACACCTATGTAGAGTGGCTAAGGCCAATAACAGAATTAGTGAGAGGTTTCTTTGAACCTACATTGCCATTTAGCACAGCTTATACTCACAGGAACAACCTCACTTGCTTGCTTACACCAATAGAAAAGAGTTTCTTAGATCACGCTGATGACAGGAGAAAGGCATTAAAGGAGAAATTAGATAAGAGTTTAGTGAAGAGAACATTTAGAAATGACTATGCATTTGATGAAATCAGAACAAAAGGGAAGTTAGCGTTAGATGCACAACACGGTGGGAAGCTTTGTATACATAGGCCTAAATCTAGAACTGACACATTATTTGTGGGAACAAGTGAATGCAGACATGTGTTTATTTTCCAGAGTAACTTGACTTGTATGTTAAATGGACACGATCCAGCAATACCAGGGGTTATTACATATGTGGACCAAATGCTTTTTACTATCTTCCTAGAGGATAGTATGGCACATGTTACTTGGGGATAGATTTCCCTAAGATTTATCAACTTGAATGAGCACCTAAACTGAATGAATTTCACTTTGCTAGACCAAAGAAAGAATCTTACTCTGGCATAATTGGAGATATATGTGGAGCAATAATTCCTTCAGTGGGAGTTATCCTAAATTCTTTGAAAATTCAAATGTTGTCTACTATTGTGGATAACATGCTGACTAGTTTTTAAGGAGCCATGATCCTAATGGGCACAGAAATGGCTGTGGTACGATCTATGACTCTTCAGAACTGTCTTGCATTAGACATCCTTTTAGCAAAGGAGGCTGAAATTTGTAAAATGCTAAAATGGCAACATTGTTACACATTTATACCTAACAATAGTAAAGAACTTAGAAGCTTTATTAACAATTTGACTAATATTAACTCTGACTTGAAGGTTTTGGAAGAACCCGGTATTTGGGAAAAAGTTGACAAAGGTTTTGCTTCTGTGGGAAATTGGCCAGGCAACCTAGGGAAAGGAATAATTTTGAAGATAGTACAGATACTATTTATTATTGTGATTTGTATAATTGGATTATGGGGAATTCCTAAATTGTATAATGTGATTAAAATTCAGAAGATGAAAAATGATAAGAGGAGGGAGGAGATTTAATTGGAAAGGTAATTTAGAGAAAATTCAAGAAAGAAAAGAAATGTAAAAGGCTATAATGAATCAAAGTTTTAGGCCAACAAACATTTGTGACAAAGTGATGTAAGGTGTGATCACATATTTAGTCATCAGAGGGGGGATGGTGAAAGCTGAATTAATTACTGATACATTTGTATTGACTAATGGGTTAAGAATTTACATGAATTAGGCTAACATAGAAAATAACGTGTACCTTGGAAAATGTGCCTACTTGAGTGTCTACCATGAGGCGTACTAAAATTAATAATGAATTTATGTTTTTAGTTAAATAATGTGCACATGTAAAATAAAATGTATTAATGGGTTATACTAATATTATAATGTTATGTATTTGCTTAAATAATGTTGAGCTTCTGATTAATTATGAGGTCTGGGCCTAGTCGACAGAGCCTCATGTTAAGTTTCATGGCCTAATAAATGTTAGGAATTGTCTTGTGAAAGCTATGAATTAATTTTGTTCATTGTTCACACTGCGCTGAACACGTGTTAAACTTTCTCATGAGAACGGCTTGTGGAGATGTTCTGTACTAGAAGTTGTTATTTTGTAGATTTGATACTTGAGACTGAGATGTTCCCAGGCTTGGACAATAGCTGCACTGACTGGAGCTTGGATTGCAACAAAAAAGTTACCCGACGAACCTGACGAAGGGAATAGGAGAAGAGGAGCCCATCATTGACGTGTGAAAGACTTTCTAAAAATATTTTAGATTTAAAATTTAGCTTTTTTTGATTATTCTGTAAACTTACGATTTTCTGGCCAATGACAGCATGAGAAGATTCTAACTTAGCCTGACTGTGCTTACGAGCTGAAGCTCATTCTATTCCATTCTTCACCCCCGTACTGGTCCCGTTCGAGGAGTTGAGTTGTTCCCGATGATTCCTTTTCCTCATAACCATCCTCTTAGAGTAATTGTGTTAATGCTGATTCCTTAGCTTGAAAACCATCCTCATGGAGTATTTGTGTTAATGCTGATTGTTTAGATTGATGCCCTTTAAGTGGTTCAGTTAACCCATGGCTGACGCTGACCCAGACGGATGGCCAACTGACAAAGCGAAATCGCAGCTTGCTGATCCTTTGGTGGAGAGGTATAACAGAATGCTAATTGCTTCTGTTGTTGATTTGTTTTCTTTCTTCTAGGTACCAACCACTATTTTGTTAGAGCCCTAGTTTAGATGTTTTCCAAATTTACTTACGACTAAATTTGTTTTGCCTGAAGTCCAAACATGCTATTCTACTTGAATGGTTAGTTAGTATGCCCAGATGAGTTGCCAAATGTTATTAACAAAGAGTTGGTTTTGCTCCCCTGTTGAAATCTAGATATATGCTATTTCTGTTGTTCAGTTATTGATGTCTCTAATTTGCACTGTAACTCTTGAATGCTTAATTATGAATGCTCTATCTAACTTGAGATTCTTTCGATGCTTTGGTCAGCCTGCGTTGTTTGTATATGCATTTAATTTGGTGTGGAGACTTATTTACGTGATATTGTTAATATAGAGAAATAAACGTTCTACATTTTACTAAAAGGCGTGGTTATTTATGGCCACATGGGTCATGGTGTGTAAAGATTACTGACTCAAAGTTTTGATAATAAATTTGTTGATCTTGTTATGTTGCTGTTGGTCAGAGTATGAGTAAAGATTGTGTACATGATAGAATCACTCTAAGCGTAGTCAAAAGAATCACTCTAAGCGGAGTCAAAAGGTCCATCATGCATCCTGCGTCCCCTTAGAAATAAATTAATAAAAGACCAAATAAGGCCAGACGCGCTCGTAAGGCCCTGAAGGCCAAGAAACACTTTCGCAATTTTTCTGGTGGGACATGTGCATGTGCTTAGTGTAACTATTAACCTTGCATAACGATCTGTGTTGAGTGGGGCATGCAGTCTATCATTTATCATAACTGTGTGTCGAGCTGCGCATGTATGAGGCAGGCAGCACCACATGTTTTTATCAGCCAAAAGTGTGTGAATTTGAGAGGAATAAAAAATGAGAGAGTGATAGTGTTGAGTACAGTAACTATTTCACCAAAGAGTAAAGAAAAAGCTCCAATTCTGCAGTTAATTAAATCGTGGTTTATTTGTTTTTCTTCCACTCATGTCAACAGCAAAGATTTCTCTTCCCATTTTCGAGGCCAAACACACTCAAAAATGACATTTCTGTCACGGCTTTACTTGCTAAAAAAACACCTCTTTCCCTGTGTTCCCTACATGATTACATGTTTACAATATAGATTTGCAGAGCTTTATATTTGCATTAATCAACTTAGTTGGAGTTAAACGCACGTGCGTGACATAAAGCAAGGGAAGTGAAAAAATTCTAACGCACCCAAGAATGAGCCTGACTTCAAGTAGTGCTTCTGCCACTACAGAGACGTGCAACATTACTGGCTGTGAGTAATGGGAACATTTTTACGTCCTTCTCACACACAGTTTTACTTTCTGTTACTTTTTTAGAGGAGAGAAAAGTGGGATTTTTCTTTTGCCGTCTTTGTGCGAATTTCCGTTGTGATGCCTAACTCCTCTTTGAGTAGTGTATTTGGGACATTTTGATTTTTGAAATATGGCACGTAGTTAGGAGGAGAAAGCGGTTTGCCTCCGTGTTTCAAAACACGCAAGAGCACTGGAATGGGAGGCCCTCTCAGCAAGTAAGCCAAGATTTTCCAAAGTGGCCTTGAAGGAAGACTGGTGTGTAACATATAACAAATCTGGCCTTTTATCAGTGCAATTCCCTACATTGATGGTAGCGTAAGGTTAGGTGAGGACGAAAGCGTTAGCACTAAATAATAATACAGGACAAGGTCTCAGTAAATTATATAATTCTAATCTACACTTCTCGATATTGGTATCGACACTTCTCTATTATATGTGATATTATAATGCTCTGGGAATAGAGAGATAACATTCCCTAATAGCACATATATTTTTTTGTGAAATTTTGCAGACTTCCTTAAAGATTTTACAAAATCACACAAAATGTGGGTTGAAATCTAGCCGACATTTTGCACTTGAGTACATATAAACGTTTCATGAGGTACTGCTAGCAGACTAATGCAAAGTATGAATGAGTGTCCCGCAAAAGTTACTAAAAATTGCATAATGTAAAATTCCACCAGCACTGAGAAATGTGAATAACACAGATTTTGCAGGTGCAATTCAAATTTCACTCAAACCTATTCATAACAATGAAATGAGATGATATTATACTACCAATAAATAGTATAATCATGAAAAAAATGAAAGGTGCAAAGCATAAACTATATATTAAGCTCTGCATAATTTTTGTTGCACCATCATGCGTTGCAGTAGTGGCATGACCATGTAATCCACAATCCATATATTGTGTGTCTTAACATTACTAATGTAAAGTGGAGCATCTAAATCATGTTACTGAAGGTGTATTCACAGAAGAAGTCTAAAAGTTCATATATATGTGTGTTCCTATGTTTGACTTTAACATGTTGAACAAGAGTAATCATGCACATTTATATTCATGTATTCTGATTATTGTACTGTGGTGTAACTGCATACATTCACATATCATATTGAATTTTTTCATTTACAATTACAAGATGCACTTATAATCATGTATTTCAAATGTGCATTGAATGTTTTATTAAGTTAGCATAACCAAAGGCCTGAAACACTTAGGGGGTGATTCTGACCTCGGCGGTAAAATGCCCTTACCGCCGGTCAGAAGACCGCCATAACACCGCCGCGGCCGCGGTCAACCGCCACGGTCATTCTGACCCATAACGGCCAAACCTCCAAAAATCCGTCCTCCACTGCAGCCCGCCACATCGGCGGGCAGCGATAAACTGGAGATGACCAAACCTCCACCGTCACGCCAACAGAAATACGCCCATGCCATTACGACCCACGAATCCACACGGCGGTCATTCAAACGCGGTATTCCATTGGCGGTACACACCGCCGCGGTCAGAATACACACACATCACCAAAACACAGCCACATTGGACAATTTGAAAAACACACACCTGATACACATACACACACCACTCCCACACAATCAACCAACTATAAAACACACACCCACATCACCCACAAACCCCTGCGACCCCAAATACTGAGAGAAGGAGAGAGAGACACAGCAGACAATCCAAAGCAAGACACACTGAGGCACACTACACCATCACACACACCACATAGTAGCACAAAGCACCACTCACCAACACACTCCTCATCACATACACCACCCCACACCTCACCCACACCACCCCATGGCACCCCAAAGGCATCCACGCTTTTCGGACCAAGAACTCCGGGTCATGGTGGAGGAAATCCTAAGAGTGGAACCCCAGCTCTTCGGCTCGCAGGTGCAGCACACCAGTATAGCCAGGAAGGCGGAGCTATGGCAGCGGATCGTGGACAGGGTCAACGCGGTGGGACAGCATCCCAGGAATAGGGAGGACATCCGCAAAAGATGGAACGACCTACGGGGGAAGGTCCGGTCGATGGTCTTGAGGCACAACATCGCGGTCCAGAAGACTGGCGGCGGACCCCCACCCACCCCTCCCGAATTTACATCATGGGAACAAGAGGTCTTGACCATCCTGCATCCTCAGGGCCTCGCAGGAGTAGCCGGAGGAATGGACTCTGGTAAGTCCCATCTCAACTACTATATCCCCCACACCCCACCAGCATGCCAACCCACACCCCCAACCTCACCCCCAACCCCCCAGCACACATCCTTCCTGACAATGTCTCACCAGCACAACCCACCCATCCCAACACCAACTCCTGCATGCCAACACAAACCATGGGCACCCATCACCTAAGCATGACCACTGCACTAACCCCTCCCCCCCACTAAATACCCTCACAACACCTCCAGCCAGGGAATGCCTGCACTGGGGGACAAGGGCACCCACAACACGCATGCTATTGCACACACAGAAACAATAACCAAACTCTCTTACCCCATGCAGGACCCGAACGACAACACACCAGCCAGGAGGGTCCAGAAGTGTCCATCCCACCACCGGAACAGGCCCACACTGAGGATAGCAGCTCTGTCGACAGTGAACCTGATGACCAGCCCGGACCATCGGGGACCTCTGGGCAGTCGGTTCCCCTCACCCAGACACAGGCCACACCAGACCCGACCCCCTCTGCCGACACCAGCACAGCTCCCACCCAGCGGGCCCATGCCTCTGTCTCTAGGACAGCTCAATCAGCGGTGTGTCTGCCACTACAGGGCACCCAGGCTAACCCGACACCCCAACAACAACAGGGACCTGGGGGCAGTGGGAGCGGGCACACCGGCCAGGGGACAGAGGCCGGGGGAAACCGGGCAGCTCGGAGGGCTGCTGTGCGACGGGGGGGGAGGAGAGGCCCAGGGAACCCACTCTCCAAGAGGCCCTCACCACCCTCATGGGGGCCTACCACCACTCCCAAGAAACGATGGCGACGGTACTGGCCAGGTTCACTGAGATCCAGGCACAGCAGGAGGAACGCTACATGGGCTTCAGGGAGGAACTGAGAATCATCGGGACCGCAATGGGGACCATCGTCCTGGCCCTCCACAGGATAGAGGACGCGTTGCGGGACCATGGTGCACCACACAGGGCCCCTGTCACTAGGCCGGACCAGGAACAGCCTACCACCTCCGCCGGCGCTAGTGGACAGGAGGTCCCAACACCTCGACAGCCCCCCAGAACCCCACCTCCTGCTGAAGAACAACCACCCCGTAAGAGGAGCCTGAGACCAAAGAAAAAGACAGAGTAGGATGTCAAGACCCCCGCCAGCAGGACATACCCCCTCAAGTCTTCCCACTGTCCCACATTGCCACCCTGTCCAACCATGAACTGCCTATGCTCCATCCTCCCACAGGCAAAAGAACAATGCACCTGTGAGACTGAGAACTGGACTCTGCCATGGATATTCCTCCACCCCCACCCATCACCCTTAGAATCACATGTACCGGTATCTAGCACTGTAAATAAATCACATTTTGCACACAAACCTGTTTTGAGTCATGCTGTATTATTAACAAAGGGATAACATATTACTGTTCAATTTCTGTTCTGTCAATTAGTCATGACAACATACCAATGTCAATACGCTGTATTTCATGGGCGAACCAAGCAGAAGTCAGGTACTGAGTCAGACAGCACTGAGAAGGGAAGGGAAAGGCATAAATTAATAAAAAACATCTGTGGGGAACTACAGAAAGTATAGATGCAGGAGGCTAGAAGCAATTGTGAAATGGCGTGGGTGATTCTTACCTGGGTGTTACTGGAAATACTGTTGTATCACTCTGTCCCTATTGTCTGTGTCGTCCTCAGAGTCTTCCTCCTCTTCACTCTCCACAGGCTCCACGGCTTCTACAACACCACCATCTGGACCATCCTCCTGCAGGAAAGGCACCTGGCGTCGCAAAGCCAGGTTGTGAAGCATACAGCACGCCACGATGATATGGCACACCTTCTTTGGTGAGTACATTAGGGATCCACCAGTCATATGCAGGCACCTAAACCTGGCCTTCAGGAGGCCAAAGGTTCGCTCAATCACCCTCCTTGTACGCCCATGGGCCTCATTGTAGCGTTCCTCTGCCCTTGTCCGGGGATTCCTTACTGGGGTCAGTAGCCACGGCAGGTTGGGGTAACCAGAGTCACCTATTAGCCACACACGTTGTCTCTGTAGCTGCTCCATCACATAGGGGATGCTGCTATTTCGCATCACATACGCGTCATGCACTGACCCTGGGAACTTGGCATTTACATGGGAGATGTACTGGTCAGCCAAACAGACCACCTGGACATTCATCGAATGATAATTCTTTCTGTTTCGGTACACCTGCTCATCGTCTTTTGGGGGTACCAAAGCCACATGGGTCCCATCAATGGCACCAATGATGTTGGGGATATGTCCAAGGGCATAGAAATCACCCTTCACTGTGGGCAAGTCACCCTCCTCGGGGAAAATGATGTAGCTCCGCATGAGTTTCATCAGGGCTCAAAATCTTAGAAAACATAGGCTGAGACATTCCAGATGACATGGCCACTGTGGTCTGGAATGACCCACTGGCCAAAAAATGGAGGACTGACAAAACCTGCACCAGAGGGGGAATCCCTGTGGGTTGGCGGATGGGGGACATCAGGGCTGGCTCCAGCTGGGCACACAGTTCATGGATAGTGGCACGGTCAAGTCGGTATCGAAGGATTATATGGCGTTCTTCCATTGTCGACAGGTCCACCAGCGGTCGGTACACGCGAGGATTCCTCCTTCTCATCCCAAGTCCCAGCGGACGGTGCCTAGGAAGGACAACATGGAGCACAGAGTCAGCCAAACCACAGGTACGTACAGACAGCTTGCACAGTTAAAGAATGGCAATGGGTTGAAAGGCGTGTATGTGTGGCAATGCAAGGCCTAGGCCTGTGTGTCGCAGTCAAAATTAAGCCATGTGGGCCCTTGAAATGGCGGCTGCCTGACCTGTGAAGTGGGACAATGGGATGTGAGGTCACTGCGCTGGCGGGGCACACCGTGGCGGTAGGCGGTCGAAGACCGCGGCGCAAAGCCGCATTGGTTAACATTGAAGCCTATGGGTTTCAGGAGCCAATAACGAAGTGCGCCGGCGGTCGCGGTACGCACCGCCGCGGTACGCACGGCCGCGGACGTGACCGCCATTTTCTATCTGCTTAATCACTCGAGACCTGATCATCCACAGGAGAGGACCTATACTGCAAGTGCTGCTGTGACCTCGGTCTGGAAGATACAATGGCTGCTGTGACTGGGGAAAGGGCCCCTGCCTTCACGTCTGAAGAATTGGACAAGCTCGTGGATGGGGTCCTCCCCCAGTATGCGCTACTCTACGGTCCTCCAGACCAACAAGTGAGTACCCCGGGTGCTAATGGAATGGGCTATGCCTGTGTGGATTGGGGTGGATGTAAGTTGGTGGGGTGGGGTGGAGGGCGAATGAGGAGTGCAACGCCCGACAGATGAGAGCATGTGCCATATGGCAAAGTGGGTGGGGGGGGCAATTACATCTAACATGCAGGCCATTGATGATTTCCTCCTTTCCACCCTGTACATGTCTAATAGGTCAGCGCCCATCAGAAGATCGATATTTGGCGTGCCATCGCCAAGGAAGTCCGGACCTTGGGGGTCCACAACAGACGGGGCACCCACTGCCGCAAGAGGTGGGAGGACATCCACCGCGGAACAAGGAAGACCGCAGAAACACTGCTGGGGATGGCCTCCCAACCTAGGAGGGGTGCCAGTCGCACCATGACCCCCCTGATGTCCCGGATCCTGGCGGTGGCCTATCCTGAATTGGATGGGCGCATTAAGACATCACAGCAGACACAAGGGGGTGAGTATCAGCACATTCTCCTATCTTTCTGCGCAGTGGAGGCATCTGGGTGGGGGAGGAGGGCTGTGGGTGACATTAGGCCAGGGCGCTTTCTGTAGTGTAGTCCTCTCCCTTAGGCATGGCCCTGTGCCCCCGGCCCCCACCTCTGTAGGGTGACAAGTACAGCCATTGAAGGTCCAGCATCTCCCATGTGCGCGTTTGACGTCTCTTGGCCTGTTGTCTTAGTCAGTAGTACTGAGTAGTGTACCCCGAATGCGCGGCTTAGTGCATTAGGCACCTGTGTCTGTCCTCTCCGCCAATGGTGTTGACATTGCATGCACTCAACCTGGTCTTCTTTTTTCTCCCCCCACCCTTTCTCTTCATCTTCTTGTGCATGTGTGCATTAGCATCATCAGGCGGAGGAGATATGGCATCGGAGCACGAGGGAGCTGCAGGACACAAGGCCCCGGTGGGCCCAGGAACAGACATCGAGGGCACCAGTGATCCGGAGGGCGAGGGGAGCACCACGACGGGGACCGCTGGTGAGAGCAGCGAAAGCGACACGTCCTCGGATGGGAGCTCCCTAGGGGTGGCGGCAACATCCGTGCCCCCCGCCTCTACAGGTACAGCCGCCACCCAGCGCACCAGCCCCGCCCTCCCAGCAGCCCCTCAGTCTTCGCTCCGTGCCGCTTCGCCCAGGAAGGCGCGCGTCTCCTTCGCCCCAGGCACCTCAGCCCCTGCCCCTGTTGCCCCTGCTGCCCTCAGTGCGGAGCTCATTGACCTGGTAAGGACGCTCATTGTTGGGCAGACGACCCTTCTGAATGCCATCCAGGGTGTGCAAAGGGAGGTGCAACAGAGCAATGCGTACCTGGAGGGCATTCATTCGGGTCAGGCTGCCCATCAACGAGCGTTCACTGCTCTGGCCTCAGCACTGACGGCAGCCATTGTCCCTGTTTCCAGCCTCCCTCTTCTGACTGCCTCCAGCCTGTCTCTGTCTCCTGTTCCTCAGCCTATCCCATCCACACCATCAGACCAGCCTGCACACACCTCAACACCCAAGAGCAGCTCATCCAAACACAAGCACCACAGATCCCGCAAACACTCACCCGAGCAACACCCAGATGCAGACATGCCAACAGCCACTGCCACCCCTGTGTCCCCCTCCTCCTCGTCTCCCTCCTCCCTCCCTGTGACGTCTACACTCACACCTGCATGCACCCCAACATCAGCCAGTGCTTCCATCACCACCTCACCCTCCAGTACAGTCCACACTCGTGCAGTCACCACCCCCACTGCCATGTACACGTCCCCTGTGTCCTCTCCCACTGTGTCTGTCACCCCCTCTTCCAAGACACACAAACGCAGGCAGCCACCCACCCAACAGCCATCCACCTCACGACAGCCTACAGCACCAGCACCTTCACCCAATGACAGCACACCTGACTATCCTACAACCACCTCCTCTACCTCCACTTCCATCTCCACTTCTCCTACCCTTTACCTTAGCCCTAAAAAACTTTACCTGGCTAACCTTAACCTCTTTCCCCCCGATGACCTCCCCCATCCATCTTCAAAGAGTCCCAAGAGCACCGCAGCCACCACCAGCCCAGCTTCGGGTGTCACTGTTGTGCCTGGATTCTGGAGCCCACCCTTTGCCAGCAGTGACACATCGAGCTGCAGCAAGGACACGTCCAGCCCCCCCCCCGGCAAGAGGACCCGCAAAACCAAGGACCGCCGTGCGAGGACCGACAGGGCTGCCCCCAAGGAGCAATGTGCGGCCACTTCACCACCCACACCATCTGGGGGAGGCAAGGGCCCGAGAGCCCCATCAAAGGAGCGGAAGGGCAGCAGGAGCGCGGAGAAGGTGGACCCCACATGCCACATCCCAGCTGGGAAGGAGGACACTAAGGAGGCCAGGAGTCCGTCCCCGAAGGGTCCAGATACGTCACGGTCCGAGGGCGACTGAACAGGGAGTCCAGGCCAGAACTGGCTCCCTTGACCTGCTGGATGGGCACCGCTGAACAGGGCCTGCGGTGCAGAAGAGCACCGCTGAACAGGGCCCCGCCGTGGAGATAGGCACCGCTGAACAGGGCCCGCGGTGCAGAAGAGCACCGCTGAACAGGGCCCCGCCGTGGAGATAGGCACCGCTGAACAGGGCCCCGCCGTCTCAAGCACCGCTCCGCTGGGCCCTTCCTCTCAAGCACCGCTCCGCTGGGCCCCGCCATCTCAAGCACCGCTCCGCTGGGCCCCGCCGTCTCAAGCACCGCTCCGCTGGGCCCTTCCTCTCAAGCACCGCTCCGCTGGGCCCTTCCTCTCAAGCACCGCTCCGCTGGGCCCTTCCTCTCAAGCACCGCTCCGCTGGGCCCTTCCTCTCAAGCACCGCTCCGCTGGGCCCCGCCGTCTCAAGCACCGCTCCGCTGGGCCCCGCCGTCTCAAGCACCGCTCCGCTGGGCCCTTCCTCTCAAGCACCGCTCCGCTGGGCCCCGCCGTCTCAAGCACCGCTCCGCTGGGCCCTTCCTCTCAAGCACCGCTCCGCTGGGCCCCGCCGTCTCAAGCACCGCTGAACAGGGCACCGCCGTCTCAAGCACCGTTGATGGTTCATTGTGCCCACCATGCCTCCTCCTTGACCAGTGGAGACTGTCATCCACATGATGGACTGTGGCTGTGCACTCCCCAGGATGGTCCAGTGGGCAATCCACCCACTGCAGAGACATTGAGAGACTGTGGCTTTGCACTCCCCAGGTTGGTCCAGTGGGCAGCCCACCCACTGTAGAGACATTGAGAGACTGTGGCTTTGCACTCCCCAGGTTGGTCCAGTGGGCAGCCCACCCACTGTAGAGACATTGAGAGACTGTGGCTTTGCACTCCCCAGGTTGGTCCAGTGGGCAGCCCACCCACTGTAGAGACATTGAGAGACTGTGGCTTTGCACTCCCCAGGATTGAACAGTGGGCATGGTGGCTCCTCGTGGATCTGGCGTCGTGGACTCATGTGGCTGTGGTGCCCCCCCCTTCCCTTCCCCCTGAGGTGCCTGTAGTTTTTACATCTGATGCCCCTGCAGTGTTCTCTCCAAAGGACTCAGGTCTCCTGTGTGGGCTTTGCCCTTGTTTCTCAAGACTTTGGCCCACGGACATGCTGAATTCATAGGATGTGCAGGACTTGGTACTTCAGTTATACACTGATGTGTATGTCATTTGTTTTGTTGTAGATATCTTTCATGGTTGTACGCTAATTTTCTGGAGCTTTTTGGTACATAAATATTTATTCCAAATATGATTATGTCCTAGCATTTTTCAGGGGTGTTTGGGTGGTGTCACTGTGACTTGGTGCTCTGCATTGGTGAGTACATGATTGGGGGGGGGGGGGGTTCGCATATGTGTGTGCCCGTAACCTTTCGTCCTCCCCCTCCCGTGTGTCGTAGGTGCAGTACTCACCGTTGTCGTCTGCGCCGGACTTTGTACTCGTGGTAGATGAGAAGGTAGACGAGAGCAGGTATGATGTTCAATTCGGGTTCCATGCTGTCCTCCGTCCTCGTGGAGTGCGTAGAGGTGAGCGTTTTCCCGTTCGTAGTCTGTTTCCGCCGTGTTTTTATCGGCGGTGCTCCCGCCCCGGAAAAGGTGGCGGATTGGTGAGTTGTGATAGTGTGGGCGGTACATTGTCTGCCGCCTGCCTGTTGGCGGTGACCGCCGCGCTGTTTGTCTGTACCGCTGCGGCGGTCGGAGTGTTAAGTTGGCGGGCTGTGTTGGCGGTTCCCGCCAGGGTCAGAATTCCATTTTTTGGACCGCCAGCCTGTTGGCGGGTTGGCCGCCACTTTAACACCGACCGCCAGGGTTAGAATCACCCCCTTAGTTTCTCATGTTTAACCTTCAAATGGCATTTTGCTTGTGTTGCAATATTCTTTCTTTGCAGGTCTGTTTGTGTTAGTCTAGAATTAATGAAAGGCATATTATGTGTTGAAGACAGTGGTGCACAGGAGGATATTTTAGCAAGGACACGGATCAGATCACTAACGAACTGAGAAGAAAAGACTCCTGTTTGTATACCAGACACCAGGAGACATTCAAGGTCATCCTGATGTTCGATTTCTGTGATGGGAATTTGTGGGGAGTTGCCAATTTCATCTCTGCAAGCAAAGTGGAAAACTACTGGCATGGATGACGTAACTTTCTCGAAGGTTCTGTAGTTTTAACTGGTATCACCTAGTTAGACAGGAGCAGATTTTCTTGAGACTTGAAGGGGTACAAACCTCTCTATATTCCTTGGTGTGGCTTTATGCTATGCAACATTTCTTTAACAGAACTTCTACTGAGATTTCTGTTATGCTGGCATTTCCCTATATTTCCCAAAATAATCTCTAAAGATTAGGCAAGAAGAACACGACATATACAGATCATCAGATTCTATTTATTATCTTTTGTATTAATTTAACTGAAATTCTTGTACATCTTATGTATGTACAATTTAACTTCATTCTACATTTTACCTCACCTTTGGTGATTTTGTGCTTATTTAGCATGTTTTTCAGATTAAATTACATCAGTTTGCCCCTAACTTTGTAATAAACTTTTTAACTTTTACCTACCACCTCCTAAATTTAATGTGTGACCAAATAGATTACACTGTCAATAGAATCACAGATTGATTTAAATTCTCCTCTACTTCTGAAGCATCCTAAAAAGGTCCATCAGAAGAAAAACAAGAATTTGGGCCCAGAGCGTCATCAAGCCTGATACATTGCTGTAGTCTAAATAATCAATTTAAACCATTTTGAATTAGTGAGATGACTGCAGTATATAACATAAGAGGAATTCACAATACCAAGATAGCCCCACAGGAAGTAAATGTATGATCTATAGCGGCAACCTAAACAGTAAGAAAGGTGGGGAGTCTACCTGGTGTTATATAGCTGCTATTTGACCTTTATTGATAAAAAAGGTGGCACCCAGGTTTGGATGGTACAATAAGTCCAGATGTCACTGTCAACAAAATGGGTTGTCTACTGCTCATAGCATTTTGTGTCAGCAAAGCCTCTGTTTAGCCTAAGCAGACAACACCTCAGATTTATTAAAAGGCACGAAATCAAATGCAGGAAAAATGCTTCTTTCATTGTAAATTCTACAGTATTATATACAAGCATAGGCAAAGCCAATTAATTCCACTTAGGTAAAATCTATTGGCTTTGTAAGTGATCTTTTGCTTAAAATAAGAAAAAGCACAATGACACGGCCAGCATTGACCGTGTCGTACATCTTTTTTTCTTTTTATTCAAGCCATGTTGCACAGCGGACCACACTGCTATGCAACACATAAATGAACAGCATGGCAGAGGTGAGGGGGGTAAAGCAACATAAGGGAGTAGGGTGGGGGCAACTGGGTTTATTTAAAACAACAGTCAGGGGGTTGAGACACAAGGAAGATGACAGCATGGTCATCAGAGGATGGTGGGCAGCTTGCTTGAAACAACAGCCAGTGGGAGGTGTTTCAGGGGAGGATGACACTGGGAAGGGTGACACCATGGAGAATGGAGAAGGGTGTGTGTGGGGTGTGTTTTGGGGTGCGTGTCAAATAACTGCCAATGGAGGTGGCACGGAGGAGGGTGACACCACCAAATGCAGGATTAGGGTGGAGTTGATGGAGAGGGACTGCAGACCCATGCATTCTCTAAGAATGTCTGCCTAAAATTAAAAAATAAGTTCCTGCAGGAGCCTGCTGGCCAGTCAAAGCACACTGGTCACAGGAAGCAGTACGTGGTCCATGCTCCATGGCATGGACAAAGTCTCTGAAGCCCAGGAGGAAGCCGGAGGCCAGAAGGAGTTGCTGGCCAATAGGAAGCAAGGAAACTGGAGTGATTTGAGAGCCAATCAATGCCAAGTAATTGTAAGCCATGGGCAGGTGCTAAGCTCCTTTGAATTTTTTATTACAAGATATTTTGCAAGCGCAGCACAAGTGCTATGCAAGGGAAACCTAAAAATGGCATTACC
The DNA here is from genome assembly GCF_031143425.1 of Pleurodeles waltl. Taxonomy (NCBI): domain Eukaryota; kingdom Metazoa; phylum Chordata; class Amphibia; order Caudata; family Salamandridae; genus Pleurodeles; species Pleurodeles waltl. The sequence continues at coordinate 1,010,229,527 of NC_090445.1, forward strand.
ACAATGAATGGAATAGTGGGAGTTCAAAAGTCAAACAAAATGCTCCTCTTGAAAGCTAAAGCTACCATAGTAGGCCCACAAGTAGAGCAATCTGTGACGTCCAAATGCCTTATCCACCAGTATACGTTTAGCAGTTGTTGTGCAATACATGCCCTCCACAATATACTTCCTTTTGAATAATAGATCCAAGGGATGTGGCTCCATGGATAATATTTTGAAATAATTGTGGCAGATAAAGAGACTTAGGCCCTCATTATGACATTGGCGGTAAGTTGGGCTTACTGCCATGCCGACTGACTGCCGCCAACATACCGCGACCGCGGCGGTATACCGCTACCCATATTATGACACACACATAGCAATCCGTCACTATACAAACACAAGTCCACCAGCCCAAAAATCAGTGTTAAAATGGCAGTACCAAAACCCACACCATTACATCAACAGAACTATGCCCACAGCATTATGACCACAAATCACTGTGGCGGACATTCAACCCCGGTAAACCATTGGCAGTACATACCGCCGCGCTCAATATACACACACACATACAAAATAACACCACATTGGACAATTCAAACTAAACGCACCTGACACTCATACCCACACCACTATAAAACACACAACCACATTACCCACAACCCTTTACGGCTCAAAGAAATTGACAACTGAGAGAGAGACACACCAAGATCACCCACGGAACCAGAGCCACAGAACACCATCACCCATACACCATCCATGCACCTCACAGCACACACCACTCACAATACACCCATGGCACCACAAAGACACCCCATGTTCTTAGAGGAGGAGCAAAGGGTCATGGTGGAGGAAATTATCCGGGTAGCGCCACAGCTATTCGGATCACAGGTGCAGCAGACATCCATTGAAAGGAAGATGGAGCTATGGTGGAGAATCATGGACAGGGTCAACGCCGTGGGACAGCACCCCAGAACAAGGGATGACATCAGGAAGAGGTTGAACGACCTACGGAAGAAGGTTTGTTCCGTGGTTGTAAGACACCAGATAGCTGTACAGAGGACTGGCAGTGGAACCCCACCTCCTCACCCACAACTAACATTATGGGAGGAGCAAGTCTTGGCAATACTGCATCCTGAGGGCCTGGCAGGAGTAGCAGGAGGACTGGACTCTGGTAGGTCAACTCTCTATTACTATCACCCCCCCAGCTGCATGCCATCACGAAACCCCACTCCTACCCTCACCCCCATCACCCCACCACCTCACCCCACCATCACAACCCACCCATTCCAGTACCCAGCACTGCATGCACCACCAATGCATGGACATCAATCACAGCCCTGCATGGACAACAATCACCACAGCATGCACACTAGAGAGAGTCACCTAGCTCACAAAATAACTACTCACACAAGGCAAAGCTGACAGGGCACTCACAACCATACAGGGCAACACACCCATGCACAAGATGTCACAAGCAGAAACGTTAACACTGCATTTACATCCCCACAGGTCCCACACCCAACGTCACCGGAGAGGAGGTGCCAGCAACGACCAGTCCTCTCCAGAAGAAGTCCACAGTAATATCAGCAGCTCTGCTCGCCTGGATCTGGATGACCAACCTGGCCCATCAGGGACCTCCGGACAGTCGGTTACCCAGGCACAGTCCCATACCACCACAGAGCCTCCCCCCTGAGGAAACACCACCACAGCACCCACCCAGCGGGCCCATACCTCTGTCCCCAGGACACGTCAATCAGCAGTGTGTCCCCCACTACAGGGACCCCAGGCAACCCCACAAACACAGGACAATCAGGGACCTGGGGTCAGTGGCAGTGGGCACACAGTTCAGGGGACAGTGGCACAGGACGACAGGGAAACTGGGAGGACTGCCGTGCAACAGGGGGAGGACAGGCGCAGGGAACCCACTCTCCATGAGGAACTCACCAACATCCTGGGAGCATACCACCATTCCCAGGAGACGATGGGCCAGATACTGGCCTAGTTGCAGGAGACCCAGCGGCTGCAGGAGGGAAAGTACTGGGGGATCAGGGAGGACCTGAGGGACAGCCTCACCACCCTGGTCACCATGCAGGGGTGCTGGCAGACATAGCCAACACCTTGAGGGAGGCAGTGGCACAGTAACGGGCCCCTGACAATAACCACACCAATGAACAGCCCTCCACCTCCGCTGAAGCTAGTGGACAGGAGGCCCCACCACAGGAACAACAGGCCACCAGCATCCCTCCCCCTGCAGAAGGAGAACCACCCCGCAAACGGTTTCTGCGATCCAGGCAGAAGCCAGAGAACATTGCCAAGACCCCCGTCAAAAAATAAGACTCTCTTGATTGTCACCCTTCTATCCCACTCTGTCACCCTGTCCACCTTGAACTGCCATTGATCCACTTCCTATTCCCCCTTGAACAATGCACCTGTGATACAAAGAGAATGGACTCTATCCTGGACTCTCCTCCACCATCACCCAAGCCCACTGCATATCCCCATTAACTTTTACAGCAATTAAATAAACACCCTTTGAAAAAATACAAGTATGTAGTATGTTAAATGATTTAATTATGTATCCGTTTAACAATCTGTAGACATTGCAATTAGACTGTACAGTACTGTATACACAAGTATGACCTGTATTGTGCTGCAGTCAATACACCAGGATTCCAGAGTTAGGCACAGATATCTGTAAATAGACATGTCAAAGGGTACAGTAAGTGGCCATAGTAGTGGGAACAGCAGCCTGCCAGTGGAAATTTACAACACAAAACTGCAATTGAAGGTGAAGTTACAGTGTCTTACCTGTGTGTCACTGGAAGTACTGTCGAATTATAGATGTTCTGTTGTGCACATCCTCATCCTCTGCCTCCTCTTCGTCACTGTCCACAGGCTCCACCGCTGCCACAAGACCATCTGCAGGCACATCCTCCTGCAGAAAAGGCACCTGGCGTCTCAAGGCCAGGTTGTGCAACATGCAACATACAACGATGATCTGGCACACCTTCTTGGGTGAGTAGTACAGGTATCCACCTGTCAAATGGAGGCACCGGAACCTGGCCTCCAGGAGGCCGAAGATTCTTTCTATAATTCTCCTTGTACGCCCATGTGCCTAATTGTAACGTTCCTCTGCTTCTGTCCTGGAATTCCTCACTGGGGTCAGTAGCCATGAGAGGTTGGGGTAACCAGAGTCACCTGCAAATATCGAGGGACAACTGTAAGATACACACTAACCCTTAGGGACAACCCTATACCCAGGCACCTACTCAAACTGTGTGGGGACCTTTGGCTCACCTATTAGCCCCACCCGGTGCCTCTGGAGTTGGCCCATCATATATGGGATGCAGCTATTCTTGATGATATAGGTGTCATGCACAGAGCCAGGAAATTTGGCATTCACATGGGAGATGTACTGGTCCGCCAAACACACCATCTGGACATTCTTTGAGTGATAGCTTTTTCTATTCCTGTAAACTTGTTAATTTCTCTGGGGGGGGGACAAATGCCACATGTGTACCATCACCAATGATGTTGGGGATATGTCCCAGGGCATAAAAGTCAGCTTTCACTGTGGCCAAATCTTCCACCTGGGGGAACACAATGTAGCTGTGTATGTGTTTAAGCAGGGCAGACAACACTCTGGTCAACACGTTGAAGAACATGGGCTGAGACATCTCTGATGCCATGGCCACTGTTGTTTGAAAGGAACCACTTGCCAGGAAATGGAGCACTGACAGGACCTGCACTAGAGGGGGGATACCTGTGGGGTGGCAAATAGCAGACATCAGGTCTGGCTCCAATTGGGCACACAGTTCTTGGAATGTGGCATTATCAAGTCTGTAAGTAATGATAATGTGTCTGTCCTCCATTGTCACTAGGTCCACCAGGGATCTGTACACCGGAGGATGCCGCCATCTCATATTCTGCCTCAGCGGTTGAAGCCTATGGAAGAGAACGGCGAGCAGAGGGTCATATTCACACTTATATTGCACTAATGATGAATTGTTGACTTTACAGGAACAGTATATGAAGTTGAGAGTCTGTTGATGTGCCAACATCTGCTGTGATGCAGTTAGGTGCCATGCCCTGTGCCCCCATGAAATGGCGGCTGCCTGACCTGTGAGGAGGGACAAGTTGAAATGAGGTAATTGCGCTGGCGTTGTGCGCCGTCGCGGTAGGCAGTTGATGACCACCGCACAAAATCGCATTGGTTATCATTGGGCCCTATGGGTTCCAGGAGCCAATGGCGATGTACTCTGACGGTGACGGTACGCACCGCCGCGGACGTCACAGCCATTTTCTATCTCTTCACTCACTTGCTACCTGACCTTCAACAGGAGAGGACCTACACTGCAAGTGCTGCTGTGACCTGTGTCTGGAAGCGACAATGGCTCATGTGTCTGGGGAAAGGGTCCCTGCCTTCTCTGCGGAGGAGTTGGAAAAACTGGTGGATGGGGTCCTACCCCAGTACACGTTACTCTGCGGTCCTCCAGACAAACAGGTGAGTACACTGTGAGCATGGTGAGTGGGTCACGAATGTATGGACTGCTGTGTGTGCAAGCTACATGTAGTGGGGCAGAGGGGTCCTGGCCAGAGTGCAGCATGTAAGGTGGTCAATGTATGTGCGTCAGGGGATGTGTGGGATCTGGTGGGCAATGAGTATGATGGTCCGGATGGGTAAATAATTCCCTTTTCTGCTGTCTTTGTCCTGCAGGTCAGCACCCACCAGAAAAAGGGTATTTCGCGTGCCATCACCAAGGAGGTGCAGACCCTGGGGGTCTTTCATAGACGAAGCACCCACTGCCGCAAGAGGTGGGAGGACCTGCGTCACTGGACAAAGAAGACAGCTGAGGCCCAGCTGGGTATGGCCTCCCAAGGCGGAAGGGGGTGCCCGTCGCACCATGACCCCCCTGATGTTCCGCATGCTGACGGTGGCCTATCCGGAGTTGGATGGGCGCTTGAAGGCATCATAGCAGCCACGAAGGGGTGAGTACAGAATCTGAAACCTGACTTTGCACAAATTAGGAGGTACCTGGGTGGGGGACGTGGGCTGTGGGTGCACCTAGGCTAGGGTGAACATGACAGGGTAGGTCCCTTGTTGGGCAGACTCAGAATCACTCCTACCCGAATAGTGTTGGCAGCCATCTACTCCTGGACAGGGTCCTGTGGGTTTCAGGTGAGCACCTAATGGCGTTAGGCATTAAACCCCATGGACTGGTGAGTGTCTTAGGAAATGGTTGGGCATGGCCTAGTGCATAGGGCAGCTACCTGTGTGTTGTGTACGCCAACGGTAGTGTTGTTGCTGGCATTGACCAAGTGTATCCTCTGTCTCTCCCCCCCTTTTTGTTTTGTCACGCTGTCCTTGTGTGCATTAGCATAGTCTGGCAGAGGAGCGGAGCCGCCGGTGATGGAGGGAGGTGCATCCCACATGGGCCTGGAGGCCGAATCTACCGACGGTGAGGGCAACATTGGGACGCAGGGCGAGGGGAGCACCACGACGGGGACAGAAGGGGAGACCACAGACAGCGACTCCTCCTCCGATGGAAGCTCCCTGGCAGTGGGGGACACCTCTGTGACAACTCCAACAACAGGTACAGCTGCCAACCCCCACCAGCACCACCTTCCCAGAAGCCCCTCAGCGTGTTTCCCGTTCCCGCTCACCCAGGAGGGTGGGCATCTCCTTCACCCCAGGCACCTCAGGCCCTGCCCTAGTCATCCCGGCTGCCCTCAGTGAGGAGGCTATTGACCTCCTGAGATCCCTCACTGTTGGGCAGTCAACCATTCTGAAAGCCATCTAGGGTGTCAAGAGTCATTTGCAAGAAACAAATGCATACCTGGAGGGCATTCACTCTGGCGTGGTGGCTCAACAGAGAGCATTTCAGGCTCTGGCCTCAGGACTGATGGCAGCCCTTGTTCCTGTGTCTAGCCTCCCCCCTCCAACTTCCTCTACCCAGACCCAATCCCCTCAAACCTAGCCTATCCTAAGCACACCTACAGACTAATCACCCAAATCAACACACAAAGGTGGCTCAGGCAAACATAAGCACCACACTTCATCTCACAGGCACTCACACAAGCACCATACCCATTCAGACACACCTTCCTCCTCCTCCTCCTCCTCTTCGGCCACCTCCCTCCCAGTATACTCTCCACTCACACTTGCATGCAGTACATCCTCATCCACTACCTCCATCACCAGCACACCCATCACAACACACGCCTCACTGGCAGTCACCACCCCCACAACCATGCACACATCCCCTGTGTCCTCTCCCAGTGTGTCTGGGACCCCTCCTTCCAAAGTACACAAACGCAAGCACCCACCCACCCAACAGCCATCCACCTCAGAACAGCATCCAGCCCATGCACCTTCACCCAAACTCAGCATAAAGACACCTCCTACAACCACTCCCTCTTCCTCCACTCCCAAACCCTCTCTGTCTTCCCGCCCCAGTGTGTCTAAAAAACTTTTCCTGGCAAAGTTTGACCTGTTCCCTACCCTTCCCCCCATCCTTCCCCTCGGGCTAGGGTGTCCAGAACCCAGCCCAGCACCTCAGCCACCAAGTCGCCGCCCAATGTGGAACCTGCTACTCCCAGAGGCTCAAAGGGGGCACCCATCAGGGAAGCCAGTGTAACACCAACCCCTGCAAAGGATCAAACCATTCCGCCACCTGCCAAGGTGAAGAAGGGGCCAGCATGCAGCAAGGGCAAGGAGCACGACCCACCCAGCGAGGCCTCCTCCAAACCTCCAGCTGACAGAGCCAAGGGCACAACAGCATCTGCCAAAGTGAGGAAGGGTAAGAAAATCGAAGGCAAGGCACTTCAGCTGACAGAGGATGCAGGTGAAGGCCTGGTGCCCACCAGCAGAACCGCCAGCCCGTCACCTGCACCATGTGCATCACCGCCAGCAGCCCCGCCACAAGAACCGCCACCGTTACCTGCACCGCTGCTGCCACCACTACTGTCAGCAGCAGCGTGCCCAGTGGGCAGCTGTCTGAGGCTGCAGGAGAAGGGCTGGAGCCTCCCTCCAGAACTGGCAGCACCCGCACCTGCACCACGGCCAGCACCACCTGCATCCCCACCACAAGCACCAACGCAAGCACCGCCACCTGCACCCCTGACAGTGGGACCACTACCAGCACCAGCAACCCCAGTGGGCGGCCGTCCGCGGCTGCAGGAGACGAGCTGGAGCCTACCACCACCTCTGGCAGCACCCCCCCCAAGCACCGGCACTACCACTATTTAGCAGCCTTAGCCACCGCAGGATGGAGTCTAGCCCTGCCTCCATGAACTATCATGCTACCTGTTCCCTGCAAACCTCTTGCCTCCGACACTCAGGTGAGGGAATGTGTACTGGCACACCCCAAGTACTGCATCACTGAGCACAAAGCCCCCTCCAGAACCAGTGGAGATATGCATCCACTCACTCCCTCCTTGGCAGGATGAAGCACACTGGACGCAAAGCCCCCTCCAGAACCAGTGGAGATATGCATCCACTCACCCCTTCCTTGGCAGGATGAAGCACACTGGCCACAAAGCCCCCTCCAGAACCAGTGGAGAAGCCGTCCACTTGAGAGACTGTAGACTTACACTCCCCAGGACCAAGCAGTGGCCAAACCACCCACTTGAGAGACTTGAGAGACTGTGACTTTGCACTCCCCCGGACCAAGCAGTGGGCAAACCACTCACTTGAGAGACTTGAAAGACTGTGGCTTTGCACTCCCCAGGACCAAGCAGTGGGCAAACTACCCACTTGAGATACTTGAGATACTTGAGATACTTGAGATACTTGAGATACTTGAGAGACTGTGGCCTTGCCTTACACTCCCCAGGACATCGCTGTGGGCATGGAGCCCCCTCAAGGAGCAGTGGTGTTCCTCCATCTTCAGCTGCGGGGCCCTCCCCCTTCCCCACCCCCCTGAGGTGCTTGTGTGTTTTTTCGACCTGATGCCTCTGCAGTGTTCTCTCCGTATTGAGGTAAGAGTCAAGGGTGGGCTTGGCCCATGATGTTTGGCCCAGTGGCCCACGAACATTTGTGAAGGACAATGTACGGACTTCTGTACATGTTGAATATTTGTGTAAATACTGTTTTTCAAATTCTATAGTATATCTGCCTATTTCTAAAATATCACTGGTTTGATTCCTTTTGTCCTTGTATTCTTCCACGGGGTTACGGGGTGTATCTGTAATGTTGTTGGATCTGCTTGTGTGTATGGTGTTGTGGGTGGGGGTGGGTGTGTTGCATGTTGCGTGTGTGTCACCCTCTTTTTCCTCCCCTCCCCTGTGTACTAGATGCAGTACTTACTGTCATCGTCGCCGCCGTCTTTGGTGTTCCTGGTAGATGAGGAGGTAGACCAGCATCGGCAGTACCTGCAGCTCGGGCTCCATGGCGTCCTGGTTCTTCATTGAGTGTCGAACGGGGAGTGATTTCCCTTCCAAACACTGTTTCCGCTGTGCTCTTGATGGTGTTGGTACTGCCCCGGAAAAGCTGGCGGATAGGCGGTTTGTATTGTGGTGGGCGGTACAATGTTTTCCACCTGTCTGTTGGTAGTAACCGCTGCGGTGTTGGTTGCTACCGCCGTGGCGGTCGGACTATTAAAGTGGCTGTCTGTGTTGGCAGTTTCCGCCGTGGTCATGATCCCATTTTCTTTACCACCGGCCTGTTGGCGGTATTACCGCCGCTTCAACACCAACTGCCAGGGTTGTAATGAGGGCCTGAGTTTGGTGGTAGATGCCAGCTCTGTTGAGCTGGGACTGGTGCTACTTCAGGATCGGCCTAATGGATGTTAGTGGCGTATGCAAGCTGTGCGCTTCCAGCAACAGAGACTCTCTATGCCCAGATCAAAATGGAGGCTCCAGCTATCAGGAGGGCTTGTCAAAACTTTCATTTAAACCTGTGTAGACATGAGTTTTGTGTGGTCACCGATCACAAACTGCTTGCACTGTGAGGCTTTCCCCCTCCTGAATCGAGATGTGGACAGTGCAACTGCATCCCTACAAATTTCAAGGTCTCAAAAACCCGACTGATTACCTGTTGAGGCACCCTCAGCAAGTGTGATCTACAAGGGCTGAGGGGGAGGAACAACGTACCGAGTGTTTCGTGTCAATGCTCAATCCAAGGCTCACCTGTGCAGCAAGGTGTGGTTCCCAGGAATGAATGCCCTAGTGGATGAGCGAATCAGACAATGTCAGAAGATGTCACCCATGCGCAATAAAAGCAGTGGACCAGCCTCCCACTCCAGTGCTGACAGAGGAACCCAGCCTTAAGCCAGAGACAAAACTGAGTATGGTTTTTTGGAGCTTTCCTAATGGCTGCCTGATTGCCAGGCTCATTGATTCATGCAACCGGTGGAGCTGATAGTGTCTATGGCATTTACACATGTCTAGCCTGTGCTAGAGAAAACATCCACCCTGTATGGTCTCCCCGAGGAAAGCAGAACTGATAACGTGCAGGAATTTCAGGAGTATGTGGCATCCCCAGCGATCTGGCACCAAAGGATCACCGCTCAGTAGCCTTAAACGCCACACAGCACCATGGGCTGTGCCCGTACTGCCCTGTTGTTTAAACAGCCTCCAAGGGACTGCATTCCCCTGGATGTCAGCTGGCCCTTGGCTGAGCTGTGTGTTGAAGAGGCTAAGGAGAAGCAGAGGACTACTGAGAAGGTTAGCCAGAGGAGCTATGCATGGAGGCCTGATCGCTGTGTGGGAGATCGGATAGTGATGAAAGATCGACACCCCGGGTTGAAGTTTAGAACTCCCTATGAGCCGAAGACGTGGGAAGTAACCAAAGTTGATGTCACCCTAGTCACCCTTTGGAAAGCAGGGCAGACTGTGGTATGCAGTGTGTTGTGATTCAAAAGGATGGTCCCTGCTGACAACATCCGCAGAGAGAGCCCGACCGATGAACGGAGAACAAAGAAGGGAGCCCCTATGTGGGGGTGACAGAGGCAGAGGAGAATTCGAAACCTCATGAGCGAGCCAAGTGCTCCTGGCGCAATGGTGTTTTGTCATCCAACAGTGCCTCCTCCAGGCCCTGGGGCATCAGACAATGCGTCCAGCGATGATCAGGTCTTTCCAGCACCCCACAGTCAGAAGTATGGCCTGCATCCAAACTCGGCTCCTATTCAGATGTTTAGAGACTTTGGCCTTCATTACGACTTTGGCAGACTTTTTACAAGACCGCCAAAGCCGTGGGTGCCTTAAGACCGCAGCATTATGTCTGCCATCAGGTTTCCACCCAAAATCAGGGGGAAATCTGAAAGCAGTTGTGCTGGCGGTCGGCGGGAAAGAGAGGGTTCCATTGCCCACACCCACACACCAAAAGGACGCTGTATTATGACCCTTAATACGGCGTGGTGGTGTCCTAATGGTGGGGCGCTGCCAGCAGTGGAAGCGCCCGGACCCATCCCCTCCCAGACAATCTCCTTGGCGGATGAGGTAAGGGATCATCCGACAGGAGATGGGGGTGAGTGATGCGTGTTTACGTGTGTTAGTGCATGTGTGAGTGACATGAATGTGGGGGGAGGTGGGTGAGTCTATGTTGGTGAGTGTGGATGGGTGGGGTGAGTGCATGTGTGCGGTGCGGAAGGGGGGAGTGAATGGATCTATGCAGTGCAGAGGGGTGAGGGAGCGTGAATAGATGCATGTGGGTGTGGGGGCCATGAATGCGGATATGCGCTGGAGGGGTGTGTATGTCGCATTTGTGTGGGTGAGTGGGGGTGTGTTTGTGCTTAGAAGTATGTGAGTGCATGCATGCAGGTATGTGGAAGTGTGTGTGTGAGTTTATCCTGGCAACAGGAATGCTTATTCCTGTCACCAGGATTCAAGATCACCAGCTTTTTCTGGCAGTGCGACCACCATAAAAATGCTGCCGGTCTCCTGCTTCGTAATACCGCTAGCGGTATTACGACATCCACCGTGCTGGAGGTGCTCACCTCCTGCCCGGCGGATTGCAGAAAAGCAGCAGGACATGCAGAGTATCGGTGGTTTGGCTTCGGCCAAACCACCAAACTCGTAATTTGACGGTCTTTACCGCCGACCTGTTAGCGGTGAGACCGCAACCACAGCGCTGGTGGTCTTAGGACCACCAGGGTAGTAGTGAGTCCCAATGTCTGTAAAGTGTGAAGCCCTGTGGTGTTGGTGCGAAGTTTCACTAAAAGATGGAAGGGATGCCGGGGGTCACCCGGCCTCTACTATAATTTGTTACAGCACTCACCCCGTGGGCTGGGCTCAGCCCAAGGGTATAAATAAATGGGTGTAAGGTTGCTTATGGCTTTTGCTGCACTATATGAGCATGTGTGGGTGTCACATTCATTTATGCACTCCGCAACCAGGCCTTGCACGTGGCCGGGGGTTAACAAGCGGCGCGCACCACACATTGTCCTACTTGAAGAATTCAGTTTGGTATGGGGTTCTGCAACTGGGGTTGTTTTGCTCCATGACAGGTGCCTTCATTAGGGGGTCAGAAAAATACATATTACAAGCTGAGTCTAAGGGACACATGGTGGAAGTTACATAAGCATGAACAAGAATATTCATTCTTTTCCCAAGTGGGTAGAACATATTTTAGAATAGACCAGGCTATGTATTTGCAAGTGAACACTTTCTTCCCTTCAGTAGATATGTTTACAATATCAGATTATGCCCTAGTTATGCTAAAATTATAGTGGTGGGGGCAGGAGATGGGATAAAGGTAAATGGGTGCTTGACTACACTTTGTTGCGGGACCGAGGACTGGTAAACAGCTTGCGTACACAGATTGTACAACACGACCAGTAAAGTGATACATGTGAGATCTCCACAGCAGGAGTGTGCGACACAATTAAAGCTGTCCTACAAAATACAAGCATTGGATTAACAGCCAACTCAGAAGAATGAAACACACATAGAAAAATATATAAATATAATTATAATTATGCAAAGCTTAGGGAGAATATAGAAAAAAATACTCATTTCTGGTAATGAAGACAATTACCACCATTAGAGGTTGACTCATTGACACTGATCAGATGTAAATGTCTCTGCTACAAGGCTGTGCTGCTGATCCCCTTGATGCATGAAGAAGCTTTCTGAAATGTGACAATAACAAACTTAACCAGTAGGTTGATAGGAAAAAATATATATATTTTGCCAGATTTCACTTTGGGTAGGCCTATTTTGCATAAATCATGGCCTGCTTTTTATAATCCAAGATTTGAACATGAATGAAAAGTCTAAAAGAAAAATAATTTATGAATACTCTTCTCTAACCTTACCCTGCTACAATACTTTATGCAATACCACACAAACATTTCTGTCTCCCACCTGCTTTATCTCACATGCCTCCATGCTTCTCTTATGCCTTTCTAAATCCCCAAAAATTATTAAGGAGAAAGTAACATACTCAGTAATCATCGGTTTAGATTAAATTGACTTTGTTTTAGGGCAGACATCAGTACTGTTAACAGTAGCAGCAGCTTTAGTTATCACAATTGCCTATATCCCTAATTTCCCAACTTTGTATTACATATAACACCAACCATCTGTTGCTTTGTTAAGCTGGAGGTCCATATACAATGTAATATGTATATATATATGTATATATATATATATATATATATATATATATATATATATATATATATTTATATATATATATAGACATATATATGTGCAGCACTGGAGAAGATGAGAAACGTGTGATTCTGGCTACCACATTAATCTGAAAGATTCTAATACTAAGTGCTTATTACTGTCTTTTTGTTGTATGGTGATTTTAACTGAAGTAAGTTGCCTGCTTATTCTAAGATCTGGCAACATTGTGCCTGCCTGGGGAGATACTGTAACACATCTCGGAAACAAAGTAGTCACTAATTAAAGCAAGAAAAACAGGTAACAGTTTTACTTGCTATATGACTCCAGGACGTAAGTGGCAAGAGAGAGGTGGAGAGTAAAGAACAGTCTTTAGGCTCTGTTGAGTGTTGCCGAGGTTTCAGTGATTAATAGAGAGATTGCTGGTGGTCAGTCGATGCCAAAACGTAGCACAGGGCAGGCTAACCACCTAACTCCATAGACAGAAGCTTCCTGAGCCTGCTTCAAAAGTAGGAAAAGGAAAAGGTTTGAATGCCAGACCCAATTCAATCCCTGGAGGGCTCTGAAAAAGACAATTTAAAGTAGGTCAAATGTTTAAAATGGTAGAACTAGTGGTGCAAACCAGTAAAGAAAAGGTGTCAGGAGATGGTGATATATTAAGTAACCTGGTGACTATTATTGATGCGTCTACCAATAGAATCAATTAGCCAAACGATAAACAGAGTTTTTCTGGTGGAGTCTATATCCTGAAGTATGCCGATGTGGTGGAAGAAAATAATGTGGAATATGCTGATCAGAAACCACTCACATCAAGAAATTTAACATTGAATAGCCCACACGGCTAACACAGGAATCCCCACTAGCCAATGGTCACCTGCTGCTTCTCTCCAAGAACAGACATTTTATACTCATGATACAAAGAATCTAAGTCAGCATTCCATTGGAACAGAGGGGTAGATTTAAAAGCTCCTTTCGGCATATATCGTCACATTAGTGTCATTTTGAAAATAATTATCCAATTCAAGCAGAGCCATTTGATCTGTGAAGAAGAATATAATGAATAACACTGGGGATAGGCAGAATTGGACAATGATCAGAATTAATGAAGAAACTGAGTCCTCAGCAAAAGGAATACTCAAACTAATCCTAAAAGTGGGCTCTGAAATTAAAACAACTCAGAAAGAGTGCAGGGTGAATTTTAAATACTTAAATGACAAGGATGATATTTTGTTTGAAAAAGTAGATGTAATTGCTGAGTCCAACACACCAAATAATGGGAAGGTTGCTGCAAATGAACTCCATATGCAGAAAGACAAAGTACAGAAAAAATGTTTGCATTTGTTACCTTAAGCAGAAATGTGAAAACTAGAAAACCAGTGCAGGTGTAATAATGTAAGGATTGTGGGTATCCCTAGCGGTGCAGAAAATATAGCTGGAAGACCAGATCCCATAAGAGGGATCACACAACTATCAAAAGGTGAGGTTCTTGAAAAAGAGAAAGATGACTAGCCTAATCAGATGTATGATGGAATAACGACAGCATTCACCAGGGATACCTTTACAATGAAATTGGAACAATGATACCATTTTTACCACGCAGGTTTTCACAACTTCTTTTTTTACAACTATAATGCCTTTACCACGAAAGCCTCTACCACGAAAATGTATGTATTTTACAGGTAAGTATAAACCCTTTTTAACAAAAAATATGTATGTGTAATGGGCTTAAGCATACATGGTAAAAAATTAACAGGTAAGTGTAAATCTATTTGTTAAATATATATCATATATATATATATATATATATATATATATATATATATATATATATATACATACATATATATATATAGACAGAGAGAGAGAGAGCTACACTAAACTCTAAAAATACTCTAGCCATCCCAAAATCTACACCCACCCTAAACCCTACAAATTCCCTTGTCATCCCAAAAGCTATACCCACCCTTAATCCTAAAATTACCCTTGACACCCAAAAAACCCGTACCCACCATTGCCACTAATTATCACTCTGCTCTATATGAAATTGAAATCTTTGAGACAATGCATGTATAAATAGCGATTCCATTCCAGTTGAAGTCCCTCTTTGATGTTTATGTATTTGGCGTTTAAAAAAGGAAGGTAGCTGATCACCATGTATTCATATATGATTAAGACCCTGAGAGGGTTGAAACACGTAATTACCCTTGACACCCAAAAACCCATACCCACCATTGCCACTAATTATCACTCTGCTCTATATGAAATTGAAATCTTTGAGACAATGCATGTATAAATAGCGATTCCAATCCAGTTGAAGTCCCTCTTTGATGTTTATGTATTTGGCGTTTAAAAAGGGAAGGTAGCTGATCACCATGTATTCATATATGATTAAGACCCTGAGAGGGTTGAAACCCATAAAATATATATATATATATATATAAATATATATATATATATATATATATATGTGTGTGTGTGTGCGTGTGTGTGTATGTGTGTGTAAAATATATATATGTATATATATATATATATATATATATATATATATATATATAGCAAATCGTCGTTTTTGAATGATTGTTTATGTGCAGGAAGGAGCACCTTCCTGCACATAAACAATCATTCATGGGTTTTGCTCTTTCTATGTGTGATGCAGTATGCAGCTCACATAGAAAAAGCAAAAACAAGGAGAAATAAAAGTATATTTCCTCATTGCGCCATAATAATGCCACCCCTGTTGTGGGATCAATTTTTGGCGCTGCCACAGATTTATAAACTCTTGTAAATCTGGGGCAGCGTCAAAAGCAATGGGTGTTGTGGTTGAGCACCCACAGCAACACCCATTGCACGCACCATTGCCGCAGAACACTGTGTCGGAGAGGCCCATATTTACAAGGCGGCATTAAGCTGCAAAAAGTGGCTTAGCACCACCTTGCAATTATTGCGCAGTGCACAGCGCCACCGAAGCATCACAAAAAGTGATGCTACAGAGGTGCTAGGGGCATATAAATATGCCCCTAATTGTCTAATCCCAGGATTTTTAGATGACAGAAATAATACTGGGAAATGATAGGTCTAAGAGGAGAATAAACACCAATATAGAATATTTGCTGTCTATTTTCCCAGATTATTTCTTTCTTACTCCTAACCATCTAAATGGAATAAGAGCTTATCAGTTTGAGTTAAAAGAGTAAGCATCCCTTTATCTCTCACAGCACTAGCAAGTTTGAAGATTTCATGGCAAGGCAAACTCCAGGTGTAACAGGAGCCCAAATGAATTTAACAAATGTATGACAAAAAATACAAATTGACAAATATAACAATCAATAAATATGGGCTATATGAATAATTACACGAAGCCACAATGCCACCTTTAGGAATCCAAAGGAGCTTTCCTACCAAAGGCATATGGGAATGTGTGAGAGACCTGTTCAAATATCTGCACTAGCCAAGCCCTTTATTGCACAATTGTACGTGAGGGAGGGAAGATGAGTGAAGGTGAGGTAAAGGAGGGCTTAACAGTGTTTTTTTTAAAAGGGCAAAACAGAGTAAAGGCAATTTTCTTCAAGTTATACATGACTATTACGTACCAACATATAGAATTTTATGTCTTAATCATTAAGGATCATATAGTTCGATTTCAAGGGTCTCAAATCTCATGCTAAACAATACAACATTAAGGAGGCGGTCAGACACTATAAACCTGAAACTGTGTCTCTTCAAGAAATAAGGGTTGCATTTTAGGACCATAATACATACTTATACCTACAAACCAAATAATTTTACACCATTAAAATGACTCATTGAGCTCAGTAGTTATTTTACTAATCAATTCATCTCTTAAGGTTACACAGAGTGTCTCTGATCCCCAAGGCTAATGGGTTATTATTATTATTGATACAGGTGGATCAGACATACATACTTATTCTTTATATCGCCCAAATTATGATATATCACTGCCTTTTTGCAGGTACAAGAAAACCTTCAACTGAATTAAGTATCCACTACTATACACTACAAATTCAAATTGACATACTTGTAGGTTTTGGGTTAGGAATGACATTGTATCAATGACAGATATTATTGCTGACCTCTGGAGATGGAATAATATCCAGGACAAAGTATATTCCTATTGATCAACAGTACATAATCAATATTCAGGAATAGATCACTTTTAAATTAATCATACTCTACTAACTAGCACTATGGTTAAATGCTATGCAACATGGATGGATATCAAACCATGCTCTGGTAATATTAGACGTACTGATGAATGTCTATAATGTAGATAGACTACATTGGTCAGTTAATTGTGCTCTTTTAAAAGATGAAACTTTAATTAAACTATTAAGGGCACATTTTAAACATTCCCAGTAAAGAATGTCCAATTAGCACCAGTGGATGACTCTGAAGGCCACTATCCTGGGCTTTGCAACACAATACATTGTGAGATAGCACAAGTTAAAGAATGGCAAGGGGTCAGCACTTTGAGTTCAATTAGCCACAATTGAGGAACATTATGCTCAGGGTGTGGGAGCTCATTTTTTGACACATGATATAATATGGACTGAATTGACAAACATCAGCTCACAAATGAAAGTATTTTATACTACCAAAGCTAGTCAACAATTTACAACATCTACATATTACTGTCATAAGAAAAGTGATAAAGCATAGGGTTTTCTAGCTTTTCAGGTCTGAGATAATAAACAAATCAATATATTACAAAAATCAAAGATGAGGAAGGCAGGTTATGTTCAGCTACTCCATGGATATTAATGGACTTTTCAAAATACTATGCCAAACTATATCCTTCACAGATAGACATGCCTATAAACAAACAACAAATAGAACAGCACCTAGACCAAATCTTTATGTCATCCCTCCAATGCACACAAACTTAATCCCTACTAGCACTGAATGCACTGGAAGGACTTTAAGAGCTAAATAATTTGGCAACACTGGGCAAGACGCTGGGTACTGATGCTTTGCCAGGGAGATATATTACAAAAACTGATACATGAAATATCTCTGTATGTCGTTCAATTAATTGAGTGGATCTGTGTCGGAACTCTACCACCAGCAAATTTGAATCTTTGATGGAATTATTGTATTTTTCAAGAAAGATAAACCCCATCTACAGCTCAGCTCATACCAGTCCATGTCATTGCTTTGTACAGATTATCAGCAATTTACAGGATTAATAGCCAAGATAATAAACATAGTTCTCAATTAATTTGTTACACCATGGCAACATAGATTTATTCCAGGTAGGATACCACTGCTCATACAAAAACAGCAGAATAATGGCAAACGTCCTGTGTTGTGAACAATGCAGATGTTTCCCACGCAAGTGTGACCACACTTGCCAGGACAACAACTGCCTTTTCCGGTGCCTTAACCACGCATGTGCTGAACTGCGCATATGTGTGCTTAAGGGAAAAAAAAAGGCAGAATGGATTGGGAGAGGACGCAGTGAGATAAGTGGTGCTAGGGCAGGGGTGGGGGTGGGGGTAGTTTTAAGGAGTGGGGTGGATTAAGGGTTTGGGGTGGGTGGGTCGGTCAATTTTTTTAAGGGGCAGGGGTTGGGGGTTTGAGTATATTTTTTAGGGCTAGGGCTTAAGGTGGGGGTTGCGCTTTTTTTTAGGGGTGGGGGTTTAGGTACTTTTTTAGGACTTAGGGTGGGGGACAGGTAGTTTATTTTTAGGGATGGGGAAGGTTTAAGGAAGGGCCGGAGGATGGAGGTGAGAAGAGGAGGAAGGGTTGGGAGAGGACACAGTGAGGTAAGTGGGGTTGAGGCAGAGTTGGTGGGTGGTTTTTAGTGGTGGGGAGGATTTAGGGTGTAGGGTGGGTGGGGGGGTCGGGGTAATTTACTTATTGGGGAAGGTTTTAGGGCTCAGGTTGGGTGAGGGGGTCGGGTAGTTTAGTTTTTAAGGGTGGGGTGGGGGGTCGAGATAGGTTTTTTTATGGCTTAGGGTGGGTGGGGGGTCAGGGTAGTTTAGCTATTAGGATTAGGGGGTGGGTTTTAGGGCTCAGTGCAGGGGATGTGGTAGGTGTGACAGCTGGGGCAGGGTTTTAGTGATCTCGGCTGGGGGTTGGGGTAGCTGTAAGGGTTGGGGTAGGGTTTTAGCTTTCTGGGTTAGGAGGAAGGGGCAGTTTTCAGGGCTGTGGACAGTTTTAGGGGTCAGGATGGGGTGGCTGGGGTAGGGGTAATTTTAAGTAGGGGCAAGGTTTTAGGTGTTAGGCAGGGAGTCGGGCAGTTTCATAGGCAGAGTGGGATCCGTTTTACAGCTTAGGGCTTAGGGCTGGGGGCTTTTAGGGCCCAGGGCAGGGGGGAGAGAAGGGGCAGTTTTAAGTTAAGGGTTAGGACTGGGTATTAGGGCCAAGGGCTGGTGGGGAATTTACCTCACATCTTTCTTTGCCATACACGTTTTTACAACAGAATTTGTTGTAAAGGCATGAGCGGTAAAGACGCGGTCGTTCTTAAAACTGTGTTGTTCTGGTATTCGTGCTTCCATCATACAATCCAGAATAATTGATAGACTGTGCAGAGACCACCAGCCAATTCCTTTATTTAATGAATTAGATGAAGAAAAGGTCTTTAACTGTATCAAATGGCCTTTTATTTGGTTAACTTTAATAAGATATAAATGGGAGGGATGTGCAAATTTCACAAAGTTTACCTTTGCCGAATTGTGCAAAATTACTGCAAAATTACACAAACTGCAATTTTGTCATTTTGTGCTTTATTGTAATGCGAAATGCATCCTCAACTCAATTTGTGCACAAAAGACTCATATAAACAAAACCATTTTGATCAACAGCTTCTCACGCTCTGTTGTTCCCATGTGAATACTACGAGTTTTGTGCTTGTGGTAAATTTTTACAGTGAATGTCATGTAACTATGCAAAGCGGCTTAATGGCATAATTTCTGGAATTTCTGATCACAAGTGTGATGTGAAATTTCTTAACTATGCAAATTATGCCAGAGCAAATTTAATTTTGCCCAAGCCTAATAAATTGCTCCTGGCCTTTATCATCTGTATCCAGCAGGCATAATGTTAAAACATAAACATAATATGGATCAGTTGTTCAACATCAGCACCGTCAAATAAACACCAGAGGACAAGTCAGGGCTCTTCACCATCTGCAGTTCTATGTGCACAGTACATGGAGCCCTTTTTATGTCAGCTAATTAGATCCTAAAATAAAATCCACATTAATCTCATGCCAAATGCACATTAAAGTTGCACCAATAATGTGTCAGTAGCCACTCCAGATTATAATGCTGCCTCACCCTTACTTGTATCGTTAGCTGCATCCTCTGGAGAACATTTGGGATATAGAGTTAATCAAAAAAAGCCTAAGGGCCAGATGTATCAAGTTTCCCAGTAACGATTACCAAATTGCACTTTTTGCGAATTGCAATCAAGTAACTCTATTGGAATGTATGAAACTCCAAGAGTTTCATATAGCAATTAGCCAGGGCTCGCAAATGGACCTACCTCATTAATATTCATGAGGTAGGTTCCAATTTGTGACCCATTGAGAATGGCTATCACAGGGATGGTGGCCTGCTGGGCTCCGCAGGTCACCATCAATATTATTAAAATACTGGTATTGCCAAAAATACTATATTTATTGTTCAATAGAAGAATATTTCTCTAAAACATTCTTCTCAAAGATGGAAGTCCAGAAGAGTACACTACTATCTCCACCTGCACTTAGCACAAGGTGGATGGACCCTCTCCAATATCTTTTTTTATTACTGAGTGGCATTAGCAAAGAATATGATTAAATTAATATATGATATTTCAAACATTATTTCACATAGCAATGTTTATTTTTCCATACCTCCCTAAGTCCACCGATTAATTTTGCCAACTTCATAGGACACTCCAGACATGTGAAATTTAAGGTTATACAAACATGTATATCAGTATGGCAAGCCATTTGTAAATATTGTAAAATTGCAATACTACATGGCTATCAACCCAATTGGAGTAATCACTGAAGTTTTGTGTGAGAATGAATCACAGAACTGTTTTAGCTCCTGAAGGATGCTGTATAACTGTAACATAAGTGTTAAAACGTGGTGAGGTGAATGCAGGTTTAGAATATTGAGTTTGCAGTTACACACAGATGAATAAAGACATATAATACATAGGTCTGTACATGGAGTACTTATCTGTGAGTATCCAGACTGGAGAAATAACTACAACTGGTGACAATATAAGGGATAAGCAATCCGAAGATCAACAGTGCTCTCCCAGACAGTTTGCTGTGGTTCAAGCAAACTGCTTGTGTGTGCCATGTGTGCCTCAGTTAAAGTGTTGAGTCAACACTTGGTATTGTATTGTATTGTATTGTAGTATCTATAGAGCGCATTCAGGCCGTAGCATCAAAGCACTAGGGAGAAAACAGTAAGTCAGGGGGGACCAGATCAGGGAGAAAGATCACAGAGAGCGTGCGGGGAACCTACTGCCTAATGCAAAAACAGCCAGGTTTTAAGTTGTTTCCTAAAACGGAGGTATATCTCCTCCCGCCTAATCGAGGGTGGAACAGTGTTCCATAGTCTTGCTACCACTGCTGAAAAGGCTTTGTGCCCCCATCGAGCCCAATGGCAGCGGGGTACCGAGATCAGCTGCAGGTTAGCCGATCTAAGCTGACGGCACGGCTGATAGGGCTGTAAAACGGAGCTCAGAGAAGAGCAGCCCTCCTGGTGATAGGCCTTATACGTAAGGCACAGTGTTTTAAACTTGATCCGTTTTTCAACAGGTAGCCAGTGGAGTCATCTAAGGCTCCCACTGGCAGATGCAGCGCAAGGTAGATCTAAAACCAGGTGAGCCGCCGCATTCTGAATGAGCACTGGTGTATGTGGAATCAAAGTGTAGCTTCAGCCAGGGTGAAGAGGTTGAAGATAAAGCTTCGATGAGAATTTTAAACATCAGTGGCCAATAGTCAGATGTGAGTAGGATACATAAGAGCGCTAGCTGACAGAACAATTGTAGCAGAGGGGTTGTGCTTACTGAGCTATTCAATAACTGAAGCAGCTCACTACCAAAGCTGCTGGGTGGCAGCTAAGCACAACTCCAGAAAGTCTCCAGAAAGTGAAGGGTGCCAATGGAGACCAAGAAAGAGGTCACAGTTCCACAGACTGTCCAAGAGGAAGAGGACCCAGAGGCCAGCACATCACCCGGTCTTAGAGATGACACTGAAGATGTGGGTCCTAGTGGAAAGCCAGCAGTATGCCCACAATGCTCAGTGACAACAGCAGTTGAGACAAATCAATACCAAAGGAAGTCGATCGTCATTTAAGTCATCATCAAAAAGTATGTCCGTATCAATATCAAGTGAAAGTGAAGATTGTTGGAAAGTACCATCTTGCCTGGCATGTTACTCCCATATTTCACTGTATATATGTTGTTGTAGTCTATGTGTCACTGGGACCTTGCCAGGCAGGGCCCCAGTGCTCATAAGTATGTGCCCTGTATTTGTTCCCTGTGTGATGTCTAACTGTCTCACTGAGGCTCTGCTAACCAGAACCTCAGTGGTTATGCTCTCTCTGCTTTCCAAATTTGTCACTAACAGGCTAGTGACTAAATTTACCAATTCACTTTGGCATACTGGTACACCCATATAATTCCCTAGTATATGGTACTGAGGTACCCAGGGTATTGGGGTTCCAGGAGATCCCTATGGGCTGCAGCATTTTTTTTGCCACCCATAGGGAGCTCTGACAATTCTTACACAGGCCTGCCAGTGCAGCCTGCGTGAAACAACGTCCACGTTATTTCACAGCCATTTACCACTGCACTTAAGTAACTTATAAGTCACCTATATGTCTAACCTTCACCTGGTGAAGGTTGGGTGCAAAGTCACTTAGTGTGTGGGCACCCTGGCACTAGCCAAGGTGCCCCCATATAGTTCAGGGCAAATTCCTCAGACTTTGTGAGTGCGGGGACACCATTACACGTGTGCACTATACATAGGTCATTACCTATGTATAGCATCACAATGGTAACTCCGAACATGGCCATGTAACATGTCTAAGATCATGGAATTGTCACCCCAATGCCATTCTGGCATTGGGGGGACAATTCCATGATCCCCCGGGTCTCTAGCATAGTACCCGGGCACTGCCAAACTGCCTTTCCTGGGTCTCCACTGCAGCTGCTGCTGCTTCCAACCCCTCAGACAGGTTTCTGCCCTCCTGGGGTCCAGGCAGCCCTGGCCCAGGAAGGCAGAACAAAGGATTTCTTCTGAGAGAGGGTGTAACACCCTCTCCCTTTGGAAATAGGTGTCAGGGCTGGGGAGGAGTAGCCTCCCCCAGCCTCTGGAAATGCTTTGATGGGCACAGATGGTGCCCATCTCTGCATAAGCCAGTCTACACCAGTTTAGGGATCCCCCATCCCTGCTCTGGCGCGAAAGTGGACAAAGGAAAGGGGAGTGACCACTTCCAGGATTTCCTTCGTGCACAGCCAAGCCTGGGTCCCGACACTCTATCCTGCAGTGCACAACCTTCTGGGTTGTCCTCCAGCGTCGTGGGACTCCCTTTTGTGACTTTGCGTGGACTCCGGTTCACTCTTCTTCCAAGTGCCTGTTCAGGTACTTCTGCGGGTGCTGCCTGCTTCTGTCAGGGCTCCCTGAGTTGCTGGGCGCCTCCTCTGTCTCTTCCTCCAAGTGGCGACATCTTGGTTCCTCCTGGGCCACAGCAGCACCTAAAAACCTCTACCGTGACCCTTGCAGCTAGAACAGCCTGTTTGTGGTCTTTCTGCGTGGGAACACCTCTGCAAGCTTCATCATGACTTGGGACATCCGTCTTTCAAAGGAGAAGTCCCTAGCTCTCTTCTTTCTTGCAGAACTCCAAGCTTCTTCCATCTGGTGGCAGCTTCCTTGCACCCTCAGCTGGCATTTCCTGGGCTCCTGCCCACTCTTGACACTGTCGCGACTATTGGACTTGGTCCCCTTGTCTTACAGGTACTCAGGTCCAGAAATCCACTGTTGTTGCATTGCTGGTGTTTGTTCTTCCTGCAGAATCCCCCTATCACGACTTCTGTGCTCTCTGGGGGTAGTAGGTGCACTTTACACCTACCTTTCAGGGTCTTGGGGTGGGCTATTTTTCTAACCCTCACTGTTTTCTTACAGTCCCAGCGACCCTCTACAAGCTCACATAGGTTTGGGGTCCATTCGTGGTTCGCATTCCACCTATGTGCTCCTATTGCAATCTACTGTAATTCTACACTGTTTGCATTACTTTTCTTGCTATTACTTACCTAAGTTTGGTTTGTGTACATATATCTTGTGTATATATCCTATCCTCATACTGAGGGTACTCACTGAGATACTTTTGGCATATTGTCATAAAAATAATGTACCTTTATTTTTAGTACTTCTGTGTATTGTGTTTTCTTATGATATTGTGCACATGACACCAGTGGTATAGTAGGAGCTTTACATGTCTCCTAGTTCAGCCTAAGCTGCTTTGCCATAGCTACCTTCTATCAGCCTAAGCTGCTAGAAACACCTCTTCTACACTAATAAGGGATAACTGGACCTGGCACAAGGTGTAAGTACCTCTGGTACCCACTACAAGCCAGGCCAGCCTCCTACAAAGATGATTGTGGAATGCTGATGGTTACATCAAAAAAATATGCACATGTTGGACTTGCTGCAAGTGAAGATAAATACAAGTCGAAGAGAAGTCAACATGAAAAAGTACCAAAATCATTCAAACATTGTCAAAAGATTATGCTGAAAATAAATGCTTTTTTAATACCTTTTCATTATTGACAGCGGAGTATCAATAAATATTATGCCATAGGAGAAATATAATTAACTATTTCCATTACCAAGACTCACATCATTGAAAACGAATGTATACAGATGGGCTATATTGATGCCATTGAAAATCAAAAGTTAATTCGTAGCAACAATGAAACACAAGAAGACAAAAGTTTGAGCGCCCATTTATGTGCTTCAATGTAGGGCATCAAGTGCTTGTTTACTCAGTTTAAGAATAGCTGCTGAAAGGGGACTGATGTTAGTGAACTACAACATGAAAGCGCATCACGAAAAATTGTAAATCAGCTCCCTTCGTTATTTCATGAGTTAGGAAAGCTTAAAACTATGAAAGTACAATTGCATATTAATGAAGATGTCTGTCCTGTTGCTCAAAGACACAGAAGAATAGCATTTCATTAACAGGTAGCTGTTCAAAAGGAAATTGAATCATTAGTTAAACATTGTAACATTCACCGTTCTACTGGTCCAGGACCATGGGTTTCTCCCATTGGGGTAGTACCCAAAAAGGAAAGGAAAGGAGCTGTACTCATAGGCGTGGATATGCATCAAGTGAACAGGTCAATTGAAAGAAATCGACATCCAGGTCCGCACATTGCTGACATGATAACACAATTGAATGGTGCAAATGTCTTCCCTCACCTTGATTTAAATAAAGGATAGCATCAGTTGGAACTTGAGTAGAACTGCAGAAACATTACAGCCTTTTCTACACCTCTTGTTCTGTTTTGATATAAAAGACTAAGGGCCAGGTTATGAGTTTGGTGGTCCTTGGACCGCTATGGCGGTAGCGGCGGTCCGACTGCCTCCGGGTTGGCTGTCACACCACCGTATAATGATGGATGCGGTTCCATAGAAGAAAGATTGCTGCTGTGACGAGACAAGCCAATGAGGCCATCAGAGCCAGTGTTTATGCCAGGCACATTGTGATGTTGCCTTCAACCATTGTGACTGTGGCAGTCCAACCACCACATCCCAGCTGGCAGAAGCGATGACATTTATGGAAGGAAGTCACTGGCAGGCAGTGTCACACATCCTGTGCCACCATGGAGCCAATCACATATATCCTGCTGCTGCTCATAGATGGATCACATAGTCCACGCAGTATTGGACACAACCATTGGTAAGGCAGAGCACCTACCCATGTACCAAATCTCACCAACAGACTGAGACACTGCCATCCACCTGGTATGTAGGTTACTCTACGTGGACCAAGTACACTTGTCATTGTGTTCCAGGTCAGAGTTGAACACAACAAATGACCCATTCACAGCCACATGACAACCCCTTTGGGTAGGTCACTGATACTGCACCGCCACACTCTACAAAAACACACAAATGCTCATCATAATTTCAGGTACAGTAAAGTGTACAGAAAATTGTGTCACAAAAGAGCCACACCACATCAACATCACACATAATTCAACTGACACCCTCATGGAAACAATAACGGCACAATAGGGATGGGATTATCAGGAACACTCCTGGAAGGATGCTGCCCTGGGACACATTTCACTTTGCACATGCCCCTAAAACACCATTTGCAAAGGAACTGGCTCTTCCTGTATCTCTGATATAAAGAATAGTAGAGCCAAGTGACATGCCCATCTGCCAAATGTGTAAGTGCAAGTCAAGAAAGCAAATACAACAGCAACAGCATGGGTCTTACATGTTGATGAATTAGCCAGAAGGTACACACATCAAAATGGACACATGGTCAGTCAAATGTAAAGGAAGGTAGCACAATTGAACACCCTCTGTATGTGGACGAACAAACCTCTAGCTTTCACACATGAGGCAAATGTCCAAACCACATCAGGGGGACAAATCTCACAAAATACATGCTGGCATTGCCCAACCCAAGATGAAAAAATTATGTTATCATGAAAAACACAGTACACTGACACCCCAATTGGATTACCTCCCACATATACATACAGTGAAGATCTACAATTGACCTGGGTGACACCAGCACTGCCCGCAAAGTCAGATCTTGCCAACCACAGCAAATGGTCAACAATCAGGGTGAAACACACACAATGGTAGGCATACAACACAAATTACTCAGAACAACAAAAAGATAGAAAAGTAATGGCGGGACAAATGTGTACCCAGAAAACAGCAACCTGGATTTGTTACTAGTAAATGCTGAAGAGCAAAGGCCATTGGTCAGTCCAAATGATAGTCCATGCACAGTATTGTGCTCCAGCTTGACTCCAATCACTGCCAGAGAACCTCCATGGGAAGGGGCATCAAGTGGGCATGCAGGCACTCCAGGGATCATGCTTGGGTGGGGTGGGGTCGGATTTGGGATGGGTGGGTTTGGGTTTGGGAGGGGTAGGCTTTTTTCTAGGAGGGGTCGTCTTCTACTTTGGAGGGAGGAGTATGGGTGCCTGTAGGGTGTAAGGTGTGACAGGGACGTTTGGATGTGGAAGGGATGAGTTGGGATGTAGGTGTGATCCTTTTGAGTTTGAGAGAGTGGGTGGAGGTCACAGAGGAAAGGGCAAAGTCAAAAAGGAACATTTCCCTGGGAAAACCGGTAGGTAGAATGGATTGAGGTTTGGGAGGTTGAGAGAGTGGTGGTCTTGCTTGACCTGGGGCTGTGAGGTGGAGGTGCTGGGTGATATTGGAGTGGTTGATAAGTGTGTGGGTGTTGGGGTGGTATCTGTGGTCATTGTGTCCGAAGTGTGTGGGTCTGTGGTTTGTTGTCTGGGTGTATGGTGGGTGAGATGGGTATGTGACTGGGCGTTATTGTGGTGTCTCAGGTGTGAGGGTATATGGGTTTTGAGGTGTTTTCTGTGTGCATGTTGGGTGTTGTGGATGTATCACTGGGTGTTGTGGTGGTGTCTTTAGGTATGGTGGTTGTTGTGATGTCTGTGGGTGACTGTTGAGTGCTTGTGTATCATGTGGTGCTGGCATTTATGTGTGCTGCTTGTGTGTGTTGAGGTGGGTGCATGGAGATGTGTCTGTGTGCTTGGGGCAGACACATCCGCATGCTAATTGGGAATTTGGATTGAGAGATGGAGGTGGTGGGGGAAGATTGTGGGGGGTAGATGGCTGTCATCAGTTAGGAGGCCAAAGCCTTAAAAGATCTCTGTAGGCCAGACATGACACTATGAATGCCTTTCAGGTACGCAAACATCTGCTGGAGGATACTCCTCAGGAGGTCAATAGCCTCCTCACTCAGGTCAGCAGGGGTAACAGGGGCTGGGGTGCTTGAGGTGAAGGAGACACCCATCCTATTGGGCGAGCAGGCACGGCCCTCTGGGTGGGGGGCAACAGGAAGGGTGACAATGGAACTGGGGGTGGTGGGCAAGGATGGTACAGGAGCAAGTCCTGATTGGTCTGCCACCACTAGGGAGTGGCCACTGGAGGTACAATCAGAAGATGACAAGGTCAATCCTGGTACTTCGTGGTACTACCCTCACCCTCTGGGCCACTGGGTCCCTCCATCATGTCGGTGATGTAATGACTGGAGGTACTGTGGCCAAAGGCTTCCCCACTTTGTTCTGCTCTATCTCCATTCACTTGCCTGGGATGATGCCGAATTTACAAAGAGAAACAGGGTCACTACATGTTCCTGATCACACTTGAACAACAGCTATGATTAAACAAACATTACCATGATATAAAGCAGCTCCCAGCAACAAACTCCATCAAAGTGGCTCCTACATTTGCCAACCATATGCATGCATGTTACATGAACTGTCAACAGTTGGCCACAAGAAATTCAGAATCACAGACAACTCCAATTGCAAATTGTAAAGTTGTGCAATCACAGTACCCATTGAACAAGTAGGAGAGCTTAGCACCTTAAATTGCTTACCTCGTGCAGCATTCCTCAGTTACCATTTGTCATACAGTAGTAGGGCAATGCCAGGTTCATTTACACAGATCCCACACACGGTCATGCATCCAGCTAATCGTCACATACTCAATACCACATCATGAACAAATGATGGTCAAAATCCTGCCATGTTGCTGAAGGAAGTACAGAAGCCTGAAGAAGATGACATGGACATACCCATGTTTCACAGGAAACAAATCAACAATGCTCACTTCACTATGTTTGAACTGTCCTAATGGAGTCAATGAGGTTATACTAGTGTTGCTGAGATAGATAACACATCTTGCACAGACATGCACAGACATGCACTGGAGACAAAATGTGCAACATGTCTGGAGATATGTCTACAAATTCCACAACACAATGATTCAGCTAGCCCCAGTGACTAAACCTCTCTTGATTGGTATTCCTGACAATAACATACTCTGATTGCATCAGTAGAAGCCAATAGTCATTTGAATGTGGAGGAGGCCCAAAGAGTCTCAAATACTTTTAGAAACCCTCAACATGTTGTCCAATGAGAAGCCATATCACTGTCTCCATTTTTGTCATGCAAACACAGATTCCCTTGGATGAATGGTTATACACAACCACATATGACTCCAACATATCTGCAAAGTCACTCCATGGTGAATGCCAACACTTAGATAACAAACCTTCTCCATTTCTCATTTGGGAAGCACTTTGCTACATGATTCCATGTCAATGACATCAAAATGCACATTGTGTGTAAAAACTGTAGTCCTACCTGTCATGTCCTTCATTGCTACTGCAGCTGTATATGCCAGATAACATGCAATGATGGGTGAGGGTATATGTGAGCCACCAATTAATGGTGACACACTCCTGTCTGTGGCACCATTTGAAATGTAGCCCCCCATGACATATGTCCAATTCCAAACACACGTTGGCATGCACACATATGTGAGCGAATACAGATATCATCCCATGAAGCCAGGTAGACCATGCATGAAAAAGCAATGAAAAATGATTTGGCAAAAGTGAAAGAAGCACATGCTAACATGTAGGCACAAGGAATGATTGCAACAGTGATGTCACCAAAGTTGTGTCAATGGACATTCCCCACTTACCAAGGCAAAGCATTGCTCTGTGACTGCACCCAATGAGCAATGTGTGCAATGTCACATGAATGATGGCCTACTTCACATGACAGACAGTAGTGAGGCATCAGCACGTGTGACACACTGAAGACAAATGGCCTCTGGGGTACGGATGCTAATATATTCACTTGAGCATACACATGGCTGAGGACAGTGATCTATTATTTCATGTTTTTTGGGCTGTCACACTAAAGAGTAGTGGACTGTTGTGTACAAATTACACCCACAACAACAACCAACATTACCTGATTGATCACTGTACATAGCCATGTGTTGGCCCTGGAGAGTAAATCGGTTGTGGACCGTACTCAGTTGTGTCCTAGGTCCCTTGGCTATTAGGCAATGCACATCAGCATGCACTAACTTCCATACCTACACAAACAGTTACTCTTCTTGTGTGTCACACATGGCCTATCCCCAGTCTTCAGGGGGAGATGGCTGAACCTTACTCATCAACTTGGCAATGTTACAGGCAGGAATATGCCCTGGACACTCCCACTTGTTGGTATTCTGTTCCCCTCAAATGCCCATCAAGCTTCAGGTAGGCTATAACAAGAATGTGGGTCATTAGGGGGGGTCACTCTGCGACATGCATCCTGCCGACGTTGGTAGAACAGACCAATCTGGACCTTAATGATCTTCTGGGCCCATCGTCTTGGTCCCCCCCAACATCTTGCGACAGTGGGCGCTCTGCCAGCTATGGATCCCCAGGGTCTGCACCTTCCGGGTGATGGCTTTCCAAATCCCCTTCTTCCAAGGGGCATTGACCTGTATGTATGGAAGACACAAATAAAAAGGTTACAAACACAAGTTTTGCCCAAATGGTTGTGTCACACACATGTCAGAAACACCAAGCACAAATTGTTCAACTTGTCAACACACCACAAGTGTAAAGCATACATTCTGATAAGTACAGGGACATGACTGCACAATTTTGGAATCATCTACAGACTAACCCACTATCCTGTTCATGGCCTACACTGACTAAGCAAGACAATTCACATCAGATGGCCCAGACAAAAGCAACATGCACTGTGATGCAAGCCAAAATGAAACACTACACACCATTGTGCATTCTGAAGGGTAAACTCCTTGGGCCTGACTGGACCATAACATTTACACTCTGCAACATTGACTCACTGCATAAAGTCCCTACTGACAACTACCATAGTGCAAACTTCACCTTAACTCTTAAGTGACAATGAAAGGGCTGACATGGTGGGCACGGAAAGTCTCTTCTGTGTACATGTGGGAATATATAGCGTACCCAATTCAGACCCATGCCATTTCAGGGTGGGTTTCTGTGATATGTATGTGGCAAACCTACAGATATTGCATCCGACACACAAAGGTATGTTTGGTCTAATTGTTGCCATGTAACCAAGCTACTGAGTCACATGTCATGGCCTCCCTGAAATCTACACACTATCTGCACTGTGGGTTTGTCAATTGTGCAAAACATCTGTACTGGACAAACATTATTTATGTGAAGGTGACAACAGAGCTGTAGGAGTAAGGTACCTCTCAGAAGTCAATGACACACATTGACAATGATGAAAAATCACATATGTACTAGTTCAGGGATTTACCTCAGTGCCCATTCCAATCTAGTCAATGGACTTAGGCATTCAGGCCAAGTTTTGACACTAGACCATCATATTGGTCACAACAGGATCTGCAGGTCCACACGGAGTGGGTACAGTGCCTTAGTTGCATAGCCACAGTAACTCTACTCCAGCCTGGAGTATGTCTCATACTGGGAGATACATTTGACAGGCCCTGGTCTCTGCAGTCTGAGCTTACAGAACCTAAATGACACTCACATTTCCATCACTTCCATGCATGACAGTACCTCAGGCGGCCATCATCAATGTGGCTGGTTTAGCACTCGGAATGGCCCAGTGAGCCATGATATGCCTCTTATACAATAGTTCTGCAAGGCCAGATGTTGGCTGAATAATCTGTGGCACAATACACATTGCTTACAAGATCCTCAAATGACTCAAACAAGATGCACACACAGATCATGCTGTCGTGCACATACATGCAGTTTGACATTTATAACCACCATATCCAAAGAAATGTCATTCTATGGCAGTAAAGGTTCCTTGCCTAGATATATGAATGGAACACAAGGAGAATCTAGGCCTCAAAACACATCACACAACACAATGTGAATGTTCAATACTTATAGTAGTTTTCTCCAATACCTGCACCATGTACATACCATTTATGCAACACAAACTGCGACAAAAGGCACACAAGAAGACTACCTGGCACACCAGGGCACATTGTATGCTGTGAGCAGGGAAAGAATGATGTTGAGCGTAGTCAATTGTGCCTATGAGATTCGTACCTGCTCCTCTGGTGAGCCACACAGAAGACCATACAGGCGAAGGACCTCGTCCACAAGCTTCTCCAGCTCCTCCTGAGAGAAGGCAGAGGTCATTTTACCAGCTAGGTGTGGCATGAGGTGGTGGAGGTTTTGGTCATCACCGGCTATAGGTAAAGCTATTGGCCCGCAACCACCACAGGCAACAACGTTAGACTATGGTTCTGTGTGATGCCTTCCGCTGGTGGCCATGGGCAGATCCTAATGTCCAGTGAAGTAGGTCATACAGTTGCCATTTTGGTGGTTGGAAATACAATATTTGGCCCTGTTAAATGCTTCATAACATCAATATATGTGTGTGATCACCACAAACATCCTAAAGCAGTATTGTTGTGTAGGATCTACAGGAGCACGGCCCTGGGTAGGTCCCCAGCTCACCCAAGGAAGTGGATTTTACCACTCTCTTGGTCTTGTGGCCTGTGTACTCCTAGGAAGCCCGTACCTTGTGATGGGATGGGCGACTTGCTGACTAGACTGACTATGACGTGCACCTTATATAAGTAAGTGACCGACCAGTACTTACTTTCACATACCCTATTCGGGCTTTAGTACTAGTATTGGAGAAGTATTAATAGTGGTCGTGAAGAAGCGTCACTGGATCAATTATGACCATCTAGACGCGAAACATGTTGACCTAGCATCATAGGATCTGGGACACGACCTATTATCTTTTACCAGAGTGGAGCTGAGCATTACCTCCACTAGCACTCCCCTTTTCATTTTTTAATCTTGGCCTTAACCTATTTCTGAATTATTAAACATGGTGGCGATGGTTCTGAGCCAATTTTACCCTTTTCTTTTTTTCTCTCTCCTACATACACCTATAGTCTGTGTTCATCATAGATCTGACCATTTTTGATATAAGATCTTCGGTTAAGAACCACCACCTTTACAAGGGGTCGCCGTTCAGACATTGCAGCACCGGTCTGACGAGGAGCTTGCCCAGTGATGAAGCTTGACATCCTATTGGGTGTGTGAGGGCTCTCCTAGCTCCTGACCATCTACAGCCCTGTGTCCTTTTCAACATTTTCATTTCTGGAACAGTGTACTTTGTAATTTTCTCTACTACACAATCACCAGTGTAATCTGTTGCTGGACACAGATAGCATACGACAGCGGTGCACTATCCACCGCCACTGATGGTATTTTTGGCACTTTGAAAAGGCTGTTAAATTTCGAGGGGCAATTTTTTTTCACCATAAGTTGGTGCGGCGAATGCCGTATCTCCGGACACGTGTTTCTGGCTTTCGGCCGTCATCAGCAGAGAGCAAAGTGTGGCAGATGGGGTTGCTTGAAATGCCACCTAAACATAGTCTCAGGTTTTTGTACCACTCAGTAGGCGCACAGGTGCTTCACCAGAGCTCGTCAGCTCAAGGGCTCACAGAAGCCGTTAAATACTCAATCCAAAAAGGGAGCACCCTGTCTTACATTTCAGCTCGAATAGCCCCAAAGCATCATGATAAATGCAGTCATTAGAATGAATTTGAATAATATTTCAAAAAGTCTTACACCATAAATGAGTGCAGCAAGTGCTGTAATGTCGTAGAAAGTTTTTCACCATAACTTGGTGCGGCGAATGCCGTATCTCTGGACACGTGTTTCTGGCTTTCAGCCGTCATCAGCAGAGAGCAAAGTGTGGCAGACGGGGTTGCTTGAAATGCCGCCTAAACGTATTCTCTGGTTTTTGTACCACTCAGTAGTCGCACAGGTGCTTCACCAGAGCTCATCAGCTCAAGGGCTCACAGGAGCCGTTAAATACTCAATCCAAAAAGGGAGCACCCTGTCTTACATTTCAGCTCGAATAGCCCCAAAGCATCATGATAAATGCAGTCATTAGAATGAATTTGAATAATATTTAAAAAAGTCTTTCACCATAAATGGGTGCAGAAA
This sequence comes from Pleurodeles waltl, assembly GCF_031143425.1. Taxonomy (NCBI): domain Eukaryota; kingdom Metazoa; phylum Chordata; class Amphibia; order Caudata; family Salamandridae; genus Pleurodeles; species Pleurodeles waltl. Next base: position 1,010,263,135 of record NC_090445.1, read on the forward strand.
GTGCTGTAACGTCATAGAAAGTTTTTCACAGTCTAAAGGTCTGTACTTGTAAGTATGTTCATTTACCCAGTATGAATCAATCATGTATGATTTTCTCTTGTGCATCCTATGTGCTGTACAATGTTATACAATTTGGTCTTTGACACTTAGATGTACCTGAGCTGGACACTGTCAACATACAAAATATACCATCTTGAACAAGTATCTTGGATCATCATCGTATCGTTCACATGGTCTGACATATCTACATGGCAAAATGTAGGATTCAAGACAGCAAACAACGAGTCAGAGACAGGTGGATTTTTTGGGGAGCTACAACTAACAGAAAATATTTGTGACAAAACTTAACAAAAATTAAAATGTGAAGTGGTTAGTCAGGGTGAATGAAATCATTGAAGTAGATGCCACACCATTTTAAGTCCAAGTTCCAGAGTACTCCTCCCATTGGAATTGAAAAGTGGTTAAGGATCATCAACAGAGTGAATGTGTGACACACAAAGGAGGACATTAAGGAACAGGATTATTTCTGGCAGTGGTGGGTGTCTTGCCATCTGCACCTACTGGGTTCTTGCATAGATGCCCCTTCTTGAGCAAGGGGCCGGATCAGCTGCTGCAGAGGCAAGCGTGTCTGTGGCTGTTTGTGCCCTTTGTGCTTCTGCAGGGCCTCACTTCCTGTGTCTCCCACAAATGTAGTTTGGCATGATGTACTTGCCACACAGGAAGGGGGTGATAGTCGGAGTAACTCCCTGTTCAGTGTGGTGTTAATTTCCTGTTAGGATGCCCATTTCATTATTATGGGCATCCATTTTGTCTACAACGACCCTCTGAAGCTGCTTAATGTCTCCGGGGTTCAGTCAACACTTTGCCCATCATGCCTTGGGGGTCCCGGTAGCTGACATGGCTGATGGTGTCCTGGCCAACAGCAGCCTCAGTGACCTCACTCTGCTGGCCCACGGCATCCCTCCCACACACCATACACCCATGAGCCTGTGCCATTGGCACAGGGTGCCCTCCCCAACTGGGTCCTGGACTCTCAGTGCCCGGAGTGTTGAGTTTCACCTCAGGATCCATGACTGGGGGGGGGGGGGCACAAGATGGTGGAAACTGTGCAAGATACACTGGTTAGATGAGTGCATGTTTGGCCTGGATGTTGAAGCAACAGGGCTGGGAGGTGATGTTGTGGCCACAGTGAGACTCACTGTTGTCATCTGATCCGGTTGCCCAGATGGGACAGGAGCTTCCCCCACATCCACAGGTCCAGGAGTGTCATCATCACTGAGGGCTTCATCCAGGGTGGTAGTCTGTTCAGTGGCCTCCATGTGCACAGTGATAGCTCAAACTGTTGATGAAGGACGAACATTGTTACCAGTTGAAGTGTGACGTCTACACCCTAAGGTTTTGTGTTACAGTAAGCAGAGACATTTGACATTCTTAAGTTGTAGGTTAGCCTACTGTGCCACGTTACCATAGTTTTGGGGTATTTGACATGACATGGGTGAAGCTTGCCTAAACTATTAAACTCAAGCAGCTCATGAGAAGTGTAGATCCATTGCACTTTGGAAGATGGAATGAAAATGACATCTTACCACCAGTGAAGCCAACACAGTGGAGAGGCAGAATATGCCCTTGACCATTTGGAGGCCTAGTTGAGTGAGATGCAGGCAAACACAGGAGTTTGTTGTATATGTGGCTGCAGTCATCGTGTGCACAGTGCTGTGTCAATGTGTTTGCTGTAGATACCAATTTGGTGATGCAGCGTGAGGCCTTAGGAATACTTGTTGTACACACTTGGTAAGGTGTAATTTCTGTCCTCAATAGTTTCATCTTGGGTTAGCAGATCAGGATGGAGCTAGGTATACACATATGTCTCTGAGTTGAGCATGATCTGTATATTTCTCACTCCCAGGTGAGTACACCTCAATTGAGAGTTAACAAACAGTGGTATATGGGCAAGTGAACAATGTGCTGGTGGTTGGAGTTAGAGGAACAGGTCCCATTGGCTTTGCAGTCAGGTCACTTCCTCTACTTCCCAACACTTGACAAATGGTACACTCTCAGATGAGTGAAGAGCATTAGACAGATTACAAACAAGTATATTTGGGCAAGTGTACACTGGGCTGGTGGTTAAAGTTAGAGAAACCGGTCCTACATGGCTTTGCAGTCAGGTCACTTCCTCGACTATCCAACATTTGACAAATGGTATACCCCAGGTGAGTGAACAGCATTAGCGAGATTTCAAACAGCTGTATTTGTACAAGTGAACACTTGGCTGGTGGTTAAAGTCACAAAAACAGGGCCTCTGGGAGTTGTAGTTGGGTCACTCCCTTGATTTTCCCAAAACTTGATAAATGGTATACTCCCAAGTGAGTGAAGAGCATTAGAGAGATCACAAACAGGTGTATTTTGGCAAGTGAGCATTGGGCTGGTGGTTAGAGGCACACAACAGGGTCTCCTGGGAGATGCATTCAGGTCACTCACTCAACTTCCCAACACTTGACAAATGGTATACTCCCAGGTGAGTGATGGGCATTAGAGAGATGACAAAAAGATGTGTTTGGGCAAGTGAACACTGGGCTGGTGGCTGCAGTCACAAAAAACAGGCATCCTGGGAGTTGCAGGCAGGTAACTCCCTCTACTTTCCAACAGTTGATAAATGTTGGCTATTTCATATCTGTAGGCAGACTGCATTTAGGTTTGAGCATACATTCAAATGTTGAGACATGCTGTGATTTCTGGGATGTTCTTTTGATGTTAAATAACTCGCAGGCACCATTTTGACTTATGGCATGTCATGGGTGTTGGTAGCTGTGCTGTTGGGTCCAACAATACACATTGACAGTGTTACATCTCGGATACTCTGGGTATTGAATGTTGGTGAAGTACATGAACAAAGCAGAGCCAAAAGCTGAGCTGTGGGCATGCCGGATATTGAATTTATGTGATAGTTTTTGTGTGGTAACTTACCATTCTCCACTACTCAAGGTATTCCTGTCAAGCCCTCAGGATGTAGGATGGCCAAGACCTTCTTGAAGCGAAAGAGTCTTAATGTGGCACTGGCAGCATCACGAGCAATCTTGTTGCCTGGAGGCAAGGGAATAGACCTTGCACCTCATTTCATTCCACCCCATCCTAATGTCCTCTGTTGTGTGCAGGGTCATGCCTACAGCGTTCACTTTGTCGACAATCCTTTGCCACATCTCTATTTTTCTACTAAGAGCAGTGTGCTGGACTTGAGCTCCAAACAATTGTGGCTGTACTCTTCTGACTTCATCCAACATGACTCTCAGCTCATCTTCTGAAAAATGGGGATGTTTGGGATGTGAAATGATGGACATGTAAAGTGACAGGGACTTATTTAACAGGGGAAGTGCAATAGGGAGTGAATGGACAAACGTGTGTGCAAGGTGTTATATGGGATTGTCAAGAAAGCGGTGCCTAATCTTTAAAAAATACAAAAACGGTGGTCAATATAGTGGTCAATGAAGGGTTGTGTTTTATACTGTGATTTGCAGGTGTGTCCACTGGAACAATGTGTGTCAGCTGTGTTGTTTTTGAATTCACCGCATGTGCACTTGTTTGTTCCTTTACCGTACCGCGGTGGTTGTCCACCATTAGCTAACCGCCATGAGGAGACGACCATGGTGACTGTGTGTTTGAAATAGGCTTGGTGGTTGGCCGCAGTGCTGTCGGCGCTGGGGGTTGGACCCCCAGATAAAAGACTGCTGCGCCGCTGTGGTCTATCTTTTTGATTGGCGGGCAGCAGTTTTGACTGTTTGCATCAAAATATGGCAGGCTAGGTACCACCTGGTAATCAGGCCCTAAGTTTCAGTGTGTCATCAGCTGCAGAGATTTTTCAAGATGTCATTCAACGTATCTTATATCTTTTCATGAATGCTTACAACTATAGCGATGACATATTAATTTTCAGCTCACTTGTGATAGCATTAACCAACAAGAGTGATGCTATCAAACTAAATTAAAATGCATATGTAATCAATTAGTAAGCCCACCTAACAAAGACAAAACAAGAAAAAATACAACCCAGTAGATAAACCCAATCAATAATAAAGTGTACATTATTTTACATAAGCACATTTCAATTAAAAAATCATTTTTGTTTTTATTCAAACAATGTAAATTTTACCAGTATCCATTCAGACATATGTGTAGCGTTTGGTTTATCTGGTTTGATGGGGTTACTTTAGGTGTGTTTCTTTAGATGATTATTAATTGTGCCAGATAAGCGATGTTTACCATTAATTGATTTTATGCTAAGTTATTATACTGGGCAGCATTTTCTTCTGTGCAATTATTTTGATTTGTATATAATATGTTTTTTAGTTGATGACATGCATTACATTTTTGGAGCTGAGATATCCTTTTTCACACCATTTTTGGGGTGGCTTACTCCTAATTAGTTTCATTTTTGTTTTCCTTTTCATGCTGAGAATTGTGATTTTAACATCCATTGCCCAATTTTGTGATTGCGCTTATGTCACTATGAACCCTAGTCTGTTTGGACTCTAACTCTCACAGTACATTGTGATGATGTGTGGTAAGCTAATTGGATTAATTGCATCCCATCATGATGGTTGTTATATTTAAGTGGGTGAAATCTGCATGCTGGTTTGGTTTGTGATTATTATCCTACCAGAAGCTAAGAAGCGTGAATGTTATTTACTGGAGTAAGTACTGTGTGTCGGAGTTCACAGATGACGTTGAACTACTTCTTTGGGTTTTGTTTTAAATTGAGTGTTTGTTTCTGTTATTAGCCCATCAACATGGTTTGTTCCCACTGTTTGAAGAATTAGAGCTGTGTCCCATTTTGCCTGGGCATTTGTATTTTTTTAATGGATTCTACGAATGCCCGTCCGTAAACTGGAATGAATGTGGGCCTTTGAATAAGCTCTAGTGATCCATTACTTATTGTGTGATCATCCGCCTTTGAATTTTTGTATTTGTTCTAATGCTTGTTATGTATTGGCACTTATATAGGTAAAGAACACTGATTTCCTGGCACAAAGGTGACAGTGTTTGGTTCTCTGCCTTTGTGCACGTTGGTTTTTCGAAGTTGGGTGTTTCTTATTGAGTAAATTACCAGTTCTGGAGTGTTTTGCTGTCACCCCATAACACTCATTGATTGGGTGGTTAGGAATGAATTACCATCCTTTTTTACTACAACTATATGCCCAAATTGGATAGTTTTTACCTGATGACTTTCAATGGCGTTCTTAAACTAACATTTTGAGTATTTCTGGAATAAGTCCCACATTTTAGTGTTTTAACGGGTGGAGGCACTAATTTGTCTTGTGCTATTTCATGATTAGAATAGTACACAATTGTGATGCTTGGACTACTTTGTGTTCATCACAAAGCTATTCTATTTTTCTCATTAGTAAGTCCACAAACTTGGTGATGTTATTTTTTCTTTCCTCTTCTTCGTACTGGTATCTGTTCCTGACAAATAATTTAATTCTTGCATTTATTTGTTCTAAACCCCTTCTTTTCTCTTTGCCCTGATGATTGCCCTGGTCAGATCAACCTCTGGGCTGAAACATCGACCTTTACTTATGCAAAATGGACTGCTTGATGCTCGAGGGGTTGCATAACCTACTCTCAAATTTAAAAACTGTCTTCTGTTGTTTGATCTTTGGCTTGTCAGTATTGCTGTGTTGCTTGAATTTGTTTTTTGATTAAAAACAAAAATTCTTCTTCAATTGATAGTTACTTACATGAAATAATATCTACTTTATTATTGAATGGGGTTATCTACTCAGTACTATGTTTTCTTATTTTTGTCTTAGTTAGGTGGGCTTACTAATTGAATTTATTGGAAGAGTACCAGTTTCTGAAGGTTGAATTCCCCAAAACGGCAGCAATTTACTTTTTACCTAAATTACATAAAAATGCAAAAGATCCACCCGGAAGGCCCATTGTATCATCTATGGGCAGCTTGTTGGAGAATGTTTCAAAATATGTAGATTATTTCTTGCGTCCTTTTGTGGAGTCTTTACCTTCATATATTAAAGATACTAGAGATTTTTTACGGATAATTGATGGAATATGTTGGGAGAAGGATTATCTCCTCCTTAGCTTAGATGTTAATAGCCTATATACATGCATTCCACATGAAAAGGGTATAGAGGCAGTCAGACTTTTTTTGAGGGCGAGGTCACTGTCATACCTTTTACACACTGAAATGTTATTAGATATGGTAAGAATGTTTTTGACCTATAATTTTTTCATTTTTGACAACACGTTATACTGACAGTGCCAAGGGACTGCAATGGGGACCTGTTTCGTCCCCAGCTATGCGGGTTTATACCTGGGCTGGTGGGAGGAACAGGTGGTCTGGAACATCACAGGTTATGAAGATCGAGCAGTCCTTTGGGTGAGGTATATTGATGATATTTTCTGTATCTGGAAAGGCAGTAAGGAATCAGCCCTCCATTTTGTTGAGGAATTGAATAACAATCAGTTGAATCTGAAGTTTAGCTGTACTATGAATTCAGCTGAACTGGAATTTTTGGATGTGAGAATTAAAGTAATAAATGACAAATTGGAATGTGAACTTTATAGGAAAAATACAGCAGGTAATAGCATCCTTCACGCAACGAGTAGTCATCCAAAGAATCTGATCTACAGTATCCCTTACGGGGAATTACTACGGGCTAGAAGGAATTGTAGTTTAGATACTACATTTGAAATTGAGGTTATAAAAAAAGCTATAAGTAGGGTTCAACAAATCAAAAGGGATGATCTTCTGGTTGAAAAGTTGGATGATACCAAAAAGGAGAATACGAAGATAAGATTCATAACTTCGTATCATAATAGGGTCAATGATATTAAGAAGGCCTTCTCGAAATTCTGGCCAGCCCTTAAAACTGATGAAAATATAGGCAAATTATTGGATGACTATCCGGCTTTTACTTTTAGAAGAAGTCACTCCTTGAAAGATGTGTTAAGCCATAGTTTAATAACAAGTAATGAAAAAGCAAAGTCTATCCGAGGTTTTTATACTTGTGGTAAATGTAAAGCTTGAGAAGTGTGCCTCAATGGTTAGAGCGGCAGACCCTGATGCAGAAATCTGGCCCGGGACCAGGGTTCAATTCCTGCCTCGGTGGGTCTTGGGATCAATTTCCTCAGATCTGATAATTCTCGCATCAGTGCCTAATCTAATTCATGGGTCCCACTCTGTAACTCTGGGCAATAGCTTGCTTAATCTCCACAACGGCCCCAACAGCACTGGGATGCCTGGCTTCACCTTGGAGGTTGCCCAGGAGTGGGCACCTCACAGGGAAAAGCCAGGAGGGGTTCCACAGCGGTATGCGTACAGCACCTTGAGACCCTAACGGGTGAGTAGTGTGCTATACAAGTACAAAGTTTAAAGCTTGTAAATACAGTTCTAATTGTAAGGAGGTGAACTTTCTGGGGACACTAAAACCTTTTATAATAAGAAAGCATGTTTCTTGCGTATCGTATTACTGTATTTATGCTTTAAAATGTCCGTGTAATAAATTCTACATAAGTAGTACGATACACATGGCGAAAAAACGTATTCTGGAATATATGAGAGCAATTAGGAATGAAGACAAGTCACATCCTGTGGCAAGACACTTCAAGGAATGTCATGACAAAAATGTAAATAAATTACAATTCATGGTTCTTGACAGGATCTCAATGAGAGTGAGAGGTGGTAACAGAACTTTGGACTTGAGAAAATTAGAATCAAGGCTGATTATCAAATGTAATACGATGGATCCTATAGGGATGAATAAGGACAAAGAACTATCTGTACATCTGCATTAACTAGTCGTGAAACCAATATTAGTTTTTCTGAAAAAATTATTTTGATTTAGTATTAGTAACTTATCATATGATTTATGTATGGTTTTGATATTATTAATGTTTCCCCATTTCTATCTCTTGACAGGAATTCATATTGATTATATAAAGGCAAAAGAGTTATTATATTGCTAGAATCCAAGGATTATACGAACGGTATGATTAGGAGAAAGTCCACTGATACTACAAGAGGTATGATCATTTAGGTAAAATATTATGGAACTGTTGTATTTGAAATAATTTTTCAACTTGAAAAAATATATAAAAAGTAAACTGTTCATAATTATTATAGGAAGTGAAAGTATACATAAAAGATTGAGTTTAAAAATACTACAAATATTTAAAATATTGAAAATATTGAAAAAAAGGTGGATTAGGTGTGAAAGTGAGGTTATATCCTTGGTAGTAGAAACATATTTAAAGATGGTGGCCTTCAGTGCATAAAGGAAATTTAGTCCGTTTTTTATGTTGATGTTCATGGTATTATGTAAAATGGAGAGAGAAATGGGGCTGAGGATGTCTCTGTGAACAAGGCCGCCTTGTCTCCTGAAACGCGTTAGAAAGAGTTCTTCTTTTTGCTGTTTTTGTTTGTTCTGCCATATTAAACTCGTTTTTTTGATTGTGACACTAGTGGCCGTAACATTGTCTTCTTTTTGAAGAAGTAATTTGTTGAATATATATATATATATATATGTATATATATATATATATATATATATATATATATATACATATATATATATATATATTAATGTAGTTTTATAGCATCACTCTTGTTGGTTGATGCTATTCTGAGTGAACCGTTTTACTTTGAATCAATATCACTACCCTGGTTCTTAAGGTGATTAGGCAGACCCCGTTGTTGAGTTTATATCAGTTTTTGAATCAACACAAAAGAAGCATGATAAAGCTATCAGACAAGTGAATTTATTTCTTGATGCAGGTTTGATGCTGAATGCTGACATATGTGAATTCAAAAAAGACAAAGCTAAAGTTCTTTGGCTATAATTTTTCTGTTGTGGGCATAACACCAGATCCAGCTAAAGTACAAGCGTTGTCGACTGCAAGCCCCCCTCAAGAAGGTTCCATGTTACGTTCATTCATTGACATGGGCAGTTACTTTTCTAGATACATACGAGACTTTGCCACTGTGAGTGCTCCCTTGAGAGACTTGACGAAAAAGAATGTTTCATTTCATTGGTCACACGAATATGAACAAGGCTTTAAGAGACTCTAACAAGCAATTGAGAATGCTACTGAAATGGAATATGTTGATCCAAACCAACATACAGAATTTGTTGTTGGTGCTAGCCCAGTTAGGTTATCCCTGAACAGCACAGCTGTATTCAAAATGCTCAAAGATATATTGTGGTATATGGAAGCCACCTGAAAAAGAAAGTATATCAGTGGTGTGGACTTGTAAACATTTCCACATGTTTCTATAGAGAAAACATTTTATGCTTATTACAGATCATCAAGCACTGCTGACCATCTTTGACAATCCAAAGGCCAAGATGCCTCCTCACATTGAATGTTGGGTTCTACGATTACAAGAGCTCAACCACACAACTGTGCATCATCCAGGGAAAGATAAAAACTCTGCCGACTATTTCTCTAAACTGCCTATACAGTGTTAAGGTACCCCTTATAAGGCAGCTGAAGCCCACATAATCTTCATTGTGAAATCAAGCACACCAGCTGCCATTTCATTGGAACGAGTTGTCACAGCCATGAGTCAAGATAATGACATGTTAAAATTGAAAGATATTTATTAAACATCATTCACATAACCAACATACTAGACCTCTTGCCAATGACAGTGAGCACCAGAAGTTTGAAAATGTCAAATATGAACTGTCCCTAATCCAAGAAGGCATCATTCTGAGAGGTTTGAGAATTGTAATTCTGGAGAGACTGTGACAACAGATAATTGAAGTGGCCCATGAAGGACATTGTGGAATCGTTGCTGCAAAACAAGCTCTCCAAGATCGAGTCTGGGTTCCTCATCTGGTTGAAAGAATTGAAAGAGATTTAAAGTTTAAAGGCCTGTCATCTATACAACAGTCGGTCATCAAAAGTCACTCAACACCCCTTAAGCATGCCAGACTTGCCAAAGCATACATGGGAAAAATTGCTGTTGACCTTTTCAGTCCTCTTGACAATGGACATCACTGATGGCGAGTATTGATGAATGCTCCGGTTTTACATTAATAGAAGATCTCTCATGTATCACTCAAGTAAGCGTCATTGAAGGATTAGGTGGCATCATTGAGATATGAGGCATTCATACGATTTTGAAATCTGACAATGGCATACCTTTCAACAGTTTTACATTCACAGACTTTCTCAATCATCTTAATGTGAAGCATCAGAAGCGCACACCTCTTTGGCCATAGGCTAGTAGCCTTGTTAAATATTTTATGAGTACATTAAAGAAAGCGGTTCAACGTGCTGCATTGTAAAAGCTCAACCTAAAACTGTCTTGAATTCTACCCAGAAGCTTACCATTCGACTACTCACTCAACCACAGGTGAAAGCCCTGCAACTTTGATGTCCGGGAGAGCAATGATGATCCAGTTACCTTAATGGACCTATAACTAGACCAAATGCTGAGGAAGAAATCCATAACAAAGACTTGGATCATAAAAAGAAAATGAAGGCCAATGCAGACAAGAGACAACATGCAAAAGACATCGGGCCTGATTTAGAACTCGGTGGATGGGTTACTCAGTCACAACGGCAGCAGATATCCCGTCTGCTGAAATCTAAACCCCATTATAGTCTACAGGATTTAGATTTCAGCAGACGGGATCTCGGTTGTGACAGAGTAACCCATCCGCGGAGTTCTAAATCAGGCCCTTGTTCTTCACAAGAGGACATTGAGTGCTCATCCATCAGCACAGAAAATGTAAGTCTGATGCTCCTTTTGATGCTGAGCCATTCAATCAGCGAAGGACACATGGTGACTGTCCAACATCCTGGGAAATCCATTAAGTGAGAGTCCTCACATTTCAGACATGTGGCTCATCACTAGTCAGGTACTGATGTCATCGTAGAGACTGATTTGGAAAGGACAATTGGAAAATCCAAGACTGCTGTTGCTCCTGCATCACCAACACAGATCATGGTCACTCCTGTTGCTGATTCTCAATTTCTGAAGATACAGTCTGGATGAGTAATCAAAGTTTCACGAAGGCTTATCAAAGAAGTATGACTGTGCATATTTTTGTAAAAATATGTTTTTTTATTTAACAGCAGGGTGATGTAATATCATGTGATTATAAATGACAGAACTCTGGTGGCTCCTGAAGGACTCCGTAGAACTGTGAGGTAAGTGTTAGAACTTGGTGAAGTGAATGTAGGTTTAGAATGTTGAGTTCAGGGTTACACGCAGATGAATAAAGACGTGTAATGCATAGCTCTGTGTGGGGTGTAGTTAGTGTCGGATACCCAGAGAGGGGAAGACGCTACAACCACCTACTGAATAATGCCTCTAGGCTATAGGCTAGCTCCCCATGGGTCCACCTCTGATCTTAAATGCTTGCGTCAGTTATACTAACAGGGTATACTCAAAGGATTTACACACATTAGAGAATAATTTGACATTGCATCTCTGGATTAGATCATGTCTTTTGAGCAACGATTTAAAAACAACACTCGAGGTGCTAGCTATTATATGTGCCATGCAGATGAAACTTATGATTGGGCCCTACTAAGTTATACTTTCTTGGGTTCATGGTGAGCTTAGATTATACATTTGAACGTTGGCCAGAGAAGTGGTCCAAGTGGCTAAACACAGATATTACACTACACATTATCAGCACATCATTACTGATGGCATTCACAGTCACACGTGTTCTAAAATATAGACTGCAACATTACTACAGCTTATGTGGTTTCTATATCAAACTATTAAAAATCAATAGATGACAAACAGTTGCACCCACCAGTTGTCCTCAATGTCAAAACCCTGCCGGCTTCCACATACACATATTCGCAAGCTGCCTAAGAAATCGATTAAAAATCGGATACCATTTTTTAAAGGATTTCATGTGGAAATAAGGTTCAAATCTTCTTTGACATATCATAATAAATGTGATTTTATATTATCTTCCATATTGGTTTTGCAGTTAATGGTAACTTAACATTGGAAATATTCAACTAGCCCTGATATACAGATATGGACACAAAAAGGAAATGGACAACTATGTTTTTGAGAAACAAAGTAATAAGACCAAAAAAAGTAAAGATTTTGTCATTCTTGGGGTATATTCAAACCTATATTATTTGCTACACGACCCTCTATAGTGAATTACCAATTTGTTTTACTATTGGTTATTATGACTGTGATTTAGAACCAATCATGTTTTGTTTTTATCCAATGAAATCAATTAAGATAACATTAGTGACGCAAGAAAGGCCATGCCCGGCTCATATTTCTAAGGACTACAGAAAATATTGTTAATGGTCTCCAAAAGGCCCTTCATCCAGCACCTCTGACTTTGCCTCATGTTACCAACACAAAAAACAGATCTATAATTTAAAAGAAGTTACAACCTCCTCTCAGTCAAAAGCCTCTGCTATGCGCATATCTCTCAAAATTGTAAGGAAGCAAAAGCATAGACATTCAAGATTACAGAAAATGTTGTCAATGTTTCCATAAGACACTAAGAATCCATAAAGCAAATATAAATTACCCTAAAATAAAAAAGATCCCCAGCTTCACCCTGCCACCAATCGCTGGATTTTCAACTTCCTTCCAGACGTGTGGAGAAAAAAAGGGATACTGGTGAAGCACAGAAAGTGGGTTGGCACACACAACTACAGTATATAAGGGTAATTTCCTGCATCCTGATGCACTAAGTCCAGTGTCTTCTTGCTCTTGTGTCACTGAAAATAGAAAATGGATAGAAAAAATGGGTAATTTGTGTCATACCCCTGTCAGAACCCACATGTGGTGCTTCCAATCATGCAACAATGTACAAAAATCTAAAGGGTTTAAGAGCCAGATTTACAATGCCATATCGCCACCAGAGCATCACTTTTTGCAACTCTCCGGTGGCGCTAACCACTGCTCCATATGTACAAGGAGGTGTAACGTCACTTTTTGTGGCATTATGCCTCCTGTTAAATATGGGTCCTTCCGACGCAGTTTTCGATGTCAGAGTGGCATGCAATGGGTTTTGCAGTGGGCATTTCATCACAACACCCATTCTTTTGACACTGCCCCAGATGTACGAGAAATCGTAAATCTGTGACAGCACCAAAAACTAACGCCACCCTAGGGGGGTGAATACTGAACAGCCCTGCATTTCAAAACTGGTGCAGTGTAATGCAGCTGATTTTGGCACAGTGCTGTACCAGTTTCTAGTAAATCTGGTCCTAAATGTTTTCCCACAAAGGCGGTTGTCACACACAAACTCTTCTTCTGTTTTCAAGTGATGCTTTTCCACTGAACACTACTTTTGATCCTGGTCCCTCTTGAAGTTTTGGGCTTATCTTGGCCACCTGGTTCATCTCTCGATTTTTCCACTTCACAGATGATCAAGATAGTAGGAACACTAACAGCACCTTCCTTTTAAATGCTCTCCAATAGTTCCTTGGAGATTACCAAAATGCTGCAAGGTAATTCGTATTCTTCCCATGAAACTTCACTTCTCTATTTTAGGGTTTAGCACAAAAAACAGTAGTTGCCTTCCATTTCCAGGACTTTTTTGAAAAACACAATATTCAGGGATCAGCCCAAGTAGGATCCTGCGTAGGCAGGATCATATAATTAACTCTACTGTTGGCTCTGGAAGATCTAAGAATAGAGGTTGATAGAATTGGTGAGTCTTTTCGAAATTTTAGCTGCTTTTCAAAGTAGCTATCAACGTCTTTTTCAGAGAATGTACAATATTGAATGTTGCAACAAGGTTCTAGAATGGATAATTTGTTTCAGTATGACGAAACACAGTAACTTTCTGTTCCTATTTTGCTTAGTTGCTGTTCAAACTAAAATGGACAGTTCCTCAAGGGATCATTATTTTGCTATTTAATATTAATGTGCAACCACTGTTGGTCATCTGTGTTCCCTTGGTGTGCAGTACCCCAGTGGTTTGGCCCTCCACACAGCAGTTAAAGATTCTCCAGTCCGAGGGGCTGAATTTGCAACTGTGACTTCTCTGGTTCTGTAAAAATGATTTTGCTAATCTTGGTTTTGTTTGCTTCTGGGGACTAGTTCTAGTGCACTGAAGCATTTTCTTCAGGTGTCCTGGCCTCTATGTTGGATTTTCTTTGGGGGATTAATTTTTGCGGCTTAATTTCCAAAATTATCCTCTGTATGGGCTCCTGATGCTCTGTGTCTTCAACAGCCCCTCCAACGACAGCTAACCAAACACTCTCCCTGCCACCCAGCTCCCACAACCTCCTAGCTACTTTCAGGGCACCAGTGTGTCCGTGGAGTCAAGGGCCAGTCCACAGAAGCCCTGGGGAACCACCAAGCAGACTCAGTTCTGCCTCCAACTGACACAGCTACCTGATTCCGTCACATTAAATGTTCAAAGTTAAGGCAAGGAATTATGAAAATTCTAAAAAGTGCCATGAGAAGGGTAGTTATGTGAAGGTGATTGTGGATCTACACTAATGTTTACCCAAAGATTGAGCCAAAGTGGGATAAAACTGTACGTTGGTGCAGATTTTGCCTATAATGTGTAATCCACTGAACACTACAGACTTTCAGGAAGGAGTACACACCTACGTTATGATAGTCCACTCACATTATAAGACCTATCCCAGATCATCATCCAACCTGAAAGGGTCCCTTTTGTGACAAGCTACCTGTATGCAGATAACAGGCTGTGTAAAATGGTACTCTCAGACATGCAGCCCATACACAATTGCATGTGTGTTCATGTGTTTGTGTTTTACTAGACCAGTGGCTTTTACCTCAGCTGCAAAGCAGCAGCCTTATGTGAACAGGATCCCTCTGGGGGTCCATTTTCATAGACTAAACTATGAGTGAGACTGAGGTGGTGAGACTCACTCACAGTAAAGTCAAACACTGGCTAGTCCAAAAGTGGACAATTTAGGGGATTAAATGAGCAGAACACTCTTTGTAACAATTTGCAAGAAAAAAATTGCAATGTGTGTTTCCCATGAATGATTGTTTATGAAACCCTCCAGCATATAAATAGCAAGTAAAGTATATTTTTAGTTATAACTAATTTGGAAACACAGGGGAAAAGTAACACTAATGCATTAATTACAATTGGTAGAATTTCGCTTGGAAAGAAATTTCAGGCTAGAATTCTACTAGTTATACTTATGAGTGATTCTGGGCCTGGAATCATTTGTTCCATCAACTACAGACCTCATAAGTTTGGGTCCTGTTATGTACTGAAGGGACAACATTAGCGAGCAGGTGTCCAACCTGGCCACCTACCAACTCCTTCAGAGGCACAGGTTGAGCAGACAGTACACTTCTTGACAGTCTGAAATCTGCCTTGAACATCCATCTGTCTGTCCACCAGAACTCCTGCTATGGTATGTGCAGGCTGAAATGTTTTTTCAGTGGAATCAATAAAAACTGTCAGGAAAAGGACCCCTTTATACTGTGTCTTGGCAGACATTTCCTGTTCTGAGGAGAAAGGTTGTAATTAACAAGAATTGATGTGGTGATACTGATCAATATGAGATTCTGATCTACGTGTATCTCTACACACATGTAGGCACACTTGTAATGAGGGCCTATTTCCTGTCCACCACATAACTTAATAAGCCATCAATCCTCTTAAAAATAACCCAGTGTAACACTTACTTGTGCGAATTGTCCACAGACATGCCAAAGAAGAGAAGAATGAAAATGTTCGAACCTTGTATATTTGTATTGTTGGGGATTTTTATGAATCCTCCAAAATTCAGAAATTTATTTAAAGCATAGGAACATTCCTTTAAGGAATTAATTTCTCACTTTTCAAAAAACCCACCTCAAAATCCTAATACCTGTGTGAAAAGCATTAATCATTTAGCACAATACTTATAATCTGAATCTACAAACCTAAACAACATCAGTGTAACAAACCATAGCATTCATTCAAGTCAACAGTGCCATGCACAATTATTATTATTATTATTAGTAGTAGTAGTAGTAGCAATAGTAGCAGCATTATTGTTATTGTTATTAATATTAACATCAACGTCATTAGTGTTAAGAATATTAGTATTCTAATTATTTTTGTTATCATTGTAAATGCTAATGGTTCACATTATCCTCAACATCCTTATTAGTGTTAATATTAAAATCATCATTGTAATAAGGGTCTGATTTAAAGTTTGGCGGGGGGTGGTTACTCCATCACAAATATGGCAGATATCCTGACCGCTGTATTATAATCTCTTTATTGTCTATGGAAATCGTAATATGGCAGAAGGGATATCCGTCACGTTTGTGATGGACTAACCCCTCCGCCAAACTTTAAATCAGCCCTTTAGTTGCTTTAGAAACAATGAAAATAGGCCTGACTTCTTAAAGTTAAAAGAAGTTGCCCCTGTCTAGGAAACCACAGTAGTCTAATTCTTATCACTTAAGCCAGGATTCTTTCCTTGCAATTAAAGGCTACACTTTGAGTCAAAATCTGCTTGTTTGTGTTCTCACCACCCGTAAAACACAAAACATGTTTTCTTTATTACCTCCTTCAGGTTTTTCGCTACAAAAATATCCAGAATAAACTTTGAAAAGATCGTTATTCTATTGGCTCTAACATCTTCCCTCTACACTGCTGTATTTTATAACTCTGCAGGGAATGAGATACGTTTTCCATGTTTTTCACCATGAGTGTTGCAGATGTCTCACTGGCGAATCTAAGCAAGTCAGTTCAGATAGTAAGCACGTAGTGTGCAGTATTTCAGTGAAATTACTTATCCATGGGCCCGATGTTAGGCAGTTAGGTTAACCACTGAAGGTTTCACTGGGCTCGTGTCAAGAAGCAGCTTCATGAACTAACAGAGAACAAGAAATTAGTGGCCTGATGTACAAAGGCTTTGCGGCCACAGACTGTGATTTTTAAAATCGCAGGTTAAGTGACAACATAAAGCCAGGTTACAATTTACTAAAGGTGCATTACTGGTCTGAAAAGTTTTAATGATTTGCAATATGCTGTTTGCTATTTATTGTGATTCAGAAAGTGGATAGGGCATCCTTCCAACAAGTAATGCAATGTATAACATTTTAGGTCGGCAAAGTCAATTTATAAAGCACCACCCAAAAAAAGGGTAATGTATCCATTTACAAAGGAGAAACTAAACACAAGATCAGCCACCACTTTGTGAATGTGAAATGTCGATGTCTAAGGGTAGAAGTGGGGGTCAAAGAGCCCCCTGCATACTGCCTCCATTGACCATTGATATAGGCTTAATGCCTCACTTCAGTCCATCTTACCTTCCTCTTTGTGCAACTACAGGCCAAAAACTAATCATATGCAAATCTGCCTTGGTTCTGCTTCACTAGGAACAGTCTACCCCAAACTGCTATCTCATATCATCACACAATAGAAAAACAAAAGTTTGTGTCCAATTTCAGACTTGAGTGTCTTATCAGTGAAGTGCAGCTTGAGTTCTAAGTGATTTTGGGCTTCATATCAAAGCATCCCAATCACTCTTGGGCCCTTCGTAAAAAGTGAGGGCAAATAATACCATGACCCCAGGTTAAGCTATTTACCACATTTAATAAATATCTCCTATTGTAATTTTTTAACTTGCAAATGAGGCATAACATGAAGAATTCTGCTTTTCCTGATTTCTCTACCAGCTTTTTCTTCCCCTGATAAATGTTAGTAGCTTTGTCGAGTCAGAATCTATTAGGGGAAAGCCATAGGGGTGTGATATTATCACACAACTCCCATTTACAACCCTTGTACGGCAAGCGTTTAAACAAGGATCAGACTTTAGCTTTGTACTTGTGCTTTTTTATTCAAAATATTTTTATTTGGATTTTCATTGGCAATCATTTGAAAGAACCTTGACATAAATCTTTGACATTAGCTCTGTACTTTCGGCCTTAATGTGTTTCCTTGAGAGAAATAAAAAATTGATGGGTGGAATTCTTGTATTAATCTCAGCTACTGGTAATTTCCGTTAGATGCATTTCAGTCTTTTTTTACTTTGTTCACTGTACTACTACAACAGTGGATTAATGATGTGCAAGATGGATTTGGTTATAGCTTCCATGATTGTTGTGATTTATGGTGATATTGATAGTCACACCTGAGAAGGTGTCTGCAAATGCTCATTGTTTGGAGAGTTTTCTATTTTGACAGTAAAGAACATGAGAATGAAGGGGTAGGTGAGTAGCTGATGAGAGGTGATTTGCACCCAGACATTTTGAACTCTGGAAACCTTCTACTATGTAATGTAGCATTTAAATGATTATTATTACTTTTCCAGTCTTTTGGGGAATTTTTCTGGTGAGGATGTTGTATCCAAGAGATGGAATCATGAAACATGGAGTTTGCCCTGCTTCTGTGACAACAAGAAGGACCTGTTTTCAGTATGATATCAGGGGATAAATGTCCTAGCACTTCATAATCTTTGATTGGTCATTACTAAGGTGGCAGCTCAACCAGGAGGATGAAGAAGGTAGTGGGTGGGGAGAGGTGAAGTGATAGGACGTATAGAGGTAGAAGTGTTGGAGGGGTGAACTGAGATATTTGGGAGCAATAAGAGTTGACATTAGTTGTGTAACCTATTTCCTACTGTCAGAGATGGAGTAGGGTACTTTGGGAATTGGGGAGCTGGAGAGAAAGTAGAATGGGTTGCTCAGAAAAGAAGAGAGATGAGGAGATGAGGAGTAGTGAAAGGTATAAAAGAAATAGGATTCCCAAGATGAGAAAAAGAGAAGAGCTGGGGTGATGCCTGGATATCACTAGAAGTTGCACACAATATAGAGTAAGGCAGGTACTTTTGTTTCTAAGGTCTGGGTAGAGCAGATAGATGTGTTTTTAGATTTAAGAAGAGGTTGATAAGGCCTTATGTCCTGTAAAAGAGCCAAAAATGTGATGTAGTGGAAGCAGGATGGGGAGAGAAGAGGTTGGATGCAGGGTGAAAGATACAGAAAAGTTTCGAATAAGGAGGAAAGATTGTCTCAGCAGAGTGAAGATGAGGGGATGGAGAACCATAGTGGAGATGAAGATTACAGAAAAGGGGAACAGAGACTTTACAGTGGATGGTGTTATAGGGTAAAGTACACACAGAGAAGGTGAGGGGTGTAGATGATGGTCAGAATAATGGGGTGCAACAGGAAGGGAAGTTTGATGTCAAGAAGAAAAGATCTTTTCAAGAAGTGAGAGATTATGTTGGAACTTTGAGATAGGATGCAGAGCATTCCTCTAGAAAGACTTTGACACTAGTCTCTTTCTGATGTCACTCTAGACGTATTCCATGATTTTTGGTGATGTAAATCAAGTATTACTCCCTAATTAAAACTGACATTAAACAAAGAATAGTGTCTTATTTTAGTGATGTAAGATAAGAATAGGCCTCTGCCTCATGGATGCATAAGGCACTGAATAGTGGCAACAAATAACATTCTGAGAAAATCCACAATTACTGAATTTCACTGATGTTAACCAGAATTAAGGCATAGCTCTTAGCAATGCTACACATATAAAGATCCCTGATTGTTAGAGGTTGCATAGAGTAATTGTCAATTGTTGTTAGTTCTGTCAAGCACATAATTCGTGACTGTAAGTGTTGTCAGATGAGAGTCTGTTATTGATATCTGACAATAAATCGTAATTGAGTAGTAGTGATAACAGTGGCAAGGTTTTCCCCTAACTATTAATGACATGGAAAAATGGCTTGCACATAGTGACATTTTACAAGTAATGTCACTGAATGATATTAAGATTGGCAAGGAAATATTCCCAACAATTGCTGATTTCAAAGAAAGAATAGGCAGAGGATGTTATTAGCCTGGGAGAAAGTTTAATTATGCCAGAGTAATTTGCTTAATTTCGGAAACTTCATATTATGCTTCTTAAACAAAATTCCAGAAATTATGCAATTCAGTCACTTTGTGTAATTATGCGCCAGTCGGTGCAAACATTTACAGTGAATGGCAGAATTTGCTGTAAAAATGTACAGGGCACGCACAGAAACAACCAAATGCACGTGGTTCAAGGACGCATTTTATGCTAAAATATGGTGGTAAATGACAGATGCTCATTTCTTGTAATTATGCATAATTTCACATAATTTTGCTGTGATTTTGTGTAATTACGCAAAAGCAAATTCGCTTACCCCAGTTGTTATTGATTTTATTGATGTTAGACACGAATTTGTCCAAGATTACAAGTGATGCCAATGGCAGAAAGGATTTTTGACTTTTGGTGGTAAAAGACATCCAGCACCAATTTTCAGCATTCACATTTTTTATTGCTAGACGACATCGTCAGAAATGTTCATACCACTCTCAATATATAGTTTAGTTATTATATAGTTGTATAGATAAAAAGATAAAGCTTGTAAAAAGCCCAAAGAAAATTAAAAAAATCGCTATTAAAACACCGATGTATAATGTTTATGACGTAGAATCCCTCAGGATGCACAGGCTATTCAGGCGACCTCTGCCCGCTGAGACACTCTGAATAAAATCGCTTTTAAATTGCACACACTGATGACAATCTACTTACGGACCTGGTCAACAAAGGATCCCCAGGGAGGGACAATCTAGTTTGCATGGAGAGAAAAGGTTGGAGTTTTGTGAAGGTTAAGTAATTATGATCTAATCTAATCTCATCAGATATGGTATTTCAAAGCCAGTTGGAGACGTTTAAAGGAAGAAATGCCTGGCACCCATTGCAGAATACTGAAATGAAGAAAAAGCCGATCGTAGATTTTCACAGAATATAATACTCGAAAGGTGTAGGAATTTACAAATAAAATACATGCAGCTAACAATGAGAATTGCACATTGATATACTTAATACATTTTGAGATTATAGCCAGAAAGAACATACAAAGTGATTTCCAGCAATGCAGTTTTAAACGCAAAGGTTTTAACCAGCAAATCAAATTGGAAAAGTATTGTGAATGTTTGCATTGCATAATTCATAATTGCACATCACATCAACAACGTCGCATTTCTCCTCCCCCAACCCCGCTCTCCCTTTGAGATTTGTTTCTACCCACTATAAAATTCCCAATACGTACACAGCTCCCTTACTTTGTAGTTAGAATTTTTCTATACAAGTTGCAAACATTCATTAATGTAATGTCTGCCAATGCGTACATTTTCACAAGGGGTATTAGAAATGGTATTTCACTTGAAATCACAACTGTATGACTCTAAACCCCAAACCCATTGATACCAGTGCTTAATTTGTGCTTGTTGTTTCTGGTACTGAGCACCGGCACTTATTTTTGAGGGCCGGGGCTTACTCTTATGCCTCAAGCATTTGCTGCGAGCTAAAGACACATATGGGAAAGAAGGAAGAAGGAAATCTAAAAAAGCGTCATAAGGGGAGAAAGTAGAAAGTTGCAGGATGAGCTGAAAGGGCAGGGGTGGCCGTAAATGGATTGAAGAGGCCCGAGGTGGCTTCAGGATTACGCAGCCTCAGTATTCAGTGCTGGCAGATTTAATTACAGCAGCCTCGTCTTTAAGAGAAGGGCTTTGAGCACTGGCACCTCTTTATTTACAAATTAAGCACTGATTGAAACTGTGTATTGCCTTCTCAGTGTACCGAGACTGTGATCACATTAATACAATAGGTGGCAAAGTGAGTATTAATTCCTAAAACCTACAATAAAACAATATTTCCTTCTTGACCCTACCAGCTGTTAGAATGATTGCTGATGCAGTACTAATTTTAGGATTTAAAAAGGAGCGATCAGCTAAGGTAAAGATTGTGATTGTTGAATATGATGGTGAAAGAAAACATGGAAAGGAAAAGATGATTTTATTAAGGCTCAAAAATTACTCCCTCAGTTATTTTGTTTGGGACTATTCATTGTGTTGGTATGGTTTAAAATAGGGAATGGATAATTGCTTAATTGGTGAGTAGGACTCAAAATGACCAGTTCACTGTGTAAATCTGCTTTTCTCAATAGAACCTCAGAGCTCCACCCACAATGCCTATTAGGTCTGCACTCCTTGATTGGGATTGAGAGATAGACGAGAGGCGGATGCTGAAGATGAATGGTGAATGCAAAAAAGTTGAACAAGTATTAATTTGTAAGGGAAGGTCTATTATACAAAAATGGGTACGTTGTGGATAGAAAATATAGAAACACTAGTAATATGAGTGGAAAATGAAAGAGAGGAATAACAACTAACAGGAACTTGGATTCGATTCATAATAGAGGATTGAAAGCATGAAAAACTCAACTTTATTCAATCAATCAATAATTTGTATATCGCAGCTTATCACCTGTGGGGTCTAAAGGCACTGTTGAAGGGGAGTCGGTCAGTCGAAGAGCCAGGTCTTGAGGTTCTTCTTGGACTGATTCAGCGAGGGGGCCTGCCTGAGGTGAATAGGTAGCATGTTCCAGGTCTGTGCTGTACAGTAGGAAAAAGATCTGCCTCCCATAGTGCTCCTCCTGATTCTAGGGGTGGTGGCGAGAGCAAGTTGTGAAGATCGCAGCTGTCTGTTGGGAGTGTAGAAAGACAGGAAGTGATTCAGGTGGGCTGGCACGATGTTGTGCAGAGCCTTGTAGGTGTGTGTCAGGAGCTTGAAGGTGAACGTTTGTTGATGGAGAGCCAGTGGAGATCTCTAAGATGAGTGGAGATGCGACTATGGTGGGGAATGTCTAGAATAAGTCTGGCTGCTGTGTTCTGAATTCTCAGGAATCTTGCTTGGAACTTCTTAGTCATTCTGGCATAGAGAGCATTGCTGTAGTTGAGTTTGCCACTGACAAGTGTGTGGGTGACCATCTTTCTTGCCTCAGTGGGGATCCACTTGAAGATCTTTTTGGGGAGGTGAAGGGTGTGGCAGCATGACGATGAGAAAGCATTGACTTGGCGGATCAAGGATTATTAGGATTTGAGTGATGAGAAAGTATCCAAGACTGGCAGTCTAGGAGGTAAGGATAAACTCAGTCATGTGGCAAGAGGTAAAGGTTCAAAGAAAGATATGTCATCTACTTTTAAGTTATAAGAGAGGCTAAAAGAGGCAATCAGAATAGTCAAATGATTCAAACAGTTATTTAAAAAAAACAAAAAAAGTCTGTTAGCACGTCTGACCTTAATAAGTAAACTTACAAGGGGATGTGAATAGGTCAATGAACCTTTTGACTCGCAATTAAGATGTTCTTACCATAGGTCCAGTACATAATCAATAATCAATAGACAATAATCAATAATCCTTAGTAATCAACAACAT
Source organism: Pleurodeles waltl (assembly GCF_031143425.1). Classification (NCBI taxonomy): domain Eukaryota; kingdom Metazoa; phylum Chordata; class Amphibia; order Caudata; family Salamandridae; genus Pleurodeles; species Pleurodeles waltl. Next base: position 1,010,286,336 of record NC_090445.1, read on the forward strand.
CAATAGTCATTGGAGTCAGTAATTGTCATGAACCATGACCTTTCAGTCGTGAATAACCACATCTTTTAGTAAACGTTCAGAATGTTTATTTCCCTATATTAACAATGCTAAGGTCATGTAAATTAATCTCAAAATCAAATGAAACACATACAGAAACAATACTGGCTGTCCAAAGCGGTGGAAGAGTGGTAATTTAAGCAAAGCTTGAACAACAACACTTTCTGAGGTTTTGGTGCAAATCAGTAGCAAAGCCAACTGCGTCAATGTAATTATGTACATGAAGTTTAGCAGAGAAATTCACCAAGCATTAGTCCCTGTTATCATAATTCAATTATTGAGAATCCTTAACTAACATCAGATTAGCATCAGCATGTTGGGCTTCATGCAAAACAATATAGTAACACAAATTTGGAAAAACATCTAACTATGGCTCTATCAAAATAGAGCAGTTGGTACCTAGAAAGAAAAGGCAAATATGCAAAATAAACACAGTTTCGTTATACCTATCCTCAGTGTGGATCAGCCAAGCAGAATCAGGCTTCGTCCTCAGGACATCAGTCAATCGGAAAAGCATTAGGCTTCAGCATCAGAGTTCAGAAAAGGCAAAGTCTTTAAGCATTTAAGTTAAGCATGTCTCTTGTCAAGACGCAATATGGGCAATGGGCTGAATGTCTGTCTTCTCTCTGTGTACTCTTGTTAAGTCAAAACTGTTAAAACGACCCCCCAAATCCCAGTTGGTCAGTTAATTGTATGTTCACACTCTGTCCAATAAAACTAAAATCCGAAATCTATGAATTCTAATATTACTCCGTTCACATGTCGTTGATTGGTTTGTCTTGCGATGTCCTCATCATCCGGCTTGTAAATTAATAATATTGTTGCAGCTTCTAATCTGATCAGTATCTTCATTGTTCTTTTCCTGGGAAAGTCAGTCTCACAAACATTACACATAAAATGTTGCATTAGTTGGGCAACCATTTTATTAAACAATAACAAATACGGCTTTTACATGAGGCCTGGCAAGTAGGCCGAGACACTCGCTAAGTTAAGGCCTACAATTAATAAAGCTAAAGTTTAATTCATAACCCTCAATATGACATATTACTGCATTAGTCTAACATATATTCAACATTTCATTATATTAAATCATTGATTAGTACATTTCGTTAACATTGGTGGCCATTCTTCGTGATCACATTTTCAAATGTGTGCATTATTTTTCTACGTCATTATATTTTCTACATAAACCTATTATTCAAAATATATAAACACTTGTTAATAATTGTTATTAAAACAATTTTGCTAGCACGCCTGAGGACAGAGTTTTGGGGGAGAACCCTAATAAAGATGAATAAAATAAAAGAAGGAGCATTCCAAATAGCTGAGATAGTGTGAGTATTCTATGAGAATAGGATAAGATCAATACGTCACCTCCAAAGTCTACATAATCAAATACAATATAGGATGTTAAAAACGTTACTGATCATCACAAGTTGCACAATTTTCACACAATATAGCACAGCATTGGTAGAGATAATAGGTCTAGATTGCATCTTGAGCACTGAATAAAGCATGTAAAAACCCTGCAGCATGGAAAAAAGCACTAAACATTGAGTTCTGTGTGCAATGTATCTAAGAAATAAAATATTTAACATATCATGATTTGGTGTATTTTTGAGATGTACAATAGTCCCTCATGCATTACAATGCAAGTAATACATAGGAGGTGAAATTATACTGCAAACAGCCAATTGCATAATGTGAGTCAGCAATACTCTAGGAGCGAGCCAAAGCCCACTCTAAAGTGTATTTTTAAAAATGGATCACAATCCATTTGGTGCTGCGCTGCCAAGCCAGGCATAAAAAGATACATAATTGTTTCAGGAAGAAAAATACTTTTAATTTACATTAATTCAAGAAGGAATCGCATACTTCTGCCGTCTTTGTTATTTCTGGAACACGGATACATTTTAACAACCCTACAACTGAATTGCTTTGTGGCAAAAAAGAGGGTCATGCAGGAAGGTTTTAGAAGCAGTAGACCACTATAAAGCAATGAATACAAAGTGAAAACGTCAAAAAAAACAAATGTATTTATCACAATCAGTGATAATACTGTATAATACCTCTGACAATAGAGTGAGAACAACGCAGACAGTAACTGCACAAAACTGTTTATAGGTTCTGTTAACTATTAACTTAGCCTTGTCCGCTAATACGCCCCTACTTGACAAATTCCAGGATGTAGGTGTATGCCACAGCTTGCTGTCCATTTTGGAAAAAGGGAGCCTCATTGTAATGCAGAGAATTTCAAAATTAGTACTAGAGGAACTCAGAAAGTAGTGAATTACATGCAAGAAAACGCTGCACGGGTGAGGCAAGTTGCGTTAAGTTGTAGACCTACCCACAGCTTTCCCTTATAAGGAAACAGAGGCCTACTGTAAATCCGTTTCATTTTCAGTGGACCAAGATGAAGCACTGGGACGTGCTGCAATTTGAAATTTTATGACCTGGCTTAGCTGCCGGGATCCCAGCAAGAGGATGTAATTCCTCTCTCTTGCATGACGATTTCCAGGCACAACAACAGAAGGGATAAACCTTTGGCCACGTCTAATGAAAAAATCAATTATGACACCAACACCGCACTGGTGTCTGTTAGTCCTCAGTCTTCTACTTCATATGAAAACTCGCCGCGGGCTGATAGTTTCTCTTCGTGTCATAAAGGTGCAGGAAATGTGATCCTTAGGGTAAGTATCAGTTGAGTTGCTAATGGCTGAAAACAAGCGAAAAGCATGCACAGGATCTCGCTTTAATGGCCCCCATTGAAGTATGAATTTGTAATGGTAAGGAGGCGCAGGCTCTCCGCAGAGCAGCCCCCTTACCCTCCTCTGACGCGGTTTTAGTTTTGCCAAGATGATTTGAAGTCCAGACCAATAGTAATGGGCAACGGTATTACTCACAAAGACGGGAGCACTCAGGAGCCCGGATCCTCTGGAGATTAAGGCGCGAGGAATTTCTCTCTATTTTTCTTGGTCCGGAAAGTCTTTACTTCCAGATTGCTGATCGCGATAAAAAGAGCTCCT